>NC_049169.1:52471880-53200956 GCF_009769625.2 Cygnus olor
TAGCAGCAGAGTGCAGGCCACAGTTTGCTTTCACTTGGAGGGGAGTCCAATATACTTGGAATCGGCTGCCCCAGGGGTGGAAACATAGCCCTACCATTTGCCATGGTCTGATCCAGTCTGCGCTGGAGCAGGGGGAGGCTCCTGAACACCTGCAGTACATCGATGACATCATTGTGTGGGGTGACACTGCAGAGGAAGTTTTCGAGAAAGGGAAGAAAATAGTCCAAATCCTTCTGAAGGCCGGTTTTGCCATAAAACAAAATAAAGTTAAAGGACCTGCACGAGAGATCCAGTTTTTAGGAATAAAATGGCAAGATGGACGTCGTCAAATCCCAATGGATGTGATCAACAAAATAACAGCTATGTCTCCACCAACTAGCAAGAAGGAAACACAAACTTTCCTAGGTGTCGTGGGGTTTTGGAGAATGCATATTCCAAATTACAGTCTGATTGTAAACCCGCTCTACCAAGTAACTCGTAAGAAGAATGCTTTTGAATGGGGCCCTGAGCAACGACAAGCCTTTGAACAAATTAAACAGGAAATAGTTCATGCAGTAGCCCTTGGGCCAGTCCGAACAGGACCAGATGTAAAGAATGTGCTCTACACCGCAGCCGGGGAGAATGGCCCCACCTGGAGCCTCTGGCAGAAAGAACCTGGGGAAACTCGAGGTCGACCCCTGGGGTTTTGGAGTCGGGGATACAGAGGATCTGAGGCCCGCTATACTCCAACCGAAAAGGAGATATTGGCAGCATATGAGGGAGTTCGATCTGCTTCGGAAGTGGTCGGTACTGAAGCGCAGCTCCTCCTGGCACCCCGACTGCCGGTACTGGGTTGGATGTTCAGAGGAAGGGTCCCCTCTACACATCATGCAACTGATGCTACATGGAGCAAGTGGGTTGCACTGATTACTCAGCGGGCTTGAATAGGAAACCCCAGTCGCCCAGGAATCCTGGAAGTGATTATGGACTGGCCAGAAGGCAAGTACTTTGGGATATCGTCAGAGGAGGAGGTGGTCCGTGCTGAAGAAGCCCCACTGTACAACAAGCTACCAGAAAATGAGAAGAAATATGCCCTGTTCACTGATGGGTCCTGTCGTATTGTGGGAAAGCATCGGAGATGGAAAGCTGCTGTATGGAGTCCTACACGACGAGTTGCAGAAGCTGCTGAGGGAGAAAGTGAATCGAGTCAGTCTGCAGAAGTGAAAGCCGTTCAGCTGGCCTTAGATATTGCTGAACGAGAAAAGTGGCCAGTTCTCTATCTCTATACTGATTCATGGATGGTAGCAAATGCCCTGTGGGGGTGGCTACAACAATGGAAGCAGAACAACTGGGAACGCCGGGGCAAACCCATCTGGGCTGCTGCATTGTGGCAAGATATTGCTGCCCGGGTAGAGAACCTGGTTGTAAAGGTATGCCATGTAGATGCTCATGTGCCCAAGAATCGGGCTACTGAAGAACATCAAAACAACCAGCAGGTGGATCAGGCTGCTAAGATTGAAGTGGCTCAGGTGGACCTGGACTGGCAACATAAAGGTGAATTATTTATAGCCCGATGGGCCCATGACACCTCAGGCCATCAAGGTAGAGATGCAACATACAGATGGGCTCGTGACCGAGGGGTGGACCTGACCATGGACACTATAGCACAGGTTATTCATGATTGTGAAACATGTGCTGCAATTAAACAAGCCAAACGGTCAAAGCCTCTCTGGTATGGAGGACGATGGCTGAAATACAAATATGGAGAGGCCTGGCAGATTGATTACATCACACTCCCCCAAACCCGCAACGGCAAGCGCCACGTACTTACAATGGTGGAAGCAACCACCGGATGGCTGGAAACATATCCTGTGCCCCATGCCACCGCCCGGAACACTATCCTGGGCCTTGAAAAGCAAGTCCTATGGCGACATGGCACCCCAGAAAGAATTGAGTCAGACAATGGGACTCATTTCCGAAACAACCTTATAGACACTTGGGCCAAAGAACATGGTATTGAGTGGGTGTATCACATCCCTTATCATGCACCAGCCTCCGGGAAAGTTGAACGATACAATGGACTGTTAAAGACTACACTGAAAGCAATGGGTGCTGGGACATTCAAAAATTGGGAAACACATCTGGCAAAGGCCACCTGGTTAGTCAATACTAGAGGATCTGCCAACCGAGCTGGACCTGCCCAATCAAACCTGTTACGCACTGTAGAAGGGGATAAAGTTCCTGTAGTGCACGTAAGAAACATGCTGGGTAAGACAGTCTGGGCTACTCCCGCCTCAGGAAAAGGCAAGCCCATTCGTGGGATTGCTTTTGCTCGGGGACCTGGATGCACTTGGTGGGTAATGCAAGAGAATGGGGAGGTCCGGTGTGTACCTCAAGGGGACCTAATACTGGGTGAGAATAGCCCATGAGTTTTATTATAATATGTTAATTATCATATAACACTGTATGTCATCGCTACCATGGTTGCTATATATCATAGATGAAAATGGTGATTAATTAGAAGGTATTGGAAAGAGTGTAACCTGAGCATGACATAAATGGTATGGAATAAGGGGTGGATATCTGTCCTGGTTTCAGTTAGGACAGAGTTAATTTTCCTCCTAGTAGCTGGCAGGGTGCTATGTTTTGGATTAGAATGAGAAGAGCGCTGATAACATGCTGATGTTTTAATTGTTGTAGAGCAGTGCTTACACCAAGCCAAGGACTTTTCAGCCTCTCTCTCCGTCCTGCTAGCGAGCAGGCAAGGGATGCAGCAGAAGCTGGGAGGGGACAGACCCAGGACAGCTGACCCAAACTGGCCAAAGGGGTATTCCATACCATCTGACGTCATGCTGAACAATATATAGGGGTGGCTAGCCGGGGTGGAGGGGGGGCCGGCTGCTCGGGGATAGGCTGGGCATCGGTCAACGGGTGGTGAGCAATTGCATTGTGCATCACTTATTTCGTACACATTATTACTATTAATACTATTATTATTATTATTATTGTTGTTATTCTTTTCCCTGTCTTAATAAACTGTCTTTATCTCAACTCACAGGCTTCACTTTCCTGTTTCTCTCCCCCATCCCGGAGAGGGAGGGGGGAGGGTGAGCGAACGGCTGTGTGGTGTTTGACTGCCAGCCGGGCTAAACCACAACACACATCTAAACTTACACAATGGAGTTCATTACACTTTTTCCTTAATAAATGCTTTTATTTGAAGAAAAGTTCAGGTTCAATAGTTCATAGTGAATTTATTTATTAACATTGCCATTTAGATCCTCATCATATTTTGAAGATCTTGGAATAGCTTAATAGAAATCACAGACAAATTACAAGAAATAGATCAATGTGGAAAATGTTCTAGAAACCAATCAGATGTGTGGTCTGGGCCAAGGACAAGAGACTGACAACACTGCAACAGAATAATATTAATCCTGTACTGTAGGCACACTGCCAGCATTTGACAATGATTCTTAAGAAACATAGGGATCATAGGCAACATAGATTTTAACATAAATGTTTAGTTTCATAGAAAGATTGAAAAGACAAGGTTTAACTGACTTTGCAAAAAAAGAGTGTGAGGCTTTTCCAAAGCATAGGAATCAACAACAATAATAAATAAATAAATAAATAAATAAATAAAAGCTGTTTTTCTGCCTGAGGAAAAGGAAAGACCAAGGTACTTATCTTTCAGCTTCTCCTCACTGCTCACACAAATAGTAAGAGAGAAAAAGAGTGAGAGAGAGAAACGCTGAGAAAAATTAAGTAAATGAGAACTCAGTTGTTTAAAATCATAAAAATCAGCCTTGGAAAGTATGGGCTGCATGTTTATTGCAGATGTGTAACAAAAGAAGCTTTACTTCATTCATAATGAAAATATTTCAAAAATGTGAAGAATTATCCATTATCTGTGACAAACACTTGATTACTTCAAGTTATAAAAGCATGAAGTAAATCTGCATAGAGAGGTCTGCTTAATAGAAACAGTTTACACATACTATGTTTTCATACTGGACAAGTTTTTCTTGTGCCGAGTCAAAACTTTTACATAGCATAAAATATGAACATGTTGCAAACTTAGGTAACAAGGAGTATAGTAAACCAGGCAAGATCTGGGCCATACTTTTCATTCCACACTTCTTTTCCTCTGGTAAGAACTGCACTTGTTCTTTTTCTCTTAGTGAAAGATTAAAGACTATGATTTTTTTTCCCATTTTTTTACAATTTTCAGATTCTCATGTATAATTTTCAAATATACTTTCAGACATTAATACGGTTAATATAGTTCTACTTACAACAAGCTTGTTTTTCTTAGGTATTTTTTTAGGAGCTTTTAGAAGCACTTCATTCATAGTACTTAAATGCCCCTGAATTAAAAGACTCTAGCTAGTTTTTGTTCCAAAACAAATGAATGGATAGTCAATGACTGTTTAAGTCACAGTTCCTCTGGTAAAAGATAGATTTACAGGAAGGACAATAAACCACAAAGTTTTATTTATTATCATGTTACTTTTTGACTTGAAAAATCAGGTAATTAATATATCTGAGTAGGTCTTGCAGTATTCCTCTATGATAGATAGCCTTTAAAGTCAGGCCATAAAGGATTAAAGTAAAAAGACACCATGACAGAATATCAGGTTTCAGATTTTAAATGCTTCAGACATTTAGCTTTATAACAAATGAAACTAACAGCGTTCTAGGTACAGCTCACCCCTTTTTAGTCCCCACACCTCCTGTTATAATTAATTAGGAATATTTGTTCACAGTTAATGATGGAAAACTAACAAATGTTAAGTGACAGACACCTGGTGCATGTTAAAAAAAGATATACAGCTATTCATTAGTCATATCATAGCTTTTCAGCTAGGGAAAGTGTATGCCAAAAGCAAAAAGTTTCAAAAAATACTGAAAAACGCAACGTCAAACTTACCAAATGAGACTGTCTTTCTATTATAACAGAGATGTTATGAAGGTTAAATCAGCAGTAAAGATCTAAACTCCTCTTTCCAAGTCAGTTGTCATTCAACAATGTAAAACATAAGTCAAAGATGGGTTAAAGCATGTCATTGCAACTTTCAGTCTTACAAGCACTTTTACCCACTTTTTTTTTCTTTGAATTGAATTTGAAGTTCAGATCCTAAAAAAAATAACAGTTTTCATTTCTCTTGTATATTTGTATTTAACACTTTGACTTTCCAAAATATTTTTACTTTGAAAGTACTTATGGGACACTCTGCTTTCTGCTCAAAAGAACTAAATAAGGATACTAGCTAGTGAACTTTCTCCCCCAGCCCACCCCCCTTCATTTTAATTGCTTTTGGTAGGGATGTAAGTTTAGCATGACCAAGCTATCTGTCATTTCTCTGTGCAGTAAATGGAACACTCTAATGTCAACTCAATTATGTGTATGCCTCATTAAAATGAGGATTAAATGGAGTATATGATAGCTCTCATTTCCACGGAATTCCCACTTGAATATTGGATTTCCTGGGTATTTACTATCTACAGGCAAGCGAGAATGTGGAAATAAGAAATCGAGCTTATTGGTCATTCCCTGCTGGTCATCCCAAAGTTCATTACAGCTTCCCAAACCAAACATAGTGTAAGAAATAGTTTTCTAGCATAGCCTTGTGTGATTATGGATGCTCTCCTTCAATTTTCTTTTCCTATTGTGTCAAGAGAAGACCTGCTTGCCCAGGTTCCTAATTTAAGAAGGCCACGAATGGCAGAAAGAAAGAGAAGTGGTACAAATAACATTAGACTTCAGGCAAGGATTTACTGCTGAAAGAATGGGAAAAGAGGAAAAAATGATCACGCGGTTAGTATTTGAATTTAGGCATTCCCAGATTGCCTGACCATATATTTTGTTCTAGGAATAGTTTCTAGTCTGTACTACCTTCCAGGTAGCATGCAGTCACTGTCACACATATGTGGAGGGCAAATATTGTACAGAACTTAGCCACTGCCTGGAAATTGAATAGAGATCTGTGTGTCCACCACATTTGGTTGTCACAGCAGAGGTATGTGAGCACACGGACATAGTTCAGAATTACAAAATGGGTAGAAAGGGAGTCTAGCTGTGCAGGAGTATTAAGGAAATCATTTAATATACTGCATATCCTCATAGCCCAGAGGCATGAACTAGAATATGAGATTAATTTATGCTAATGTAGCTTTTTAATAGTATCTTCTGTCAAGCCCTAACAACCCAGGAAGAAAATATCATTAAGTAGTATACTGTGATGAGGATCGTGCTGTATGA
The DNA here is from genome assembly GCF_009769625.2 of Cygnus olor. NCBI lineage: Eukaryota > Metazoa > Chordata > Aves > Anseriformes > Anatidae > Cygnus > Cygnus olor. The sequence continues at coordinate 52,478,125 of NC_049169.1, forward strand.
GAAAGAGAAAAACTATAACAAAGCAAAAGAAAAAATCTGCAGGCAATATGCAACAACTCAGGAAATTCTCAGGCAATCAAAAAAGATTTTGCTGTTTTTACAATGAAGGTTAGCATACACAGGTGTTTTAAATACTAGTAATATATCTGCACAAACTTCTACATCATATTCAGAAGGAAGTTTATCTTCAAATGCCCCGTTCCATGTTAGGTGTTTAAAAGTTCAATAAAACCAAAATAAAACCCAGTTGAGGGAAAAAAAAAAAAAAAAAAAAAAAACACCCTGTATACAATATAATTATAATATTAGCAGCAGGACTTTGTTAACTTGAAGATCAAAATCATGGTTGCTGTGAATCATACTGGTTCAGCTTTAGGAGGAAAATAACCTTTGAACTTCAGATTTCCAGATGTTACTATTCTCTGTGTAGTGGTCAAAATAGATCCATAACCATAACCCACATTGAGAGCTGGCAGACATCCATAATCTAGCATATCATATTATTTTTAACTATATCATCATAGACAGGGTGTGTCATATATATGGAGAGAGTTTTTCAAAAAATTTTACAGTACAATAGTCTCCAAGGAATCTATGAGAAATTATATTAATTTTCTTGAGATAGAGTGTTTATTTTTCATTTATTTTGGCTAGTGTCCTGATAAAACAGTTCTCCTTTCGAGATTTAGGAAAAAATCAATAAGCTATGTGAGCTTTAGTGTTATATAGATTTATTCATATAAAATTTAAAATCTTTGTCTATCCTGTGTTTCAGTGCCTTACGTTTACATGAAAATGGACAATATATATATATATATATATATATATATACACATACCATAAAGTTAAATCATAACTGCCCAGAATCCATTCTGTCTTCTCTCCCAGAATGTATAGAAAGTTCAGGGTGCCCTGAAAATCTGGTCTCTGGGAAGTCTTTTGGGGTGATGAGGAAGATAGTGCCAGAGTCCAAATGCCTCTTGAACTCTGATATGCTTGGTGCTTTGACCACTGCCCTGGGGAGCATGTTCCCATGCCTGACCGTCCTCTTAGTGAATAACCTTTTCCTAACACCCAGCCTGACCCTCCCCTGTCCCAGTTCCATGCCATTCCCTCAGGTCCTGTTGCTGTCTCCAGAGAGCAGAGCTCAGCACCTGCTCCTTTGCTCCCCTCATGAGGAAGCTGCAGGCTGCCATGAGGCCTCCCCTCAGCCTCCACTGCTCTGGGCTGAACAAACCAAAGGACCTCAGCCAGTACTCAGTGACTGAGTCTCCAGTGCTTCATGCAATTCTGCAGTGAGTAAAAAACAACTCATTTTTTTCAATAGCATGGGATAACCTGAAGACAATAATTCTATTGTGGTAGTCCTTAAGCAAACACAGAATAAAATTCATGACCTGCCTCCAAATTATTTACAATCTTATTATAAAGCAAGAATAAAAGATAAATATAGATAGGGAGACAAGAGCATAAGCAGATACATTCTGATCTTACTAACCTAACTATGCAGGAAATGTCTGTTGGCATACCAGCTATGGAGATTTGCAAAAACAATTAAGTACATTTGGAGATATTTATAGGAAATTTTTTTTCTCAAAATATGAAGGATGATTTTTAACTTCTCTTTCTATCTCAGCTGTATGTGGCAAAAAGAATATTTCTGTCAACAATAGGCTTACAGATGGTTGTCGTAAAACTAAAGAACCATTCAAGGTTGGTAGAACAAATAGCCACATCTCCAAACTTCTCTCATGACTGTTTTTAAAGTTTATGCAATTCTTAATCCTTTTTTGTTTGTTTTTTCTCACTTTAAAAGTTGTATTTTGTTGGGAGGAATAGGTTAAAAATGGAAGATTGGTGAGGAGGATGGAATCAGAACAGAAGACAGGTGAGGAGTACTGTAAGTAAGTTCAAGTGACCTTGCAGTTAGGAATGCGTAAAATCTGGGGAGCAGCAATGTAGAAAAATACATAAATTATGCCTGCTGCTGTTTGTGCTCTCTTTCTTTGGCAAGTAGCACATCTGATAACACAGGTGTTTGGTGGACTTGTAGGTGCCCTATCAGATGTGCTTAAGCTCCCAGCCTTGGTACAGTGAAGATCAAAGAAGCACAGTGGTTAAAACACTTCTATCACAGCATGGTGGAAAAAACTGTGCCTGCACGTACCTTTGATAAAAATAGATGAAACCAGTAGGCCGGTGATCTCCTAGCATGGACCCTGTTTAGCTGTTCCTGCGTCCGCACTTGTGTCCCTCCACTTGTTTACCTCTGCTTGGGGGCTGCTTTGGGGATCTCCCAGTTGGCAACGTAATGAGAACAAATCTACTCTTTGCATTTTAGCCACCGGTCTGTGGTTGTCCGTGCTGCCTGCCTGTACTGATTCACACATATTTATTTGTTTGTTTGTTTATTTTAAGACCAATGCTGACAGGACAAGTAAGATTTTAAAAGAATAAATCAGACAAAATTTGCACTGAATGCATACATTTTGATAAGGAAGTAAATATTTCAACTTCATGCCCATTTGAGGTTACAAACCAGAGTAAGGGACTGGTATCTAAAAAAAATTTGAGTTCTCTTGAGATACTAGCAATGCATCATGTTCAATTTATCTTTCTGAAGGAGTAAATCCAGTTACCAATTTTTCATTATTAGTTTTTTTTTTTCTTTATTTTTATCAGACCTATATAATACAGAAAGAGAAGACGTAACACAAGGCACAGTAGCTCACATAAGGTAAAACAGACTCATAGGCAATCTTATGTGTTCAGACTTGCCCCAAACAACAAAAGAGTATTGAACCCACTTTATGGAAACCCTGTAAATGAATACAATTTGTGTATTTTTTTATTTTTATTTTTTAATGGGAGGACTGAGTTGTGAAAAAGCCATAAGAGCCATTGTTCAGTCAAATTATACATATAATATCAGAAATATTAAAGAAGAGTCTCCATTTATGAGACTGAAATAAGAAAATCATAATGCTGTCTCTTGCAAATGTAGGTTTGGACTGGGAAATGAAGGATCCCCTATGTCTCATGTTTCAAATTACTGAAAATGTTTTCACTTCTTGATTATGTTTGGAAAAAAAGAGACAAACACATCGTCAATCTAAACATTACCTACCATAACTTTGTGCTGCCATTATGATTTTTAAAGGAAATATGTTTATATACATATTATATATAACGTGTTATTTGTAACATATGAAATACATTTATATGTTACCTGAAGTTTGTTACATAAAGTATTGCCCCCAGTGCTGAAACAGGAATCTTTCTCTAAATGGAAGAAAGATGGTTGTTTGGTGTACAGACTTGTAAAGAATCTTTCTGTTGTTGTTTTTGACATTTACTGAGATCTGAGATCTTTATGCATGTGGATCTGGTCGTGTGTGAAACTGCCTAGAAACAGTTTTCTAGTTTGGTCTTAGTTAACTCTTCGTTGTGTCCATTCATTTTACTGAGTGTTAACTTCCCTTGGATGTATATGGAAATGTAATAGAAGAGTAAATTGAAGAAAGAAAAATCTTCCTTATATGAACATTCAAAAGTGCTATGGGAAAAAAAAATCTATCATGATGAACAGACTAATTACTTCTACAGTTCTGGCCTGCAGTTTGTTTTGAGAAGAATTGCTTGAAGTTCTTGTTTGCATGGCAATACCAAGAACACCCTTCAAATCCATAGCTACCTCATAAGAGGTACCACACCAATAAATAAATAAACAAACAAACAAACAAGTAATAAATAAATAAATAAATAAATTTCTTATTTATTTAAATAGTGGTGAGCTGTGTGATTCGATATACATTTTCTGGAATTTATTCACACCTTGTTTGCATAAATAATATATTTCCTTCTTAAGCTAAACTACTCCCTTAACAACTGAGAAGGACCAACTTTTTTTCTTCTGCCTGTGTTTGGGTCACTGTGAATGTCACACTATTAATCAGGATGAAAAGTACTCAAGAGATGTTTGGTTAATACACAGAAATAAAACACGTCACCAGCAGGATGTATAAAACATTATCCCATAATTCCGCAGTCTAATTCTAATCCATCCACTCATTTAATTTGATTGCAGTTAGCAACGTCTTTGACGATTTCAATCTTTTCAGTTGCTATAAAAACTATAAAGTCCTCCAAATTGTATAGTCTGATCCAAATGGCATTTGAATTTAAACTTCAAAAAGCAGCTAATTAGGTAATCCATGACATAACTGATCTTCTCCTAGAAAGGAATTCAATGAGTACCATTCTGAAACATTTGTTTAGACACACAATATAACTGAAACACATTATATAACAGAAGGAATTTTAGTCAGTCTTCATCTCCAAAATTATTGCTTTCATTTTACAAAAGATAAAGAAATACAGATTAAAACTTAATTTCTTCAATCACTATGTTCCATTTCAATAAATAGGCTGAAACAGCAGTAAAACTCTAGATGTAACTATGCAGTACACCCCTTCTTTCCCCCTTTTGTCCTCACCAACCTTGCAGTTTAAATGTAGTCAGTAGCCAATCATGTTACATATCTTCTGTAGTGCTCATGATTTATCTTCTTGCCCTTTAGGGGATTCATACTGTTCTTCAGTCATCTCACAAGTACACAGCAGCTATGTTGTCCTGACATTCTGTCTCATGCCCATTTCAGAAACCTTTAGAATAAGATTTCTTTCAGATGCCAGATTAAAGGGCTAATTCTTGCTTTTTAAATGAAGCTTGTGATCTTTGTAGAGATTATATCCTCTTCTGCTAATACATATCTCCACAGCTTTCATTAACACTTTCTCTAAATATCCAGTTTCCTTGAGTTATAATATACATAGGAAAAACTCAGATTAAATGAAAGAAAAAAAGATAAAAAAATACAAAAAAAACTTATAGAAAAACAATGTAGGAAAATTTACATTAAAAAGACTTTTTTCTCACTTTTCAGAATGAAATTATTTAAAGTAAAATAAATTTGCAATGGGCTGGTAACATTCGTATTTTACAAGTTTGGTTTGGCTGTACTGATATAGACAAGTTCATTACTTCATGATATATGAGAAAAACATCATGAATTTAGTAATACAATCTAAACGTCTCTACTATTTTAAAGAAAGTACTTTTCTTTCTGTCTTAGATGTTTTGCAAGCATAACACTGTAGCCAGTTAAAGCTAGAAAAAAATGGTGTTTTAACCAAATACAACAACTAGATTCTTGCAATTCTTACAACTAGAAGTTGTCCTTTCACCCTCTTCCACAAAAAGAGGCTAATCAGGAAAAAATAATTTATTGAAGTATTGCATTAGCTAAGTATGAGAAGGGATATGTAGTCTTCTGCTTTTGTTTAAACCCTGAAGTTTTTTGTAGATACGTATTTTTGGTGAAAGAATAATAAGTATGTTATTTTCTTCATGTTAAATGTTGAAGATAAATGGAAATGGAACTTTAAAGGATGGTGTACATGAAATTTGATGATCTTGAATAGGGTTTTTCTGTATTTTTAGAATTACAAAATGTTTATTAGACATACAAGAAGTATTCCTATTATAAATACATGAGGTGGTTTAATTATTATTTTTTTAATTTATTTATTTAATGTAGGAGGAAAAAAGAGTTGAAAGTTTTTTGGAATACAATGAATGCCTTTTTTAAATCACCCTTTAAATAACTGAAATGTTTATTTTGTTTTTATTTGTTCCCATACCGTTCATTCACTGATAGTCTCTACCCCAAAGCCCTTAATTTAAAAAAGGCTTTTTAGAATTCCAGATTATGTTTTTGAAAATCCCCCAAAAATGCAATCAGAAAGGAAAAAAAAAAAAAGTAAAAGAAAAAATATTTTCCAAATTCTTTTCCAATCCTGTTTCTTTAGATTTAGTATTTTAATTAAACATTATTATGCTTATGAACTGAACAGACTGGTTTGTCCATTAAAGGTGAAGAGCCTGGACAGTCTGAGGAGTCTAACCATTTGGAGGAGGGGACTTTTTAAGGCTCAGTATGAATCTTTGCCTATGCATTTTTGCTTGCATGTGTATTAGGGGGTGGGAGTGTCATTTGATGGTTTTGTGAGGAGTATTTTTTTCCAGTGGAGGAAGTTAATACATGACAGACCGCCATGGAATGACCATCCTGATCTTTACTCTCTGACTAATTTGCAATGACTGCTAGCCAGAGTACGGGAATTTCCATAGTAAAGAGAGCTATTTGGGAACCTGATATCCATACTAAGAGTTCATGGGACACAAAATAGGGAAGTACAGAAGAACAGACAAAATCCACGTAGATTTCAGGATAACTACTTACAGCAGGGAGTAGTGATCATGATTTTGTTAAAGAATACAGCTATTAAAAAAAAAAAAAAAAGAAAAAGAAAAAAAAAGCCTCTGTCAAGTCCATGCCTTATTGATTACACTTCCATTCACAAAATTGGCATGTATGGAGAATAGACACTTGTAGACAGGATTCATTTCACAAAGTTTAAACAACTACAGTATTGATATCTGTAACTGAAATTTGCTATATTTTTACTCTTGGTGCACAGCTAAACCTCTTTAGAAAGTCATTTGTTTTATCTTAAGATGAACATCTATAATGGGTGTCACAGGGGAAAAAAGAACAGCAGACAACATGACAATGCTGAGTACAATTAAGTAGGCTAAGCAAAGGATAGAGAGTATCATGAAAATCTTTGCACAAAGACAAACAGGCCAAACTGAGACCACACCAGTTATGGCACCACTGGGTAGGTAGAGCTAAGTCTGGGGGAAGCATGGCACTGACTCAGATCAGTCTCAGCAGTTCTGTCTGGTGGCTGGACCCTAATATGTAGAGGTCCCACTATATGGTCTCCCCCTCTACATGGTGTTAGATGCAGGAAACCCATATAATAATGCTTGCCTTCAACCTCTTTTATGAGATGGAGGTGGTTATAAGCACAGGCTGTCAATGATATCAGTCCATATTGATACCATGATACAGCTTGTTAGCAGTTTCATATGTTTTTCTTCTGTTACTTGTCAATTCATAGGCTATACATTATTCATATATACATTATTATTTCATCTACAAAAAAATCATCATGCTCACAGGCTCTCATCCTGATGGGGGTTTTCAACCAACTTAGATGTCTGATGGAAAAGCTTCACAGCAGGCTGCAAGCAATCCAGGAGACTCATGGAGCACGTCACGGATAAATTCCAGGTCCAGGCATTAGACAAACTAACCAGAGGAGAAGTATTATTCGACCTGGTGCTTACCAACACAAACGAACTCATTAAAGAGGTTAAAACTGTAGGCAGTCTGGACTGCAGCAACCACATTCTTGTTGAGTTTATGGTCTCAAGGAACATGGGCCTGGCAAAGAACAAAGTCAGGACCCTGAATTTTAGAAGAACACACTTCCAGCTGTTTAAAGAATTAGTGTATGAGATCTCCTGGGACATTGTCCTTAGGGACAGAGGAACTGATCAGAACTGGCAGCACTTTAAGGACACTTCTCTTAGAGCACAAGAGCCCTCCATTCCCATGTGTAGGAAATCAAGCAGGGAAGGCAGAAAATGGACATGGCTGAGCAATGATCTGCTGGTCAAACCAGGGTGTAAGAACGAAATGCGCAGGCAGTGGAAGCAGGGACATGTGGCCTGGAAAGGGTACAGGGATGCTGTCTGGATGTGTAGGGATAGGATCAAGAAAGCCAAGGCACAGATGGAACTGAGCTTAGGTAGGTACATTGGCCAGAAAAGAAAAGCCAAGGAAAGTGTACCCCCTCTGAGAAATGAGAAGGAAGAACTGGTAATGACAGATATGGAGAAGGCTGAGGTACTCAACAACTTCTTTGCCTCAGTCTTCAGTGCTAGTCAGGCTTCCCATGTCTCTTGAGTCCCTGAACCTCTATACAAGGGCTGGGGGAGCAGAGTCTCTCCCACTGTAAGCAAAGAGCAGGTTCAAGACCACCTGATGAAACTGAACAGGTACAAGTTTATGGAGCCCAGTGCCATGCATCCCAGGGTCCTGAGGGAACTGTCTGATGCAGTTGCCAACCCTCTCTCCATTAAAGACATTTATAGCTTATGAGAATAATTAGGAAGAGAATTTTTAGTAAACTATCTAATGTATCTTACCACACCACAAAAATGCTGAAACTATAAAGTCTTTATAATATGTGAGGTCTTGCTACTGTTCCCTTTAAGATTATTGAAAACTTTCCACTGAGATAAATTGATGCAGAATTTTGTACCAAACTACGTTGTTGGCTCTTTTACCTGCTATCAGTGAAGTATTTTACATTGGAAATCTCTTTAAAATGAAATTAAAAAGAAAAGAAAAAAGCACTTTTAAAGAGTTAATAAAAATAAATTATAAATATATATATATATTTGCTCTTTGCTGTTCCTTTCAAAGTCCTTGTATTTAAGCACATGTTCAATGCCATTCTTAGGAACGCTGAAATAGCTACAGACAATCAAGCTAGTCATTTCTCAAGAGTGTTCTCTCAGTGTTAAAGTATTACCTCATTTGTATAGCAGGATTAGTAGGTGCTAAGATTTTCTAGCACCACTTTATTTCATTATTCTACCTCTCTAAATTTTTGACTTTTAACACAAATATATCATCAAGCTTGGAAAATATTTCTTGAAATGATATGCTACACACAGATGTGAGTTCTAGCCTTGCTGTAGCCTAGAAGCAATCCTCAGATTGCCACAAGGAGGATTGCCATTCATGAGAATGCCCGTGAATCATGAGCCAAGAGAGTGATGATACCACCTCTACACAGGGAATGCTCTACATGTGGTTCAGTGAAGCTACTGATATATCTTAACTTCATGATCCACTGAGATTTAGGTTGGACTGTTGGTTAGATAGAAACTCTTTGAGGATAGCTCTTGCTAGTCCTGTGTATCATAATAGCAAAAAGAAGTGGTGCAAGCAAAACCATGCTTCTTGTTACAACATTTTAGTTGGGACCTCAGACCCAAACCTATAACGTATCCTGTCTAAATTCATAGGTTGCCTTGGTGATCTCTGGAAGATGAGAAGGCTCGGGCTCTTTAGTGCAGGCCTATGTGTTCTTCCACTTGTCTTGGCCACTATATGTTTCCAATATGCTTTCAGACAGAATGTAGTCAATTCCTTACTGGCAGAAAAGCTGTCTTGGGCTCCTACTTGGAAGCTGTATCACATACAGCAAGGAACTAGGAAATAGGAAAGACCGTAGTAGCATACTAAACATGGCAATAGAGGGAAGAAAATATTAACAAATGTTATGCTTTAGACTGCTTACTGTTTACTGGTTCATAGTCTAGAGTTATTATTCTACAGATGGAAGTACAGATTTTTAATTTTGGATAATGTCTGTGCCTGCGAAGAATGAATATATATGCATGAAATGATTAGGAAATCAACTCTTCAGTCGAATATGTAATCAAAATATCAAAAAGTTGGAAGACAACTAGGCTACTTCTGACTGGGAAATAAAAGTTACCATTTAGGCTTTTATCTTGAAAGGGTAGCTAGCTATAGAGGCAGACTTCCAAGAGAAGTGGTCTAGTCATTTATTTAAATTTTGTTCCTAGGATGGTCTTTGTTCAGTAAAGAAGCTGTGCAGAGTTGTCTGTTCTTGTGCCTCCACACTATCCACATTTTGATGTGAAGGAGGAACTAGACCATAGGTTCACTATTATCTTTCTCTGATCCTTTATCTTTTTTAGATCAAGAAAGTGAACAGAGTCTATAGTCACTATGTCCAGAAATCAGTGACCACCACTCCAGAAAGAGCTGTAGAAGATAAAATAATAGTTGGAAAAGTGCAGGAACAGCCCTCTCATTGCCATAGTTCCATAACCTGGGCGAGTTAAAACTGCACTATTTAAAACAAACAAACAAACAAAAAACTCTGTTATATATGGATTAACAGTTTTCAGAGACTATCTTCAGCACGTTTTACCTGGGCAAAGAAAAAGAATGCTAAGGTCAGAGCTAATGCATTTATAAACCTAAGGCCTGAGGAGTGAGAAAAGGTGATGTGTTAATCCACAAGAAAGCCTGGGTCTAGGGTAAAAAACTGCCTGCCTTCAGTTTAGAGTCTAGCAAGCTCTTGAGAGAATTAAAAATAAAAAATAAAAGCAGAAAAGAGTTGCAGTGTGGGACAGGACTAGAGTTAGCTTCGCCTACTGCTCAGCTTAAAGATAACAATATACAGAGCCAAACCATCCACTGCTATATCTGCATAGTAATTGGTCTGGTGTTTATTGCTTTATCTCTGGTAATTATGACTCCATTAATAGCTTGGGACATGGTCCTGGGCATGGTCTTGGGCAACCTACTCTAGGCAGCCCTGCTTGAGAAGGGAAGTTGGACCAGAGGACCTCCAGCGATTCCTTCCAGCCTAAACCATTCTGTCATTCTGAGCCTCTGTAGGTGTTATAAAGGCTTAGGCATTCAGCGATATTGAAAAACATAATATTTTTTTCCTGATCTCTAATCCAAAATAAAGACTTCTATCATTTGATGCATAAGTCACTCTTTGCTGTCAGTCAGAGTTTTCCTTGAATGGTCACTGTAGGTTCAAACTTTATGGGGTGAAGCCTAAACCACTGCCAGATAAAATAGACTTTGATTACATCTGCCCATCTCTTACTCACCAGATTAATACAGTATGAGCTGGGAAAAAAAAAAAAAAAAAGTGATAGAGCGATAGACAAACTTATGTAACTGTTACTTACTTCACATATTTGTAGTACACTGGGGGCAGGAGACCAACGGGTGATAAAAGTCCCACTGATTGCCTTTAAACATTTATTAAAAAAAGAGAGAGAGAGAAAAAAAAAAGGCCAACAAGCTACATAACTGATACAGCCACTGGCGGTTTATACCCACAGTATAATTCAGAAAGTAATAGATAGCTAAAATGGTAGCCCCTTACGGATGGAAACACATGAACAGATGCTACATACAGTGCAGAAGACTGAGTGCAAAGTGGAACTTCTCCATGTGGGTTCCAGGCTGCCAGCCAGGACCCAACTTGTCCCACATTCAGGGTGTCTTCTTCCCATCAGCCTGTGGAGCACCCCAGCTTTAACCAGACCATAGCTCTGATCTTTGAGTGTGTACTAAAAACATGTAGTAGAACAGAAATCCTGGGATGGAAGAGACTATCAACCTGTCATAACCATCTTGCTCAATAAATACATTGTAGATTATGTGCCAGAGGGTAGTGTAGTTCTCATCTTGCGGCCACCCTACTATAATTCCCTGTATGACCTCTGTAAAAGATTAAAACTACGATTAAATAAGTAGATTTAATTAGTAATAAATAGTTCATCTTGTTAACTGCAGGTTGTAAATTTCTAGATTCACAGCAAGTTAACCACAGAATAAAGGGAATTTCCTGAATTCCAGACCCAATATTTTATGTATTTGTTGTGAAATTCAAAGCCCAGTTTCTTATTGCAAAGATTAAAACTCCCTGTAGTTCCCGGAGGGTGCAGTATTCACCCTTACAAATTTAAGACACAATTTCAAAGTGCAAAAGTTCCAAGGACAGACCAAAACCACTCACTCCAGTGCTGCTTATAAGATATTGCGCAGATAGGCATGTAACTTCCTTACTACCTTTTGGCCTTCTGCTTTATGGGACAGCATGGTGGTCTTCAGGGTATGATTCTCAGGGAGCAGCAGCAGGATGGCAAGCTGAAGGTGACCACAAACTATGTGGACAGTGACCACTCTAACCAGAGCACTGTCCTACAGTGGCTAAGCCAAATGAGCAGAGCCGTGTGGTGGCAGCAATCAGTTCTACTGACAGTCAAAAAGGAAGGTAACAAGTCATGTTCAAGGTCAATACAGGAAACCCAAACCATTCTTGAACAGGCCTGAAGACACATACACCTACAGCATAGTTCAGGTTTGGATTGAGGACCCAGGTAAGGCTCATCAGAACCATTGCAGCTTATTAATGCCCCCAAAATGCTGATAGTGATTTAGGATTGTGAATCTTGATAGATAGTCACCTCATTTTTGGAGTTACTTAATTTTACTCATCAGCTTTTTCATATGGGGATTGAGATGATTCTTGCTCATGATTCCTGACTTCTTTGTACATTTTTTTTATTTACATTCTGTGAAAAATATAGGAATTTCCATTACACATGAGCATGCATCAGCAGTGAGCTTTGCTACATGTAGGTAGGTGCAGGCTGAGGTACACATCTGCTCAAGACCCCTAACAGAGCCACCTACACACCAAGGAGACCTCAGGCCTTGTAGGACCTCAAACAAATAAGGCTTTACCAGCACCGAGTCTAAATTCTGATCAAAGAAATGGTCTGAAGAAAACATTTACATTTCTGCATTTATATTTCTGCCAGGAGCAGCCTGGCTTCCTTACATGAGATTCTGCTTGATAATCCACTTGACATTACAGGTCATATAGGAGACAGAGACCCATTTTCAAATATCCCAACCAGGAAAAGCAGCATCAGCATGAATTTCCCACACCCTTGCTGTGTGGGTTAACACTACCCTTGTTTTCCAGAGCCAGTAATTACTAAAATGAATTGGATTAACATGAAAGTGGATTAATAATAATAATAATAATAATAATAATAATAATAATAATAATAATAATAATAATAATAATAAAGATGCTAATATTTATTTGGACAATATTTGATAAACATGTTATGCTTACAGAAATTATAAATGGGTCATGAATAATTCAGAAGAAAAAAGGTTGGATAATTTGACAACAAATAATTCAGCTAACTGAAAAGCATATAAATCTCAGATAAAATCCACATTTGCTTGCTCTGTAAACATTTGATATAGGAATATATACTCCCAGAAAGAAAGCTCACATCACTGTCACATTACATGGCCTCATATGTGTTTAAAAAGAATGCATACATTGTTTAAAATATAAATCAGTATGGATATTTAATTGATTACAACAAAACAATAGAGAGAATTTGCAAAGAAAACAGAAGACTTGGAACCATAAAATTAAATTTAATTAAATAAAATTAGACATCAAACCCTTTAAAAGATGAAAAAAATCTTTCTTTCACCTAATATTTTTAAATGATATATCTTTACTAAGTAAAGCACTATAAGCAAAGGAAAACAGTGAATGGCATAAATGACATTATAAAAGCTGAGTAATATTGCATCTACACTGTCAAGCTGATCTTGCGGGAGCTAGAAAACATACATGGTTTAAAATGTTTTAAATAAATATGGCAAAGTACTGTTTTATATACTTTCAAATCCTCACTGCCTAACTGTCAGAATGCAAACTGCAGGCTAGTACAATACACATTCTCTTGCAGTAGGTTTGACTTGTTTTTCAAGATTGCTTTATACAACACATTGTCTCGATTTGATAGAAATGTCATTTCACTTTATTTCCTATATCCAGACATGGGAAATTTATTGAATTCAAGTTCTCAAATATAGTATTCATTTTGTTTAGATTTACCTAGAATTATTGCACGAGAAATGAACAATTGCTAGCAGACTATTTCTGCAATTTCTGGACCTTATTATAAATTTACCTACAACAGTGTATTCATAGCAGTAATTTTTACACTTAGTAGAATTATGCTGAGAATGCCTTATCAGTAAAGAGAAATCAAATTACAGTACTGACTTTTTAATTGAGTTATAAATATATGTATGCACTGAAGCATCTGTACATATGTTTGTATACATATACATTGTACAGAGCTCGATCCTGCAAGATGCTATTATGCATATGACCAATCATACCACCTAAATGCATGTCTAATTTCTCTAAAACTTCAAAGGTACTATTTATGGTTAATGTTATGTACAAGCTTAAGTGCTCTGGTGGATCAGAGCCAGAGTATTCAGCACCTTGCAGGATCAACCCCTAACCGATGAACTTCAGAATGTACATTTTAATAAACTTTCAAATGGATTTGGGACCAAATGAAAAACTCAGATCTGAATGCCTGTGGCTTAGTGAAAGCTCTGATAGGATTTGCATATTGAAACAAAATCCTATCCCAAACAGAGTTATGAGTCTAAAAAAGGAGACATTAGCTAATTCATATGTTCAATGGGAACATACTGTTGAGTTTATGTTGACAGCTTTCAGGTATTATGACAAACAGTACAGCTTCATGTACAACAAATGTCTTGCGTTGAGGGCATGCTCCTGCAATGTGCCATGACAGTACTGTTAAGAGCAGTCTGCCGAACATTACTGCAATTCTTCCCCTTTTCCAGGAGTCACTATCTGTTGAAACGGTATTATCTGATTTAGCCACTTGGACTACTTGTAAAACAACATACTTTATGCTTCGTTACTACTACCTTCTCATCATGTCCTTGTTGGTCTTAGCAGATGAAATTCAGCCTGAAAGTTCATCCTCAGGCCAAAGAAGTGGCCATTACAAACTAGGCAGAAACACTTTGACTTATTTTTGAAACCAATTATCTGAGACTGGCTTGTGGCTTCAAAGAGCTGGGAAGAAGCTGAGGTACTGACCACAGAGTTTCTTTGAATTTTTAGCATATGAATTTACAGCAATTCTGCAAAAGACTAGTTGAACACATCCTTCGCAAGCTTGCTGATGCTATACTGGGAGGTACTGTTGACTCTCTGGCGGGTCAAGAGGCCTTGCAGAAAGATCTAGATGGATTGGAACATAGGGCAATCATCAAGGACATGAAATTCAACAAAGGAGAATACCAGGCTTTGCACCTGGAGGTGCAGACCGAGAGATGAGTGGCTGGAGATCAGCTCAGTGGAAAGATATCTGTGGGTGTTGGTCGACAGCAGGCTCAGGATGAGCCAGCACTGTGCCCTGGCAGCCAAGCGGGCAAACTGCATTTTGGGATACACTAAACATATCATAGCCATCCGGTCAAAAGATGTATTTGTATTTATTATTGGTGCAGTCTCAGCTTGAATAGTGAGTGTAGTTCTGTTCTCCATAATATGGAAAGGTTGTTAAGGTCCCTGAAAGCTTTCTGAGGAGGGCAGCAAAGCTGGGAAAGGGTCTGGAAGTTGTGTCTATGAGGAAAGGCTGAGGACATGCGGGTTGTCTAGTTTGGAGAAGAAGGCTAAGGGGCAAATTAATTGCTCTCTACAACTTCCTGAGATGGGGAAGTGGAAATGAAGGTGCCGGTCACTTTTCCCCTGTAATTGATGATAGAACACAAAGCAATGGTACAAAGCTGCATCGGGGGAGGTTCAGATTTGATATTAGAAAAAACTTTGTTATTGCAAGGGTGGTCAAACACTGGAACAGGCTTCCTAGAGAGGTTGTTGATTCCCATGCCTGTCTGTGTTCTAGAGACATTTGGATAATTCCCTTAATAATATGTTTTAATTTTTGCTTAGCCCTGAGGAGGTCAAGCAATTGGACTAGATGATCTTTGTAGGTCCCTTTAAACTGAACTACTCTATTCTATTCTATCTGGTGGCAGTTAGCATTCAGATTGTCTCATTTTTAATATAAAACATCACCTCTTACCTTTAAGAGGAGGGACAAACTGTTATTACTATGTTATGTTAATGCTGAAGTAAATAAACACCCAAATATCTGACAAAGGACCCGAAAAAAATAAGCAATCAAAACAGATAAATAGGCAAACAAAAACCAATACCAACAAGAATTGAAAACGTTGTTGATGTTTTTCATTTTTAAAAGTATTAAATAAATGAAGAACAGATGACTACCTATATAATGATCTGTCAATTTAAAAATAAATAAAATTGTCATAAAAATATTATGAAGAGTAGAAATTTCCAAAAAAAAAAAAAAAAAGTCAATAGATTCCAAAGACATTTTATTCTCTAAACTACACCATTTTTCAATTAATAAAATTACTCACAAAATATCTACTAACTCAATACTTTAATCATGCATGCAAGTGTTATTCCATTTTGACAATGAAGAGAATAGGTTAAAAAAAAAAAAATAAATAAAAAGTATTGAAGTATTGACCCAAGAGCGAAAACCTCTGAACATTAAATCCAAATCACTGGACTGCTTTCATATTAGGATATTAGCCCCATATTAGCCCCATGCTTTTTGTAAGACTTCTATCTGGCTCTGTTCTGGCTGTCCAGTGCCCCAGACTCAGCAGGCAAGTGGGAAGTATGCTTTAATTCAGGCTAACCTTCTACACAGTATTTAGGCCACTCTCATGTGAACTGGGAGAGTTCACAGAACATGGAGGTGGCAGATAGACAGGAGCTAGGTTTCTCCCTTCCTGAAAAAGAGAGAGCTCTCACCTAAATTGTGATGGGAAAATGAGGATCAGGAGCTCATTATCTTGCTCTGAACACTGTGTAATCAACGAGTGTTAGTTTTAAAAGAGGTCTAGATAAGTCTTTGAAGTCTTTGAGTTTACAAGGATGTTTATGGATTCAGGAAAACCTCAGGAAGAAAAATGGTCATTTTTGAACACTCAGCAAACCAAAAAATAAAAATAAAATAAAAAATTGCAAGAACACTTGCTCAGTGAACAACTTCTGACACCTAACTTAAATTTAAGCATTTAGAATACATGAGGTACTTAAGTGTGCTAGAGACATTTTCTGACTTTCTCTGCTAAAAATACATACTGACATTGTGATTTATGAAACTGAGTTTTCTTGTGTCTCAGCTTAAGTGATTTACCTGGTACCATAGAAGAGCCATGAATGAAATCTAGCTCCCTTTCCCAGTTTCTTCATCTGAAGAGCATTCTTTCTTTCTAAAGACTGCACTTTACCTAGCTCTAAAAAAGTAGTTGATGAAGATAGAAATGGCTAACAGAACATTCCATGGAAGGCTTTATAACAAAAAAACAAATGCCTGAATAAAATAAATGAATAATAATAATAATAATAATAATAATAATAATAATAATGTAATAAATACAACCTAATATTCACAATTTGTTATATTCTCACTAGAAAGAAAACCCTGCAAGGCCTTTTTCACTTTCCGTCTTGCTGGGTGTTGCTGTTGTTTGATGAACTTAAGGAGAATATGGGCCAGCAGCCTGAAACAAGAAATTATTCTGATGCTTGCCAGGAACTGACAAAGATTTGCACATGCCTTGGACTGCCAATGAGAAGGCCAATAGAAATACATATATGGAGAGAAGGTGGTTTAGTGGCTGAATCACATCATACTGTGTTGTGAAATCACTTCATAGCATATCTCAGGTTGTTGTTTTCATAAAGAGGATAAAGGCAAATATAAAGAAGTCAGAAAAGAAGTCTGCATATCAAGCAGATGGGTAGATTTACAGATAATGCTCGGTAAAGCTTTATGTCTTTTTCATGTCAGTAGAACCTTTTCTGGTACTTACTTCAGTCCAACAACTCACATAGTACCAGACAGCACAAATATAGATGATATTTTCTTCTTACTGATAAAAAATTAACTGTAACATCTTTCATAAAATATAAGCAAAGTCATTATTTACTCTTTCTACATTAAGCTAATTATTTGAGGTTATTTGCTTGACTCAACCTCAATTAACCCTTAATTCTGAAGTTTCATAGCTTCCATACTATTTGAAGATCTCTGATCTATCTCTGAAGATCCTTACTGTGAACACACGCAAAACAACAAATATTTTAAGAATTTTTGTAGGATTCATTCTCTGTTGAATCTTTATAGATAATGTATTTTCTTTCCTCCAATCTTCATGTCATTTGAACCTCTTTCTACTAGCTTCCTGGAATACAGTATTTCTCCTTGCATACCTAGAAAAAGCTTCTTTTTTTCATTACCTCTGAGTCTTGGCTGCACATTTAATCCTCTTCTGAGGAGCCTGCTGCTGCTGCCTTCCTGCACCAATGTCTTCATTTCTACCTATCCTCTTCTTCACCCTAGACTCTCCCAGACCCATGTACTCATCTCAATTTGGAAGGGCTGTAGTCACAGCCCTTCCTGAAAACTCGGTCTGGCTCTGTGAAACACATATACCTCCTTTCTCTCTGCTACCCACAGATGTTTAACAGAACAAAAAATAGATGAGGTAGCTAGGGAACAAATAAGAAATGATACTATCCAAAAAGAGGCCATCCATCACATTCATTTTTGACTACATGTTACCCATTTGTCTACTTAGTTTAACCTGGTATTGAATTTTTCAATATTAATTCCCTCCACACCCCCTTTCTGTTTTGAGCAGTGCTGTTCTCTAAAACAATTTCTGTGTTCAGGAAACACTATCGTCATAAGGGGGTTTTCCTTAATTTTAAAGTATTCACATAGCTTAACTGTATACGCAAAGAGTAAGGCTAAGAGCATCTGGTACAGATATTAAGATTGGTACCCAATTATAATTCTTCTAGCAGCATAATTAGGTCTTTACAGTTATTAAACAATTACAGTTGTCATCAGTTTTAAAAACTTTGCCTTAAACCTTAATGGTTTATTGCTAATTGTGTGATTTGATATAAATGTAATTGGTTATGATGGCTGAATTAAAGAATCATTGCATCTTATACTGCATATATCTTTAACAGATTTTTGTTCCTCTGGGAACAGGGTAGAAACAACCACTGCAATGATAAATACATCACATTGAACTTAATGTTAATTGTATTTTATCTAAGTAATCAGAGAAAAAAATGCAATGGTTGGTAATGAATCAATAACACTAGGAAAAAGATCTAGACAGTAATAGTGTTTCCGGAATATTATGTGTAAGAGTTTAGCACGTCTCATCACTGACCCTCCAGATGAGACAACTAAAAAGATATGAATAACAGAGAGTGGTTTGGTCAAGAAAGACACAAAAATTAATTTCTTAATCTTAAACATAATGTAAAAATCTCACAATAACCGTCACCTGTGTGGCAGGCTGACCTTGAACTGACGCCTGTTGCCTATCCAGCTGCTTTCTCACTCCCCCTCCTCAACAAAATAAGGGAAAAAAAATAGGATGAAAGATCTCACTAGTCAAGATAAAGATCGGGAGATCACTTATCAGTTACCATCACATGTGAAAAAGACTCAATTGGGGGATAATTAATTTAGTTTATTGTCAGTTATAATACATTCGGGTGGTGACAAACATTAAAACTTCTCCAGCAGCCCCATTGCTCTTTTTCCCAGGTTCAATTTATCTCATTCATTCCTAACTCCTCTACCTCCTCCCTACACCTGAGTGGCACAGAAAGAAAAAAGAAAAGAGGGGTTGCAGTCAGTCCATGACAGTTTTCCTCTGCTCTTTCATGGGCTGCTCTCCACAGACCACAGATCCTGCATGGGCTTTTAGTGAGCTACAGCATCCCTCAGGGCATGTGCACCTGCTACAGTGTAGAGATCTGCTCTGATATGGTATGCTGTGGGCTGCAGAGGGACAGCCTGCTCTGCCATGGGCCTCTCCTCAAGTTGCAAGGGAATCTTTGCTCTGATGCCTGGAGCATATACTCCGATTCCTTATTCTCTCTCTGTCCTTGGTGTCTACAGAGCTGTTTCTCACCATTTTTTTTTTTTTTTTTTTTTTTTAACCTTTTCTTAAATACACTTTCCTAGGGGCGCCACCATCTTGACTGCTGGGCCCTCCAGTGGAGCTGTGTCTGGAACTGTCTGTGTCCAGCACAGGGTGGTCCCAGCCTCTCCTCATAGACATTGTCCCTGCTGCCAGCACCTTGACACCTACACCTAATTCAACCTGCCACCTCTCCTTAAACTTTAGAGTTGCAAAAATGGGTGCCTGTGGAAACTTATAAGGAAATTATATTTTAGAAGGAAGATCTGCATAATCAAAATCCCAAGGTTTTCTCACAAAAAGGCCACTACCAACAAGTCTCTTGGTGGAGGTAAGAATTAGAGATGGTCATGATAGGCTGATGCCAAACATACAAGTGTCTATCTACTAGTAAACCTGAAGAGGGGACAGGCCTGGAAGTATTTGTTACCTGGGAAGAACAGAAAAGGAAGATGTATGGCACACTCTGGATAGTTTTCTTTTCTAGGGCTTTTATTCAGAAATGTATTATTGAAAGTAATGTACCTGTGCCAAGTTTAGACTGCTTAAAGGTGTCACTCCATTGAATTTTTCCCATAATGTGTAAAGTCTGCATTAACATTGAATTTCTATTCACCCTATACATACTATATCTTCCATACGCAACTATGTGGATCACATCTAACTCTTCAACTAGATATATTTGTCTTAAATGTTTTACTTAATGTTTTACTTAATGTTTTACTAAGCTTTCTATCCTCTTTGACTACATAAAACCGAGGCGATCGGCTCCGGGGCAGACGCGTTCTGCAGCGGAGCGGGGTATCGGGACAGGCAGGGCTTTTTTTCCGGCATCAAGGCCACTCGAGGGAGCCACCAGGACCCGGCAGCCCTCGCGACTGAGGCTGACGAGGCGTAGGTGGAGCCAGCAGCGCCCCCTCCCTGGCCGTTCAAAAGCAGCCCCTAAGGAGCGCGAGCGACCAGGAGTGCGGCGAACAGGGTGGGCAAACAGGGCGTGGCGCATCAGAAGGGAGTGGCAAGGCAGTTTGCGGGGCAGTTCGCGCAGGCAGGGCAGGCGGAGAGGGCAGAGTGTTCCCCCCCGCCCATAAGAACAATTCGTCTATTGGCTGTCGACCGCTAGCTAGGCTGCAAAGGTCTACACCAGGCAGAGCGCTCTCTCTAGAAAGTCTGTAACCACCCAGACTGACTGCCTGCTCAACAATGCAGCAATTCAGGTCTCTGGATGCAGGGAGTGTCTGAGCCTGTTCCTGCCATCTGAGGGAGACAGAGATACTGTGTGTGTGAGGTGCGAGCAGGTGGATGACCTGGTCCGCCTGGTGGCAGAGCTGAAGGAGGAGGTGGAGAGGTTAAGGGCTATCAGGGAGTGTGAGCGGGAGATAGACTGGTGAAGCGACTCCCTGCAGGGCCTGAAGGAGAGGTACCGGGGTAAGACATCCCAAATGAGGGTGGACCCCCTGCCCTATCACTGTCGGGCAGAGGGAGGGGACCTAGGAGTTGAGGAGGAATGGAGACAGGTCCCTGCTCGACCTCGCAGGCGATGCCCCCCCCTACCGGCCCCACCTTCCCAGGTGCCCTTACACAACAGATTTGAGGCCCTGGAGCTTGAGAGAGTGGTGGGTGAGGACGAGGTAGAAAGTCTACCCAGGAGGATGCCTAGGGCGAGGAAGCTGACTCCACGCCTCAAGATTGCCTCCACCAAGAAAGACAGAAGGGTGATCGTTGTAGGCGACTCCCTTCTCAGGGGAACAGAGGGCCCTATTTGTCGACCTGACCCTACCTGTAGGGAAGTCTGCTGCCTCCCTGGGGCCAGGGTCAGGGATGTTGCCAGAAAGCTTCCCAACCTGGTTCGCCCCTCTGACTACTACCCTCTTTTGATAATCCAGGCTGGCAGTGATGATATTGAAGGGAGAAGCCTGAAGGCTATCAAACGGGACTTTAGGGGACTGGGAAGGTTAGTGGATGGAGCGGGAGTACAGGTGGTGTTTTTGTCTATCCCTACAGTGGAAGGGAGGGGTACCGAGAGGACACGGAAAGCCCACCTGATTAACACGTGGCTCAGAGGCTGGTGCCAATACAGAAATTTTGGGTTTTTTGACCATGGGGCGCTTTACTTGGCACCCAGCCTGATGGCCGCAGACAAGTCCCTATCTCTAAGGGGAAAACGGATCCTAGCCCAGGAGCTGGCAGGGCGCGTTGAGAGGGCTTTAAACTAGGTAAGAAGGGGGACCGGGCTGAAATAAGGCTTGTGTCGGGGGACATAAAGCTGTGTCGGGGGAACAATGGCAAGGCCGGGGGAGAAGGCAATGGCCCGACTGAAGTGCATCTACACTAATGCACGCAGCATGGGTAACAAACAAGAGGAGCTGGAAGCCATCGTGCAGCAGGAAGGCTATGACTTGGTTGCCATCACGGAAACGTGGTGGGACCACTCTCATGACTTGAGTGCTACAATGTCTGGCTATAGGCTCTTCAGAAGGACAGGCAGCACAGAAGGGGTGGTGGTGTGGCTCTCTATATTAGAGAGTGTTTTGATGTTGAGGAACTTGAGGCTGGGAATGATAAGGTTGAGTCCCTATGGGTTAGGATCAGAGGGAAGGCCAACAAGGCAAGTTTCCTGGTGGGGGGTCCGTTATAGACCACCGAACCAGGATGAGGAGATAGATGAGGAGTTCTACAGGCAGCTGGCAGAAGCCGCGAAATCGTCAGCGCTTGTTCTCGTGGGGGACTTCAACTTCCCAGACATATCCTGGAAGCACAACACAGCCCAGAGAAAGCAGTCTAAGAGGTTTCTGGAGAGCGTGGAAGATAGCTTCCTGACACAGCTGGTTAGAGAGCCTACCAGGGGAGGTGCCCCGCTAGACCTTCTGTTCACAAACAGTGACGGACTGGTGGGAGATGTGGTGGTCGAGAGCTGTCTTGGGCAGAGTGACCACGAAATGGTTCAGTTCTCTATTCTTGGCAAAGTCAGGAAGGGGACCAGTAAAAACCGCTGTCTTGGACTTCCGGAGGGCTGACTTTGAGCTGTTCAGGACACTGGTTGGCAGAGTCCCTTGGGAGGAGGTTCTGAAGGGCAGAGGAGTCCAGGAAGGCTGGGCACTCTTCAAGAAGGAAATCTTAATGGCTCAGGAGCGGTCTGTCCCCACGTTCCCAAAGACGAGCCGGTGCGGAAGAAGACCAGCCTGGCTGAACAGAGAGTTGTGGCTCTAGCTTAGGAGAAAAAAGAGGGTTTATAATCTTTGGAGAAGAGGGCGGGCCACTCAGGAGGACTATAAGGATGTTGCGAGGCTGTGCAGGGACAAAATTAGAAAGGCCAAAGCTCATCTGGAGCTCAATCTGGCTACTGCCGTTAAAGATAACAAAAAATGTTTTTACAAATACATCGACACAAAAAGGAGGACTAAGGAGAATCTCCATCCTTTACTGGATGCGGGGGGAAACTTAGTTACAAAAGATGAGGAAGAGGCTGAGGTGCTCAATGCCTTCTTTACCTCAGTCTTTAGAGGCAAAACCAGTTATTCTCTGGATACCCGGTACACTGAGCTGGTGGAAGGGGATGGGGAGCAGGATGTGGCCCTCGCTATCCACGAGGAAATGGTTGGCGACCTGCTACAGCACTTGGATGTACGCAAGTCGATGGGGCCGGATGGGATCCACCCGAGGGTACTGAGCGAACTGGCAGAGGAGCTGGCCAAGCCGCTTTCCACTATTTGTCGGCAGTCCTGGCTATCAGGGGAGGTCCCAGTCGACTGGCGGCTAGCAAACATGACGCCCATCTACAAGAGCCAGAGGGTAGACCTGGGGAACTATAGGCCTGTTAGTTTGACATCAGTGCCAGGGAAGCTCATGGAGCAGATTATCTTGAGTGTCATCACGCGGCACTTACAGGGCAACCAGGCGATCAGGCCCAGTCAGCATGGGTTTATGAAAGTCAGGTCCTGCTTGACGAACCTGATCTCCTTTTATGACCAAGTGATGCGCTTAGTGGATGAGGGAAAGGCTGTGGGTGTGGTCTAGCTTGACTTCAGTAAGGCTTTTGATACTGTTTCCCACAACATTCTCCTCGAGAAACTGGCTGCTTGTAGCTTGGACTGGCGTATGCTTCATTGGGTTAAAAACTGGCTGGATGGCCGGGCCCAAAGAGTTGTGGTGAATGGAGCCAAATCCAGTTGGAGGCCAGTCACTAGTGGAGTCCCCCAGGGCTCAGTGCTGGGGCCAGTCCTCTTTAATATCTTTATCGATGATCTGGATGAGGGGATCGAGTGCACCCTCAGTAAGTTTGCAGATGACACCGAGTTAGGTGCGTGTGTCGATCTGCTTGAGGGAAGGAAGGCTCTGCAGGAGGATCTGGATAAGCTGGACCGATGGGTTGAGGTCAACTGTATGAAGTTCAACAAGGCCAAGTGCCGGGTCCTGCACCTGGGGCGCAACAACCCCAAGCAGCGCTACAGGCTGGAAGATGAGTGGCTGGAAAGCTGCCTGGCCGAGAAGGACCTGGGAATACTGGTTGATAGGCAGCTGAATATGAGCCAGCAGTGTGCTCAGGTGGCCAAGAAGGCCAACAGCATCCTGGCTTGTATAAGAAGCAGTGTGGCCAGCAGGTCTACGGAAGTGATTGTCCCCCTGTACTCAGCTCTGGTGAGGCTGCACCTCGAGTACTGTGTTCAGTTTTGGGCCCCCCGCTACAAGAAGGACATGGAGGTGCTCGAGAGAGTCCAGAGAAGGGCGACGAAGCTGGTGTGGGGTCTGGAGAACAAGGCTTATGAGGAGCGGCTGAGGGAGCTGGGATTGTTCAGCCTGGAGAAGAGAAGGCTCAGGGACGACCTTATCACTCTCTATAGGTACCTTAAAGGAGGCTGTAGCGAGGTAGGGGTTGGTCTATTCTCCCACGTGCCTGGTGACAGGACGAGGGGGAATGGGCTAAAGTTGCGCCAGGGGAGGTTTAGGTTGGATATTAGGAAGAACTTCTTTACTGAAAGGGTTGTTAGGCATTGGAATGGGCTGCCCAGGGAAGTGGCTGAGTCACCATCCCTGGAGGTCTTTAAGAGACGTTTAGATGTTGAACTTAGTGATATGGTTTAGTGAAGGACTTGTTAGTGTTAGCTCAGAGGTTGGACTAGGTTATTTTGGAGGTCTCTTCCAACCTAGACAATTCTGTGATTCTGTGAAAACTTCTACATAAAAGCTTAAAAGTGAAATCAGAGACCTTTGATATAGCAATATCCTTATGGAACATATCTTTACATTTGACCACAAACAATTCATGAAAGAACACAATGGTTAAAGACATATGTCTATGAATGATAATTTTAGAAAAATGATGCACAGCTTGAACAAAATTCTTAGTCATATAATCCTTACAGCTCATGGACCTTAAATTGCAACAGTTCTACATTCTGCTGGCTTTGATAATATATTACTTCAAAGAAACAGAAGTCTAAAGAAGCTGTTTCTGTGAATTATACTAGCACTACTAGATTTAGTGGCTTGTATAAATTTAAATAACATATATGTTGGCGAGTTATCACAATGATTCTTTAATTCAGTTAATTTAATGACAGTTCAATGTTTTTGTCCATCCCAGAAGCTCAAAAATAGTTGTGACCAGATTATATGGGCCCTATTAGAAGTTTTACTTGTTGATTTAATTGTATTGATTTCATCTGAGCAGTTCAGGTAAAACCTTCGAGTCAGCAATTAGTTGTGATACAATGCAGTACTAAATTAATACGAATCTAGGATATGGATAATCTGTACACCAGGTCAGAAAGTTATCATTGCTGAGCTGGACTTTATTTAGATATTTTGAAGGAATAGCCAGTATGAGGTTTCAGAAACTTTGAAAGATGACAGAAGTAATATAGGAATTTCATTCCAGGATAAGAGAAGAATAAAACAAAGGTCTTAGAGCCTGTCTGTATCTTTATTTTGCAGTTGAAGAGGAAAGACGGAGCCTTTTTGAAAGTAAAGGATTACTGCATTACTAATTTTGCAGTTCACACAATGGTGGGATAATGTACTAAGAAAGACTGACATTACCTCTCACAAATATTTGAAAGCAAAAACCATTTCAGACAACTTAGCCATCAATTTATTAGGCACCACACATTCAACAAAGTGCTTAAACTTTTAACTTTAGACATATGTCTAAATGCTACAGTAAGCGCTTTGCAGAACAGTGATGCACTAAGCATGAGCTTAACTGCTTTGCTCATCCAGGACTTTAATGAATACTCCCTGATAATCTTGACCTAATATAGAATGATCACTTTCTCTAGGGATTACTAGCAGTGCAGTTAAATTTTGTTTCTTCTCAACTGCAGATGTGAAATAAAATCCTTCAGAGATCAAGTGTAAACCACAAATTATGCCTCAGAGGCATAAGAATTCTGAGATAAGAAAAGCTTGGATTTTTATGCACTCAGGCACCCAAACTCAGAGAAAGCAATTTAATGCTGCTTATATTTTCAAAGTTCGTGTGACTTATGTGAAATTTCCTTTTGTGTTTACAACCCCCTCTTCTTTGAGTAATTAGTTCCTTGGCATTAGGCCCATCTGTGACAATGAAAAGAAATTATCTGTTTGAAGATTGTACTATAAAAGAAGCTGGGAAACAGGATTCACATTAAAAAAAAAAAAAAAAAAAAAAAAAGTCATAAAAACCCCTCCCAGTATCTTACATACTTATTTTAGTTAGCCAGACACAGAAACACAGAAACTGGTTAACTGGAAAAGGTTAACTGCACTTTTCCCTAATATATTCAATCTTTCCTTCTTTAGCCAGTATATGTCTCTCTTTTAATTCTTACATAGGGAGAAACAGAAGCTGAAGTAAATGAAGTGTGTTACTATATATGTTGCCAAATATTTGAAAATCAGAACTAGTTCATATGGCTGTACAAACTGGTTAAAACAAGTTATTAGAAAAACCTTAAAGGAACAGGAACTATGCGTCCAATAAGACCTACTAATTTAGGTAGCATTTAATCTAAATTAAGAACGTAAAACAATCTACTCCTGTATGCTTTATCATTCATAGGGTAATCCTGCAATAACAACTAGAAACATCATTCAGAGTTATTGATATCAATATTTTTACATTTATTTGAACAAAAGAGGTACTCCTTGCTTTGCTTTATCAGATAGCATCTTGCAAGCATAGCTTGATGGAAGAAAAACTCACAGACATAATAATGCACCTAAAAGAAGTTGGACTGTTTTCAAACAATACTTGTACACAGGCACACGTACAGATTAGCAGTATTTCATATGGCATGGTCTGTGTAACCACCAGTTCTAGAATTCAGCCACTGACTTTGAAAGAGACTCATATGAAGGAAAAGTACAAAATGACATTATGACTCATTATTTATTTATTTATTTATTTATTTTCATATCCAATTAGTTGTTGTTTTTTATTTAGTAAAAAAAAAAGGGGGGAGATGCTGGACAGACGTAGCATTTTTTTTCATAAACCCTTCGGTTGTATTACTTTGTTTATCTTTGTAGCTTTTCAGAAATCAGTTTTGAAGGAAACACATTGCAAATATCCAGAGGGAATGAAATTTTGAGGGAGAAGACCTATAAACTTTGAAATGAGCAAGGAGGTAAAATACAAGCAAAATCTATCTGAATAGAAAACTTTGAAAAGATCCAATATAAAATTGATGTTTTTTTCTGCTCCTGTATCACCACATAAGGTTTTATATATTGGCTGCAAAGTGGTTTGAAACTGTTACCTAATTGTATTTTGGCATTTTGCAATCTCACTTCATTCAATTTTGAAGTGACAATCTATGAAAGGACATGAAAAGAGAAAAAAAAAAAGGTTGACATAGTTTGTGATGAGCAGACTGTATAAGCAGCTGCTGGTAGGCCGCTGTGCAGCTATTTACCTTGCAGTTATATCATATTAGTCATAGTGAACAAGGACATACAATGATCCAGAATCATGCTACTGTATATGTGTTTATGTATGTGTATGCATTCATCTGATGTGCCCATTCCCGTATAACTTCTAATGACTATTTTTTGTGTGTGTGTTTAGTAACTGCCATAAGTGTTCTAATGTCTTTTCAATTTAACCTTATATACTGGTTATGGATGAGATAGAGCTAATTTTCTTTGTAGAGGTTCATTTTTGAATTTCTGTTGAAAACAGTGGTGATAACACACCCATGTTCTAGCTGTTGAAGAGTAGTGTTTGCACAAAGCCAAGGACTTTTCTACTTTCATACTGCCTGGCCTCTGATGAGGATTGGGGGTGCACAAGAAGCTGGGAGGGGACACAGCCAGGATGGCTGACACAGACTAACCAAAGTGGTGTTCCATACCATAGGGAATCGTGCTCAGCAATAAAACTGGAGGAAAGAAGAAGGAGGAGGACGTATTTGGAGTGGAGGCATTTATCTCTGTGAGAAATCACTACACATGATAAACCCTGATTTCCTGGAAATGGCTGAGCACCTGCCTGCCAATGGGAGGTAGTGAATGAGTTCCTTGTTTTCCTTTGCTTGCAAACTTTTGCTTTACCTAGTAAACTGTCTTTATCTCAACCCACAAGTTTTCTCAGCTTTCCAATTCTCTTCCTCATCCCTCTGGGGGTAAAATGAGAAAGTGGCTGAATAGCATTTAGCTGCCTACTGGTGCTAAACCACACCACCTTGCCAGAGTGTCATATCCGAACACAAAGCCTAATGCTTTTCACTTCTTTTGATTGGTTCATTCAGTTTTCAGATTTAATAGAAAGAGTGGTGTGGGGAATGAAAGAAGAGAGGGAAAACAGTAACTGATAATCTTTCACTGATGCATCTGATTGCTCAGTGTATCTTTTATAAAGTTGTGACATACATTTTACAGATTTAATGCATTATAAAATGCATATGTTTTTAATCTTGCGGCAATGAACTTTTCAGTTTAATTGTCCAGAATTAAAATTAAAACTTTCTGTTTTAATGGGAAAACAACAATGATAATAATAAAAATTAAAAACAAGCAAACAAAAAACAGTATACATACAGAAAATCTCAGTTTATAAGGAAAGTTCCTAATTGCTTCCTCTACATTTGTGTCAAATTTTTGGCCTTGCAGTGAATCTTCGCACCACATGGCAACACACATGGCTTGGAGGAGTCCAACTGGAGCTGAAATGCTATTTGGAGGGTAAAAGCCCCATTTGTGTAGAGATGTAAAAATGCCACTACTTATGAAATGTAACCTAAAAGTTTTCAACATAAAGCAAAAATTTGTGGTGTTTGTTGTTGTTGTTGTTTTGTGTTTTTTTGTTTGTTTGTTTGTTTTTAATCTGAATGTAAGTACTTGCTCACCTCAAAAAATAAACTGATTAGGAAATTTCAGATGAAGCAGACATATACTAGAAAACACTAACAGTTTCATGAATATATATCAGTTTACAGGCAGGTAGCACACAGAAATCTTCCTTGTTTCTGGCCTAAATTTAAAGACCCCTCTGTGATCCCAGAGCCATCTCTCCAGGATATCTGACATTAGCAAGGGGGACCTGCACATGTTACATCATAAGTTCCTTATTATTTAGCCATGAATTGTAAAGGTTTGTGATGGATTTGTGAGTCCATGCTTTCAGGGAAATCCTATTGTACAGCTGGCTCAGGAAAATGGAAGAAATCAGTGTTGAACTTCACTGATCTACCTCCTGTGAACTTTGGCAGAAACTCAGCACAGACTCTTGTCAGATTTACCACAGAGAGGGAAGTAAAATCAACGGTAATGTGTGCTTCAGGATGGAATTAGGACATTACAGTGCATATTTCAAACACTGTTTTCAAAATGCTTTTTCTTGTCTTTTTTGACAGAAATTCTGGTTCACAGGGAGTTTCAGTATTTTTGGCTTAATTTATAAAAGAGTAAATTTTGAAGCATGCATTTTTCTTTTCAAAACAGAAAGTCTGATTTTCAAAACAAAACAAAACAAAACAAAAAAACTTCACCAATTCAGAAATATTGCCTGAACAATGAGACGTGAGTTAATATCATTACTAATTAAACACTCTGACAATTCAAGGGAATTAAAAAGCTCTTTTTCTACTCCCTAACCATAAAAAACAGACAAAAATGGCTGAAAAATATTCCTCCTGTTGACATCCAGTAGTCCTTTACTAATTAACTAGAGTCATGCCCTTTTTAATGAGGCAAGACTTAATTCTTCATGAACGAATAACTCTGACCTAATTTGACAAAGCACTTGAACACACACTTAACATTATATATGAGTAGTCCCTTTGAAGCAGACGTGGAGATAAAGTTAATACGACTCATTCTTAAATCTACTGCCAATTCAATATTATTCTACAATGTGTATTTTCTGACAAAAGAACTCAATCCATTTTCTTTGGTTTATTCTCCAGTACAGTTCTACACATTAAGAAATATTTGTGATACTAAACCTGAGTTTACTGAATCCTATATTTAATCCCTTATTAATTTTTCTAACCTTTAACTCTATATACTTCAGATTCATATAACATCAGATAACTCTTTACCTGTTATGTAGTAATGCTTACCTGGAACATATTTAAGTTATTTGGTGATTAATTCAGGCACGATTTTTTTTTTCAGGTTCCAAAACATCTTTATGGATATATCCAATTACAGGTAAACATCAAACATATTAGTTCCCTAATCACAAGGACTGGCAACAGCTTTGTATGATTTGTATGCAATTTTTAATCTTGAATGAGGGGGATAGATGAATCCCACAGATTTACATATGTGTCACAAATAAATTATATGGCATATTCTTAAGACAGCAACAAGGCTGATAACTTGATCACAAATTATTTGCAGGAATTCTGGGCTAGCCTCAACTTATAAGTTTTTTTTTTGTTTGTTTTGTTTTGATAGAATTTTATTTTAACAGTCATGGCAACATTTTCTATGATTTTGCCAAAAAGATGGGGATATATACAAAATAAACACACTTCTAGCTTTGAGCCAGCAGTGTGCTCAGGTGGCCAAGAAGGCCGACAGCATCCTGGCTTGTATCAGGAATAATGTGGTAAACAGGACTAGCAAAGTAATTGTCCCTCTGTACTTGTCCCTGGTGAGGCTACACCTTGAGTACTGCATTCAGATCTGGGGCCCCTATATAAGAAGGACATGGACCTATTAGACCTCTCCTATGAAGGTTGAGGGAGTTGGTGTTGTTCAGCCTGGAGAAGAGAAGGCTTACAGTGCCTTTCCAATACCTAAAGGGAGCCTACAGGAAAGCTGGGGAGGGACTGTTCATCAAAGAGTGTAGGTATAGGACTAGGGGTAATGGTTTTAAATTGGAAGAAAGTAGATTTAGATTAGACATTAGAAAGAAATTCTTTACTGTGAGGGTGGTGAGGCACTTGAACAGGCTGCCCAGGGAAGCTGTGGATGGAATCCCTGGAAACATTCAAGGTTGAGGCTTTGAGCTACCTGATCTAGCGGAAGGCGTCCCTGCCTGCAGGGGGGTTGAAATTATATGATTTTTAAGCTCCTTTCCAACACAAACTGTTCTGTGATTTCTGTGATTCTTTTCAGTAAAAAGTGAAAATATAAAAATGTGATCATTTAAGTCAAATATATATATATATGTATGTGTGTGTGTATTTCTGTCTTTTCTAGACCTTGTACTTTTTCTAGTCTTAATTTACTCTAAGGGACTATGTCTATTATAAATGAATAGAAAATTTTCTTGCTCAAAGCAATGGCTTAAAATCAGAAGTCTGAACCTTCCTTTGTAAATATATTCATGCTTATGTGGAAAAATAAATATAAAAGATGTCTTCAATTGTATGGAATTTATTCCTGTATGATTCATCTGGACTTTCAGGCAAAAATTAGTCTACAGAAGCAAAGAGGCTTTCTGGCAAGCTGATTTTTCTGCCTTTTCAATCATTTTCTGAGCGTACCTCAAAAAAATTGATAGAGTGACAAGCTTTAGGGGACTTTTGGACCAGTGATTAAGCAAAGCAGGACACCTTTTCCTAAGTAATATCCCTGCTGCTAACAATTTTTTTTTTCCAGAATTAAAATGTTAAAGTTCTTAATTGTATGCCAGTGCTGTATTAAGCTGATACAATAATCAACTGTGAAAGACCCTAGATATATTATGGAGGAGAAAAAAGGAAGCCTTTTATCAAAAGCCAGTTCCTGTTTCCTGAATTATGATATGGCTTCTAAAGTTTCTCTCTAGATAATAGACCACAGTCAGAGTTCAGAATATGGGAGAAGGGAAACAGACACATAAATGAACATATTCTCAAATAAAGTACAATTCATATCACACAGAAGCAGAGGTAGTAAGTGAGGTGCACTGGGTAAATGCAAGCAAAGATAATTTCCCAGAATATAGTAAAAAGTCTTCAGAGCAGCAAGGTAATTGAATTGCTTCCAGAAACAATAATAAATTCTGTTTGAGTGAAGGTACCATAAAAAGAAGCAATATTTAAAGTCATAGGAGTATTTTACTTTGATACAATGGTAGTCTTCTTGTTAAATTGGAAGGTCAAGAGATGAAAAAGGAAAAAAAAAAGAAAAAAGAAAAAAAAAAAAAGGTACATTAGGCTGAAAAATTGGTTTGTGCTTTTTGCCAGTTATTCCAATAGGGTTTGAATGAGTTTAACTACAGTACTGTCTAATTCCATCACATAAAATTCTATACACACCAAATACTAAAGAAAAGATGTGAGTTTGTGTTATTTTTAGCTTTGCCTATTTTCCCTCCACTTTTATTCATTTCACCTCTGAGACTTAAGGTAAAGTCCAAGCAGAGACCAGAAAAGCAAATCATTTCCTTTTAATTACTCCTCCAGGAAACCAGTTAATAGAGGTTCACCCTGGGTCATGTAAAACTGCTATCACAAATCTTTAAGCCACAAATGAATGAACAGAAGAAATCAGTCTGCCACACGTGGTGTTACTTTGGTAACTTTGGTTACTTTTCTGAGGTGCTTCTTTGCTTCTTTCACTTATTGATAATGAGTAACAAATGCCCTATTTGTGGCCAAAAAAGAAAAATAATAATAATAATAAAAAAAAAGAGACCAATACATTCAGTCTTCTTCCTGCATAATTCATATCCTCCACTTTTGCCATAATTATGTCATTTGATACAGAAGCAAGGATTAAAAGGATTAAAACCTGTCTGATATGTTCCAAAAATCAATTGTTAACAGGGACTCATCGTGAACCAGATGCACTTCCTGTGGGATCTTGAGGTATCCAATTATATACTCTGTTGTTTAATTCCTGTACTGATGAAAAAACTGATATATTTTTGCTGCTAAAATGAGTAGATGACAAATGGATTGTAAAAGAGGCAGTTAAAGAGGAAGACAAAGCAAAAAACCTAATGAGTCAGATGACTTTGTAATGTGGGCACAAATATACAACTCTTGTCTTAATATGATCAGCTGTAAAGCAAGTCTACATAGGGAGACAAAGGTTCTGTCAGGGATTAGAAAAGCCACAGTAAATAATGAGATGGATGTGAGCTCTCACTACAGATCTACAGCAAAAAAGGCTAAGGACCCTTGGATGTACAAAGAGAGGACTATCAAATAGTGAGAATACATTACCTTTGTATTTGGCAAACATACTACTGCAACTGCAAACTTTTATCTAGTTTTTAGAGCTCTAGAAAGATATTGATAGTTCGCAGAGTCCAAAGCAGAACAATGAGGTTGATTAAAAGACTTGAAAATACGCATTGCTGTGAACGACTTAGGCTAAATCTGTATATCCTAGCTAAGAGATCTAATCATAGTGTCTAAGTATCTAAATGGGAAAAAAATATTGTTATCAGAAACTTCTCAGTCCACTTCTAGTGACAAGATATAATGGCTTATAATGAAAAAACAGACAATTTCTGTCTCCAGGTAAGCAAGAAATTTCCAGGAGAAAACTAAGAAAATAAGAAATACATTTCTCCATGTACTGCATTGTCTTTGTGTACAAAAGGGAATTGTGTTACTAATAGCTGTCATTTCTCTTAACACTGTACAGCAAGTGAATTTATGAGAAGAGATCTGTTCAATGAAAATTTAGACACATTTTGTTGTGAAGCTGAGTGAGAAATTCAATGTCTTACATAAATTCCAGAATAAAAGATGTATCATGGAATGGTTTACAAAGATATTGTGAGTTATTAATTTTGTAACCTTCTAAAATGTTCTTTTTTCAACAGACTGATCCGAGAGTTAGAGACTGAACTGTTTAAAAAAATAAAATAAAATAAAATAAAATAAAAATAAAATAAAATAAAATAAAATAAAATAAAAGGTATTTGAAATAGATCTTTCACAAGGGAAGACATTGGAAGTTGTAGTTTCTAGTTTCTGTGAAAATTGTTGCAAGTGAACCCCAAATATTCTATACTTCTGAGTAGAATACAAAGCTGAAATTTTCAAGTGAAAGGTCATCTGATCACTATTAATTCTAAGTGAGATGGTTTTCAGAATTAGAGCACTGCTTATTCTATGCTGGTAATATAATAGCATGGGACCCACTGAATAAACTCAAGAATTATCTCCCTTAGCAATGTATTTGCATCCTCCATACCCAAACAAACAAACAAAAAAAGACTTGCAATTCAAATGAAGAAAGAATAAAATAAAAAAATAAAATTCAGAGAAAAGAAGAAATTGTTCCATTTCTAAAATAGGAGCTGTTTCATACCTCAGGCATTAATATGTGAATACAGTATAATTTTTATTACTGCAAGTGTGGCTGCAAATCTGTTCACCTTCCAACCTTACATATTAAATTTGTAGTACAAGGATTTCACTTGTAGGAATCACTGAATGTTCAAGCTGAATTCTATGAACAAAGATAATATTCCTGTTTTTCTCCTAACTACTGGCCAACCTTGATGGTTTTTTGCAAGACTGTGGTCATTGTGCAATTCAGTAAATGTTTCATATTGAATTCAGTTATAAACATTTCATTTCATCGACCTTGCCTTTCAGTTATATGAGTCACTGTGGTTATTCAATTAACCTGTTGTGCTGCTGGGGGTAATACTTGTGACTTCTCTAGATTTGCATAGAATATATTTTCATGATTCTCATTAGGTTCACATTAAATCTTTACTTTTCCCTATTGATATTGTGATTGGCAAAGACCCACTTAGCATTTGAGAAAGGGAATACCTTTCAAGAAAACAATAAATTCTAAATACAAATTTTATTTTCTAGGTTACTCAACACCAGTTTAGAAACTAAGTTCCTCTCCTTCATCTAGAATAAAACATCTGATCAACATATGTATGGTCAGTGTCCCATCTTTCTACTTTTCTGATGTACTGTTGGTCCATTGTTATTCAGACATACTTTGAAAGATGTGCGAAATTTTTCTATGAACCAAAGCGTAAGGCATCACTGTATAAACACTCCAGCCTTCTAAATCCTCATTCAGTTAGCTAAATCATATGAAAAAAAAAATCATAGTAATTGTCTTGACTGAAGACTGTGTGTTTATACATGCATCACCATATTCCATTGGTAGATAAATCCTCCAAACATTGCTGAAAAAGCCACTGAAAATATTACTTCACATTCAGTACTCGTGGAATTAGTCTGTCAAGAAATAGCTTTGTGCTGACCAGGATCTAAACTTCACTTTAAAGTCAAAATAGAGTTATTCTTCCTCTTGTTTGTAAAGCAGGCCTTCTTACTTGGGAGAGATGCAATGTGGTTCATGGTTCTTTTGAAATGGAAAGATAACAAACATCATAAAGAAATGGGGTGTTAACATTAATGCTTTATAACATAGGACAGTGTCAAAACTCTATATTCATAGAAATAAAGACAATATTGTTCAGTCCAGTTAGAGGATGAAGATGCTTTTTTAATGAAATTAGCAGGGAGAGGTATAAATTTTGAAAAGAAGACAACCTACATTCTGACATACAGAATAATGAAAAACACTAATATTTATATTAATTTGCCAGTGGTAATCAGTGCATTCAGCTAAAGGATTTATGAAATAAATTGATGGGAGGAGGAGCAGAAAAAGCAAACCAGGACACACACACACACACACAAAACAACAACAACAACAAAATGGATAACATCCTTCTATTCTTTGCTATCACCCCATAGAATTTTCTTTTTTATCTTGTTCCACATTCCTTAGTTTGTAAACAAAAAAGTGTGAAGTCAAAAGGATTTCACAATAAGAATCCATGCAAAACTTTTCTAGAAAGAAACAGGTATAATTAAAATGAAGGGTTTCCATCATATAGAAGAAAGGTTTGAACAGCACAGTCTAAAAAACATTTAGCCTTAAAAGCAATTCTTTGCTAACTACTCATGTCATCTTGGATACTAAAAATATTGGCTTAATGCTTAAAAATATTGGCTTAATATAGGCTGTTGCTACATTGCTAATAATATACAAAAGGTTCACAGACTGAAAGTGGAGAATAAGGAGAGAGAAAAAAAGATCTTCAAATCCATTTCAACAATAATATGAGAAAATAAGTTACTTTATGTCTGGAATTTTGGAAAAGACAGAAAGTAACATAAGTTTGGTTGCAAGAATTTCTGCTGCGTAATATTTAAGGAATATATATTCAAAACAGATGAGTGTTCATTTTCATACTTTCCAAATGTGAATATATGGACAAAATTAAGCCATTAGTTTTCAACATCTAATTTAGGAAAATGAAAAATTTCTTTGTTACGGCTAGGTTGTTTTTTGTTTTTGTTTTTAAGCACTACTTAAAAATAAAAATAAAATGGCAGCAATTAGTCAGGTCAGAGGAAAAGCCCTAGCAGATGCCCAAGAGACTTTCTAGAGCTGACTAAAATACAGGAAGAAAAGATGCGGCAATTGCTGATTTTGATGCCAAATCTGTACATAAATACTACATAAAAAGCTTTTAGATTTTACTCTCATAAAAGCAATGGAAGACAACAACTTCCAAATGATTCCTTAATGACTAAACACTTGTTTACTTCATTATTTTCCACCAAACCTCTTGTGCCTCTAGCATGTGCTCGTGCATGGGGTTGTTCTTCCCCAGGAACAAGAATTTGCACTTCTCTTTGTTGAACTACGTGAAAATCCTGTCAGCCCATTTCTCCAGTCTTTCAAGGCCACTCTGGATGGTAGCACAACCCTCTCTTATGTTAGTCATTCCTCACAATTTTGGGTCAGTAAACTGCTTCATCATACAGACCATTAATGAAAACGTTGAACAGGATCAGAGCCACTAGAGATCCCTGGTGTATGCCACTTTAGACTTTGTGCCACTCTGGATGAGGCCATTCAATTCACCTCACTGTCTGCGCGGTCTGAAATCCTGAAGTCAAGACAGAAAAATATCCACTGCTCTCTCCTCACCTACCAAGCCTGTCATTTCATCCTAGAAGATTATCAGGTTGGTCAAGCATGATTTCCCCTTTGTGAATTTTGGATATAGGACTAGAAGGTGTTTTGAGTAAGTTTGCAGATGATACTAAACTAGGAGGAGCTGTTGACTTTGTCAAAGGTGGAAAGGCCTTGTAGAAAGATCTGGACAAATTGGACAGCTGGGCAATCACCAACTGTATGAAGCTTAACAAGAGCAAGTGCCAGGTCCTGCACCTGGGAAGGGGCAACCCTGGCTATATGTACAGACTGGGCGATGAAACGCTGAAGAGCAGCCCCGAAGAGAAGGATCTGGAAATGTTTTCCAGGATTAGTTGTTTCATTGCCTTCTCAGGGATCTAGGCGAGGCTGACAACAACTCAGTAAAATCTCAGAGCAAAATCTATCAGAGAATGGACTTCATCTGTAAAAGCTAAGTGGGGCAATGGAATTCATTGGAGTCATTATCTCTGACTGTAAATCCTAGTGCTTAATTTTTCATTTGAAGTTATTGGACTAACTGAAAAGTGTTCTGATATCTCCATGGTCAAACTGGTTTAAGTGTTTAAGAGATATACTTTAGAGGAAAGCAAAGATTTTCAGGTTCCATCATGCTTCTAGGTTCATTTGTGCTTTATGATCGCTAAATTGGTTCTCTTTCCACCTGTTACAAGTGGAAAGAAGCAATAGAATGTACTAAAGACTTCTGCTATAAATTGAGCCAAAACATACCCCTTCAAATATGACATTTCCTATGTACTCAAAATAAGTTCTTGCAGGCAGGAGGCCAAATGAGAATTTGTTTTTGGAACCCAAAGTTTGCTGTCTGGAGACTGCTTATAATTCTGCTTGCTTCAGTTCTGTAAATGTATTATAAAGATATGAATCTTTTCATTCATTTCAACAGCATCAGAGTAATAGAGCATTTGTATCTTTCTGTGATCAGTAGATAGACTGGCTGATTGAATACTGTAAGTATACTTCACGTGCTCTGACCTGTCTTATTTTGATTCTGGATTTGAAATCCCTTGTACTGGGAAACAAATTTTCTTTTCTTGATATGAGGTAAAATAAGAAGGATTTGTCTATCTTAAACTACAAACAAACAAACAAACAAACAAAAGCTAAATCTGGTTTATCTATGTCAGTCAAGTACTGAAGGGTGGAATTTATCATATTATCATCATGTGATTACTAAATCATTTTATAACTTGGATTATAGTTAAACAGTTTTATTAATTTAAGATGACTTTTTTTCCCTTGAAAATTATATAGAGTGTTTTCAACCTGGTTAACAATAGACTATTAATCTTCTTAACACCCCATGGCACTTTACAAAACACATTTTCAGTGTGTGGTTGAGTTCTCTGTGAAATGCTGCAAAGGATTCAATAGCATTCATTCCATTAACATTTGAACACTGGCTTTGGTCTTTGTATATTTTCATTTTTCCAGAGGCAGCATTTTGATTCTAGAAGCTTTTTTTTAAAATAAAAAAATAAAAAAATAAATTACATTTTCATATTAAACTTGTGACCACTATCCTTATCATTCTTTTACATTCTGTTTTAAAATCCAAATTTGTATAATTTATGGATCTATTACTGAAGATTTAAGTGTATACAGGTACCTTAAAGGAGACTGTAGAGAGGTGGGGGTTGGTCTATTCTCCCACGTGCCTGGTGACAGGACGAGGGGGAATGGGCTAAAGTTGCGCCAGGGGAGGTTTAGGTTGGATATTAGGAAGAACTTCTTTACTGAAAGGGTTCTTAGGCATTGGAATAGGCTGCCCAGGGAAGTGGTTCAGTCATCATCCCTGGAGGTCTTTAAAAGATGTTTAGATTTTGAGCTTAGTGATATGGTTTAGTGACGGACTTGTTAGTGTTAGCTCAGAGGTTGGACTAGGTGATCTTGGAGGTCTCTTCCAACCTAGATGATTCTGTGATTCTGCGATTCTTGTTTAATATTCTAGAAGTATCTGAGGTAAAACAAAATTTAGAGTAGTAGGACTTTTTGCATTCCCTCTAAACAATCTTCATTAAAAATCTAAAAATCCTTGAGACACAATAAGTATGGAACCCCATGAAACTATTTACACAAACTTTTAGAAGTCAAATTCCACTGCCATATTTATGCATGTACTTGCCCTTTCACTCTGTCAGCTTCAGTACTGCTCAGGCTGTCATGAATAATGTGTATACTAGAATATATTCTGGTCTATATACGTATATGTTCAGATTTCGTTGAACTGTGAACCCATAAGTTTATCAAAGTATATAGTGTGTTTCCAAATTGAGGAGGATGGTGGGACTCATCATTACTTATGTTCTTCAGTCAGAAAGAAATCATTAGAATACTAAAGAATATTTGTTTAATCAGTGTCCAGGAGTTTAAAGACTTTAGAATAGGTTACTGAGGCCTGAGGGAAGGCTTTGAAACTCTTTTATGCGTGTAAACCTTTCTTTAAAAGATTATGTGTCAAAATGTAAAGAATTGAGTCACATATACTGGAAAATACCATGGTTTAAGAATTTGAGCTTGCTGAAAGTAATACTATGGCCTTTGATTAAGCATGATTCCCCAGAATACAACTCATTTTTAACAAAATACTCACTGGCACTATTGTTTCATATATGATAGGTTGTCAACAATATGAAAGAAAAATGATAAGATTTTGAAAAGCGAGAATATGTATACTATTTTGTAAGGACCAGCTAATTGAATTTTCCTGGTCTTTTAGATTTTAAATAAAATTTTAAATAAAATTAAGCATTCTAATCTATCTAACGATAGTACTATAATTTTCAATAGAGCTAGATGGAAAAAATAAATTAAAACATGAAAAATCTATTAAATTATTTCTGAAATCTTTATTTTGATCACTGCTTCTAAATGTTTCTCAAAAAATATAAATCAAAGGTAGTTCAAATCAATTCAAATTCATCACTGTGTTTATTGAGAAAACAACAACAACAACAACAACTGCACTTTGACTTTGGTCTGTCTTAACTTGCTGATGTGTCTTTTAATATGATTCTCATTCATATGTATATGATGGACATAGAAGAAAACTTTCAAGATTCAACATCTACATGGCAAGTCAACAGGTTTGCCCTAGCTTGTTGCTTAGAAAATTAACTGTAACCAGAGGATGAATGAGAACTTCTGATAAAAGTAGATTCCACTAGAGTCGCTGCTACTGAAGTACTGAGCCACCCAGTCACTTGTCTATCAGGGCAATATGTGAAAGGATATCATGGTGAAGAATGCATTGTTTATTACTATTACTATTACTATTATTACTATTATTACTATTATTACTATTATTACTATTATTATTATTATTACTATTATTAAATTTATTGTATTAAATGGAATTAAAAAAAAGCATGTAGGGGCCTGGGAGAAAAAATATGGGTTAGAATATATTTTAAAAATGCATGTTGCTATAAAATCTTGTTTTCTCACAAGGTTTCTAAATCAAGGTTTAGAAATCTATGACAATCTACCTGACAATTCTTTACTAGGTTCAGGATGCAAAGCACTGTTGAATATCATGAGTATCATCAAGCATCCTAGTCAGCCTAGGCATGTTAACTCTTGAACAATATTTTTATGAAATAAAAAAAATAAATAAATAAAAACCTGATAATGTATAGTTAAATTCAAATCAAATGTTCTGATGTTTTTGTTGTCTTTTTTAAAAATGTTAAATAGAAAATAATAATACTGCTCACTTTTAGAAATTGGAATGTTCTATCTAGTTAATTAAGTATTTATAATGGAGTATCTATAGAATTTAATTTAATTTGAGATTATTTCTTGCCTGGATGTATATTTACTTATAATATCATTATTTTCTACAGTGGTTTATTTTAGGAGATAAGAAGAGTTCCTGCTTAATTTTGGCCCTGACATTTTTTTTTTTTTAAGTATAATCCTCAAACTAAAGAATGAGAAAAGTGTCACCTTTGTGATACAGTGATATTACATTATATTTGTCACGTAATATTTTTTATCTACAGAGAATTGTGTGGAAAAGAATAAACTAGATACACTTAAGTTATTAGAAAAATTCCCAGTGACTACAGAGGACATGGATTAAGCCCATGGAGTGCTGAAGGTTTGGTTGAAACAGAGATAGGAAGATAAAAAGAAAACTATTACTTACACTGGGTCTGTACATTTCTTTTCATTTAGTTCATTTTTTAAATGTATGTCTTAAACATGTAAAGAAATTGCCAGGACTTTACAGATGAGCTGAAATCAGTTTTAAAGTAATAAAAATTAGTTCTCTTTCGTGATAAAAAGTTAATTTAAATTAGATTGTATTTCATTGCCACAGACTAAGAGTATGTACTGCAACAGTCAATGTAACAGTTGATTATTTAGACATTGGTTGAACTGGTAGGAATTGGGCTCTTGATTCAACAGTATTTCTGAAAATCTCCAACATAAATAACTAATTAAAACACAGCACCAACATAGCTGACTTTGTAAAATTCACTATCTTTACAGTGGTAGGAGCCTACCAAAATCAGTGGGAATTTTGATTCATGGGTTCAGTCTTTATCCAGTAGTCTGTTTAGATTTTGGTTCTACTACCTCATTTAAACCCCATTTTAACTACAAAAATAATTTTATTCCCCAGATCACTGAAATAATTGTAATTTATTAAGGGAGAAATAAAGAGTATCTGAATGATTTAGGCGTGTTTTGTCACATTACTCTCTGGTGCACTGTGGAGGCACTCAGGCATACTTAGCCTGTCTTTGGTTGGTGACTAGCAGGATATAGCTATTTCATTTTCTTCAAGATGAGAGTAAGCTTCACATGGTGGAGGTTACCGAGTATACTAAGCAGGATAGGAAATTACAATTTCTTCTGTATAGCAGAGAACTCAGACATCAAATGACCTCACAACCAGCATGTTTCAACTTTCACATTGATCGATTCGACATGTGATTGATTCGATCATTTTTTATTATTATTTTTTATGGTTTTCTCTCTTTTTTTACTGTTTTTAGAAAAGTGAAAAACACATTTTTGCAGTATCTGAATATCTGACATTTGAAGCTGCAGATCTACAGTCAGTTTCAAATTCATAACTCCCTTGTCTTCTTCACCAAGATAGGAAAAAGATGTATTTGTATTAATATAATTTGGTTAGATCAGTATGTTTATGTGAAGCTTCTTTGAACAGTCCCTGAAAAGGATCTAATCCAGCCCCCACTGAAGTCAATGTTTTCAGTAGGCTGTGAATCAAGCTCAGAGAAATGAACTTCCTTTGTACTAGACAGCTTTATATGTGATTTCAGAATAAGCAGCTGGAAATAAACGCATAATCCTTACAAATGGTACTGTCAAAGGCAAAGCTTCCATTAACTTTAATGAATGCAAATTTGGGTGTAGCATAGGAAAAAGGGGGACATGATAAAATTGAAGACCTGTAAATTTAATATTAATAAAAGATCTTTTCAAACCTAGAATATAAATGTGGAAAAAAAAAAAAAAAAAAAAAACTTTCCACAGGAGGCCATCTAGGTAGCTAGTCATTAAATAAATGACTGGATAGCTTTACAGCTATAGTTAAAATTTGTTGCTAAGCAAGTTTAGACAATTATGTGAGTAATCACATTTCGGGCTTCAGGGCTTAAACTCATAGGGGTTAGAGAATAATCTGTCTTCTCATTACATATTAGTCCAAATTTATTTAAGTGCCCTCCAAAAGAGGACGATTTATTTAAAAATTTGAAGTACTGGTAACTAAGTCAAGGAAGCAATATAAAAGGAAGCAAGAACTGTAGTCCACATACTTTGTGTTGATTTTTAATTACATATACAGTCATTTAAAGAACGCGGGGGGGGGGGGGGGGGTAGGAGTTTACTGCATTAATGAGTAACTTCATATTTCACGGAGGTTTTTTTTTTCCTGTAGCTTGGAGACTTCAGAATACCTTATTAGAGCTTTTCTTCATGCCTTATCATCTTTTTCTATCCACAGTTATAATTTTCTTCTATTCCAAAAGCTAAATTAAAAAAAAATATATTTTTTTAATCTTTAAAAGAAAAATACTGCTTACCAGAAAAAAAGTGTTAAATAATTTCAAAATGTTCTCAACACTTTGTTGAAAACAAAGCTTGTTTCAAGTTTTTTCATCTTCCTTATGAAGCTATGATAGATAGATCAGGTATGATCTATTAAAAATATAGCTGATTAAATTTGAAAAATTCAGCAAAAATGAGATATCATGAATTTGTAGGGGATTATTGTATAGGGAACATTGCAGATGATACAATCGAAGGAAGGGATACCATCCAAAAGGACCTGGACAAGCTTGAGAGGTGGGCCCATGTGAATCTAATGAGGTTCTACAAGTCCAAGTGCAAGGTGCAGCACCTGGGTCAGGGCAATCCCAGACATGAGTACCCACTTGAACAAGAACTCACTGAGAGCAGCCTTGTGGAGAAGGACTTGGAAGTTCTGATGGAGAAAAAGCTTAATATGAGCCAGCAGTGCACACTTGCAGCTAAGAAGATCAACCGCATCCCGGGCTGTATCAACAAAGGAGTGGCCGCCAGGGAGAGGGAGATAATTGTCCCCCCTCTATTCTGCCCTTGTGAAGCCCCACTTGGAGTACTGTGTCCAGGTCTGGGGCACCCAGCATCTGTTACAGTGGGTCCAGAGGAGGGTCACAAAGGGGGATGAGGGAGGTGGGGCACCTTTCTTCCTATGAAGAAAGACTGAGAGAGCTGGGGGTGGCCAGCCTGGAGAAGAGAAGGCTCTGGGGTGACTTCATTGCAGCTTTTCAATACTTAAAGGGGGCTTATAAAAAAGATGGAGAGCAACTTTTTGCTCAGTCAGATAATGACAGGACAAGGGGGAATGATTTTAAACTAAAAGAGGGGAGATTTAGATTAGAGGTTAGGAGGAAATTCTTCACTCAGAGGGTGGTGAGGCACTGGAACAGGTTACCCATAAAGGCTGTAGATGCCCCATCCTTGGAGGTGTTCAGGACCAGGTTGGATGAGGCCCTGGGCAACCTGATCTAGTGGGTGGCATCCCTGCCCATGGCAGCAGGGTTGGCACTAGATGACCTTTAAAGTCCCTTCCAACTGGAGCCATTCTATGATTCTATGAAAACATAAATAGATAGAAATGGACAGTGTAGCAATTATCTTCTTTGCTGCTTCCTAACAATATTTATGATTGGATTTTTCCCACAGGTAGTGTTGTGCAGAATACTGCACATCCACTGCTCTAAGTCTATTCATGAAATAAGGATTTTTATTTTGGTTTTAATATAACATAAAATCACTGTAAAATATA
This sequence comes from Cygnus olor, assembly GCF_009769625.2. Taxonomy (NCBI): domain Eukaryota; kingdom Metazoa; phylum Chordata; class Aves; order Anseriformes; family Anatidae; genus Cygnus; species Cygnus olor. Next base: position 52,522,288 of record NC_049169.1, read on the forward strand.
TGCAATGAATTTCATAAAAGAATGCTCTGCTGTATATACATTTTAGCAGCTTGGCTAGACTTTGACTTTTCATATTTTGCTGTAAATATAGATAGAACCTTGTTCTTCAGAAAGTCATTTACTGAGAGGTAGGCAGACAGCATAAGAGTTGTTGCATTGGCTTCAAAAAGTGATAACAGCTGTGTGTTTCCAAAGAGACTTTTTGGCTGTATTTTCCCAATAGAAAAATTATAACTGAACTGCTCCACGAGTGAAGATAATGGCCTTCAGACAGAAGTATTAAGATATGCTTCAAAGAACACAGGAAAAACTTGTCAATTAAGACAAACAAATATGGTGGAAAACTGGATATTGTGACATTATTCTGGAAAACAATCAGCTTAAGCTCTTTCCAGTCTTTCTATAAAGCTTGTCTGGCGTATTCCAGCCACTCTCATCTAGAAACATATTGAGTTACAACTTATATACATAATACTATGTTACAATACCCCCTCTTGAGATTTCTTCAAGCCCCAGGTGCAATTTTCGCTGTAAACTCTTACTATAATCTGACAACATATTCTATTGCATAACTACGACCAAAAGTGTCAGGAATTAATATTGAGTCAACAGATAGGATATGAGGAGGGCTGGTCCAGATATTCTCATGTAGAGAACAGTGGAATATAGGACTACAGTGTAATATTCCTCAGAACCTTTCAGCAGGTTGAAGAGGTAGGCATCCAGACGGGCCTTGAATATCTCCAGAGAAGGAGACTCAACAACCTCCCTGGGCATCCTGTTCCAATGCTCTGTCACCTTCACCATAAAGTTCTTTTCGCATGTTGGCACAGAACTTCCTGTGCTCCATTTTGTGGCCATTGCCCCTTGTCCTGTCCCCACAAACCACTGAAAAGAGGTTGGCCAAATCCCTCTGTCTCCCACACTTCAGGTATTTATAAACATTGATAAGATCCACTCTCAGTCTTCTCTTCTCAAGGCTGAACAGACCCAGGTCTCTCAGCCTTTCCTCATAAGGAAGATGCTCCAGGACCCATATCATTTTTGTTGCCCTCTGCTGGACTCTTTCCAGGAGATCCCTGTCTTTTTTGTACCGGGGAGCCCAGGACTGGACACAGTACTCCAGGTGAGGCCTGACCAGGGCAGAGTAGAGGGGGAGGATCACCTCCCTTGACCTGCTGGCCACGCTCCTTTTTATGCATGCCAGGATCCCATTGGCCTTCTTGGCCACCAGGGCACACTGCTGGCTCGTGGTCAACCTGTCATCTGCCAGGACACCCAGGTCCTTCTCCGCAGAGCTTCTCTCCAGCAGGTCATCCCCCAGCCTGTACTGATACATGTGGTTGTTCCTTGGTTACTTCCTGCCCAGCTCTCCAGCCTGTCCAGGTCTCACCGAATGGCAGCACAGCCTTCTGGCATGTTGGCCACTCCTCCCAGCTTTGTATCATCAGCGTACTTGCTGAAAATGTCCATTTGAAATCTATATCAAGAAGTTGTATGTCCTGTTTGGATTTTATACTGTTATTAATGCTACTTTAGACAACAATTTCAGAACGTGTACATTTTCAAAATCTTGTCATCTTATTTTTTATGTTTAATTGTGCGAAGCATGTAGTGATTTCAGATGATTCTTTCTTTCAATAATTGAGAACAATACTACGAGATCTTTCAGAATTTAAGATGTCCAAAGAACTTAACTGTCTCCTAGAATTTGACTAGAATGCCAAGAGTAATCTAAAATGTCCATAACTGCTCAGCCCGTTCTTTATTTCCACATACTACTAACTGAATAAATTATGTCCTCAGAGCTGTCAAAATGGTTTTCAGTACATATCCAACATGTTTATAAAAGAGTTACCAATTCATTTTGATAGGAGTTTGGCATGATGCCCCACAGCATGATCAGGTGACAGCTACAGAAAAATCTTCAGTAGTCATATGTTAAGTTGTCTCCAATGATGGACATGGGTCATGGTTTAAAATCCTTTTATATGGAATTTTTTCTATAGTACTCACTGCAGAGAAAGAGACTGGCATCAAAATTCTGTCAAACACTGACTTTGGCTGTAAAGCCAGTATAAAATTTCTCACGTCTTTCCTTCCCCTTAGGTCTCCATTCTTCTTCTGGACTACAGTTTGCCACCAGTTTCACTCCACTAAAACAGTTCAGGGAGCTTGAGTTCAAACAGAATAAACCTACTAAAAAGCAACTCCTTTTTGAGACTAATTTTTAACCAGAGTCAATTCAGCATCTGGTTTGTATTTACAGCACATAAGTAGGGCCATTGAACACCAGTACAGAGACAGTATAGAAAAGCTGAGGAAAAATCCTACTTCACTGGTCAGAAATCACTCTGGCTTTGAACATCATGAGAACTTGTTCCTGTTCCCATTGTCATTAGAAAAATAAACATGGATACGTAATGAAACAAATTGACAACTGGATAAACAACTTAAGGAAACTAATAATGCTAAAAGAGGAATATACAGGAATACATCTGTACCTAGATTGAAACTTCCTTCAGTGTGGCATAGAAACTTTTGAATCATTTTTATATAGGCTCTTAACTCTTTCTTTTCAAATCTGAACAGGGGCTATGCTCTTTCTCTTCACAGAAAACTTCCAAATAAAAATACTTAAAAAAAAAAAAAATCTATTTTGCTTTTACCTAGTAATTCAGTGGTTAGGTATTTGCTCTTGCAGTAGCTTTTTAGTTTGATTCTCATGATTGGGGGATTCAAATGCACATCTCCCATGACAATGACATCCCTGGAGAAAGTGATTTACATTTGAACTTCCAATTCCAATATTTAGCACAGACTGAAAAAAAAAAAAAAATAATAATGCATTGCAGCGTGAATTTCTCATCCCAAATGTTCACCTTAAGCAACAGACTGTCAGGTCACACTTGGTACTTTTGGCCTAATGGTACTTTTGGTTGTTCCACTAGCAGGGAATAGATCTAACAGAGGAATCATGAAGTTTCACATTAAAACTGAACTTAATACCTCAAGAACTTGTGAAGGCAAGGGAGTTTTGTTATTATTTGGGGAGCTTCGTATTATCATGTTTCCTTTGAATGTTGATAGTTAAAAAAAGGTGGTCAGTGGAAACATTGTACAAAACAATCACTGAAACACAGCAAGAACCCAGAAAAATGGGCCAAATCTTCAGTTGATATAAGCCCTAATAGTTGTTTTACCAGCTGAGAATCTGCCTCAAGGAACTTTTTTCTTGAAAATATTGTAAATAGAATATCAGGCAATAAGCTGAAAAATAAGGAAAATATTTGAAGCACTCACTGTTTCCAAAGAAATTAGTTGTTAGATTTAAATTTTGTGAGTTCTAAGACATTCTCTAACATCATATAAACATGCATATGTTCATATATTTGGGATATAAAAACAATTTAATATTTACTTTATAAGCATACTTCAAATATGCTATTCAGTGCTGAAATGAGTTAATCTTTCCTGTTAAAACTGTCCCATTTAGGTGCTAGTCACAGACTTAGGAGATCATTCAAAGAGTTAATATTTTTCATACAGGCCAAATGTATGTAGAAGTTCCATCTCTATGACTAGGAATATACTGAAAGCTTAAAATCAGGGATTTTCCAAGAAGCAATAAGATAAGTACAGAAAAAAATGTTACTACTTGGACCACTTATATCCAAAGGTATTGTGCTAAGTTAGATAAACCAAGGGCATTACCCAAATGCACTCAAACAGAAATCCAAGGTCTGAACTGACTCCAAAGAACTGAGGATGTCTGGATTCTGTTAGGAAGGATAGAATTCTTAATCCCTTTTGGTGTTTTCTTCTAAGAGTTCCTTTGGATATATGAAAGTGTCATTGTAGTTTCATGTAGGTCTTGGTAAATGACAAAACCTATGGATCATACTAGAAAATACAAGCTAACAATAATGAAATTACAATTTACCTCTTTTTTTTTTTTCCATAGATTAAACAGAGGCTGATAAATTTTATGCAAATGTTTTCAATAGATTCACTGAAAGAGATACCTGAAAAAATAATACTGTGGCATGTCTTATGTCTTCATTTTGCATTAGAGCACTGGAAAGTCTTTCACAGAGTCTTCAAAGAATGTCTTTAACTGTAATCTGAAAAGAAAGACGGAAATAGCTCTGGAGAGACCCCTGCCCTTTTCTGAAATTAACTTACATGCATTTCTGTTAACATTCTATTTCTGAGGCCACAGTACCTGATACTGTAACAGACATCAAGTCTGGAATACATTTGAGGTTACAAAGACAATAATGAGATTCTTTATCAGACTTTTAAAAAATTATCTTGCTCTAGACAAAGTCATAAACACTTCGTATTAGTGCTTAGATACAGCAAAAACATATGCTCTCATCATTACCCGTGTTGCCTCTAGTTTAAAAATAGGTGGAATTAAATGTTCTGTTATATTTTTCCCAGTTTAGAACCCCTTGTCTATCTTATAGTGCCTTAATAAGGTTATTACAAGCATTAATCGTCTTCCAGTGTAAATGATTCTCAGATGTGTTGTTAGCTGATGAGTAATGTTAGTAGTCTTCTGTTATATCTTTTCTGTAACTTTTTGTTTCACTCAGATATGAGATTTTGCTATGGAGTGTTGCAACTGTGATGTGTTACCCATGCAGAAAAAATGTTCTGTTTATCTTACACAACAGCAGGAAATCCCAGTTCAATTTTCTTTCCAAATTTCTGAAAGTGATTTGAAAGACCTGTAACAAAGAATTCCTTGGGGTTCTCAAACTAAAAGGTTTGTTCTTGCTATATTTCCATATTAATTGCTTTAGCTATTACAAATAACAGTTCTAATTGGCTTTTGATGACTTTTTGAACTTTAGTAATTAAGTCCATAACGTACTCTTAAAACTGTAAGGTCTAACCTACTGTCGTCTCCTTGTCTACCCACACATTGGGTAATTCATGCAGACTCTCTCTGCAGTCCATCCCTGCACTTCCAGTTCACTATTTGGAATGTGTATGTCTGTCATGGAAAGACTAATATACACAGGCATAGAAATGAAGGAAACTCCAGAGAGGATTTGGATCTGGGACTAAGCTGATTATCAATGACATCTGTAAAAATAACTAACTAACTAAGATTCTATTTTGAAACAACTGTCTCTCATCTCCTTTTCTTCCATAACTGAATGATTGACTTTTGCTATTTTAAGGCTAGGTTTATTGATACTGTGGAAAATGTTTGCACTGAAACCTCAACCTGTGCAAATCTCACCTACAAGAAGCTTGTATTGCCAACAGAAAATCGAGTGAGGGTCTGCCAAGAATTTCACTATCTTTTCAATCAGTTCTGTCTGATTTATGCCAGGATGATGCATCTGTTCTAGTTTGATCTTGGAAGATAAGCAGTTCTTGAAACCACGTGAAAAATCTATGTAATATACATGTAAACTAAGGTATACAACAACCTACCGGCTGGTGAAAAACAAAGATAAACAAGTCAATGTAAGTCATTTGTACCACTGCTGCTGCTAAGTTGAGACATTACTGAAGTGGTGAAGGACTGCTCAACTAGAACACGGGTGTGTTATCACAACTGTTTTCATCAAATATCAAAAACTCAGCACTATACCAGCTCCTACAAAGAAAATTAACTCTATCCCAGCCAACACCATGACAGAAGACATAACACATTTAGTCAACTAAATCAAGATGTCTAATCTGGAACTGATTCTTATCCTTGCAATTCCTGATGTAGTTTGAGTGCCACTTTTTTAAGTCCCACAGAATTTAGACTTCAGATTATTTTATATAAAATAAATAAATGTCTGCAGTTTCTATTGAAACTGATATTGCAATATATTTATCTAAGATTCTTGAAACAAACTTAAAATAAGAATATGCCACAGACTCTGTGAAAAGATAAAAATATATATCTCAGTAATAGTTACTCAAATGGGTATCACTTTTAAAGCAATATACATTTAGCAAATATTAACTCCAAGACAAAAACTCATATATCTATGGGATGTGTGTGTGTGTGTGTCTTAATTTGAACTAAATCAGTCTTTTGCTTTGTATAGAGGGGGAAAAAAAAAAAAAAAACAGAGCAGCACAGTCAATTTTGTAAAAACTCCAGTGGAGACAGCTTTTTAAATTTGTAATACATAATTACAGTTGGAGCTTGTGGAAGACATGACTTGCAGGAAGTTTAAACTAACTTAGTTTGCATCTGCCTGTGTAGCCTATATTCATTCTGTCAAGGATACACTCATTAGAATAATCTCATCGTTTTTTTTCAATAAAAGCTAGATCTAAAGGAAAAGGAAGTACTATGACTTTAAGGTTGGTCAGCACTAACTTTTAGATATCTAGGTACTGATTACCATATGCAACAACTTAAATTCAGCATTCCTTTTTCAATGCAATGTATGTATGATCACAGGTATGTAAGGAGGGAACTGACAAAAGAAAGCACACCGAGAAAGAAAACATCTGAAAAGGCCCATATAAAGTATGACATGGTTAGAAGTATCTTTAATTCCCTCTTTCTACTAAACATAAAACAACTATTCTTTTTTCCAGGCTTCTAGGAAACATTTTCTCTTTCTGGGTGATTCATGTGCTGAGCCCATACCTGAATATCTTTCACAGAGAAAAAGAGACAGAGTTAGTTTTTCCCTTCAGAGGACTGGCTGGAGGTGATCCCCTGCCCTTCGTTGAGGACCAGCTGACAAATACATCAGTAATACATACACAGAAGGCATAAACTGGACCACAATCCTAGTATCTCAATTATGAGATACTTAAAGATGACAAAGTAAAGAATGATTTCTACAGAAAAAATGAACGTCCAAGGTAGTTTATGGGATGAATTTGCTCCTCTATGGGTGTGTTTATGCAGAAAGACAGGCTGCTCTGGCTGCCTGAGTAATTCAAGCAGCCTGGAGAAAACCCCAGACATTTCTGGATGCCATATAGCTGGATGAACCAAACTGTTATGTCTTTTTGAAAGTCATGCCTAAGGGCTCCTAGATGAATATCCAGCCAGCTCTGAAAGCATACACAGGAACTGGATGCCTGGACCCGCATAAGTAAACACATTGTGTTTGCTGCTGAATCCATAGGTCTATGCTTCAGTTAATATTAATTTCAGTTCCTGGGGGCCATTGTATACATGCTTAAAGACACATTTTAAACCTCTTTAACTTTCCTGTAATACAGTTCTTTATAAATTCATATTCCTTACTCTCATAAAAATAGAAGAGAAAATCAAACAAAATGACTAACACTAGGGTACTGCTACTGGACATAATTAGAAATCTGCTGGAAATTAACTGAAAAATTCATCAAGATGAGATTCAGCTGACAGTTTTTCACATTTTCTCATCAAGGCTTATTAAATTATCTGATCCAAATGTCCTATTTGCAAATGGAAAAAAAAAAAAAGTAGAAAAGAAGGGTTTATTTTGTCTGAAGTAGCTGCCTGAATATAAATCAAATGGAATTTATTATAATTTCCTCTCATATTTTTGTAACAACTCTTGTATTTAAAAAAATCATTTTCCAGAAAGAGGTTAATCCACTACAGGCTTCATAGGTTTTATTCTACAGCCTCCTCACAAGGGGTAGAAGAAGGGCAGGTGCTGATCTCTGTTCTCTGGTGAGAGTGACAGGACCCAAGGGAACAAGAAACTGAGACAAGGGAGGTTCAGGTTGGATGTTAGAAAAAGGTTCTTCACCAAGGGGGTGGTCAGGCAGTGGAACAGACTCCCCGGGGCAGTGGTCACAGCACCAAGCCTGCTGAAGTTTAAGAAGCATTTGGACAGTGCTCTCAGACATAGGGTCTGATTTTTGGGTGGTCCTGTGTGGAGTAAGGGAGTTGGACTCGATGAACCTTGTGGGTCCCTTCCAACTCAGGATATTCTATGATTCTATCCATATTACCATTTTTAAATTTAAAATAATCACATTAAAAATATGCTTAGGCTTGATAAGAAATCTACTCTGAAATACCTATAAAATTATCAAAATTATGATATGTCAAATATTATTTTTATGGTTACTACATACATGTACACACTTTCAATGCTATCTGAGCATGTGCTTTCATTATGTAGATGTAGACATGCAGATGAATAATGGTAGGCAAACAAGCATTTGTATCAGGATAAAAGCTAATGCAAATTAAATTACAGCTGGCTAAATATTTTTTTTGCAAATGTGGTTTATGTTGAAAACATTACAATATAAATATATAATTATGTCAAGGGTACCCTGAGGAAGTCTACAAACGAAGAAAACTTTTTGAGCTGAAGAAAGTCTAAAGCCCTTGGACATAATTTAAATGGAAAAGGAAAGAAAACACCAGAAAATAAATGGGATTTCATACTATTGAAAAGTCAACTATCTGTGAAAAAAAAAAAAAAAAAAAGAAAAGAAAAAAAAACTGTTAAAAGAAATCTGTCCTTTCATCTTTTTCTGTACTCGTGCTTTTAAGGAAAAATGCTTAAAAATGTATGGTAAAAAGGAAAATTTTCATTAATCTGCTGTTATATTGTTGGGAGCTGAGGTCAGAGAGGACAATTGCCCTCACACACACCACCCCATGTAAATGTTGAATTATTTCTATTCTTATTTATATTAAAGGAAACTGAAGTAATGAAAGGAGAAGCTGAGTCAAGGTTCTCATTGCTGGAAACAATTTTAGGGTCAGGAATGCAAGTATGAATTAGAGGAGAGGGATTATAACATCCAATAAGTGTTTCATAATTTGCATAAAATAGTGCATTCATTTTAATTTTATTAAGAGCAACATCATACTTACACAAATGCAGGCAAGCTGATTAGTTAGCAGTGCCTGACATTGAGGCCTAGCAACCTGAAGGAATCACAGAGACTACGCAATTCAAAACATCACACTTCATGCAACTCAGTAGGAATAATTGGACTTATCCTTAAAATGTCATCTCTTCCTCTTCACAGCAACCCCTTACATAATAGAACTTTATCATTATTTGTAAGTTTTATATAGAGAAAATAAAGCACAGATGCATGAAAAGCCTGGAGCAGCATTTCTACACCACAGCTGCATTCTGCTGTTCTGGGCTGGTAAAGTGGCCATAATCCTGAGGCTGATTAAATATCCCAGAAAATGATGGACAAAAAGGGACCCCACTGTTCTATGCAACACATTTGATGGAAAGTGAGAATGTGTTTGGACACTTTCCAGTTTTACCAGCTTACTTTAATATGATCTGGGGCATTTGAACTAAATTAAAGACTGTCAGTGTCAAACACTTTCAGTTGTTTTTGACAAAGCGGTCCTGCTGTCTTAAAGCTAAATATATTCCTGTGCAACTCCACAGAAGCTAGTCCAAGGAATAACAGAGAAGTCTTGAAATCCTTGCTTCACTGGCCCAAAGAGAAGTCATCCACTGGCATTAGCAGTGACAGGTATTCACTCTAGAAATTAGACGTTGTTCTTAACACCCTGGTAAGACAGTGTTTAAAATCATGTACATTTTTGAGTCTTCTTGATTAAGACAATAAAAGGCTTTCTTGTTTTATAAGTAAATAGACTTTTGATTTTTTTTCTTTCACTTTCCTTCCTTGTGAAATACATAGTTCTGAATGAAGAACTTAAGTTTAAACAAACTGTGACCATACTTAGTAGCCTGAGAATTCAATTACAGGAGGTGGCAATTAACCAGTTAACAAAGTCACATAGAAAGATAGCAAGGAGGATAAATATTAGAATGTTGAGCTTGGCTAGCAGTGAGGTGCCCACCACACTGGTATTTTACTTCTCCTCCTCAACAGGACAGGGAGAGAAAATGTGATGGAAAAAAGTTCATAGGTTCAGATAAAGAGAGGCAGATCATTCACCGCTTACCGTCATGGGCAAAACAGACTCAGCATAGGGAGGTTAAAATGATTTATTGCCTGTTGATAACAAATCAGCAGTAAGAACTAAAAGCAAACTAAAATCACCCTTGCACCCATCTACCTGCTCCTACCTCCCCACCACCACATCTGAGCAGTACAGGAGAAAAAAGGGAATGGGGGCTGCAGTCAGTCCCTAACACTTCGTCCCCTCCACTCCTTCCTGAAAGTGGTTGAACACTTGCCTACCAATGAGAAGAAACAAATGAATTCCTTGTTTTGCTTTGCTTCCATGTGGCTTTTCTTTTACCTGATAAAATGTCCTTGTCTCAACCCATGAGTTCTTGCACTTTTACCTTTCCAATTCTATACCCCATCCTTCTTGGGGGGGAAAGTGAGTAAGCAGCTGTGTGGTGTATAGCTGCCTGCCAGGATTACAACACAACAGTCCTTTTTGGCACCCAACGTGGGGCTCAGAGGGTTTGAGATAATGTCAAATTTGATTGGAGTGGACTGGACCAAATTTATTGATGTTATAGCTCTCTTGATGCTAACTGACAGGTTGTTTCTGAGTTAATAAATAAACAGAGTCTGCAGAGGATAAAATATAATGTATGATGAATAAATGGAAAAATGAATGAATGAGTAAATAAATGAAGAAACAAATGAGAAATGAAGGAGGGGAAACAACCAGAGGAAGAGGGAGAGAAGGGAGGAAGAATGAGAGAAAGAGAATGAAAAAGATGGGAGGAAGGAAACATACATTCTTGGAACACAAATATTCATAAATCATTTATGATGGTAAGTAATACTCTTATCCAAGACTCTTTGGTCCCTCACACTTGCATTAATTATATCATATAATGAAAACCCAGAGACCCAAATTACCTTTCTACCAGGAATCAGACAGGTAAATGTATAAAGAATCTTCTTTACTCTTTCACTCTTCTGAAAAACCAGCTGTCAACTCTCTCTCTCAGACTTCTAACAGATGGATGACCTCCTCAGTATGTAATGAAGTTCTTCAAATTAGGGATATTCTAGGCCTAGTAAAATGAAACAGTGTGAATATATATCTTTCAACTAAGTGGGGAAAAAAAAAAAATACTAACAAATCTTTTTTTCCTTTGATCTGGAAAATGAAAATTCAGTGAAACTAATTGCACTTGTATGTCTCTTCTACTGTCCTGGCTTGTCATTTGGAAAAACATTTTCAGTTCACATCTGCCATTTACATATCTTTTTTATATTCTCAATGTCAAATCTCTAGTCAAAATTAAAATTTGCAATGGTGTGTATGAGTTGGGGATTTTTTTCTTATTTATCTATAACTATATTAAGAAAAAAAATAGAAAAAAAAAAAAACAGAACAAAATTAAATTTCCTTCAAAATAGCCATATGATTTTTCCTTATTTCTTGTACCTCTACGAAAAGAAAGATATCTACTTATGCCTCAGATACATTCCTTTTGGAGTGCCAATTATCACCCCCAGTGCAAAATGGGAACCTAGAAACTAAGTCAAAGTTCTGCCTACAACTATAAGACATCTAATATTAGATAAGATAAAATTCAGGAATAATAAATGGGAGAGTTTAAAAAAGTAGTTAACATAAAGGTGAGTTTGGAAAAGGTAATAACCAGTTTCCACTGACACTTAAAGTATCTACGCTTCCAAAAAGTTTCAACATCAGTAGCAATGATATGCCAGAAAAAAAAAAAAAAAGAGAGAGAAAAAGAAACAAGCAGACTTTTATACCTTAAAAGCCTTATAAGCTTCGTATTTCATATTAGTCTTTGTTAATGACAGCAGTTTAACGTTACTACCATCAGCTGATCTTCATCCTGATGTCAGAATTAGTGCCTGCAAAACAAGTGGCTGAATCAAGTATTCAGCAGCTTCCTGACTGCTGCAGCTCATAGTCCAGCATGCTAAAACAAACTGCCATCCATTTTGTTTTAAAATAATACACCAGGCTGCAGACTGTGAGAACCAAGGATAGTCACACATACCTTTCTGCTGTCCCCATTAAAGGAATATAACCTCTGAATAAACCACAGAAAGCAGCACAAGGAAATAACCTCTTCAACCAGCAGATCATGGCAGCCCCCACCTACAGTCTCAGCTTTTCCTGTGTGTTTTGTTGTTTTTTTTTTTGCAACTGAATTCATCTCAAAGAACAGTTCGATTCCCACAGTATCCACAATTTTCAATGTTTTCTGTAACATTCCTTACTGGGTTTCTGGGAACAAAAACACTTTTATCTTCCTAAAGTAAATGAATTAAGAAGAAAATTTGGCTAAACCTTTCCCTATATGACTAACAACAACTATTTTTTACCAAATAGAATGGACTTTAAGATACTCGTCAAACTTAAATTAAGTAGACCAAAATATCCAGAGAAGTTAAAAATTTGTTTTATCACTGAAACATATTCTATAAAACACTTTTCCATGACAGTTTGTAATTTTCTAGGAGTAATTGTTTACAGGCTGGTATTGTCAAAATCTGTGGTCTTTTTCCAAATAAAGTTTTACTTCCTTTCAAAGAATTACAACAGAAGTGTAATCTATCCTTTATTATTATTATTATTATTTATTTAAACACTGGTCATTACAAGGCTGTTTGTCTTGGAGTTTGAAATAAAAGTTTTGCCCATGCTAATATTATGATAAAGTGAAAGAATTTGTGGCAGTCAGCCACAGAGTGTCTCCTTCTTATGTATTGATGCAAGCAGCAAAATTTTCTGAACAGGAGTGGAAAAATGTGGCATCAGAAAATGGTGCAGCCGTGCATTACAAAATAAGAGAGAGATCTTATCTGAATCTTCCAAACTTTTCTTCTAGTGCTATTTAACTCTAGTAAAGTCTTAATTTTTGTAGAACAGCTTTTTCAAATATATATTTATCCATTGACATTTAACATATAACCTATAATTTGCTTTCTGTTATATGTTCATTTTTTTTTGCTGTCAGAATCCCTGAAATCCATATCTAAATCTGACTAGAAAAAGTAAGTTGAGATATGCTATAGATTCTTGAAGAAGAAATTATTTCTACTGTTATTTATTATTATTTCAACATCTTGCATCTAGTTTAACTCTCTGCTTGTAACATTGGTTACCCAAATATTATATATATTCACAGCTGAGATGAACCACCTTCAGCAATGTTACATCAGTTGATTTATCATCAGTGTGAGAGTAAAAAACTTTTATGTCTTTATAGTGATATCAAAAAAAAAAAAAGAAGCACGATACAGAGGCACACTTAAATTCATCACTGTCTGAACACATATCTTTTGGAGTAAAACTGAGCATAATCCATTTACTGGTTAAAAAACAATAAAAGATCAGGAGATATTTGGCATTTCATTGTCCTGGAGGCCTTTCTGGTGATTTGGACAGTAGTTTCTTTTTCCATGGATAATATTATATTTCCTCATGTGGGAGATTCTTAAATAAGTAAAACTTTATTATGAGGAGAAAGATGTAATCATCTGGAACACTCAGCAGCGTTGAAGCCCCAAAGCTCAAAATAATCTGCCAACAGTAAACAACTGAAAATCAGTTCTATCAATCTCTGACTGTTCTGTTTTTTTCTTCCACCTCAAGGCTGAGGAGAGTTGAAGCACATGAGTCTCCACAAATACTCTTGTGACTTCTAAAAACATTAATAGAACGTTTGTTAGGCAATGTGTTATATCACCTGTGTACTCTGACGTTGTCTTATCAATCTTGCTATAAAAAAATTAATTAAAAACACCACTCCACCACTCTATTTTGTGTTGTCAGCAGTGCTCTTCTAAGCATTACTGGCACTGTAGGGACATTTTAAACGCAAACAGTATGCTGAAAACGGTGAAAGCTCGTTCTAGCACAAGCAAGGAAGCTGTCAAGAAGCAGCAATAAGCTACCAGGTAAGGATGAAAAATGGAACCACATATTTTGGAGGAAAGCATAAATGTATAAATTGTATAAATTTAAATTGTCTTGCAGCATGTTTTAGTTGTTCCCAGTAGAATTCTCTGAGGGAGATTATCATGGATTTTCACAGCAAGATAAATATCTGTTGCACTCAGAATACTAATACATAAAATAGATAAATAAATAGACAAGTAAATAAATAAATAAATGTCATGAAAATTTTGAAGGGAAAAGAAGCCATCTTCAACAAACTGTTCTCTCCAAATAAACACACTGTTTGCCATATAGATTGAGCTGGAAGGTTGCAACATTTCATTCGTATTTCTTTACTTCAGTAAAAATATACACAATTTTCCTACTGGTTTTCTTTCTTAAATAATTCCATCAGTTTTATAGCACATGCTAAGTGTTTTTAAGTTTTCAAACATTTCTAATACTTACTGTTTTGTGCTGTAGATGTTGCAGGCCAGTGCAACCCCACTAGTGAATAATGACAATTCCATCTATCTCATTACTTAAATTCAGAGTGAGACAATAAATTAAAACAAAATAAATAAAATAAATAAAATAAAATCCCAGTCCTGGAGGGTACATAAAATTCAGAAATCAAGTGTGTCTTTCCACAGATGGAAGCTAGCATCTGTCAGGAAAAAAATAAATAAATAAAATAAAATAAAATAAAATAAAATAAAAAAATAAAAATCACTTTGGGAGCATGTCCCCTGTATTCCCTACTCTTTCCAGGTATCTCAGACTGTAAATAGCTGTTGTTATAACAGCATGGTCAATGATGGAAGTCCAAAAAGTGGCGTCCACTTCTGAAAAGGCCTGCCAAGATCCACATTTGTTCATTATCCAAGACCTCTAATCCAAGGTAGTACCTTTTTTTATATCCTTTCCCTTTCATTCTCTAGGTCACTGTTTATTTTACATAAGTCAGGCAAAAACATGAAATTCATCCCATAATTCATCCTGTCTTGCCATTTTAATCAAGGTGGAAGCTATACTTATAAGGCTATACAAATCCTTGCTTTTTGAAACTTGATAACTGAACCAAACATATGAATAGTGACACATTTAGATCTGATCTAAATAGTTTTTATTCCTAGCCAAAAAATAATAAAAAATAAAATATACATAAAAAAAGAAATGTTACATATCAAGTAGAGGCATTTTTTTTTCCTTTAACAACAACAACAACAATTTAAATTGCATTCCCATGTATTTAATGAAAATAATAATAAAAAAAAAAAAGTCATGGAATGAAAGTGCCAAAGGCAACTTTCTTAAATTTTGATTTAAGCATCAGGCAGAAAAGTAGAGGCATTTCCTGCCTCTTTCAGGTATAATCATTTTAACTATTAAAAGTCCCAAGTCCCATTCTGTTCTTTCTTAGCTGTAGCTGAGAATGGATTATGAAAGAACAAACTGGCCAAGAAACAAACAAACTTTTTTTTTTCCTTGAAGAAATATTTAAGAGTTCATAACCACTATAGCAGTGTCAACAGAAGGGACAGAGAATAGGTGAAGGCAGTGCATCCCTGAGTTACTCTGGGATATAGTATAAGTTCTGTTGAGTACTTTCATCACATTCAGTGTTTCCTGGCAGAAGAGAAGTATGAATTCACATCTCCCATATGTAAAGTCCTCTAACTGCGCAACATGTACTTAACAAGGGGAGGCATGACACAGTCTCTTCAGCTTCCATCTTTCCATGCAGCTTTAGAGAGGATCAATATTCTATATATTTGCATGTTATTGATTTGCTCTGCTTTGTCCTCTATTCCTGTGAATATGCATGGGATACCAAATAAAATACATGGCTGTGCTCTAGACTTTCATTTTTAAAGCAAATGTTACCTACTCCCTTTATTGCATAGAAGGCATGCTCTCTAGACTGCCTGCACTTTTCAGAATGGAACACATATTTTAATTTTAATCCATTCATACCCAAACTAACTCCTTGTAAAAACAAGAGGATGAAATTGTAAAATGCCTTTGTCGTTAAAATCAAGTTGGGCTGACACTGTAACTAAGTTGCATACAGAAGCTGCTTTACAAAATCTGCAAGGTATCTTTAGGTCGTAAGGTATCCATCCTGCCTGCCTAAGTGCACATATAATTTCTGGAAAATGGTCATCGTGACATGCAATTAGAAAGGTGCATGGCTGCCACTAACAACGCAGTCTCTACTGAAAATGTGTCCTGTGCTGTACCAGGCTACATTTGCAGAAGACTAACATCTTATCTCATGCTTCACTTCTGTTTTACTTCCCAGATAACTGTCCATTTCAGTCATAGATTGCTGTAGTATTCACCATATCCTTTAACCTAACTCTCTTAACCTAAGTCCATTCAAAATAAGCAGAGTTTTAATTAAGAAAGCTGCAAGCAACATAATCATCTCTAGCTGGAGAAAGAAAAGCAAATGACGGTTGTGTGGGTATAATACTGTGCTGTGATCAAGGCTGAATCATAGTTGAAACCTGAAGCTGATTGTCCCACTGTGAGTTGAATGAAATGTGAAAAAATAATTTAATGCGTGCAAAACCTTTACGTAGATTCCTAAGTGAATTACAAAAACTAAGGCAGTTGTCTTAAAAATAAATTATATTTCAGTGTTTCCACATGCTTACTTATCTGTATCCCTGGACATTTAATCCTCATATGGAGGAAAAAAAAGCAAAATGTAGAATCCTGAACAATTCATAGTCTTATTGGTGGCCACAAAAAGGCTGATTTAGTTTTAGTATGTATGACTTCTATATTTTTAAATATACAGAAAATTTCAGCTTGTTATTCATTATTACTTTCATTTCAGGAGTGCCTGACGGCCAGGAGCATACCTGGGCCATATAAGACTAGATATGGTACATAAAATGAGAAAGCAAGCTTCTTCACAAATACCTCATTCCTCAAAATGAATAACAAGGAAACCAGTAGTAAGAATGTTATAAAACAGAGGCACATATCCCTGATTTTTCTGGTTTGTTCCTATTTGTCTTTATTTCTGTTTAAGCATGATTATACTATATCATTCACATTACAAGATATTTGTTTGTTTATGTAGAGTGTACCATCAGGACAATTCTGAGGGGTGCATGTTAGGGGACAAATAAATGTAGTCCTAGAATTTAGAGCATAAAATTAAGCAAACAATGTTTTACATAAATTGAAGATGAAATCTATCTTATATTGACATCACTTTTGTGAAGCTTTGTGGAAACATTGACTTTGGATCTAAACACTGAGGGTTGCTCAGAAACTCTCACAGGATGCGTACATATCTGATTCACTTATGAACACATTGTTCAATTCAAAGTGAAAAACGTAAGTTTAAAGCTTTGCTTCAAGTCCTGTATTTACATTAAGCTGTATTCTGTGTCAGAACAAATTGTCACATCTACTGTTTAAAAAACAAAATATGATATGGAAGAACTATTGGAGGTATTAATGTCACCTAATGATGCAGCCTTGCTTTTACGTTCAGGAATGTTAATTGGATCCACACAACCATTCTTATATACAGCATATGGCTTTTTTTTTTTTTTTTACCTCTTTTAATTTCTGTCTTTTTTGCTCTTAATTGAGCTTTTTTATAGCTTGTCATGCTGTTTTACATTGCACAAATGAAAAGTATTATTCCAAAAGAGAAGTGCGATACCCACTGCACTCTGATAGAAGCTAGAACTAGCAAACTCTGCCAACAGTGACTTCCTGACCCTCAGAACAAAACTATGAGGGCCATGTGAGAAAACTATGTCTCCCAGTGGAGACATCACCAGTCAGGATCTCTGCACAGCAGCAAACAATGTAGTATTTGGAACATAACAATTTCTATGAAAAAAAAATATATATATATTATTGGTGTTTATCCAATAACTAATGGATATAAAAATATTATGTTAGGATCGTAGGATCCTTTAGGTTGGAAAAGACCTCTAAGGTCATCAAGTCCAACCATTAACCTAGCACTGCCAAGTCTACAACTAAAACATTGAAGTAATATTTGTTACGTCAAACTGCTTGGTTCTGGAAACCTAAGAAAGTTCTTTAATTAGTCTATACCTGAAGCATTTGCAACTGCAGGGGAGAATGAAGGCCAAATCAAGTTGAGGAGAGGTCACTGAAGTCTTTTTAACCACTTTCCTGAGAAGCAAATTTTGATGTCCTAAGATCTTATATATGAGGAAATTAATGTAATGTTAAAAATCCAGAGGTTACTGAATATTTATTTATTTCACCAACTTTCCAAAGACAATTCAAGTGAAACTGAGGTAGGAATAGTGTCACTAGAAAGTTTTTGGACAATTTGCAGGAGTGGGAAGGATATATGACTTCATTAAAGCTCATTAAATGTTTTTATAAAGATAATAAAATTTTCCTATGTAACCTTTTCAGTTACTTTAAAAAATAAAAAAGTTTCTAGTGATTAGTAAACTTTATTTCAAATATGTGCAAAGGATCATAATAAAGGGTCATTCTGTTTATTTGAGATGCCCTGAAATGCACTGTTTTCAGATATGCTAAAATTGCATTTGTCTTTAAATACTATTCTACTAAATTTCTTCCTGGAAAGAGATCATTGAAATTCTAAAATACTGTTGATATCCAAGTACAGAATAACTCCTGGGTATCTGAAATATAGATGAAACTTTAGATTAAAAAAAATAATAATAAAAAAAGGCAAAACAAAGCAAATGTAGAATTCTGTCAATGGAAGATTGGGCCAACCCAACTTTTTCAGCATCATTTGTCTCCCTGAGAAGGGAAAAGTGTATAATTCCAAGGGTGTATGGACCCCATATGCCCCATTAAACAACTGAATCCATTTGTTTTCAGCACTGGGGAAAAGAAGTTTCCTGCTATTCTCTTGTCTGTTAAAGCCTACTGGTTCCAGGATCTAATCACACTCATACCTTTATCTTTTCAGAAACACATTTCACCAAGTAGATATGCTAAGAATAACCAGCTTTATGTTAAGAAATACAGGAAATCCACATTTCCTGTCAGGGTAAACTCAAAGTTTTTACAAGTTTTTCCTTGTCAGGACAGAGTAGATTTCCAAAGGGACAATGCAGGCATCTAGGACACTTCACCAGTGCAAGGAAATTCACAACTCTAGAGAAGTCTTCTCACAAATTTTGAAGCCCTGAATGATATATCGGCACTTAAACATCTCACATTTCATACAAGTGATATAGAAGTAACGTAAGGATATCACTACTAACAAAAGCATAGCATGGGAGGATTTTGTTCAGAAATATTTTTGCCCCTTATCATCTCTTCTCGGGTTCCAAGAGAAGTGATTCCTTAATGGTGTATGGAGAAATGGAGAACTGACATTGAAAGATAAAAGAAAAATAATGGGAATGTAATCTGCGTTTAAGCGTAATGTGTGAAGCTTTTTGTGGTAATCAAGGTTAGATCCAGAAAAGGGAAGTTGCTGGCTACCATTATATCTTATTCATGTGAAATGTAGGAGCACTGACTTCACAGGACCTGCATCTGCTGAACATCTTTCAGGAGTCAAGTCTTTAAGTACACTGACAACACAAGAAAGGAATGATTTTAAGCCAAACAGTTTATAAACCTGTACTGGGGAGCACTTTTTCACTAACAGTTGTCTGGTGCAGCAGGGAAGGTCACAGGGTAAAGCTACATCACTTCAGAACTGGAGTCCCTCATATCTTCAGCTTTCCTGGGGTACTAAAACATAAATAAAAGTACTGCAAGGGGAAACTAATTACTTTGTAATTAAATGGAAGGCTGTACTCAAGAATATAGCAAACAGTTGTCCTCAGAGAGGAATAGGAACTGTGCAAATATTTAAATACTTCTGAAATTATGTAGGGCCTACATATACTCTCTTTAGAAGTATAAGGCTTCAAATTGCTATGTTCTCCCATATTTCTATGCTAAATTTAACAAGGTTTCTGGACTGATAATATAACCCGAAATACTACTGAGCACGTTGTCAGAACATCTAAGTGCAGCTTTATTATTTCTAAGGAAAGAACAATATAAGATTTTGCTAATATGTAGGAACTCAAATAAAATAAATTAAAATGAAAACAAAGATCTTCCAGTTAATGGGAGCAGATTATAAATCTCCTATTGAAACATAATTTCTGTTTATTTTTCCTGTGACACCATGACACCAATAACAAATGACTTAGCACGTGACCTCTTTAACATGCCTTGAAAAAACTACAATCACAAGACAAAGAAAAACAATAATTTCATGGGCTATAATTTCAGGAATATAAAGATATTGCAGTAATAAATCTCTTCACCATTAAATTTTCTTAAATTAGCTATGTTGGCTGTATAAAGATGAAGACTTTTATACATAAATCTAACCTCAGAGAGGGCTCTTAATATGCTGTAAAGCCACAGAACTTCAGGTAAGAGGTTCTGAAATTTTGGCTTACAGTACTGGAATTTCTACCATGGTTATGTTTCTTCCATTTATTCTGAATAGTAATACAAGGTAAACGTCCAGAATGGTCTACAATTAACACCTGCTGTGACTACTCAGATTTCACAAACTAAACAGACTTCAGCCAAGACAGTACTTGGAAGATGTAGGTGCTTTATTATATAGGGTTGATGAGTAAGTTGTTCCATTTGAAAGCTAGACCGTCCTAGCTTTCCACATCTATGTACATGGTCTTATCTTCTCTAAATGCATTTCACAAAGATATCAAGTCTGCCTGCCTCAAATTTAATAATACTAATAATAATAATAATAATAATAATAATAATAGTTATTAAATTTTGAATTATGGGAGATGGTGAAAGATGATCTAGAACTACAATAAAAGGGTTTGAAAAACAATGTTTAGTATTTTCCTTCTGCTAAGGAAAATAATATAGCCTAGAAAATATTAAAATAGTCACTTTATAGCCTTGTAATTATTAAAATTTGATCATGAGAAGCTGGAAGGATGAATTTATAATAGAAATCATTCTGCTACTGCATATATACTCTCTTACAAGGCACTAGGAATTCTCAGTAGAAAGTGTAAGCTATGAGAATATTAGTTTCACTAATCTAGTTTATTTGAGCCTGATTGTATTTCATGATATCTTACAAGTTGAACTTTCTGTTACTTGGAAGCTATTTTCCTTTTCCAAGAAACTCAGTTATAGCGTGACCAAAGATGCGTAGGCCTAATTGCAGAAATTCTCTGCACCTGCTGTCTTCTTCTATTGCACTGTATCAGACACAAAGTGTTAACTTGAAGAAAATTTACCAGGAAGGATGATTGTTGCTAAGTAAACTGTTGTGTGGTATGGAATCTCAGTTCTTACCTACACAGTAAAACTATCTAAATTACTGCAATCAAAGGGAAATAGATTTTTCCTTCATAGTTTGTTATTATGTCCAGAGACTGCTAGTTTACTGGCCACTGTGCTTCTAAGTACTATGTGCAATTTTCTGTGATTTTAAGCAGGAAGCAACTGGGAAAATAGAAAGGTTTTGAAGTAAATCTTACCATGAGAAAAAACTGTCACTCAAATGTACTATAGTAAAAAGTAAAAACACACTGTTTTCTATAGGTATATTAATATTAGTAAAATAAACAAGGAAGCAACACTTTTAAAGTAATGCTATTATAATTGTGAAAATGAAAGAATAGAAATAGATCTGGTGTGCAAAATTCTGAGCTCTGTGATCTGCAGTGAAATGCCTCTACATGTTACATAAAATAGACAGCTGTGTAACAGAGTTTCTAGGATTAGTTTCCAAATCCTGGAGCCAAAATCAATCATTGCTCAGCAACTTGACAATACAAGTGCATCTGTAGGTAAAGATTGTAATTTATGTTAGTTGAGAAACTAAAGACTATTGCTGTGAATGTGTATTCTCTAGCATTACTGAGTGCATGACTTTCCATACATATACAGATAAAGCTAATCTCTTACTGTAAAGCTGTATTAGAATAGTTCTGGACTTTTTGTTCATTTTTTGTTATTATTTTTGTTTTTGTGATAACACAGCTGTCAACTTTTAATTCAAGTCTTGCTCACATCCAATCAGCTTAAGAGAACTAAAAATCTCTTGTATAAACATAGCTGTACAGAAATAAAGTATACTAGTTATGTAACAATTTTATTACATTGTTATTGTTATTGCAATGATCTGTTTTTTAGCAATGCCTAAATAGATCAGGAATTCATTAAAAGGAATCAAATCAAAAAAGCAAACAAACAAACAAACAAAAAACAACTATACTTACGCTCAGAATTTGGAGAAATACTTTTATTAGTTGTGCAAAGAAAAAATATATATATATATTTAACTTAACCAGAACCATTAATGCCTGCTATTCCATAGCAAAGAAACTTAAAACCATGGTAAGAATGTTTTCAGTGTTATATAATTAGGTATAGCTTAGGTATGAAGATAATAACCTTATCTGCCCAAGCAGTAACATCCTTCTGGATCAGGAATAGAGTAATACCTCCTATTGAAGAGGTGCCTTCTAAAACAAAGCAGATGAAAAGATCTAAAAGAAAAAAAATAAATAAATAAAAATCTTTGGCTTTCAGGCCTAGACACTCAGAAAACTGGTGTAGATCCTGCTTCCAATTTGCATATTTGAAATTACACTAAATGTGAAAATAAATCTGTGGCTAGAAAGCAAGGCTTAAAAAATTACAGAGAACTTTGCTTGTATATGAGTATGCAAAATGTCCTGATTTCATGGGCTTCTTAAATGTTACAAAGAGGTTACAATGATTTATCTTGCAAAAAGAAGGGCTAACAAAGTGCAAGTGAAGGCATGGACAGAGCATTTTTGATTTGCTGTCACTACTCAGTCCACTGAAGCACACCGGCTTTTTCTCCAGCCTGTAACTGATTGCTTGATAATTAATTGCACAATTTACACCAGATTTTAACAAAGCAAGCACTTTAAAAATAAATATTTATGTAGATCTTATATCAGTTCTTTGGCAATCAGGAAAATATAAACTAGCTAGTGTTTTTAATGTTTTATTATTTCAGGGAGGCTGAAAGGACAGCTCTAGACTCATCATAATGGATGAAAACATTTGTGAACACAAACAGCATAAACAGTTTGAAGAAAGAATGAGGAAAAATGTAGGAAAAAAATGAATGTATGTATATTATAATGTTAAGGAACTTAAAAATTTTCTCCCAGCTTTCATTTTCAGCAAACCATGTTTCTAAATGTAGTGCCAAAACAGAATTAATGATGCTAAAGACTGGATTATATCAGTGTGAAGTGATCCATCAAATTAGTCTTAATTCTGATTAACAATTACAATCTGCAGAGAAAAACTATAATTACCTACTTGATTAAGAGCTACTGTCAAGTAGCTTCAAGTTCAAAATTAGTCTTTTCTGTTAAGAAGGAGACACTGGAAAAGACTGTGGATTTGAATGGAAGTGGAGTCTTTGAATGAGAGTAAAAAAGATTGATCTTATTTTCCTAAGAATATGACAAATGTATCATGTTTTTTGTTTCACTTTTACTTAGTCCCATTCTCCAACTTAAATTCTTTGCAGACTTCAGTAATTTCAGCTTCATTACCTTGTGGAATTATCAGAGTAAGTTGCAATGAAATTCAAAGAAAGAAGTTGTTAGGATGAGGAATAGAAGAAGAAGGGACAGGAACCTCACAATGTTGCTTCATGGGTAATGAGTAACCAGATGACATATATTGTACAAGAGGATCAGAGAAAAAATGGCTTCTCTTAAGTAGGAATTTAGGCTAACTATGCTAGTAACTAAACTACACATGGCATAACTCCAAACGTGATCACAGTGCAATATATTAATCATTCTTAAAAGTAGTTGACAGTCTTGTTTTGCATATGTGCTAATGGAGATTTTCTAGTATCACAAGGACAAAAATTACTAAAACTCTAAAAATCCTCTACACATGCTCTGTAAAACAAACTGAAAATAGTTCACTAAGTGATGATCTTGTTTATTACTTCCTTTCAGCTGTCATATAGTGACCTCACAGTGCAGATGCTTTAAACGATTATTTATGCCTTCTTACACCACTTGACTGCGAAGTGGCAGATTATGTATGATTGCCTATAGTATTAGCTTAACCTGAGCTGATTCTGTATTAATACAGATAGTACTGCTTGCACAATTAATTACAGTGTCTAACTTGTAAGGCAGTAACTTCATTTTCTAGTTAGCTGAGAAACATGAAGGTAGTAAATTCTTTACTTAGCATGTAAAACGTAAAATGGTTTGTCTTGCCTTTTTCTATTTTTCATCAGATCACAAACTTGTGCATGTCTCTACTATATGAATCGCTAATAAGAAATACTTTAAACAAATAACAAATAGAAATATTTTCAGAAACTGCAGATACTTGCTCTAAAAAAAAAAAAAAGACTATTCAATTTTGTCAGAAAAAAAATAATATATATATATGTAGAATTCCAACATTTCTACAGTCAGTTTTCCCTTCCCCCCCCAAAAAAATATATATATATATATTTGATAGCAACTGTTATCTCTATTCTGTCTTTTAAAGAATTCAGTATGAGAAATGAAAAAGAAAAAAAAAAGTAACACATTCAAACACATTACATTTGTTATCTTTGTAGCTGTAGCTTCTGAAATATTTTCAGGTGTCTCTTATTGCCTGAAGGTGATACCTGATTCATGGGGGATAAAAGACATCTTCCTTCTTCCTTTGTCAAAGGGTACAGCTATGTGTTTCAATATTTCAGTTGTCCAAAGAGACTAACCAAAAAGTCATTAAAATAATTAGATGAATTCCTATTATTTTCTAGCAGTCTGAGTGAATTTCAGCCCTATTTTCTGTGTGGAAATGTTAGGACATATGCTTCCATCTCATGCTAATGTATCAGTGTTTAAAAAGTTATAGTTAAGCCTTAAAGCTGGTATCTTTTCAAGACTTAGTATCTTTGACACAATACCAACACTGAATTAAATATCTAAATATCCATGTAGATGGAGAACTATCTGTGTTTAAACAGATGTCAGCAATTTTGTAGAAAATAGAACTTGTGTTACAGACAGTGATGGCTGAAGAGTTTTAAACTAGTTATGTTGCAGTAACAAAAAATGGCAAGTGAGAAAAATTAGATTGCATCTAATTATAAAATACTTGAAAGCTAAGATTAAGAAATTAAAAACAAAGGTAACACTTCAAGCTCCAAAATTATTTTCTATTCTCAGAACTGGAAGCTGATTACCCAACACATTTTTTTTTCCAGAAAGATTTAACTTCACAAAGCAGAATTTAATATGGCCTGTCTATCTAGACACAAACATCCCAAAACAAACCTCAGCGGGCTACTTGTTTAAATTTTTTTAGTAATTGGCATGTTCTCAGAGCACTAAAATATAGAAGTTCCCAATGAGTTCCCTGAGAGCTGGAATAGGCCCAAAGCAAGTATACATCCATATATTTTGTTCTTTTCATAAATAGTACAGCCCTAGCCCCAGTTACTGATTTTACCAGAAGGAAGAAAAAAAGAAAAAAAAAAAAAAAAGAAGAAGGGGGGGCTGTCTCTTGAGGAAGTTTCTTTATTATTTCACCATTCTTCTTTTACATACTTAATTCCTTTCACTGACTTCAGCTGCCAATTTCATAGGCAAAATATGTTGAAACATAGGTATTTTCAGTTCCTTTTTTCTCGCCACATGAAGCAGCGATGCAGGTGATAAGTGAAAAAGAGGATGTTGTACAAGAGATTCAGAGACTGAGGTAGGACCCCAGTGATAAATGGCAACAAAGGAAGTGTGTTACACAGCCAAGAGCAGGTGCCTACCTCCTTCATCTATAACACTGAGACATACCTTTTCTGTGGGATTTCCCTGATGAGCAGTGGCTGGCACATGGGGTCACACAGTGAGAGGTATGTCCTGCCATGGAACAACACTTATGCACAAGAAATGCACGAGGCTACCTCTTGGGAAGAAAAAGCAAGGCTATTGAGAAATGCCTGGTGAGTGATATTTGCATGGGTGCCAGCAGGCTGTTAGGCCACAATAAGAAACTGGAGACAGTTTACAAAGCTGTCACCGGGAGGCAAATCTGTAATTCGCAGTTTCATGTGGCTAAATATGAGATTTTGTTTGGACAAGATTCTAAGTCCTATGTATTTCACCTTTCACTATGTAGCTCAGTACTGGATTTCCAGACTTTTCAGGGAGTGATTCTTTTGTTTCTTTTGTTATGACCAGGGGGTGGGGAAGAAAAAAAAAAAAAAAGTACATGATCAATTTCAGTACTGAACTATGAATTCCTGTGTAACTGAGATTCATCCTAGGGAATGAAGTCTCAGTAGAGACTACCCACAAGCTCTTTGTACAGTCACACCACTTCTATTGTACTTATATCTGGTCCATTATTTTGTTTTTGATTAAAAGTTATAAAAAAACCTCTTGGGTTTCTGTGAAGGGTAATAAGTTTTCCTAACCTTTGACTCATTTCTTCTCTTGTGCAAAAACATTTTGTGCACTAAGAGCTGTCAACAAGATCTTAGTCTTCCCTTGTCGGCAATTGGATTTTAAGTGTTTTTTTAGCACTTGAAGTAAACAGTTAGAGACCAATTTCCTACAAACCTTAAAGCAAAACTAATTCTTTGATACTAAGAAAATTTAAAGAATTGTTTGTCAAAATATCCATCAATTCATTTATAGTTATTGATGAGATGAATATGTTTCTTGTTTGTGGAAGTCAATAAATAAATTAATTATGGTGTGTGTTTTTTGGTTTTTGTTTTTTTTTTCCTGATAATGGATTATTTCATTATTTCACCTGAAGTTACATATGAACTCTATTTTCACTTATTTTTGAATAAATCATCTTAGCTATGTTGTGCAAAAGATATGAATGTAATAGTTTTAAGACTGCAGCCCTGCAACCACTGGACAGCTTAAATGTCCTGCTTTTATCCTGACTGAAATTTCAATTACCACTGTCATATAAAGTTTTTGACAGACTGGCATTTTTATGCAGAGAGTTTCAAGACACAGTTAACCTAAGCTAACTGCTTAATACTGTGGACAGATGGATCTGTAATGCTAAAGAAATCAGAAACATTTAGATGGTAATAATAAATGGAAAGTTTATTGTAGAAGCTTACCAGAACAGGTAGTAACTGTCTCTGAACTACCAAAGTGGCTGCACTTTTTAAAGGAGCTTTGGATTGTAATATGATGAGTTAAGTAACTTTTCACTGGTACTTCATTGGTACTGAAGGAAAACTTCTGAAGTTTAAGACATTTTAATTTCATAAATATACAACTTGATAGGTGAGTTTGGAGAAGTTCCACGATGAGTACATCATAATTCAATCTGTCTATACACGAGGTTTTGATTTCTATTTGTCAAAGTCTGTGGTGCAAATGCATTTTTAATATAGAACATTATTTTAAAATATTTAATGAGGACATGGATCTTAAATAACTAGCCCACGTTCCATAAAGTGGAACAATTATGAAGGTGTGTAAAGACACTGCCTTCCCCCTCACACCCAAAAAAAAATAATAATAATAATTTACAGAGAAACATCATCTTCCTTAAACTTTTTTTTTTTCTGTTCTTTAAGATTATGAGCTTTCTGCACACACAAGTCCCAGACTTCCAGCTTTTTACTTACAAAGAACTATTTTTAACTGGACCTAAGTTTCCTAATCTTTGCAGTGAAATCTTCAGTTAGGTCCTTTAATTCTATGCTTGTTGCTATAAGCAGGGCTTTTGAAGATGAGCTTAACCCTCTGATCATTATCAAAGGCATTACAGTTTTACCTAACAGCTGCTTTATGTGTTTCACCATGCAATAGAAACGAATCAAGCCTCAGTTAGTAGTCTCAATATAATCTGTGATTTATGAAATCCATCATAAAGTATCAACAATCTAACAGTTTGTGAATAATCATGTCTGGCATGTAGTAGCTTAACTATGACTGCATGAGGAATTTACTTTTTCCTGAATTTAAATTTTAAAAACACTTTGTGGTCTTTAGGCATAAAGATAAAAATCAAGTGTCTATCACTTAATGGAAAAAATACTTGCAGAACTTAAGTAACCCCTCAAATTACCATAAACTGAACAGCTAAATCAAGGAAAGAAAAATTTCCTAAAAATGCCATTAGAGACCTGTTACTATCATCTTGAGAGACACAATAAAGAATTCTGGTAAACAGGTTTATGATAAATAACCGGTAGATAAGCTATATAGACTTGGTTATTGCCTTGCTCAAATAAAACCGTTTCAAAGACTTCAGTGAAGTATAACAAAAAATACAGCTCATAATGAAATATGCTATTATATATTTGAAAAAAATTGTTCTTTTTTGTTTTGTTTGATTTTGCTTTATAATTGGGGTATAGTATGACGCAGTGGAAAGCTATGTTCAGCTTTAACAACAGAACACGGATGTTGTTTAGTTGAAAAAAAATAATTTTACCTCTTATCCACCAGAATTCCTATTTACCTCTTTTCATCTGAGGAGTCTCAGTGTGGGTAGTTTATGCCAGATCTCAGATACTATTTTAATAGAAAATGATTGGGTGTTTCATATACGTGTATGTGTCTATACATTCATACGCATTTGTGTTCGTTTTCTTTGCATATCTGCTTTTTTGTCTGTGTGTATGTATATTGAAAGAAGAGCACAGATCAGTTCTTTGTTCAACTTGTGTGATTGCTATAACTTAATGAAAGCCATCTGGAAAACAAACCTGAACATTTGGATACTTCTGGGTATAAATAATATGTTGCTACAAAACTGATTAATAATTGCATTTAGAGGGCCATAATTAGCTGTATTTACATTTTTGTGCCAGTGGGAAAGGAGAAAATGAATATTTATCATTCTTTCATTGAGTTAATTTGAAAAACATGCTAACTGAATTCATGCTTTACGTACAGTATTTTTACCTGCTTTCATACAATAAATAGTTGGTCCCTTTCCTCTTCTTTGTTGTGAAGTTCAGAAAGATCATACACCACATCTGAAGATTAATTTTGAAATACGATAATATCTCTGTACTGGCAATACCAGTGAAAGCAGGCACTTTGCACAGGAGATGGGTCAAGTAAGTTTCCTTTAGCAGGCATAGTGCCTGGCAACTGCAGTTCATATTCAGAAGTAAATAAGAGATCTGTTAAATGTAATTCTATTGAAGTCTAAACAATGTGTGGGCTTTACTTTAAACAGTTTATCCTTACTGGAGTCATTTAGGAGAATCTGATTTATTCTACAGAACTGACTAAACATTGAGGTGATAACTCTACCATACTTGCAAAAATATATATAATAGAGAGTCTTGAAAAAGACAGCACTATATCACTTTTCATAAGCAAAAGTAATAAGAGAATTACAATCAAGTTTGTATTTCTCTTCCCACCATTGCAAAAGTTTTGCAAACTGAACTGAATAGCATCAATCTGGGAACATCATTAAATGTTGCATAGCTTTTGGTATACTTGCAAAATCAAAATGAAAAGTCCATTTTTGGGGGGCTAGATGTTCCAAAATCATCAGATATCTACCAAATCCTAGGACAGTGGATTGTCAGTGAACCTGATGACATTATTTACACATTATACAAATGCAGCTACAAATGGGAGTGATCTTACAGTTTTACTTGTACACACCTCTGTTTATTTTAGCAGAAGTATAGAATATGTTTTATCTGAAAGAACAAAGCATAAAATCAGTTGTCATGGTATTTGTTCAAAAGAACACATAGAAGTTAACATTTTAGAGCACAAACCTCAGCTGATCATCATAACTCTGGTGATGAAGCACACTAGGACCACAGAGATTCTTTATATTAAGCGAAAAAGAAAAGTCATTGCCATTAGCAAAATATTCTGTATCAAGTAGCACAAGTTGTGGCAATACAAGATGTATTTGTTTTCTTTTAATTTAAATCAGTGTATCTCTAAAAACACTATCCAATATATGCTGGACAATCCTATTGTAAGGAGTCTCAGATTCTGAAGTCGAGACTTTAATATCTCTTAGAATTTATCAGTAAGTGTTCTGTAAATGGTTTTATTAGTGAGAGGATTCAGTAAAAATAATCAGGGAAGATTTATGAAGAAGAGAAGTAATTTTGCATGCTATATAATTGTGAAAATCTGACTAATATAATTATAAACTTCATTAGAGCAGAATAAAAAATGGAAAATTGCATACCAAAATTCACTCAAAATTAATGTGTTTCAGATATACTCACAGACCTTTTGTATTCACTTTCCTTGAGAAGTCTTGAGATCAAATTTACTAGTTCAATAATCCGGGAAAAGCAATTTCCAGACATATAGATGTTTGGGAAAGCAGTTTTAAAAGTACATACACAGTATTCATGCCAGAATCATTTATTCACTCTGCCAGTAAGGAGAACAGAAGCAATACCACAATATTTTATTACACGATAATGGTATAAAGTCACAGAAACATTGTTTTTCTTCTAATCCTGAACAAATGTGGAAAACATTGTTGCCTCTAATTTACTGTCTCTTTGCTTTGTCATGATACTCTGAGGAAAATCTTCACTAGCCTCTCCTGTCTTTACACAATTTTTGAAAGCACTTGAGCCAGGCACTCAAGCAAATCTTTAAACATAAAGTATTACTACTGACAACAAAACAGCAACTTCAATAATACTAGCTAAAAAAAGTGATTATCCAAACGCCTGTATTCAAGTTTAGGTAGGCAACAAATGGGAAGAAGTCCTTCATAGAGTCATAGAATCTCAGAATAGCTGAAGTTGGAAGGGAGATCTGGAGATCATCTAATCCAATGACCTTATATGTAAAGGTGTATTGGGTTTATGTGTCAAGGTTTTCGTAGCAGGGGGCTGCAGGGGTGACTTCTGTGAGAAGAATCCAGAAACTGCCCCATATTAGATAATGGCCAGTTTCAGCCAGCTCCAAAGGGACCCACTGCTGGCCAGAGCTGAGCCAATAAGCAATGTTGTTTGCGCATCTGTGAGAGCAGATTTTAGAAAGGGAAAAATACTGCTGTGCAACAGCAGCTGGGAGATCAAGGAGTTAGAAACAGCCCTGCAGACACCAAGGTCAGAGAAGAAGGAGAGGGAGGAGGTGCTCCAGGCAGTGGAGCTGTAAGGTGTGGAGAAGAGCCCACACAGGAGCAGGGAATCTGGGGGGAACTTCCACTTTGTGGGGGACCCATGTTGGAGCAGTTTGCTCCTGATAGATGGACCTTGTGGTACAGACCCATATTGGAGCAGTTCTTGTAGAGTTGCTGCCTGTGGGAAGCCCACTCAGGATCAGTTTGGGAAGGATGGCATCCTGTGGGATTCCAATCACCTTCTCATCCTTCATATATTTCAAAATGTTTTCCTTGGCTCAAGTCTTTTAATATTTAATTTTATTTATGCAGAACATTGTGATATGTTATTACTAGAAAGTGAGATAATACTATTTATCTTGTATTTATTTAATATAATAGCTATTTAGCAAAACAATGAGATACCAAAATAGATAGATAGATAGATAGATAGATAGATAGATAGATAGATAGATAGATAGATAAAGTTTTGTCTCCAGTAGATATTAGATATACCTCTGACATACATGTGTTATCAAAATAGACTGTGCCAATCCTTCTGCAGAGCATATTATACAAGGCAGAGACATGGAAGTTAAGAAAGAAAAAGGCTGTTTATTGAGCCAGATTTTTTACTTGCAATATTTGTCACTTCCAGTTCTGAGCTTTGATTATAATACACTCTCTTTAAATGAGTGTCATACTAATTTGATTAAAGCAGAACCAATTAAAATATGTTGTTACATAACGTGACTAGAGAAAGTCACACTTGAATAAGACCTTCAGAGAGTGACATCTTACCTTTTTTTCACTATTATCTTGCACATTAAAAGATCTTATCTCTTCCAACAAACTTTGCCTCTGAAGAAAAAATAAGCTTGAAGTTAAGGTGAATACTGTAATTTTTTTCCCAAGCAAAGACTATCTATTCTGTGAATTTGATAAATTCCCTTGGCAAAACTTTGCAGATAGTTGGATGGTGAAAATTTTGGCACCTGTGCTGGAATACAGTTTTTAAAAATTTATGGAAGCCATCTGACTGAAACAGCATTGCTCTTTATTTGTGAAACTCTATTACACTTATTAGTTAACTGCCAGTTTTGTCAAAATTATCACTGCCTTTGGCAACTCTGCATCCAAAATATGCTTGAGAGGTGTCCAAATATTTTTATCTACAGATGGTATTTTGATAGTTTCATTTTAGTTAAAAAATAAGATTTGGAAGTAAAGCAATATGCAATATTGATGAGATATTAAACTTTGCAAAGTTTGCTGCATATTCAGAAGCAAATTTTCATCAGAAGTGTTCTAAATATTGTGTCAAATGAGCCAAGTTCACTCTTTCATTATTGCTCAAACCTCCCATAAAATCAATGGAATTTCTGTGTAAACATCTGATAACAGAATTTGGGCTTAAAGAATTTTCTGTCACAACTACAAAAGAGTGCACTCAGAGTTTTTATGGGACTCCTGACCGGTTATTCTGCCCAACTGATGGATTCATTGACTAATCCCCTGCCTCCTGTTCTCTCTACAGTGCCAGAAATAATAATAATGATAATGGAAAGGGAAAGGGAAAGGGGAAGGGAAAAGGAGAGGAGGAGAGAAGGAGAAGGAGAAGGAGAAGGAGAAGGAGAAGGAGAAGGAGAAGGAGAAAGAAGGAGAAGGAGAAGGGAGGGGGAGGGGAGGGGGAGGGGAGGGAGGGGAGGGGAGGGGAGGGGAGGGGAGGGGAGGGAGGGAGGGGGAGGGAAGGGAGGAAGGGAAGGGAAGGAAGGGAGGAAGGGAAGGGAAGGGAAGGGAAGGGAAGGGAAGGGAAGGGAAGGAGGGAGGGAAGGGAAGGGAAGGGAAGGAAGGGAAGGGAAGGGAAGAGGAAGGGAAGGGAAGGAAGGGAAGGGAAGGGAGGAAGGGAAGGGAAGGGAAGGGAAGGGAAGGGAAGGAAGGGAGGAAGGGAAGGGGAGGGAAGGGAAGGGAGGGGGGGGAGGGGAAGGGAGGGGAGGGGAGGGGAGGGGAGGGGGGGAGGGGAGGGAGAAGGGGAAAGGAGAAGGGAGAAGGGAAGAGGAGAAGAGAGAGAAGAGAAGAGAAGAGAAGAGAAGAGAAGAGAGAAGAGAAGAAGAGAAGAGAAGAGAAGAGAGAGAGAGAAGAGAAAGAAGAGAGAAGAGAAGAAGGAAGAGAAGAGAAGAGAAGAGAGAAGAGAGAAGAGAGAGAAGAGAAGAGAAGAGAGAAGAAGAGAGAAGAGAAGAGAAGAGAAGAGAGAGAGAAAAAGAATGTAAATGGGAGAAGGTAATGTAAGGAAAGAGATTACCCTGTTTTAATAATTTTACATATTCAAGTAAAGTTTTATTTCACCAAAAAAAAATCAAAGAAAGTAATGTATGCCTTACTTATATTGCCCCAAGTCTTAAACTGATAAATAGCAAGCAGATTGCAAAAAGGTCTTTGGGAACACTTTCACTGCTTTTATTTATTGTAAGTACAAAATATGTAAACCCCAGATCTTTATCATTCTTTTTCACTTTCTTTTTTACTTAACCTCTCTACATTTCAGAAGTATATTAACAATGCCACTTAAATGAAATATCACATTAACTTTAATGTCTATAGAAATGGACTCACAAAGCATATGAAGAGAGTTGTAAAGAATAAAATGTGAACACTCACATGAAATTATTCCATCTAGCAAGCTGCCACATAAATTCGTTTTCATGCCTGCTAATATTAAATCATATGACTAAAATCAGAATTTAATGTCTATTTCTAACTGAAAATGTTCATCCTAACTGATAACATAGTATTAGTTATATATTTATATATAGTATATATATAGTATATATATATATAGTATACTATCTATAGTTAGTTAGTTATAAAGCAGATTAAAAATCTTCAAGGTAAAGGAAAATTTTTAATTGAATTTCAAGGCTTTTGTATTTCCATTCTTTAAAAGAAGACCTTAAAATATATATATATACATTATTTATCATTTTATTTATTTTATTTTATTTATTTTACTTTATCTATTTATTTTATATGCATATATCTATACTCATTGCTTACAAAAGATAACAAACTTTCAAATCTGGGATTTCATTGATCTGCTAAATAAGTTCCACATGAGCATTAACACTAACAAGATTTCTTGTTCTATACTATGAGAATACATATACAACCCAACATGACAGAACTCATTTACTCATTTAAAAGCACCAGAGAGGGAGCAAAACTTGCATCTTGATAAGGCAGAATTATTATGTCAATACTTTTCCATTAACAATTCCCACTCTTTATAGCCGAAGGATATTTCAGCTTTTCCATATAAATGAAGGATATTTCAAGGGATCAAAGGATTATCTAAACCTAGACTCCAACAAACTACATTGAGAATAAATCTTTATGTGCTGATTTCCATTGTGTTTTTATATTGCAGAAGGAAAAAAAAAAAAAAAGGGGGGGGGGGGGGTTGGTTACGGTGTCTTACTTATATTGAAATACCAAAATAAACTAAACATTGAACTAAGATAAGAAGAAAAAATAATGGTGTTCTGTAAGAATGACAGTTGTGGAGAATTTCCCATCACATAGAAATAAGCCTATATTCTCCCCTATAGGATGAGAAATGTCATTGTTTCTAGTATAGCAATCAAGTTTTTACAGGTGGTGAGGCCACACCTGGAGTACTGTGTCCAGTTCTGGGCCTCCTAGTGCAAGAGTAACATGGACATACCAGAGAAAGCCCAACAAAAGACCACGACAATGGTCAAGGGACTCAAGTACCTCTCTGAGAAAGGGCTGAGAGAGATGGGACTTTTCAGCATAAAAAAGAGAAAGCTCAGGAGGGATCTTGTCAATGTGTATAATACCTGAACGGTGGGTGAAAAGGGAAGGTGTACACTCTTTCCAATGATGCCCACTGGCAGGACAAGAGGCAGTGAGTTCAAACTGGAAACAAGATGTTCCCTCTTAAAATCAGGAAACACTTTTTTATTGTGAGGGTGACTAACCACTGGCACAGGTTGCCCAGTGAGGTTGTGGAGTCTTCCTCCTTGAAGATATTCAAAAGCAGTCTGGGCATGGTCCTGGGCAAGCAGCTGAGATGGCCCTACTTGAGCAGGGTTGAACCACTCTGAGGTCCCTTCCAAACTCAACCATTCTATGATTCTGTGAAGAAAAACAAAGAATTCTGGAAATAAATAAATAAATAAACATGTAAATGTAAGTAAATAATTGCACTGTAATATTACACACATACGTATTTCTCCTGTTTCATGGCAGAATTCCTAAGTTTTGGTATGAAGGCCCTTTTGGCCTGACTATAAACTTCACTTATTTTCCAAACTGCTCACTAAGGAAAATAAATAAGTAAATAAACCTTTTACATCCTTCACAAATAGACTTCATAATAAATTTATTTTTATCTTTTTTCCTGGACAAATTCTCTCAGCGTATAGTGTAAACCTTTCTACTCTATAGCAGTTACTTTAGGAGTCAATAACAGCCTTGGTTCTATGAGCTACATTTTTGTAGGATTGCACGCTGAAATGAAACAGATTTGGATTAAGTGAAAATATTGAATAGTGTGCAAACAAAACCTTAATTTATTTTATCAACGGTATGGAAAGCAGAACGTTCTTCTAAAGATCTATTATGTTTGTTTTGGGGTTACATTCAGAAAGACCGAATATTCTAAAAGCTTTTAGTCCATTCTAACATCTTTACATTTAAAGATGTAAAAGATTCAAATTAATTTATTTTTCAAATCACATATTTAATTTACTTAAGCATGGTCAAGTACAAAAAAAAAAAAAAAAACTCAAGTTAAATCACTGAATATTAGGTTTAAGTAAAGTAAAGGTCAATAGAGTATATGTTGTAACTTTTTTTAATACAGAAACAACATTATTCCACATGGCAATAATCAAGATCGGTAATTTAAAGAGAATAAAAAATGCCAAATTTCATATTCAGGATAGAAAATTTTGGTGGTAACTTTTTTTTTTAATTTATTTAGGTCATGTTCTAAAATTATATTTTTAATGATGGCAATTTCTATTCATTTATTGGATGATTCTATTAATGTAAAACAAGAAAGATAAGAATATTCACATAGATTTAGGTCGTTCATGGTATTTATTTCACATCCTTCTCCATCTCTTTGTTGTTACTTGAAGGAGCAAGATTGCATTTGCGGGTACTTAGGAACACATCACTAACATTACAGTGCAGTGCTTCTGCTTACTGTCAAACACTGGTTGGAAAAGAGATATTTATGTGTAGGATCTATGTTCATGTAAGGTAGAACTCCTCTGAGGCAGGAGGGAAAAATGGCAGCAGAGAAATAAAGACATTAATTGATTGTTATTTATTAATTTATTACATTTAGATAATGGTCAATTAATTTAGGTAGTTAAAAATAATCAATGAATAATATTTGTAAAATGATAAGAGGAGGTGTTCTTACCGTTGTCACAAAAAACACCTAGGCTAATTCATCTACAGAAATTACTGACCATATTAGATATGTCTATGCAGGCAGCATAGGTACTCCCAGACTTAACATGCCTCATTTTAATATGGAAAAGTCTTTAATTCATACCTAGCTGAGATTCCAAGATGAAAGCAGTAACACACAGAGAGACCAAACCAGAGCTATAATATTTGCTCAGGGACAAGGTTTAGCAGTAGACTTGGCAGTGCTAGGTTAACAGTTGGACTTGATGATCTTAGAGTTCTTTTCCAACCTAAATGATTCTGTGATTCTATGATTCTAAGATTTATGCCGTGTGGTATAACTATTGTATTATTCCTAAACAAAAATCACTATTCTTCCTGATTTTATTCATGAGGAAGGATGGATTGAATTATGAGTTTGTGCTTGTCATCAAGTTATCTTGTTTTCATAAGCTGTACCATTTTTATTGTCTCCTGAATTGGGCACTTAGAGGAGCCATGTTTTAAATTTTTCACAAGCCTTTGACCTAAAAGAATTAATGAATTCCAGGATAATCTGAATTTACTGGGAACTGAAAACCAGGAAATCCTATCTTGAAAAAAGAAAAAATTTTTCTTCATGGGAGGAAAGCTTTCAGTTTCTGAGTAGGAGCTAATCATCCCAACGGCAGGTCCTTCTTGCAGATATGTGAAATGTGTTTGTTAGAGACATAGGCTTTTAGCTTCCTCTACAATGAGGAGCTACAGGAGCAGCCTAGTTGCTGAGACAAGATACATTTTGAATTCAATATGCACCTGAAAATAAAGACACCTCACAACTCACAAAGACAAGAAATGCTTCAGCACATGGAGCTCAGTGGGCGCTCCACTGAACATGATCTCCTTCCTTTAACCAGTAGGGTACCGAAACTGATCTGCAGGATGATAACACATCTGGGCCACAGATAGGTGTGCTTGAGATTTACTCTGCATGGGTGCGGGGGAGGGGGGAGTTGGGGTGGGGAGGAATTTGTCAGGCTGGATATAAGAAAAAATTCTTTACCATGAGGACAGTCAAACAGTGCAACAGACTTCCTGGAGTTGTGGTTGATGTCCCATTGATGTGTTCAAGAGACTTTTGGACAGTGTCCTCAATAGCATGCTTTAACTTTTGTTTAACCTTGAAATAATCAGGCGGTTCGGTTCTATTCATTCATTCTATTCTATTCTATTCTATTTTCTATTCTATTCTATTCTATCTATCCTATCCTATCCTATCCTATCCTATCCTATCCTATCCTATCCTATTTTTACAATGTGAGTGTGGCTTATTTATCATAATCATATTTCACTCATTAACTAAAAAATAAATAAATAAATAAAAATAAAAAAAATCAATCTGTTCCTGTTTTCTTAAACACGGAGAATAATCAATTATAGATCATTGCACTTGCTTTTTTTTGGCTGTGTTTTAATGTGTATGTTATTTACTGTTTATAATCTTGCTAAGGCTTTGTGGTTAATAACCAAATTAAATACAAGGGAATACTACATGCAATTGCACCTTGCTTCTAATGGCTATTGTAGATCTAGTTTTTTAAACAGCAAACCAAACAGCTTGTATTCTAGAACTTAACACATACCACTCAAAAGGTCAGATACAACACTATATAAGATAGCTACATTGCAACTGTGTTTTGCCATAGTTCTTTGTGGGCTTCAATACATCTGACCAATTCGTTTCAAGGCTTGGTGAAAAAAAAAATAAAGGGGGGGGGGGGGGGAGGGCACTAAAATCAGCCTTCATTAACATTTTAATGAATAGGATTGTATTTTCATCATTTAGTGCATGCAAATAAAGTGAACTCACAGCAGAAATTTGAAATTGTTTTCAAAAGCAAATAGGTTGACCAGAGCTAACTATTCAAAAGCCTTTTCATAACTTACACTAGGTATGAACCCATATAAAGAAAACTAAGCTTTTGATACTTTAAACTGTGAAATCAGATTATCTGCATAGTAATGTCAGTAATGAGAAGTTGTTAATTCAAGGTTAGCACCGGCAATAATTTATGACACAGAACTTTGGCAAGCAAAGATAAGATTCAGTTTTTCTCACCTCTGACTATCCATTCCTTTGCTCTAGTGGAGTTAATGGTGAAGCTGAACCAGCTCTGGTTCACATCTTGGGCAGGTTAAGAGGTCTTCAGATTTCATTTACCACTAAAATTTCAGACCATCATAAGTTTAAAACATAGCTTCATGCTGACAGTTTAATGGTCAAATAAGCACAGAGTTAACTTACTTTAAACTTCTAAACCTTCTGACCTTTCTTCCAGGGCCAAAACTGATTTTCAGCATGGATTTTCTGATGTGTCTTTGACTATGCACATGTGGCAATGTCTAAAACAGCTGCTCATGTTTGTATTATAACCCTTTCAAAATATTTTCCTTATCTTCTTATTTTGCATGGCCTCTGTGAGGCAAGGAAGGTAAGCAAAGAGATTCTCCTTTTCTTACATTTATTTGGCGAAGTCAACCTTCAAAGTCACATTATAGATCATCTGTGGGGAGGGAAATCTCACACAAGTTAAACATTCAACTTTCTCTTTGGCTTTTGTCAAGAGAGGGGTTTGGGAGTTGCTTTATTTTAATGAATGTGTCAGACCCAAAAGTTTTTACTGTACTCCAGCTCTTGCCAACAGTAAGTCAAAGAATTAAATCATTGAGACAGAAATGCTATCCCTTCCCATTACACAGAGACCCTTCACATTCTAGCCATGTAAACACTTTAATAGGCTTTTTTCCAGTAAAAACACATTAATTCTTTGACTTCATTTTAACATATCAAGGTAAAAGAGAAAATAAAAATGTTCATAAAACTCTGTCAATATCAAAAAATATAAAGTTTTTGACTGTAGAAAATAGAGCAGTTCAACTTTCAGGTCATAAACAAATCATTATCTTCATTTTTACTTGTTGATAAGCTTATTCCTTCAAAAAAAAAAGTTTGTATCATTTTTCATGTTTTGTATTTATCAACATGATAACTGAATATAATATTGCATGTTTTTAATACATGCTCTTAAAAGTGAAAATTTCTGCAGAGTCCTTTAAATACCTAAGTATTAAAAAAAAAAAAAAAAAAAAAAAGGAAAGAAAAATTGAAATATCAGTGATCAACGTTCTGAATTCTGTGTCAACCAACAAAAAACTTCAAGAAATTTTATGAAATTACACATGGTTTGTTTCGGACATTTATTACATAAAAGTCAAATGATTGGTTCTACATACTTCTGAAACTGAACTACCATAGTAACAGAGTTATTATTTGTGCTTTGTATGGGTTTTTGTTTGTTTTAGTTTTTGCATTTTCATCTATAAAGAGCACAGTAATAGAATATTTCTGCTCTGATGAGGAAAAAAAATACTAGAAATATCATCAGGAAATTTCATGAAATTACTTCATCTCACAGAATAGCTATTCCACAAAATAATTTATCACAAAGTAATACAGTCTCAGTATATTAGTGTTTTATTTGTTGTTGTTGTTGTTGTTTTGTTTAAAAAAAAAAAATAACAGAATATGATGGGAAAGAATGTTAGAGAAGCACAAACTGACAAATTTGACCGAGAGCACAAATTTTAAGCTGTCCCTAGCTGTTAACTCTTTCTTTTAACAAGATATTCTGTTTACAGTAGGATGAAATTATTTTTCTGTTCCAAACCAGGCCTTCAAATAACCACAAACATTGCTTTGTGGCAAAAATTAATATATCACATGAAGGACACAGAATTTTAGTTTTCTCTTCTCACACTTTTTTTTTTTCCTTGTCTTCATTTTGTAAGACAGAAGTAGGGAAATATCTATGATTTCTTTACACAAAATTATAAAGAATAAAGAAACGTGGTATCTCCCAACTGTTAGCAGTGTGCTAAACATTTGAAGAAACTCTTCAGTTATGTTTCCATTGCTTCCTTTCCTGGAAAACTTCCTTTCCCTTGACAATGCATACTGAGAACACAGCAAGCTCTATATGGAGGCAGAGATGATGCAGCCAGTATTAAGCCAAAGCAGATTTCCCTACCCAGAGTTTTAAGAGCAACTTCACTTTACCTTTGTCTTTTCCTACTCATTGTTCCTGAAAGTGGAAGCACTAGAATGAGTTTACGCTCCTAGAGTCATCAGATCTAAGAGCTATTGCCATGTGGTAAAACTGTCCCCTAATAACAATACCAATTGTAGTTCCAGTATGTTGACTAATCTCACAAAGCTCTTAGAGAATAGTAACTATGAAATTTTCACTTGATCCATTAATAGAAACATTTAGAAAAATCTGGGAAAAAAAAATTAAAAATGATGATTTATATTATTACTAGCGACCTACCCAGGATGAATCACTCATCTTATATTCTTAGGACTGTTTTAAAATTAACAATTCAGCAAGAATCATCATGTGGTGCTTTCACTCAGGTGGGTAGCTGAGCTCAACCACATCCCTTCTCTCCACTCCCCCTCCTCAAAAGGGAAGGGGGACAAAATATGATGTAAAGGGTTCAAGGTTTGAGATAAGCACAGGGAGATCACTCAACAATTATTGTGACGGGCAAAACAGACTCAGAGTAGGGAGACAGTAAGATTTATTGCCTATTATTAACAAGCTAGAGAAGTGAGAAACAGAGGAAAGAAACCAAAAATGCCTTCCCCCCATCCACCCTCTTCCACCTCCCCCCTCCCCCAAGCAGCACAGGGGAATGGGGAATGGGGGTTGCGGTCAGTCTATGGCACTTTGTCTCTGCCACTCCTTCTCGGTCACTCTCTGCCCCTGCTCCACATGTGGTCTTCCCACGGGATGCCGTCCTTCCCGAACTGATCCTGCCTGGGCTTCCCACAGGCAGCAGCTCTTCAAGAACTGCTCCAGATGTGGGTCCATACCACAAGGTTCATCCTTCAGGAGCACACTCCCAAGGTCCCCCATGGGCAGCAGCTCCTGTCAGGTCACCTGCTCCTGCATGGGCTCCTCTCCATGGGCTACAGGTCCGGCCTGGAATCTGCCAGCAGGGCTCCTCCACAGGCCGCAGCCTCCATCAGTGAAGCTCCAGCTGCTCCACTCTGGTCTCCTCCATGGGCTGCAGCGTGGAACCCTGCTCCACCATGATACACCATGGGCTGCAGGGCGACAACCTGCTTCACCATGGTCCTCACTACAGCTTCAGGGGAACTTCTGCTCTGGCGCCTGGAGCACCTCTCCCCCTCCTTCTTCACTGACCTTGGCGCCTGCAAGGCTGTTTCTCACTCCTCTCTCTCTCCCAGCTGCTGTTTTACATCTTTTTTTGTTTGTTTTTTTGTTTGTTGTTTGTTTTTTTTGTTTTTCCTTTCGTAAATATGCTCTCACAGAGGTCCAAACAGCAGTGCTTATCGGCTCAGCTCTGGCCAACAGCAGGGCCGTTATCTAACATGGGGCAGGCAGCTTCTGGTTTCTTCTCACAGAAACCAGCCCTATGGCCCCCCTGCTACCAAAACCTTGCCACGTAAACCCACTACACATGACAATGTCAAATAGGTACGGGAAATGCTTTTCGGTATTCTATACAGCAGTTATTGAATGCCATTTAATGTGGGAAACAGCACTGTTTTGGTTTTCTGTTTGTTTGTTTGCTTGTTTTAGCAAAACACAGCAGTTCTCAATGCTTGTAAGAATGAGCTGTTCTAATGTCTTAGCACAATTTCCTCCATTTGACACCTACTTGGGAAGGAATAATCTCATGCACCAGTGCATGCTGCAAGGTGATAATCTGGATAACATCTTGAAAGAAAAGGACTTGATGCTTGTGGACACCAAGCGGAACATGAACCAGAAAAGAGCCCTTGTGGTAAGGAAGGCCAAGAGCACCCTTGATTGCATTAGGAAAAGTGTTGTCACTGGGTCAATGAAGATGATCCTTTCATTCTACTCAACACTGGTGAGATCACATCTGAAATGTTTGCTCCCCAGTATGAGAGACATGGACCTTCCCAAGAGAGTCCAGTGAAGGGCCACAAAGACGAGTAAAGCAATAAAGCATCTTTCATAAAAGGAGAGGCTGAGAGGGCAACTTGTCCACGTGTGTAAATACCTGATGGATGGGAGTTAAGAAGGTGGAGGCAGACTTTTCTCAGCGTAGTCCCGTGAATGGCTAAAAGGGAGAGAGCACAGAGATAGAGAAAGTTCCATTTAAGCACAAGAAAAAAAAATTATGGTAAGGCTGATCAAGTACTGGAAGAGGTTGCCCAGAGAGATTGTAGAGTGTTTATAATGGAGACATTTAAAACCCGACTGGACACAGTTCTAAACAACCTGCTCTACTTGCCCTTTCCTTGCACATAGAGGCATTTGGACTAGATGATCTCTAAGGGTCCCTTCCAAACTCAACTATTTGGGGATAATATTCATTTTAAAGTTTTCAGAAATGCACCCAGGTCAATATTAATTCTGTACAATTTCAAGGAAAACAGAGTAGCACAGATATTTAAGTTAAGCCACCAAAAATTCTCAAAATCCCAATAACTGCAATTTTTTTCCTTTTGATTACTTTAAGACTCAGCAGTTTCTGAAGCGGAAGTGATTTTAAAACTATGGCTTTAGCACAATGTTTGTTTCATACTGGAAATGTCAAATAGGTACTAGAAATGCTTTTCAGTATTCTATACAGCAAATTCCATTGTCAGTGTAGCTAAGAAATAGACGACACATTGGTGATCAAAGCCTATTGTTAACAATAGACCAAAGAGAAGATGGAGAAGCTTTAAAAAACCCAAGGACTGAATGTTAAGTAGCAACCATTTTCTCATTCTGTTTTGGATTTTTTTTTTCTGAGAAAAAAAAATATATATATATATAATATTTGCAGTAAATACAGAATAGAAATAGCAAAGATAACAGCAGTCTAAGGTTCTCTGCAATGCCATCTGCATCTGCATCAATCACGACTTCAGACATCAAAACTTCACTTTCTCTGAAACATTCACGAATCTGTTCCCCATTTTCAAAAGGAGTATATCATGAAGTTACCAGACCTGCTTAATTAATCCTCATATCATCTCCAATAGGAATCTTTGAAAGTAAAATGTTGTTCATTGGTTACTCATACTATGTTAACAAACTCTAGAGTGGCATGCTAAATAAGTAAAATGGTAACAATAAATACAGCTGTGAACTTTTCATGGTTGCTTTACATCTTAAAATTAATTAAGACTCTTCCTCTGTTTTTTTAAGGT
Organism: Cygnus olor; assembly: GCF_009769625.2. Classification (NCBI taxonomy): domain Eukaryota; kingdom Metazoa; phylum Chordata; class Aves; order Anseriformes; family Anatidae; genus Cygnus; species Cygnus olor. Next base: position 52,565,826 of record NC_049169.1, read on the forward strand.
TTATTTTACCATTTAAGTTTAACTTTACTTGTCCTTCAAAAAAACAAGCTACCATGTATATAAATGATTTCCATTCAAAAAAAATTTACTATTAGCAGATAGGTGAAAGCAATGATATATGTAACTGACTTTCTTTTTAAAGGAAAATAGAAACATTCAGATTCCACAGAGGGGAAGAACAGAAACATTTGGCCTGGGGAGGCAGGGGGAAACACGACATGCTGACACAAGTACAGATTTGAAAGCAGATTTTTGTGAAAACAGAAATATTAGACCAATTTACTGCAAAGAAGGTACAAAGGAGAACAGATACAGAAGTACCTGTACTGACTCCTTCAAGAACAAATACTCTTGTAGTAATATAAAGATAAAATGTGTTGTCCCCTTGTACTAGAAAATTTGTTTTCTTTGCAGAGAAAATTTCCCTTCCCTTCCCTTCCCTTCCCTTCCCTTCCCTTCCTTCCCTTCTCCTCCTGCCCTGCCCTGCCTGCCCTGCCCTGCCCTGCCCTGCCCTGCCCTGCCCTTTTCCTCTCTCATGATTTCACTGAAAATCTGCTTTTTCCCCATTTTTTTTTTAGACAGAAGGTTCATTTCTCTCTAGTCCACTTGCCTTCTTTTTTTTTCTTTGTAGTTTTTCTTTAATGGAAAATGCAGTTTTGTATCCATATATTCTTATCAACGTGTTATTTCAATTTTGTGGGTACCAAAGGCAGTGGTCTGGACATGTTAGACTCTTTCAGATTTCTATTTTTCAGCTTAGTAACCTAGTATTTAGTGATGTTAGATCCTCAAGAGAATACACTATTTATTCCATATTCCAAAATTTACCTTAATTTATGTTATTTTATAAATTATTTGGATATTTCAGTTTCTCAGTGAACTTGATTCTTTTATCCCTTTATTGTTAATCCTGGCAACTACAGGATGTTCACAGGTTGGACAGTTCCAACACAGAAAACTGATTTTTTCTTTGTTTTAATTGATAATTTTCAAGTATATCTGTTCTTGACCCAGTCTGAGTTAGGCTTCCCCTGACATATGAAAGAATGACTCTTCAATGGTATATTCTTTAGCGTTGTTTTCAAAGAATAAAGAGGCCCTGAAGCTGATAGAGGGGAGGCATAATGTCTACATAACAACTATTTTTAACAAATTATCTGGGAGAGACTTTCCTCATGATCTTACTGTATGAACTTTCTTCATTCAAAGGAAGAATACCACATTCTGGTTTACTCACATCCAAAGTGGGTTAAGCTGACTATAATGGTCACTCCAGAACAAGAAATTCCTAAACCTTATGTTTCATGGTTTTTTTTTTTAATTTTGAATTTTTTTTTTGAAGTTTCAAAATTAAAAAAATGAAATTTTAAAGTTCTCAATCCAAGTGACCCCACAGAGACTCCCCTTAAACACCTGACATTTGCGATACATAATAATTGAAATAATTTGTATTTTTAAAAGCTTTTTATAAGGAAAAGTTACGTTCCGCTCATCACTAATATCAGTTGATATCAGTTTTTGTTGGAAATTTATTCAAAGTTATTTCCAGACCCTTGTTGTTGGATCTGTAGGTTGCATATGTTTGAAACATATATTAATTGTAATGCAAGGCAAAGATTTACAGCATACGTATTGCCAGACAGTATTTATAACCAGAACAAATTAAGAGATTGTATTCAGATATGACATGCTGAGTTTTACTATAGAAGTAGGAAACCTGGGAAAGCCATTTTTTTGTTCCATAAGGAAACCAAAAATCTGAAAGCAAAAAAGTAAGTACAGAATTTATCTGATATAATAAGAAAAAACTGAGAGTTTAGTTTTTCATGCATATTAAAAATAAAGGTGGACTAAAGGATATCTAAATGGTTAGTTAAAATCATGAAACATTGGCTGTTTGTTATCCTGTGTGAGAGGCACAGAAAGGACTTGCATTGTGGTAAATGTGGGAACAGCTTATATGAACATATTGTGCCTCTGTAGAGTCTGGGCTATCCCATTCCTACAGAATTTCTGAGCAATACCAATACTGCAAACTGGTGCTTTAAAGGAACCCATCTGACTATAAATTAGTGTTTCTTACTAGTAGTAATGTACTATGTAGAAAGAACCTTCTTATTATGTTCCTGCTACACAGAATTTGAGTCCTCACATGTTGGAATGAAAGAAATTACCCATTCACTTACTCTCAAAAGCTATTGGGCATGAAAGAAAGGATAATAGAAATCTTGGCTTCAATTCACAGTTGCAGAGCCAATAAGGAGGTGAAGGGGTTCTCGTTTATTCCTTGTATAATAAAGCAATAAAGGACTACCTATTTGGAAACAACAGATGGGAGTGTTAAAAGTATAGTCCAAGTTGTCCAAGCACTGTCAGTTCTTTAGATTGTGCTGAAAATGCCAGTCAAGGCTTTCTATAACATCATCTTTTCAGTCATTTTTATATACACATTAACATAACCTTACAGACAGATTTAACAGAAAGAGACACACTAGTATTTCACCTTTACCTGTGATAAAGCAATTTACCATGCAAATACTGTTCATTACTACATGTTGTAATTACAAGATAAATGATGCTCTTTGTCAGTTTGAAGAAAAGCTTCCAAATATACTCTGTCCCACTGTTACTTTTATTTTTCATTTTTCAAATCTCTTTAATATTCTTGAAATTTATCCAAAATTCAATAGCCATTGGAATAATTTCCACGTTTGTATTATAAAATGTAGGAATAACTATAGAACAGTTCTTTACTTGTTGCATCTGGTATTACTCATTTGACACCTAATCTTGAAGCCGGTCTCACAAAAACTTTTTTAATTCTCCCAGTACTGGGGAAAAAAAAAAAAAAAAGTTGTTTTAATTTTTCATTATTAGTTATTTATTCATTCAACTTCATGGTTTTTTTTAGAAAACATTTTGAGTCACAGAAAAGATATTTTATATTCCAGCTTTACAACAAGAAGAAAAAAATCTACTGTTTTGGCATCTGATTCTGAATACAAGTGAACAACAAAACATTACTGCTGCTGTAATTGTCATTAGAGTATTGCTATTATTGCCTGCATAACTTTATATAATTATACTTATTTAAAATCAGACTCTTTCTTATTCTTGATAGACAGAATGAAAAAAAAAAAAAGAGAGAGACTTAAGATTCTTATGTCTTAAAGAAAAGATCATGTTATATAGTTTGGATTTGGATATGGAGAGACAGTCCTTAACAGTTTCTATAAAAATAAGTAATATTAGCAGCTCTCTTAGGGGAGAGTTTAGCCATTCCACATATGGTATAACAAATGCATGCTATCAATAATAATGATATATATTTGTTCCTGCATGGGAAAACCTACAGAATTCTCCATGAAGTAGCAAAAAAAAGGGGTGGCCAGCAGGGAGAGGGAGGTGATTGTCTCCCTCTACTCTGCTCTTGTGAGACCCTACCTAGAATACCGCATGCAGGCCTTGGGCCCGCAGCACAAGAAGGATGTGGAGCTCTTGGAACAGGTCCAGAGGAGGGCCGCTAAAATGATCAGAGGGCTGGAGCACCTCTCCTATGCAGAAAGGTTGAGGGAACTGGGCTTGTTTTGCTTGGAGAAGAGAAGGCTCTGGGGAGACCTCATTGCAGCCTTCCAGTACTTGAAGGGGTGTATAAACAGGAGGGGGAACGCCTGTTTACATGTGTTGATAGTAATAGGATAAGGGGGAATGGTTTTAAACTAAGACAAGGGAGATTTAGGTTAGAAATTAGGAGAAAGTTTTTCACTCGGAGGGTGGTGAGGCACTGGAACAGGTTGAACAGGTTGCTCAGAGAGGTTTGGATGCTCCATCCCTGGAGGCATTCAAGGCCAGGCTGGAAGCGGCTCTGGGCAGCCTGTTCTAGTGGTTGGAAACCCTGCCCAGAGCAGGGGGGGTTGAAACTAGATGATCTTTAACGTCCTTTTCAACCCAGGCCATTCTATGATTCTATGAAATAAACAAGAGGTAATGCTATTAATAAATTATCTTTATAAATTAACGAAACAGTTGAATAAAATCTGCATGCTAATTTCAAAGATCCAATGAAGAAATGTAAAGATACTTTCAACTCATTTTTATCAAATTTTGATTGGCTGCTAACAGAAAAACTTATGAAGATATGGTTACATTTGAATTCTCAAACTCTGTGGTAGGCAGATACCCAGAAAACTGGAGCAAGCTTTCAGGACACCCTACTGTCCATGCAAAACTTCAAGGAAAATTAAAGTTAGTAATTATTTTTCTCTTACTATCTTCAGAGTGTTCCTACAGAGGGAAGTGAAGAATATAAAAGAAATCATGTACTAAAATGCAGCAGAGTAGCTCACTGTGTATATTGAATGAACACACTTTCATGAGATAGGCATTTTTTAGATAACTTCTGGTGAAGTCTGCTTTAAACATTCACATTTAGATTTCTGCTCTTCCAAAGTTATCCCACTCTTTAGGATTCATATATTTCATATTTTCCAATATTTCTACTCTACTATTTCTCCACTCAGATCTGATCAAGAGGCTCAGGCACTCAACAAATGAGATGTAATTTTCTTCCCAAAATCCAACTCCTGGATTCAGATTTCTGTTTATATTATATACATTTATTCTATTTTCACTGTAGTTCTACCTTTATTCCCAGTTTGTAGTCTTCAGCCCCTTCAAAGTCCATAATGCTGTGAAACATTCTGCAGCTGATCCACGGAACCTTTATCTTGTTTTTTACCTAACAGCTCAATGTGCAAAAGAGATACTGCAAAAATATTTTAGGGAAAGCTTCCTTGTTGAGCACTTTGAAATAAGTAATCACTTTCATTACTCAGTTTTCCATGTATAAAGATAAAATTTTATAAACTAAGTCTTTAGCTCTTCTTAGGGAGTATACCTAGAAGATTGTTTAGCTTTTCTGTCGGAAAGTCATTCTGAGTAGGAAATTACACTTTGCCAACAGATACTTAATTCACTTGGAGTCATCATCAACAACCTTCAGAACAAGAGTCTCTCATCTGCAAAAATGTAGCCATGTACATGTAATAACTTACCTAGCATTTCACATAAAATTTCACAATATAAAAACTACAACTGTGAGGGTGGTAGGTTGGTTGGTTGGTTGTTTTTGTGTGTGTGGTTTTTTTTGTTGTTGTTTTTATTATTATTATTATTATTTTTCTTGCTCTGGTTCTTAAATTATTCAGATTGTTTTAAAATGATACCCTAATGTTTTCATTTTACTTTCAAAAACTCCATATTGATTTCTCTTTCCTTTCTTTCTTCTTTTCTTTCTCTTCTTTCTTTCTCTTTCTTTTCTTTCTTTCTTTCTTTCTTTTACTTTCTTACTTTCTTTCTTTCTTTCTCTCTTCCAAAAAGGAATCATTCCCAGGAAGGCATTCTGAAGTTAGGTGTTTTATTTGGCAGGAGAAAGAGACAGGGAAGAAAGGCAGTAAAATTACTACTGATATTTGTATGAGCAGTGTCATCTGCAATATCTAGCTGTTATTTTCATATACATAGGGGTATTAAGATAAATCTGAAGTCTGCCCATATGCTTTATCGGTGTGCAACATGTAACATGGGAAATCTGAATTGAGCACTTTAAAAGACCATGTCTCACATAAAAGATTCAAGGAAAATGCTGACAATTATGTATATGGATAAGATAATATTTTCCCCACATCCCCCTGAAAAAAAGAAACTCTGTCCCCCAACAATTTAATTTTTTTGACCTAACTTTATTGTAGGAAATCAACTCAATTTCTACACCTGAAAGAAGAGACCTTTCAGTGATTTAGCAGAAAAATAAATAAAAGTTTCTGCAGTTCATAGGACACTATTTTTATGATTTCATAGAATTTAATTCATAAATATAATGATAAACATAAGGCATTGTTATTCCAGTGGGAATAGCTTCTTATTATTTTTTTTTAAGGAAGTATAATTTCCTTCATGTTTTTGCTGCACTGTATGGTTTTTTTTTTCATGAATATTTTTACGAGGCTAAAAAAAAATGACTAGTCTTTTACTCACTAACATCTAAGTTATCTTATGACTACACAGCTCTTCAGAGTTCTGTACCACACAAACACAATGACTGTACATGGTGATATTTTTTGATGGTAGAGCTACTTATTGTTCTGTTTCCACCTCTTTGTAAAGAGACAAGCATAATTCAGATATATACATCACAGTATTTAATAGCAATTATTAAGTCCAAAGAGTGGAAGGAAGTGGCAGAAGTAGATATTTGTTGAATCATATATTGAGTCTTTTGTAGACTTCATATATGAAGACATACTATGTTACAGTTTTAAGCGAGTAAAGATACATTTTTAAATGTATCTGTATTATTTTTGCAAATTGTTTGTAAACATTGTTTACTCATTAATAGTATGCATATTATTGACACTGGCAGACAACTATTAACATCAACATTAAATTACTTGCCTACTGGTCAAATACCCTTTGAAATCTCCTATGGTCCAGTGCAATCTTACACTGGATGGAGTTGTATGGTGAATTATAGGGAAGATGTAGCTGCAAATTTATTGTGAGAGATGCATATAGCAACATAGGGCAATACAGAAACGCAGTTTAATGCTATATGAACTCATAATGAAACGTCACCACCTCCCAAACAGAGTAGCTTTTACAGTATACTGTTCTTTGACAAGTTCCAATTTTTCAACTCAATTAGGTACAAAAACCAAGTGTTGAAATAGTTGAATTTCCCCATGGAACAGTAATTTCAATTTTTGCTCAGTTCTACATAATGTTACCTCAGCAACTTTCCTTTTTGCCTGTTACACAGGTTTGTCTGCATTACCAGTGGGAAAGCATCCCTCATTTATGAGGTGGGAAAGCAACCTCTGCAGAGCCATTACTTCCCCTTTCCATAATGGTGTGAAGAGCAGCCTGAGCCTTGATATTATTTCTTTACCCAAGAATGTAACTGCACTAACATAGTGGCACCTGGCCATGTAACTGCATGAAGTATATGCTGTTGTATTGCAGTCTATTCCACCTAGAGGTGATGGCAGAAGGTAGATTGTGGCTGAATTACAATATGTGTCTGGGGCACTGCAAAAAAATTCTATGATGTTGCTCTTTCTCTGTGCTATAAGCACAGTATTTGTACAAAGCCACGCTTTAATTATTAGCTACAGCCACTGCATGGACTATGGCCCAGCAGTATATCAGCTAAAATAGTTGTTTGGCTAGAATAGCAATGTCATTTATGTTTAAAATATATATATATATGAACCCTAGGACTGACAAGAAATTTTCTTTTCGAAATGTGATCTACATTTTCAGAGCAATATCTTTTTAAACGGCTAAATTTTAGTTTCTTGGAAAGTCTTCATATACTGTTTATCCTTTCTTGTCTCCAAATATTTTTTTCGTGAGTAATAAAGTTGTTCTGTGAAGATGTGCTTCAATATTCATTGACCCAATGACTTTACTACAATGCAAAACAACATATTTGAATTGAAGATTTCTATATTATATCATCTAACATATCCCAGGTTCAGTCTGAAAATTAAAAGGGAATAGCTCTCATTGCTTGTAAAGGCCAATCTAAGACATAAATTCATAAACATAAAAGTGTTTTCTTATCTGTGAAATTCTAGTCAAGTTATCAGGACTGTCCCAGGACAGTGGTTTTGCTCAAACTATGGACATTGTATTCCATCCCCAATATGCCTCCTTATTACCTGTATGTATACATATGCAGTATTGAAAAATAATTAGCTAAGTAGTTAAGAATAGCTTTCTAACCAAGTTCACCTTAATAAAAGGTTTTACATTCACAAAAGAGTTTGGCTTATCCATCCATTATGTACAGCAGTGTGTAAACTCATAAGAGTCATCATTCCCTGCATTCTAAAGGGAAGAAGAATCTCACAGAATACTGAGCACACCAACTCACAAGAACTGAACATTTGAACTGCTCTCTAGTCTGTACAGCTACAGAAATAAGCATTGCTTACTTTAATCCTTGCATCATGATTCGAAGTTTTCAAGAACATAAGGGTTGTTGACATTTCAGGCAAAGTCTATGAGCTATGATTTATGATAGGTTAATGCTGTATCAAAGAGGGATAGCTGGACCTCTTTGGAGGACATGATACAAGATGCAATTAAAAATGAAAAGAATTTACACAGAAAACTAAAGTATTCATAATAATAAAAAAAAAATTCTTCTGGACTGCACAGGTGTAAAAAATGGTTGGAGCTTTGTCAGTCAAACTAATTAGTTTTCTTTTGCCAGATTAATTTCAATCTACATGAACAGTGTTTTTTGTGTATTTTGGGGGGTTTGGTTTTTGGTTCTGACATTTTGTCAGTAACTTATTATGACTTAATACATTCCGTGCATGAATTTATTAGGTTACAAATGGAGCCTGTTTAGTTTCATAGTTAGGTTACATAGTTCCCAGAAAGGAAATTTGCTCAGACAAATACAATAGCCTCAACATTATTCCCTTGGCTGTGTCATTATTTGTCTGAAATAGCACACCTATATAACTTTTTCTCAGAACAGGCTAATTAACCTCATGTTGGTCTCAACAGTCATATTACACCAGTATGACAACCAATGGCAAATAACAAAGGTAAACCCGATAAAAATGTTTTGAAATTTCAGAAACAAATAAAAAAGACATTTTTATAACGAATAGACATAGTGACTGTCTACACAGTAAGCAGGTAGAATCCAGGTTTACTTTTTACTAAAAAGAAAAAAGAAAAGAAAAAAGAAAAAAAAAAAAAAAGAAAAAGAAGATATTATGGAAATACTCGGTATGCCAAGTTAAGCATTGCATATGGCTTTGCATGTTCAGTACCTAGAAGATGAGCAAGCAGAAACATACAGTACTGATTACCCAAATAGTCCAGTCCCATCTAGAGAGAAGAAAAGTGACTGCATTGATCCTGGACATTATAAACCCGTGATGATACTGTCTGCTCTCACTAATGAAAGCAGAATCATCTGCTTTCTCTCTAGAAAGAAGCTGCTTTCTCTACTGTTCTCTCTAGAGCCATAGCTTCACATAATTTCCATTTATGCTTTAAAATAAAAGTTGAATGGAGGAGGATAAATTTTAGTCTGCATAAATTTAATTTCCTGCATGATATATTGGTCTCTAAGTTGGAGAGAAATAGATTTGATGGATGCACCAGTCAGTGGGTAAGAAATTGTCTGGATGGTCATACTCAAAGAGTTGTGGTCAATAGCTCAATGTATAAACAGATATCAGTGATGGATGGCATTTCTTAGGAGTCAGTACTGGGACCAGTGTCATTTAACATCTTTGTCAGCAGTATGGACAGTTGAGTGAACCCTCAGCAAGTTTGCTTATGACACTAAGCTGTGTGGACAGTCGACACAATGGAGGGATGGGATGCCATCCAAAGGGAACTAGACAGGCTTAGAGATGGGTCTGGGTGAGCCTCCTGAGGTTCAACAAGGCCAAGTGCAAGGTCTGCATCTGGGCTGGGCAATCCCAGGCACAAATACAGACTGGGTGGATAATGGATTGAAAGCAGTTCTGAGGTCAAGCATTTAGGAGTGTTGGTTGATGAGAAGCTAAACATGAGCTGACGATGTGGCTTGCAGCCCAGAAAGCCAACCATATTGTGGGCTGCATCAAAAGAAGTGTGGCCAGCAGGTCATGGAAGTGATTCTTCCCCTTTATTCTGCCCTTATGAGACCCCACCTGGAGCACTATGTTCAGTTCTGGGGACCCCAGTATAAGAAGAATATGGACCTGTTAGAACAAGTCCAGAGGATGATCAAAGGGCTGGAGCACCTCTCCTATGAAGAAAGGCTAAGGGAGTTGGGGTTGTTCAGACTGGAGGGAGACCTCTCCTCAGGGAGTCCTTATAGTGGCGTAGTACCTAAAGGGAGCCTACAGGAAGGTGGAGAGTACTCTGTCAAGGAGTGCAGTGATAGGATAAGGGATAATGGCTTTAAACTAAAAGACGGTAGAATTAAACTAGATATTCAGAAGAAATTCTTTACTCAGAGGGTGAAGAGGAACTGGAAGCAGTTGTGGATGCCCTATTCCTGGAAGTGGTAAGGCCAGACTGGATGGGGCTTTGAGCAACTTGGTCTAGTGGGAGGTGTCTGTGCAAGGGAGGCTGGAATTAGATGATCTTTAAGGTCCTTTCCAACCTAAACTGTTCTATGATTCTATGATTCTATAATCCTGTGAAATTTTAGACATATTTCTTAGTTAAGAAAACTATGTATGTACCATGTCTCTCTGAAATGTATGCACTACTAGTCTTGTTTACTTTTGTTTTTCTAGACTCCTGAAAGAATTAGTCTCATCTCTTGACCCAGCCCATTAAAAGGGATTTCCTCCCTTTCATTGAGTTCCAATTTCTCCTGCAAGAAAGTATGCCCATCTATTTGTTACAAAAATTATTTATTTTTGACAGATAGATTTGTCTTTTAAAGGCTCGTGTTCTTTAGACCCTGTTGTGGTCTGACAGCAAGGTGTATTATATATGTGCCATGTCACTCATCCCTGTTTATCACTCATTATTTATAGGTGTTTTTTTCCTTTTTATTTTAAAACTAACTTGGACCTTCTCATGTAAAAACACCATCGCAAATGTACCATTTTTCTGACCCAGCTGAGACATGCAGCTGTCTGAATCTGTCCTAGTAACTTAGAAAACAAAGAGAAACCATCACCATGTAGTTTGATATTCTAGCTCAGATAGATGGAATGAATCAGACCCTAAAAGCACAAACCTATCTGACTATCTTAAATATATACACTTAGACTGCAGACAGCTTGGTTAAGCAGTTTAGAGTTTTCCCATGATGTTTGGTCACATATTCAGTTCACTATACTGGCTTAAACCTAAAACAAGGAAATAGATAACTAGACAGAAGACTGAACTCTATCTTGAAAGAGATATTATAGAACATAATTTAATTATTATATAATCTGTTGCTTAGCTGTCTCTCTCATGGAGTATTTCCTTCTGTACCTTTCCTACTTTTAAAACATTAATAATGTATAAAATTGTTTATTGTTCACAGATATTCATATATGTTAGTCACTCATCAAACGTAGTAAAAATCTCAGATTGGTAGCTGTTAGCTAAATTTTTATGGGGCCTGCCAAGAAGTTGACAACTATTAATAAGCAGGAAAAGAAAGTTAAAATAATCACATTCATACAATAGGAAAAAAGAGAAATAAACTCATAGCATCTGTTAATTAGACACGGATAAAAGCTGAAATACCAATGCACAAGAACAACACAAATGTATTTGTGTGAAATTCATGAACTCCAAGAATTATTTCCTTCTTGTGTTTTTCTAAAACAGTATTCCACCATAAAGTCTTTCTCCTTCTGAAATAAAGTTTTTCTGTGTGGAGAGATAACCCTGTCAATGCAGAAGGATGCACTTTGTATGCCAGAAATACACGAACAGTAGCTTGAAGATAAGTGTGAAATGATCCCATTCATCTCCATGGACTGCAAAATGTGAGGCCTAATTAGCTAGTTCTGCTAACTATTTCATTGCTGATCACTCCTTTAAATATACAATTAAAATTATCCATTTTGATTAAATGACACTGTTATGTTCAGAGTCACAGGAGCTACTGAAGCCATTACCTTGGCCCACGAATCTGCCTTTTTTGGTATACTTTTTTTTTTAACTTAGTTGATTTTGGTTTGTGGTGATAAATTCATTCATTCGAGAAACTACAACAATGACCAACTTAATTAGGAAATAATCTCTCTCAAAGATTTTTCAGACACCAGATCTGTGAGCAAACTTAGGTTTAAACTGATGGTGACTCCCCACTGTTACATTTTTTCAGTATATTTACCACAGTTAAGAATTCACTGTTATACACTTTTTTTCAAAATGCTACTTACATAAACAGCATGTGAAGAGAACTGTGGAGTGAAAATGAAGGACAGACTCAGAATGTTCCTGAGAAGAAAAAATAAAGCAAGCCTAAGTTTAAACCCTGAGGCAAAATACTACATATGTTCACCACATGGGCAGGAGACATGATTCTGGTGGGTGTGAAAGCTATTCTGTGTCCTTAACATAGTCTATCCACACTTCCCTTGGGCATCTGCTAACATTTTAAATTTTGAAGTGGAAGTTTTAGAAATAGTGACCAGGTGGCAGAAATATCTCAAAATGTGGGAAGTGGAGATGAATTAATAGGGAGTTGGAAATTGTAGTAAGAAGACATCTGAGCATTACTGAGTGCCAGAGAATGACATGGTTATATGCATTGTGGGCAAGAGAAAATGCAACAAAAACTAAAAAGAGATTTTGAAGATCTGAATTAATTTGAAAGTGGTAAAATTTCAAGGTTTCAAAACCTACCTTATGGATTATATTTGTATATAGGAGATAAAAAATAAAAGTAAACATTTCTAGTGTTATCAAACAAGAACATCTCTAATTGTAGGCTTTCATCACTTTAGTGATGGAGTTCTCATCCATGTTACCATGAATATATTTCCTAGAATAGCAATAAAGTTTTAAGAGAATAGTATATCAAAAAGTCTCGAAAATATGTTTTTTTTGTTTGTTTGTTTGTTTGTTTTTAAGGAATAAACTGAATATTTTCTACATCAGTCACAAAGCAATTCTTCTCTTAGTGAGTATTGCCTCTAGTTTCACATAAGTAGAAGACTGATGTTGATGAAATCAATTACAGAATACAACCTATTAATAAAGCAGGCTTCAATCATATCTGTTTTCACTTTGCCTTTAGTTTACACAATAACCCTTCAACTAGCGTAATAGTCAAGTGCTCTGAGAGATAGAATAAGTGTACCCTGATGCAATATTTTATCAGTAGTTTTATTATTTCATTTGGATGAAACAAAGACTCTTCTCCTGCTACTCTCACTGTTACCCATTTCCTGAAAACAATATTGTTCTGATTGTATGGTGGGCTTTGGGCTAGCAATTTGTTCAGATTTGTAAATCCTTTCCAAGAGCTTCTCTGTAGTTAAGTCTTCTTTTGAAGATACAAGTGAAGGGGAAAATAGAGAGTCAGAAAATCATCATTAGCCCTCTTCAAATACAAAGCATTTAAATTTTCTGCTCTGAAAACAACTACATTCATAATTAGCTAGATTAGACATATGGTTTTGTGGTGGTTTTACTCGGGTGGGCGGCCGAGCTCCACCACAACTGCTCTCTCACTCCCCCTCCTCAAAGAGGAAAGGGGAAAAAATACGATAAAAATGGCTCAAGGGTTGAGATAAGGACAGGGAGATCACGCAGTAATTATTGTGATGGGCAAAACAGACTCAGCATAGGGAGATAGTAAGATTTATTGCTTATTACTAACAAGCTAGAGAAGCGAGAAACAAAGGAAAGAAACCAAAAGCACCTTCCCCCTCATCCACCCTCTTCCACCTCCTCCCCCCGAGTTGCGCAGGGGAATGGGGGAATGGGGGTTATGGTCAGTCTATGGTCAGTCTATAGTGCTTCTTCTCCACTGCTCCTTCTCGGTCACTCTCGTCCCCTGTTCTGTGGGGTCCCTCCCATGGGATGTAGTTCTTGGTGAACTGATCCGATGTGGGATGCCCACAGGCAGCAGCTCTTCAAGAACTGCTCCAGATATGGGTCCATACCACGGGGTCCATCCCTCAGGAGCGAACTGCTCCAACCTGGATCCCCCACGGGCAGCAGCTCCTGCCAGGTCACCTGCTCCTGTGTGGTCTCCTCTCCACGGGCTACAGGTCCAGCCTGGAATCTGCTCCAGCAGGGGTCTTCCACAGGCCACAGTCTCCACCAGTGCAGGTCCAGCTGCTCCACTGTGGTCTCCTCCATGGGCTGCAGCGTGGAACCCTGCTCCACTGTGGTACTCCATGGACTGCAGGGGGACAGCCTGCTTCACTGTGGTCCTCACCACAGGCCGCAGGGGACTTCTGCTCTGGCGCCTGGAGCACCTCTCCCCCTCCTTCTTCACTGACCTTGGTGCCTGCAAGGCTGTTCCTCACTCCTCTCACTCTCCCAGCTGCTGTGTGGCACAGCGTTTTTTTTCCCCCTGTCTTAAATATGCTCTCACAGAGGCGCAAAACAACATCACTTATTGGCTCGGCTCTGGTCAGCAGTGGGGCCCTTACCAAACATGAGGCAGCTTCTAGATCTTTCTCACAGAAGCCACCCCTATGGCCCCCTGCTACCAAAGCCTTGCCACATAAACCCACTACAGGTTTCTACTCTGGCAAAATTGCATGATGACTAAGCTGCACTATTATTATCAAAACTAAGTATCAGCTATAGACTGCCCTGTTGCACGTTGTCTGTATTACATACAAAATATGGAATGGTATAGCCAAAGATCTTCAAAGATCTTTTAAAATGATGTATACAATGTGTTTCTTCAAGCCATTGGTAGGATAAGTGAACAGTAAGATACTTTTACTTAAAACAAATGATACGCTACCTCAGGAAATTATTGAAGTTTAATGGTAATATTTGGCATACTGAAACTCTAAAATACTATTGGTTATTTTGAGAGTTTCTGGTGAACCTAAGAGGTAGGATAGCAACTGTATGCTCTAGAGATTAGAGATTACATTTTAATGATCTGTTTAGCCTAGGTAGAGAAGAAAATAAACTACGGTACTTTAAATAATTATGTAGTATATAGTCTCTGAGCAGTAAATTTTGAGCAGTAAATTTTCAGCAAGCACTGACATAGTAACAGGCATTCAAACAGGATTTTAACAGAACAGATAAATTTTTAGTCACATATGTTTTTCTGTGGTAACCATGATGCATTTTATACAGGCTTAAATATTTTGTATGTTACAGATTTTCTCTGCAAACAGTTGTGCAGACAAGTAGAAGACAACATGGTGGGGGAATGCACAAGGCTTTTTAGCAAACACGAAGTAGTGAACAGTTTGACTTCTAGCTTAGATCTCTCTGCCTTGGCACATCTGCCTCCACAATTAGCAAAAGACACCAAGATCCAAATACTTGCCCACATCTAATGACTTTTCTTTCAGAACCTAAACCAACCCATACTTTCAAAATCACAACACTGACTTGAACTCTTTTGAGATAATTAGTGTTTTAGGTTTCTTGTTTTTTTCCATTTGGACAGTCTTTAGGGACACAGTTTTCTTTCTCAAAAGCAGTAAAGATAGTAGTGTATGATCTTGAAAATAAGACTAAACATTTTTTCTGTGTGAAAGACTTCTTGTTAAGCCTTAGGTCATGTAGGCTCATTTTGGTTTGAAATGCAAGCAATTAAGAGCCTTCAATGATAGCGTGGGTAGGGTACATAAATGTATTTTTGAATTTGTGCTCTTCCTTCTATGTACCCTAGCCTCTCAGCTGCAAGTGGAGATTACAGTACATTGTAAGAATAAATAATAAACGTGAAGCATACTACCAGGGAAAAAAAAAAAAAAAAAAAAAAAAAAAGAGAGAGAGAGGAAAAGGAAAAGAAAAAAATATATAAATACATGGGATGACAGAACTATGTGTAGTGAAATCTTTTTTTTTTTTTTTTTTTTTTTTTTTCCCACGGACTGAAATTCTTACATAAGCACTTGAATACAGGAGCATGTTTCCCTGCAAACAGGAAAAATCTACATCATATCCCAAGATTCATGAAAAACTAGTAATAGTAGGCAATGCTGGAGCAGCAACACCCAGCTCATCACTGTTGTTGAAGAAGTATTGGATTAATTTATAGCAGTGACTCCAGCTTAAGAAGATCTGGAAATACTCAGCACATTCCATTCTCTCTTTTACTAAAAATAAATAAAATAAAATAAAATAAAACAAAACAAAATTAAATTAAATTAAATTAATTTCTAGCAGTAGATCACAAAAAAACACCAGTCTGGTAGAGTTACCTTTGTACTTTGTAAGTGCACATAATATTACAGTGTCACCAAAGTTATGGAAATATTTATTTGCATGGTTCATTTTAAATACACAAATACCATGCAGAGAAAAAGCAACAGCACAAAGGAGATTCAGCAATGGAATGCAAAAAGAAGACTGAGTGATACCAAAGATACAAGCATAAGAACATGCAAGATCCAATTACCAACAGCTGGCCTGCATCCGGCTGGGTTTGTGAAGGAGGTGTGAATGATATAGCCAATACTTTATCACACAACATTATTTATGAAAGTCACTAAAACCATAACTTCACATTAGGAAATATTCAACATAAAAATCTAAAAAGAATTGCCTAGGTTTATATATATAGTTTAGAGATCATGCACAAAACCTCTGTATTATGAATGGGGTCTCTTTCAAGCAGAGGTCCCATCTATGCTGCAGCTTTCAGGCATGTTTCTAAGAAGAGAGATTACAGCAATTGTATCCACATGTGAGTTTCAAATTGTGTTCTGTCCTTCTGACCTTCCTCTGAATTTAGGTGGCAGTAACACTACTGTTGCAGATTTTTTGCTGTGGTTTCTCCAGAACAGAAAAAGAACTTACAACTAACAAGCTATGCATGTTTATTCTGCTTCAGTTGCCCCATAGTTTCTTGATAACAATAATTCAAGTAAGAAGTACCTGGAGACTTTTTAGGATTCTTCTGCTATAAAGAGCTTCTGTAGCTCATTTGTCTTACAGTAAGTTGAAGAAATGGCCAGAAATTAAATAGAGAGAAAAGGTTGACAGTGGAACTATGTGGATACTATGTGGAACCTTTCTCAAGGACATGAAATTTCTCATGAAAATCCTTGCATAGAATAGAAAAGGCAGGATCTACACATTCTTTTCTTTTTTTTTCTTTTTTTTTTCTTTTCCCAAACTGTTATTGTTTTTCTTCCTCTGAAGTTATGTTCATTTCTAATAACCTAACAAAATTATTGTAACAGAATTCCCCCTTTCTGAAGATCTGTTGTTATTATGAAATTATTGTTGCTTTATTTAGTCTACATACGAAACTGAAGAGGCCTATTCCAATCAGTGCAATATTACATCTTTAAGGAATAAGTTCTGTCTGTTTTCAAACCCTAATAAGAAGATGGAAGAGTATACAAAAATTGGCAGATTGAAGGCTTTTAAATCTCTTATTCTGAATACAGGGTTTAGAATCTTCATCGTTTTTCTCCATTGCTCACGTGTTCTGTGAGCTATACAGAATCATGTTAATTTGGATGAACCTGCATGGCCAGCTAGTCCAATCACCTGCTCAAAACAGTTCCATTTAAAGCAGGCTTTTCAAGGCCATATCCAGAGATGTTTTGAACATCTGCAATGACAAAGACTCCACAACCTCTCTAACATGTACTTTTCCAGTGCTTTACCATCCCCATTCAGAAATATTTTTTTTCCCCTTTTCTCTCCTCACATGTAATGAGTTCCAGCTCCCTGATCATTTTGATGGTTCTTCAAAGAGCTTCGTCCAAAGTGTCCATGCCTTTCTTGTCCATGACAGAACAGGACACAGTACTCCAAATGTGATCTCACAACACATTCCATGTAGAGGAGAAGAATCACTTCCTTGAAACTCCTGGCTGCACTCTTGCTAATACAGCTCAGAAGGTGGCTCGTTTTCTTTTGCTGTGAGTGCAGATTGCTGAATCACAGAATCACATAACAGTTAAGGTTAGAAGGGATTTCTGGAGGTCATCTCATCCAACCCCACGGCTCAAACAGGGACAACTAGATCAGGTCAATCTAGGGGTACCTAGAATAATTTTCAAATTCTAGCATAGCAGAGCCCTCAGATCCTTTTCTGCAGAACTGTTTTTCACTCAGTTCTCAGCCTGTACAGTTGTATGGCATTATTCTTTTCTAGATGCAGACTTTTCATTTGTCCTTGTTGAATTTTATGTCTCTGCTAAGTTATTTACCTAATCTGTCAAAGTTCCTCTGAATAGCCTCCCTATCCTCCAGGGTACTGACCTCCCCTCACAACTTGTTAGAGTCAGTGAATTTGCTGATCCCACTGAATCCCATCCTCCAGATCATTAATAAAAATATTAAACACTATTTCCCCAACATCCGTCACTGAAGGACACCACCTGTAACCAGCCACTGATTGGACTTTCTACTACAAATCTCAATGCTTTGAGCCCAATGCTCAAGCCATTTTTTTTAGAGAACTTACTGTCCACTTGTTAGTCTATATTTCATTAATTTGCCTGTAAAAACATTATAGTAGGCAGTGTCAAAGTCCATACAAAAGTCAAGGTGCCCAGCAGTCGCTGGTCTTTCTTTACCCATGGAGCCAGTTACTTCGTCAGACAAGGCAAGTAGGTTAATGAGGTACAATTTGCTCTTGTTAACTCAATAACGGCTGTTTCCAGTCACCTTCTTGTACTTCCCATGTCTGGAAAATGCTTTGAGTTCTCAGGGACTAGGGTGCAATTGACGAGCTTCTATTTCCCTGGATTATCTTTTTCACATTCCTTGAAGATAGCTGTGAAATCCATGCTGCAAATACTCACTCCATCAGTATATGACTGCAGTTGAGGGTCTTCAGTAGAAATCTTAGTATGAAAGAATAATGACTATGCCCCAGACAACTTCTTATTCAGAATAAGAGTTTGTTTCCCATGAAACACTATGACTTAGAAAAGACAGAGAAGATACTAAAAAAAAAAAAAAAAAAAAAAAAAAAAAACACTTTTTACAGTTTGGGACAAAAACAAAAACACAAAAAACAACAGTTAAAAACAGTTAACTGCTCAAATAGTAGACTTTAGAAATAGATAGACTATAATGCTCTCAAAATATGAAGAAAAGCAGGGTTCTGATCCCTATATGATCACATAAAATTTTCAGATGACCAGAAAAAAGAGTGAGAAGAAATATAGTATTTTTTATTACTTCTCTACAAAGTTATGATTGTCTTATAGTGCCACATGTTCTCAGTTTCTGAACCTTATGTATTCTATGTGTTTTTTGTACTGGCATCAATTTTTTTAGGGTAAGGTTCACAATGGTCTTTTAAGTATTTATTATTAAGACTAGATATTCAAAGGAGCTGTTCATTACTTTTTCCTTCTTTCTGGTTAATTTAGATTAACTACAGGTAACAGATAAAATCAAACATTTAATTTGAAATGCATGTTTTGTCAACATTGTACAATACATACCTCAGGATGTTTAATATTTGTATGTTATCTAAATGTAACTTGTCATAATCATCTCCAATATTTTTTCATGAATCCAGCTGAGCTGCTGTCAGACAAGAATTAAAACTTACCTCTACATTTTCCACTTTATTCTGCATGTTCATCCCTCGCAATATTTTAAAATATGTTTTGGACTAAGTAACTATTCAAGGGTACATTATCTGTTGCAAAGAATCATACTACCTTCTTGGCGTGCTCACTGATTTCTTATTACTAACAGAAGTTAAGTGCATGAACATCACCCAGAGAGCAGTCGATGATGAGGGAGAGAAATAGCTGCATAGAACAGATTTCACTGTCAATATCACAGCTGGCATTTGGAAAAGACGAAGGAAGGAAGGAAGGAAGGAAGGAAGGGACACAAAAAATGGAACGAAGTGAGAAATATTATCATTTATCTATACATTTCTTATGAATATTCACTATCCACAGAAATTAGCCACGGTTTAAGTGCTATCTGAAAGCACAGATTATACATACATAGTTTAAAGATGCACTTTGATCTAATGTTAACAGAATTTAAATAGACACCACACTGTTTTAGTGATAAAAATTGTGTCCCACATTGTTAAAAAGAAAAAAAAAAGGCGGGAGCGGGGGGGAGATAAG
Organism: Cygnus olor; assembly: GCF_009769625.2. NCBI lineage: Eukaryota > Metazoa > Chordata > Aves > Anseriformes > Anatidae > Cygnus > Cygnus olor. The sequence goes on from NC_049169.1 coordinate 52,585,577, forward strand.
GAGCACCATTGCCTTTTAACAAGATTTCCCCTATGGTTTTGAATGAACCATTTAGGGATAGATCTATACTGAAACACCCAGTGTTCATGCAGCTGGCCCCCTCACAGAACCCATCTTGAGAAAGGGCCTCTATTAAAGATTAATAGTCTTGAACATTCTTATGAGCTTTGGAAACCAGGAGCTCTCATTCAAGACATGAAAAGACACAACAATACCAAACAGTCAGAGCTTCCAGGACTGCCAACTTCAAGTTTGAAGGAACTGAAACCTACCTTTCTGGAAGAGTGCTCTAACAACAGATGGTCTTGTGAGAGGATTCCATCATTCTTCACAATTATTAATTTTTAAATGGGCTAGCGAATTAGTCAGTTTGCCTTTCCATAAACTTGGAGCAAAAAATTTAGACTTTTCACCTGAACTAGTACAGCTTCAAGTTTCATTCTCTTCCCCAGAGAATACTATTGTATGTTGCAGTAAAGATTTCTGCACTGAACCTAGAAAATTCATCTCTTGGAAGGAAGTCCTATGTACAAATGGCTGGAATCATTTGAACACTCCTTGTGGTCCTTGGAGAAGGCAAGGCAAAGGCATTTCAGCAAAGGCATTTCCCTACTCATATCATGAATATTGTATAAAAAACAATTTGAGGCATACTTCTCTGTATGCACTCTTCTCTGCACTGTACTGTTTTTTGAGCAAGAAAACAAATGCAAATCACTGTATCTCTGTGTCAACAGTCTAACCACTGAACCATTCCTGAGAATGGATAATTATCGGTTGTGCTTTGCATCAAATGTGATTCATTGGTGTCCTGGTTTCAGTTAGGACAGAGTTAATTTTCCTCCTAGTAGCTGGCAGGGTGCTATGTTTTGGATTAGAATGAGAAGAGCGCTGATAACATGCTGATGTTTTAATTGTTGTAGAGCAGTGCTTACACCAAGCCAAGGACTTTTCAGCCTCTCTCTCCGTCCTGCTAGCGAGCAGGCTAGGGATGCAGCAGAAGCTGGGAGGGGACAGACCCAGGACAGCTGACCCAAACTGGCCAAAGGGGTATTCCATACCATCTGACGTCATGCTGAACAATATATAGGGGTGGCTAGCCGGGGTGGAGGGGGGGCCGGCTGCTCGGGGATAGGCTGGGCATCGGTCAACGGGTGGTGAGCAATTGCATTGTGCATCACTTATTTCGTACACATTATTACTATTAATACTATTATTATTATTATTGTTGTTGTTATTCTTTTCCCTGTCTTAATAAACTGTCTTTATCTCAACTCACAGGCTTCACTTTCCCGTTTCTCTCCCCCATCCCGGAGAGGGAGGGGGGAGGGTGAGCGAACGGCTGTGTGGTGTTTGACTGCCAGCCGGGCTAAACCACAACAGTCCATTTGGCGCCCAACGTGGGGCACGAAGGGTTGAGATATCGACAGATTTGACCAGAGTGTGTTAAACTAAAATTGGTATAAGTATTCGACCTGCTTAATAGTTGCTAGTCACAATGTTGATTGCCTTAATCTCAAGTCTGCTGTGCCTGTTTCCAAAATTGAGTTTTATAGCAAGTTACTTTCTGTATGTGCTCCCTGTCGTGCTGTTTATCCTTTCCGGGCCCTGGTTTAAGACTGTTATGGTACTGTGTGGTGTAACGATGGCTTATGAAATGATGAAGTATCTGGTCATGACTCTAACCTGGTATTTGTACTCAGCACTGTCGTCGACTCTATACTTCGGAAACCATATCTCAGAAACTATTAGCAATTACACCTATTGCCTTTTTTCATCAGGGAGTCAGTCTCTGGAGGGGACAGGGGAAGATATTTTTTCCTACCTGTTCACTCTCCCTTCCTCCTTCACCACCCTCTTATCCCCCGAGCTAGTTACGGTAGCTCTCCAAGATGTTGAATATCCTTGGGATACTCAGACCAGCATGTTCTTGTTGTTATGTCTCCTGAATGCGCTTCAGGTTTTGTTTAAGGTTAAACAACTACTTAGGAATCTCATCTGGAGATCTGTCTTGAGGCGGGATATTTGCGAGTGGCAGGGAGTGTGGGAGGATATGGGCAGGTTTCTAGGGCAGTGGGCACCTCCAGTGTTTTGGACATTCACCCCTGAACAACTGCAAAATCCTAAAAAACTGGTAGAATGCTTGAAAAAAAGGTGTCATGACTCTGGCAGTTCCAAAGTGACACAAATCACTGTGGCGTGCTGGGGTCTGGCTTGTGCCTATCGAGCTGCAATTGATGCTACTATCAACCTAGTGACAGACCCTGCGGCCGTTCCAGTCCCGGCTCCTGCAGCCACTCCAGCTCCAGCTCCCGCAGCCATTCCGGCTCCAGCTCCCGCAGCTGTTCCAGCTCCAGCTCCCGCAGCTGTCCCGGCTCCAGCTCCTGCAGCCGTACCAGCTCCCGCAGCCGTCCCGGCTCCAGCTCCCGCAGCTGTTCCGGCTCCAGCTCCCGCAGCTGTCCCGGCTCCAGCTCCCGCAGCCGTTCCAGCTCCCGCAGCCGTCCCGGCTCCAGCTCCCGCAGCCATTCCGGCTCCAGCTCCCGCAGCCGTCCCGGCTCCAGCTCCCGCAGCCATTCCCACTCCTGTGGCTGGGTCAGAGAAACGAACTGTAGCAGTGCAAGTTGCCCCTGCAGAGGGTACTCTAACCCCTGTGGCAGACCCTGTGGCTGGGTCAGAGAAACGAACTGTAGCAGTGCAAGTTGCCCCTGCAGAGGGTACTCCAACCCCTGTGGCAGACCCTGTGGCTGGGTCGGAGAAACGAACTGTAGCAGTGCAAGTTGACCCTGCAGAGGGTATTCCAACCCCTGTGGCAGACCCTGTGGCTGGGTCGGAGAAACGAACTGTAGCAGTGCAAGTTGACCCTGCAGAGGGTATTCCAATCCCTGTGGCAGACCCTGTGGCTGGGTCGGAGAGGCGAGCTGTAGCAGTGCAAGTTGCCCCTGTAGAAAAGGTGAAAAAGTGGTATAGAGACGCAGGTCGTTTAGAACGCAGAAAGTCTTCTGCTAAGTCTGGGTCTGGAGAAGACGAGGCTGGGCCATCAAGTGTGCAGGAGGATGAAGATGAGGATGAGGATGTCAGTAAGTCAACAGTAACTACCCGAACCCTATACCAGCGTGAGCTACGAGATGTGCGAAAAGATTTTGGTCGCTGTATAGGTGAACAGCTTGTCACCTGGCTGCTCCGGTGCTGGGACACTGGAGCCAATGGTGTGAAATTAGAGGGCAGGGAAGCCAAGCGGTTGGGATCCCTTGCTAGAGATGCAAGCATTGACAAAGCAATTGGAGATGGAGCACGATCTCACAGCCTCTGGAGGCGTCTCCTGTTAGCTGTGAAGGGAAGGTATCCCTACAAGGAAGAACTTGTATGTGTACCAGTCAAGTGGACCACCATGGAGAAGGGAATTCAGTACCTGAGGGAATTAGCCGTACGGGAAGTAATTTATAAGGACTTAGACGATGCACAAACATCCACAGATCCAGATGAAGTCCAGTGTACTCGACCCATATGGCGGAAGTTTGTACGGAATGCACCATCAACATGGGCCAGCACATTGGCAATAATAACCTGGAAAAACGGTGAAGATCCCACAGTGGGTGACATGGCTAAACAACTCCGGGAGTACGAAGGAAATCTCTCCTCTTCCCTACAGGCCTGCGTCTCGGCTGTGGAGAAACTCTCTGAAGAGTTCCACCAACTTAAAGAGGATTTATCTTCCCCCCCACCTGAACAAACCAGTGGCCACCAACTAAAAGAGAATACTTTGGAGAAACTTATTGAAGAGGTCCACCAACTTAAAGAGAATTTATGTTCCCCCCCACCTGAACGAACCAGTGGCCACCAACTAAAAGAGAATACTTTGGAGAAACTTTTTGAAGAGGTCCAGCAACTTAAAGAGAGTGTATTTTCTTCCCCACCTGTACAAACCAGCGTCTCGGCTATTAGGGGTAAACGTGCATCCATGCAAAGAAGATAATATGGTGGGTACACACCCCGCACCACCCTGTGGTTTTACCTACGTGACCATGGAGAGGACATGAGAAAATGGGATGGAAAATCTACTGAGACCCTAGAGGCACGGGTACGTGAGTTGCAAAAGAAAACAATCGGGAGAAAGGGGTTCTCTGAAAAGTTTGCTGCTCCAACTTCTAGCAGGCAGTCTTTTAAACACAGAAATGAAGATTCTGACCAGGACTAGAGGGGCCCTGCCTCCAGCCAGGGGGAGGAAAGGGACAACCGAGTTTATTGGACTGTGTGGATTCGATGGCCTGGCACGTCTGACGCACAGAAGTATAAGGCTCTAGTAGACACCGGTGCACAATGTACTCTAATGCCATCCAGCTGTAAAGGGCCAGAGCCCATCTGTATTTATGGCGTGACAGGGGGATCCCAGCAGTTAACTGTATTGGAAGCTGAAGTGAGTCTAACCGGAAATGAGTGGCAAAAGCACCGTATTGTGACTGGCCCGGATGCTCCGTGCATCCTTGGCATAGACTATCTTAGAAGAGGATATTTCAAGGACCCAAAAGGGTTCCGCTGGGCTTTTGGCATAGCTGCCTTAGAGACAGAGGACATTAAACAGTTGTCTACCTTGCCCGGTCTCTCAGAGGACCCTTCTGTTGTGGGGTTGCTGAGGGTTGAAGAACAGCAAGTGCCAATCGCTACCACAACTGTGCACCGGCGGCAATATCGCACCAACCGAGACTCCCTGATTCCCATCCACGAGCTAATTCGTCAACTGGAGAGCCAAGGAGTGATCAGCAAGACCCATTCACCTTTTAATAGTCCCATATGGCCAGTGCGAAAGTCTAATGGTGAGTGGAGACTAACAGTGGACTATCGTGGCCTGAACGAAGTCACGCCACCACTGAGTGCTGCAGTGCCGGACATGCTAGAACTCCAGTACGAACTGGAATCAAAGGCAGCCAAGTGGTATGCCACAATTGATATTGCTAATGCATTTTTCTCCATCCCTCTAGCAGCAGAGTGCAGGCCACAGTTTGCTTTCACTTGGAGGGGAGTCCAATATACTTGGAATCGGCTGCCCCAGGGGTGGAAACATAGCCCTACCATTTGCCATGGTCTGATCCAGTCTGCGCTGGAGCAGGGGGAGGCTCCTGAACACCTGCAGTACATCGATGACATCATTGTGTGGGGTGACACTGCAGAGGAAGTTTTCGAGAAAGGGAAGAAAATAGTCCAAATCCTTCTGAAGGCCGGTTTTGCCATAAAACAAAATAAAGTTAAAGGACCTGCACGAGAGATCCAGTTTTTAGGAATAAAATGGCAAGATGGACGTCGTCAAATCCCAATGGATGTGATCAACAAAATAACAGCTATGTCTCCACCAACTAGCAAGAAGGAAACACAAACTTTCCTAGGTGTCGTGGGGTTTTGGAGAATGCATATTCCAAATTACAGTCTGATTGTAAACCCGCTCTACCAAGTAACTCGTAAGAAGAATGCTTTTGAATGGGGCCCTGAGCAACGACAAGCCTTTGAACAAATTAAACAGGAAATAGTTCATGCAGTAGCCCTTGGGCCAGTCCGAACAGGACCAGATGTAAAGAATGTGCTCTACACCGCAGCCGGGGAGAATGGCCCCACCTGGAGCCTCTGGCAGAAAGAACCTGGGGAAACTCGAGGTCGACCCCTGGGGTTTTGGAGTCGGGGATACAGAGGATCTGAGGCCCGCTATACTCCAACCGAAAAGGAGATATTGGCAGCATATGAGGGAGTTCGATCTGCTTCGGAAGTGGTCGGTACTGAAGCGCAGCTCCTCCTGGCACCCCGACTGCCGGTATTGGGTTGGATGTTCAGAGGAAGGGTCCCCTCTACACATCATGCAACTGATGCTACATGGAGCAAGTGGGTTGCACTGATTACTCAGCGGGCTCGAATAGGAAACCCCAGTCGCCCAGGAATCCTGGAAGTGATTATGGACTGGCCAGAAGGCAAGTACTTTGGGATATCGTCAGAGGAGGAGGTGGTCCGTGCTGAAGAAGCCCCACTGTACAACAAGCTACCAGAAAATGAGAAGAAATATGCCCTGTTCACTGATGGGTCCTGTCGTATTGTGGGAAAGCATCGGAGATGGAAAGCTGCTGTATGGAGTCCTACACGACGAGTTGCAGAAGCTGCTGAGGGAGAAAGTGAATCGAGTCAGTCTGCAGAAGTGAAAGCCGTTCAGCTGGCCTTAGATATTGCTGAACGAGAAAAGTGGCCAGTTCTCTATCTCTATACTGATTCATGGATGGTAGCAAATGCCCTGTGGGGGTGGCTACAACAATGGAAGCAGAACAACTGGGAACGCCGGGGCAAACCCATCTGGGCTGCTGCATTGTGGCAAGATATTGCTGCCCGGGTAGAGAACCTGGTTGTAAAGGTATGCCATGTAGATGCTCATGTGCCCAAGAATCGGGCTACTGAAGAACATCAAAACAACCAGCAGGTGGATCAGGCTGCTAAGATTGAAGTGGCTCAGGTGGACCTGGACTGGCAACATAAAGGTGAATTATTTATAGCCCGATGGGCCCATGACACCTCAGGCCATCAAGGTAGAGATGCAACATACAGATGGGCTCGTGACCGAGGGGTGGACCTGACCATGGACACTATAGCACAGGTTATTCATGATTGTGAAACATGTGCTGCAATTAAACAAGCCAAACGGTCAAAGCCTCTCTGGTATGGAGGACGATGGCTGAAATACAAATATGGAGAGGCCTGGCAGATTGATTACATCACACTCCCCCAAACCCGCAACGGCAAGCGCCACGTACTTACAATGGTGGAAGCAACCACCGGATGGCTGGAAACATATCCTGTGCCCCATGCCACCGCCCGGAACACTATCCTGGGCCTTGAAAAGCAAGTCCTATGGCGACATGGCACCCCAGAAAGAATTGAGTCAGACAATGGGACTCATTTCCGAAACAACCTTATAGACACTTGGGCCAAAGAACATGGTATTGAGTGGGTGTATCACATCCCTTATCATGCACCAGCCTCCGGGAAAGTTGAACGATACAATGGACTGTTAAAGACTACACTGAAAGCAATGGGTGCTGGGACATTCAAAAATTGGGAAACACATCTGGCAAAGGCCACCTGGTTAGTCAATACTAGAGGATCTGCCAACCGAGCTGGACCTGCCCAATCAAACCTGTTACGCACTGTAGAAGGGGATAAAGTTCCTGTAGTGCACGTAAGAAACATGCTGGGTAAGACAGTCTGGGCTACTCCCGCCTCAGGAAAAGGCAAGCCCATTCGTGGGATTGCTTTTGCTCGGGGACCTGGATGCACTTGGTGGGTAATGCAAGAGAATGGGGAGGTCCGGTGTGTACCTCAAGGGGACCTAATACTGGGTGAGAATAGCCCATGAGTTGAATTATAATATGTTAATTATCATATAACACTGTATGTCATCGCTACCATGGTTGCTATATATCATAGATGAAAATGGTGATTAATTAGAAGGTATTGGAAAGAGTGTAACCTGAGCATGACATAAATGGTATGGAATAAGGGGTGGATATCTGTCCTGGTTTCAGTTAGGACAGAGTTAATTTTCCTCCTAGTAGCTGGCAGGGTGCTATGTTTTGGATTAGAATGAGAAGAGCGCTGATAACATGCTGATGTTTTAATTGTTGTAGAGCAGTGCTTACACCAAGCCAAGGACTTTTCAGCCTCTCTCTCCGTCCTGCTAGCGAGCAGGCAAGGGATGCAGCAGAAGCTGGGAGGGGACAGACCCAGGACAGCTGACCCAAACTGGCCAAAGGGGTATTCCATACCATCTGACGTCATGCTGAACAATATATAGGGGTGGCTAGCCGGGGTGGAGGGGTGGCCGGCTGCTCGGGGATAGGCTGGGCATCGGTCAACGGGTGGTGAGCAATTGCATTGTGCATCACTTATTTCGTACACATTATTACTATTAATACTATTATTATTATTATTATTGTTGTTATTCTTTTCCCTGTCTTAATAAACTGTCTTTATCTCAACTCACAGGCTTCACTTTCCCGTTTCTCTCCCCCATCCCGGAGAGGGAGGGGGGAGGGTGAGCGAACGGCTGTGTGGTGTTTGACTGCCAGCCGGGCTAAACCACAACAATTGGGTGTACAAGTGTAGAAGAGGAATGTTTAGTCTGTGTGTTCTTAGGAGACTTAAATGAAATATGCATCAATCTGGTCAGAACAATTCAGGCTGTAAACTACTGAGCATTCCCCCAAAAAAAGTTGTATGTCTACTCACTTTAGACTCTCTTTGAGGTTAAGCAGCAGCTAATGAGTACTTTATAGACTAAATTGTCTTCAAAATCCTACATATATATCCTTGTGGATGACGGATTGCAGCTATCAGTATATCTGCCCACATCTATGCAAACTATTGGTCACAGCCAAGTGTGGACTTGTATTTACCTATGACATTATGGGACTTCAGTCAGCTGTGCCCATGCTGAATGGGGTGGGGTGGGGTAAAGGGTGGGGAGACAGGGGGAAAGGGAAGCTTGTTCCAGAGCTGATTCAGTACTCATTCTCTGAAGGAGTTTCCTTCTTTTGGCTTACTCTGACCTTGAACCATAGTGCAAGCCACTGTGAAATATGTGGATCAGGAAATTTTGATTTGAGTAGGACCTGGAGTTCTAAAGAAACATCACAATTTAACCATTGTTCTTGTGCTTGCTTCAGCTGCTCTTAATGCACAATAAATTTTAAAATGTCAAGACAGTACAGCAGTGTGTTAGTGGAGGTGTAGGCTAAATGTCATACAGACAGTTAAGACACATGGGGGCAGTTTAACTGTTTTGACAATATCCATACCTATATCACAGAATCACAGAATCACAGAATCGTCTAGGTTGGAAGAGACCTCCAAGATCATCTAGTCCAACCTCTGTCCTAACACTAACAAGTCCTCCACTAAACCATATCACTAAAGGCTACATCTAAACGTCTTTTAAAGACCTCCAGGGATGGCGACTCAACCACCTCCCTGGGCAGCCCATTCCAATGCCTAACAACCCTTTCGGTAAAGAAGTTCCTCCTAATATCCAACCTAAACCTCCCCTGGCGCAACTTTAGCCCATTCCCCCTCGTCCTGTCACCAGGCACATGGGAGAATAGACCAACCCCCACCTCTCCACAGCCTCCTTTAAGGTACCTATAGAGAGCGATGAGGTCTCCCCTGAGCCTCCTCTTCTCTAGGCTAAACAAGCCCAGCTCCCTCAGCCGCTCCTCGTAAGACTTGTTCTCCAGACCCCTCACCAGCTTCGTTGCCTTTCTCTGGACTCTCTCGAGCACCTCCATGTCCTTCTTGTAGCGAGGGGCCCAAAACTGAACACAGTACTCAAGGTGCGGCCTCACCAGAGCCGAGTACAGGGGGACAATCACCTCCCTAGACCTGCTGGCCACACTGCTTCTTATGCAAGCCAGGATGCTGTTGGCCTTCTTGGCCACCTGAGCACACTGCTGGCTCATATTCAGCCGACTATCAACCAGTACTCCCAGGTCCTTCTCCGCCAGGCAGCTTTCCAGCCACTCATCTCCCAGCCTGTAGCTCTGCTTGGGGTTGTTGCGCCCCAGGTGCAGGACCCGGCACTTGGCCTTGTTGAACTTCATACAGTTGACCTCAGCCCATCGGTCCAGCCTATCCAGATCTTCCTGCAGAGCCTTCCTTCCCGCGAGCAGATCGACACACGCACCTAACTCGGTGTCATCTGCAAACTTACTGAGGGTGCACTCGATCCCCTCATCCAGGTCATCGATAAAGATATTAAAGAGGACTGGCCCCAGCACTGAGCCCTGGGGGACTCCACTAGTGACCGGCCTCCAACTGGATTTGGCTCCATTCACCACAACTCTTTGGGCCCGGCCATCCAGCCAGTTTTTAACCCAACAAAGCATACGCCAGTCCAAGCCACGAGCAGCCAGTTTCTCGAGGAGAATGTTGTGGGAAACGGTGTCAAAAGCCTTACTGAAGTCAAGGTAGATCACATCCACAGCCTTCCCCTCATCCACCAAGCGCGTCACTTAGTCATAGAAGGAGATCAGGTTCGTCAAGCAGGACCTACCTTTCATAAACCCATGCTGACTGGGCCTGATCGCCTGGTTGCCCTGCAAGTGCCGCGTGATGACACTCAAGATAATCTGCTCCATGAGCTTCCCTGGCACCGAGGTCAAACTAACAGGCCTATAGTTGCCCGGGTCTACCCTCCGGCCCTTCTTGTAGATGGGCGTCACGTTTGCTAGCCGCCAGTCAACTGGAACCTCCCCTGATAGCCAGGACTGCCGATAAATAATGGAAAGCGGCTTGGCCAGCTCCTCCGCCAGTTCGCTCAGTACCCTTGGGTGGATCCCATCCGGCCCCATCGACTTGTGTATATCCAAGTGTCGTAGCAGGTCGCCAACCATTTCTTCATGGATAGCGAGGGCCACATCCTGCTCCCCATCCCCTTCCACCAGCTCAGGGTACCCGGTATCCAGAGAACAACCGGTCTTGCCACTAAAGACTGAGGCAAAGAAGGCATTGAGCACCTCAGCCTTTTCCTCATCTTTTGTAACTAAGTTTCCCCCCGCATCCAGTAAAGGATGGAGATTCTCCTTAGTCCTCCTTTTTGTGTTGATGTATTTGTAAAAACTTTTTTTGTTATCTTTAACGGCAGTAGCCAGATTGAGCTCCAGATGAGTTTTGGCCTTTCTAATTTTGTCCCTGCACAGCCTCGCAACATCCTTATAGTCCTCTTGAGTAGCCCGCCCTCTTTTCCAAAGATTATGAACCCTCCTTTTTCTCCTAAGCTAGAGCCACAACTCTCTGCTCAGCCAGGCCGGTCTAGTTCCGCGCCGGCTCATCTTTGGGCACGTGGGGACAGACCGCTCCTGAGCCGTTAAGATTTCCTTCTTGAGGAGCGCCCAGCCTTCCTGGACTCCTTTGCCCTTCAGAACCTCCTCCCAGGGACTCTGCCAACCAGTGTCCTGAACAGCTCAAAGTCAGCCCTCCGGAAGTCCAAGACAGCGGTTTTACTGGTCCCCTTCCTGACTTCGCCAAGAATAGAGAACTGAACCATTTCGTGGTCACTCTGCCCAAGACAGCTCCCAACCACCACATCTCCCACCAGACCGTCACTGTTCGTGAACAGAAGGTCTAGCGGGGCACCTCCCCTGGTAGGCTCTCTAACCAGCTGCATCAGGAAGCTATCTTCTACGCTCTCCAGAAACCTCCTAGACTGCTTTCTCTGGGCTGTGTTGTGCTTCCAGGATATGTCTGGGAAGTTGAAGTCCCCCACGAGAACAAGCGCTGACGATTTCGCGGCTTCTGCCAGCTGCCTGTAGAACTCCTCATCCGTCTCCTCATCCTGGTTCGGCGGTCTATAACAGACCCCCACCAGGATGCTTGCCTTGTTGGCCTTCCCTCTGATCCTAACCCATAGGGACTCAACCTTATCATTCCCAGCCTCAAGTTCCTCAACATCAAAACACTCTCTAATATAGAGAGCCACACCACCACCCCTTCTGTGCTGCCTGTCCCTTCTGAAGAGCCTATAGCCAGAAGCCTATAGCCAGACATTGCAGCACTCAAGTCATGTGAGTGGTCCCACCACGTTTCCGTGATGGCAACCAAGTCATAGCCTTCGCGCTGCACGATGGCTTCCAGCTCGTCCTGTTTGTTGCCCATGCTGCGTGCATTAGTGTAGATGCACTTCAGTCGGGCCATTGCCATCTTCCCCGGCTCTGCCATTGTTCCCCCTGGCACAGCTCCAACAGGCCTTCTTTCAGCCCCATCCCCCTTCTTTCCTAGTTTAAAGCCCTCTCAACGAGCCCTGCTAGCTCCTGGGCTAGGATCCGTTTTCCCCTTAGAGATAGGGACCCGTCTGCGGCCATCAGGCCGGGTACCGAGTAAAGCGCCCCATGGTCAAAAAACCCAAAATTTCTGTGTTGGCACCAGCCTCTGAGCCACGTGTTAATCAGGTGGGCTTTCCGTGTCCTCTCGGTACCCCTCCCTGCTACTGTAGGCATAGATGAAAACACCACCTGTATTCCCGCTCCAGCCACTAACCGTCCCAGTCCCCTAAAGTCCCGTTTGATAGCCTTCAGGCTTCTCCCTTCATATCATCACTGCCAGCCTGGACTATCAAAAGAGGGTAGTAGTCAGAGGGGCGGACCAGGATTTTCATATCCCATATATGGATATGAAAGAATTCCCCTGATAGAAGAGAACTTGTTAGCAGGGGAAAAAAAAAAAAAAAAAAAAAGAGTGAAAAAGGACTTCCCTCCTTTGTCACTCCTTTCTATGCAAAAGAGCTATGAAGGAAAGGAAACACCATCTTGGTAGAAGAAAGAGATGGGGAAAAAAAAACATCCAAGATTAGCGTAGACAAACCAATAGAATCATGAAGATATAACTGAGATTATTTCACCTACCTTGAGGAAACATTATAAGATACCTGATTGAATAGCTGTTTTTACCCTCTCTTCTTGGATCAAATATAAGGGCTGGACCTGGACAATCAGATTTATTGCTTATGTTCCACGATGTTTGAATTCTGGTATCATGCCTTTGTGTCATTGGCACCTAGCATTAACACACATCAAAGGTTATAAATGGTTCGTTTCAAATCCCCATGCCTCTCCCATGTCTCTCCTGTTCCCCGAAATACAATTTATCTGTATTAAGCTCCTTTAGGAAACGGTATGCTATCTTCAGATTTAAAAAAAAAAAAAAAAAAAGAAAAAAAAAGAAAGAAAAAGAAAAAGAAAAAGAAAAAGAAAAAGAAAAAGAAAAAAAAAAAAAAAGAAAAAGAAAAGAAAAAAAAAGAAAAAGAAAAAGAAAAAGAAAAAGAAAAAGAAAAAGAAAAAGAAAAAGAAAAAGAAAAAGAAAAAGAAAAAGAAAAAGAAAAAGAAAAAAAAAAAAAAAGAAAAAGAAAAAGAAAAAGAAAAAGAAAAAGAAAAAGAAAAGCTCTTATATAAAAACATAGAAAAAATGTACTAATTTTATTAAGGTTTGCAGAAGGAACACCAGATGTTCACTGAATCACAGCTCTCCATTTAGGATCTTAGGGATTTTTAGAAACATTCTTTTAAACTAATATATTGACAACATTCCTAAAAAATCTGCATAGAATCTGCCTTACAGCCTGTAAAATATGTAGAAAACGTGACTTTGCTATGAATCCCATGCTTTTCTATAAGCATACTGAAGATGTGAAAGAGGTTCCCAGAGGAAAGATTTAACAGCAACAGTCTAGCCACAGCTCATATCACAGTGAGTTAACAGAATACTTCAGATGTGATTCTACTTTACAGAGCAAAATGGCAAAGAGAGGAATATTACCTTTATTAGGTTTCATTGAGCTGTTTCATGAGTTCAGTATACAAGAGACCGTTTTGGTAATTTGCAGTCCTACTCATTAGCTTGTGGACACCTGAAGATTTTCTTCTTACTTTCTGGAAGCCAAATGATGCTTTCAGTTGCACCTGTTTAGTCTCATTTTATTCAGCTTATGCCCTCAATTATACATGGGCAAATTCTCTGTAAATGATCAGAGGTAGACTCCTGTATCCCTGGTATAAATGTGAACATTTTAATTTTACAAGACTTTTCTGCATGCTTCCAAATTATACCTCATCTGTATACAATTGATTTAACTGTTTTGTTTTTTGTTCTGTTATTTAACTAAGGAAAACCAAAGAGAACATTTTCATGAATTCATTTGTCATAAGTCAGTAGGCAACTAATTTCCATATTTTCACACAGAGACTTACAGTGGTTTAACTAGATCAACACACTTGAGTTGAAATGGAACATCTAGCCTTGGCATGACCAAAATACTGTATATCTACTTTTTATCTTTTATATATCTACTTATGGGATAACTCTAACTGTAGAAATTAGGAGATGGACAATAGAATATTTCCCTTTTTGAAGTGTAGGTAAATAATACTGTAATAAAAAAACAGTGATTGTCATTTTAGTAATGGCAAGCTAAGACAGAGAGAGATTACGGGCTAGTCCCATAAAGATATTTTGGCATGTGTCCACCAGAGTGGAACTTGAAACTCTGACTAAACTTTCTATGCAGTGCCTGGAGGAAATTATCCATTCATGAAAAGGATTCATAGCAGTCAGCATGCCGAACTAGAGATATGCTTAAATTGGAGAGTAGGAAATGACAGAGAGAGCACATGGTGTAACTCACACCTCTTTTTGACATTGATATATCTGCTGTGTAGACTCCAACATAATATGGAAGCATGTGATCTAGCTCTCTACTGAAAGCATCTTAGCAGGAAAAATAAGCCAACACTTAGCTTCACTTATTGATGATGCAGTGCTTAATCTCAGTAATTTAGGTGTTTCTAGACTTTAGGTGTTTTTAGACTTTTCTAGACTTATTAAGGCATATATTTTAGTCTGGAATTTGTAGTCCCGAACCTTTCCCTTGACGTAAGGAACTAAGCAGCTCCCCTAGAAAACATTTTTCCCTTTCTTTTAATACATGGACAATGCTAAGGCTGTCTTTCATTAGAGAATTCAATCTCAGGGCCTTCCTCAGTATTGGAACATAAAATGTTATTTTGCAATCTACTAGATGTAGGCACTAACCATAAACTTAGAGGGCAGGCAATCTGCATTAAAATATAAAGACAACCCTAGAAAAATCAGCTGGAACCCAGGACTTCCCTTCCTTGGAGAGCCATAATCACTAGATTGGAGGGTAATATTGTCTCTACCTCTCCCTTTACTTCTCCACAAGTCTGTAATTTTTGCTTCATAGTGGCACCATGGCAAAATGTTAGGTAGAGATCTGAGACCTTATTACTAAACTTCATCTTTCCCTGCATCTGGCAATGCATAATTTCTATACTTCATGTACATAGAGGGACAAGCTTCTTCTTAGTGTTTTGTGGCCACACTTGAGCTTGAAGGAAAATTCTTGCATCTATTCTTCATTTCTCTCTCTAGATTTGTGGTAAAGTACTTGGGGTAAGAAAACATTAGAATTTCTTTCAAAAATTTGTTTTTAAACAGCTACCTGCATCCAACTTGTTAGATTTGTGATAAAAAAATATGTAAACACGTGCATTTATGCATATATGTGTTTTTAAATATATCTTTATAACAACTATATAATATATATAACGTTCTTCTGTGTAAACATTAAAGAGAATTGAAACTTGGCTTTCAAAAACATAGGTCACAAAGTACATGCTTATTCCCTTTAAACACTCAGTATATACTTACTGATTAACCACAGAAATACAGTGTGAGCAACTGGGCATAAAAGTCTTCTTTTTACACCTTTTAGGAAGGCAATAAAGTCTTTTGGAAACATATAGACTCATTTGCAGGCTTAAGAAGAGACTGTTATTTAAAGAATCTGTAATTTAAGACTTCATAATTTTTAGCAGCTTTGTGAATAGTTGAAATTAATTCATGTCATTCAGATCTTTACGTTTTAAATTAGATTTGTACTTCCATATCTGCTTATAAATGTTCATGTGACTGCTGAAAATATTTTCATATTGCCATTTTTAAATCTGTATTTTTTGTTGTTGTTGTTGTTATCTGAAAATGATACTTTTAAAATTACACTAGGCAAAATAGTAGTCATAATTCTACATATATGCATGAAGCACACATGAAACTGGGCAGGGATGACTGTACATACTTTTTTTTCCTATGGTTATACCTTTGAAATTCCCTTGTTAAGACAGATACAATCAATTTTATTGGCTACAAATACAAGAATGAAAGCAATTACATTAAAAAGTCAAAGACAATTTACAAAAATATGTCTAAATTATCTAGCATAGCGTAATGTGTATTATGAATCCATTATTCTGTGCTACTACAAAACAACTCTTTCTTGTGGGGACATGGACTTGGTTACTCTTGGTACATCCGTAAAACTATTTGCACAGAAAAATCTTAGCTGATGGATAATACAAATGTGTTTACAGTTTGCTGTTTCCTAACTTTACAGGATTTTTCTTCCAGCCATACACACAAATAAAAGCAAACTAGTATCTTGATATTTCTTTTTACTTAGCACACTTAGCCATAATTCAAGTACTTTTCTCTACTCTAACGAGGAGGTTTTGATTGATGAAGGGCTTTCTACTGATGAATGGTAATATCTGGGCTCCCAAAACTGTTGTCTTTCTCAAAGACAGATGGTAAATCTGTCAGCAGTAGCATTCTGCACAACAGCAGCCCAGATGCTTTTAAGCTTTCTGTGTGAAGCCTCTCCACCCCTCAAGAGTACCAAAGGGCTACATGCCAAAGAAAGGTCCCCAAGGCAATTATCTCCCTCTGAATTCAACTCCAGCTGTCTGAGAAGTCAAATGAACACAGCTTGTTTGGTCATACACCATTTAATGTGAAGAGTCTGCTTCTTTATAATTAAGGCAGCCATAATAGATCAGTCCAGCTGTTTTCTAACAACAAAAAAACAAATCTAGGTGACCTTTATTGTTCACAAAGCACCATGAGACAAAACTTTCTATTTTATTTTTAACTAATGAAAACTGATAGTCCTAATGATTACTATTATGTAACTTTTCTGCATGTATATTTTTGCCATTCACAGGAACTCATATCCACAGTATTTTTGGGTCTTTTAGTGCAAACTCAAGAACAAAGAATACTGTGAAACATAGGCTTTGCACTTCAACTTTCTCAGACTCCTGAATCTTTCTTTAGTATGACTGGACCACAATGTATATTTGTTTAAGAAGTGGAAATAGATGCTAGCAATTAAAAAATTAGAAAAAGGTTGCATTTTTTAAGGATAAAGTATCAAACCTTAGGTTTCAGCAACTGAAACAGAGACTAGATCACCTTCCTTATATGTTTCTAGTATAAAGTTATTAGATTGTTACTATATACTTTCTTGAAGAAAGTCAGCAAAGGAATGTTTTCTTTTGATAATTGCAGATACGAGTGACTATACTATTGTATTCCTTGAAATATGAAAACTCTTATAAAGATACATTGATTTTAATATGCATAAGATAATTGTAATACTTAGACAAGCTCTGTTCAGAGACTCCATACAGTAACATCCTAAAAATGCATTTCATTGTTTCAAATGAAGCAAATTTGTTTAAGCATTGGGAAGCAGCCATTACTAAAGGAGGATGCTACTAACTTCAATGACTGCTCAAAAACAAATTAAGAAGTCATTAGTTTCACTGTGTCATCATTAGAGCATGAAGCAACCTGACAATTTCACATTTTTTAAAATATTTTTTTTAATTTTTCATTATTTCTTGAAGAGTAGAATTTTTTATTTTTTCCCTCCTATGCATGTGGTTCTATAACTGCCAGAAAATTGAGTTTCTATTTGTAGGTAAGCATAATTCAACAGAAAAAAGAGCACATACAAAAAATACAGAAAGCTTCTGTGCAGAAAACAATGCATATTATAAAGATATTTTATATATGCACCTGCATATCTATATTTATCCATATGGGTATGTTTATAGAGATATATGTACCAACATCAAAAACTAAGGTGTCTGGCTTCTTTACAAAAAAGCAAGTCCATACAAAAAACTACAGTGGTCAACTATTCGACTGAGATAGTACAAATTTATAAGAAGGACATAGACTTAACATTGAGTAATACTTATAAATTTGTTTATTCCTCTGAAGGGAAAGCAAGAACTGTTATTACTACTACTACTACTACTACTGCTGCTGCTGCTACTACTACTACTACTACTACTACTAATAATAATAATAATAATAATAATAATAATAATAAATACTCTACTTATCCAAATCAGTCAAACCTGCAACCAGTTCATGGAAGAGTGAAAAATCTCTCCACAGTACTGCAAGATTATGGATTATGCAAATCTTACTTCCATCAAAAAGCAGCAATAAAACTCCCCTGAATACCAACAGAGGGTCCCTGCTTAAAATTTTCGAAAAATAAGGAGGTTCCTATATTCACAAATATGTATGCTACAAAAGATCTTCCAATTTACAAAGAAGTAGCTTCATTATGAAGGAGACAAAGCAAGAGTTCAATATAAAAACTTCATATAATTCCTTCAGAAATGATATGAATGCTTTGATTTTATATCAGGTGAGACTTCTGTCTAAAATTTTACAGCAGGTTAAAATCCCCCACAAATAATGTGAGTACTAAGAAAAGTGATATTTCAGTTAAGAGAATATTAGTGTTACAGAGATTAACTATTTGAGATTAAAGAAATAGTAATGAAGACTGGAAAAAATGTTAGTTCCAAAATCAGTGATATAAAAGATGTGAAAAATAACACAACTAGGAAATAAGGCATATAAATTATGCATGGCAAAGCCACAGTTAGATATGTCTGAGACCTAACGCTTGGTATGGAAGTAGCACTGAGGTAATTGTCTTGCAGTATAAAAATCAGATACTGATTTCTGTTTCAGACACAGTGTAAGTACAGCCTGAGAACTCTTCTGCAAGCTAATTTAATTCAGTCACCACAAAAGTGATGGAACAAATGAATGTCATTTCAAGGGCAGCCACGTTTTCCTGGATGTCTAAATCCACACAACATTGTGAGCAGAATTATCTCCTTTGCTCTTAGTAAACCTCTGGTTATCTGCAATCCTACCTCAAACTTGCATACTGCTTCATTCACTAGCTACTATAATAGTCTGCTGCCCTGGTAACTGAAGACAAAAACAACCAGCAATTCAACTCACAATCACAGTTCAGTGTATACAGATCTCAATGAAAGCCCGATTTTAGAAGAAGCACAAGCAATTTCTGGTCCATGACAGTCTGGCTAGTTGTTCACCATAAGAAAGTTGGAACTGAGCTTTCCAGATGGTTTTATGAAGCATATATTCCATTTTTGTGTCTCACATCCTTTTACGAATATGGATTCCTAACTCAGAGTGTCATATATCCACACACACAAATAGATATATATCCTGGTTTCAGTTAGGATAGAGTTAATTTTCCTCCTAGTAGCTGGTAGGGTGCTATGTTTTGGATTAGGATGAGAAGAGTGCTGATAACATGCTGATGTTTTAACTGTTGCAGAGCAGTGCTTACATGAAGCCAAGGACTTTTCAGCTTCTCGCTCTGTCCTGCCAGCGGGCAGGCTAGGGGGGCAGCAGGAGCTGGGAGGGGACAGACCCAGGACAGCTGACCCAAACTGGCCAAAGGGGTATTCCATACCATCTGATGTCATGCTGAACAATATATAGGGGTGGCTAGCCGGGGTGGGGGGCCGGCTGCTCGGGGATAGGCTGGGCATCGGTGAACGGGTGGTGAGCAATTGCATTGTGCATCACTTGTTTCATACACATTATTATTAGTAGTACTATTATCATTATCATTATCATTATTATTATTATTATTATTAATTATTTTCCTGTCTTAATAAACTGTCTGTATCTCAACCCACAGGCTTCACTTTCCCATTTCCCTCCCCCATCCCAGAGAGGGAGGGGGGAGGGTGAGCGAACGGCTGTGTGGTGTTTAGCTGCCGGCCGGCTTAAACCACAACAATATGAAATAAAAGATGAGTTTAGTAAATAAATAAATATTTGTCTCCTCTATGTATAGCAGTCAAGTCCTATTTTTCATATTAACCTTAACTCTGTTTTCATAACTGATAATACAATTTCAACATTTTGCTTTTTGTAGAAGACAAAAGTATAACGTTAGAGACAGTTATGCTACTAATTAGTGATAATGCCGACATCCATAATGCACTAATTTCACTGAAAATTGATGCCTTACTGGTGATATTAAGACTGCACGTACCAGTTTTGGAACATACTTGGATGAAAGTTTTAAATTTAAATACGCTTAATGGACAGTCATTGACTCAGACTATGATGAAAAGATGGAACCTAACAGTGTCTTAGAGAACAAGTGTGAGTTAACATATATGTTGTTACACACATCCTTCCTCTAATGACAAAGAGCTGCTGTAGAATTGCCTCTACTTCCAGACTCTTAGCAGACATACAGTATCTGTTGCTCACTGTCAAGGTTTTCACTGCAATAGAGGCTTCATCTATCTGAAAGAAATAAAAGTTTCTAGATTTAAGAAGGAAACTAGATGTGAATCCATGTCATGGAAGCTGTCTAACCATAAAATAAAGTTAATTGTCACCAGTCTCCATAGGAAAACACTTCAGTAAGTCCACAGGAGTAAAGGGAGTGGGAGGAGAGGGCAAACTTCTAGTCAGCAGTATAAAAGACAGCATAAATTCTAAACTTAGCATTCAGATTTCAGCAACTCTCATCTAGATGAAATTCTGAATACACATCAATATAATAGTTTAATCCTTCAAATAAGGTATTTTTGTTAGAGAGGAAAAAATAAAAATGAATTAAAAACTTACTGTGGTTCAAATTCCATCTACTAGCAATCTCCACTGTAAAAATTTCTGCCTCTAGAGAGATATCTCTGAGTTTAAGTCAGCACAGTCTATGTTCTAGTACTAGTAAAGCTTGAAATATTTACCTCTACAAAATCAAGCAAACTACAACAACAAAAAACGAATATAATTAAAAGTCATGAGACTAATTTAATAAGGTTTCTTTTTGAAAATCCCAGATTATATATAGTTTTGTTAAAGGTAAAACATTATTTGAAAATAGTTTCAATTACATATTATGAAAATTAAGCAGATGCAATATTAAAAGCAATTTTTATGTTAGCAGGACATGAACCTTAAAGCTGAAGCTTTTGGAAAGGCGATGAACACTAGGGGTAGAGTGAGACTGCTAATTCTGCTTCATGAAAAATTTCAAAAAGCAAAATTTGTTTTCGCTCTGAATTGGAGCAAAACCAATAATTTTCATTCTCCTTGAAACCAACATGTAAACAGAAAGCTGTTCAAAAACAAAAACTTTGTATTTTCTGTCAAAATGAAAGCAACAAGAATAAAGCAATTGGAGGCAGCAGCTGCCAAATCATCTGCAAACCAAAGAGGCAAGAGATTCCTCTCATCCACAAGTCCTTTCTAACTCTAGTCTCCCTGATTAGCTGCTAGAAATTAACAAGTTTTCTCTTGAAATGTGTGTTTAATTTTCTTTAAAAAAATAGCAAACAACAAAAAAGTTTTATCACCAATTATATTAGTTGAACTGCTGGAAGAATATGATACTTTTCAGGACGCATGCTAATGTCACTAGCAATTGGATAATTTACTGTGAATATGTGCTGGTCCATCTGGTGATTAAGTTGTGTTGTAAGGAAGACTGATAATAATCGGAAATAACGAAATATGAGAAGAGATTTATTAGAAATGAGATATGGAAGAAACTGATTAGACTGTCTATCCCACAGCCGAGCCAAGAAAAGGAGGTCTTTTGTTGTATTTTTTTTTCAAAAAAAAAAAAAAACATTTTAAAAGGTTTTCATATAAAGATGGCAACAAAGAATGGCAGATAATCCCATAAAAATTCTGACAAGATCTGTTAATTGAGTATTTTAATGATTTATTTATTTTAATTAAATGTATACACCATTTTCCCCCCTATTTGATTAAAGAACATCATGTTGCCTGATAATGAGAATAGTTCAGATGGTTTCCAGTCTATGATCAGTAAACAAATAATATTATTAGTATAATGGTTAAAGATTGCAGATTGCTTATAAATAATGTTTCTGAATGCTGCATGCAATGACAATTAGGAAATTGTCTTGTCACCATAATTAGACTTGTTAATGTATCAATTAAGACTCACAAAGCACAACTGAATGACATATGTTGTCAAGATGTGGCTAAATCATAAAGCTACCTTTGGAAATATTTTAAATCATTCGTACTGATTAATTGGCCAGACATCAGATGGGATAAATCATAATAATGTTAATGACTGAACTACAGCTATGTCTTATAGTAGAAAGAAAGAGAAACTTTTCCTGGTAAAGTCATGAAGTTATTCTTCCAGGTAGGTCCTGAACTGGAGTATTTCATCCAATTTGGACAGTGATCTTTGAGATGTTATACACTGAAATGCAGGATGGAAAAGAGCAATAGAAAGAACAAATATTGTCTCCAGGAAATACCTGAAAGGAAACATATTATTTATCCTAAAGAAGAGAGATTTACAGGTAAAGAAATGTGGCTTCAAAAGCCATAGGAGTAATGATTTCCATGTCTATCATGTCTGAAAAGACACTATAAGTTTAATTATATTGAAAAGAGATTAAACATTAAGAAAAGGTAAAGAAAATGTAAGGCATGAGAATAATTGTCTGAATAAGTCTAAACTATATGTCATTGAGGGTTTTGAAAAGGGATTATGTAAATATGTACTAGAAACTATAAAAACAGAAGGAATTCTGTGTTGTGTCAAAAGACTGTGAGAATACCTTGCAGTGATCCTTCCAAGGTTTTTCCATCTTTCTGCTATTACTGTGTTTACTTATTCTTAAAAGCAAGTTTGATTGATTGAACTTGAAGGATTTTATTTTAATATTTGAGATCCATACAAACATAAGTATTCATCATGTATTGAGACAAATTATCACATGCTCTGGCATTCGTACACTGTAAAGGAGAAATACACAGGAACGCCAAAACATAAAAAAGCTACATATATAAGAAACCACAGAAATAATTCTCAGGTTGCTAAGGTCAACACCATGAACCTGGGAACACCATCCTACATCATGCTACATTGTTCTCAGATACAGAGTTTGGTGTGAACTCAAACACAAACATAAGGCACAAAAAATGCCATGCTCTGAGTTTCCAGAGAAATTTAGGGTATTGGACTACTCATATCTCTACTGTTTCCTATTTCTTAATGGTCTCCAGCATGCCTTTGCACCAAGGCCCTTCATGGGACATGGACTTCAAGACCATCAGTAAGCATTCAGCTAGACCTTTATTTGATCTTCATAGGATTTTGGTGGATGGAGGCAGAGATCAAGGTAAACCAGCTAACTGCTGTTAGATGCACAGCCTACTTGTAGATAACGTTTTTGTATTCGGAAGTAATGCATTCCACTAAATTAAGACTGAAGAATACATCAGGAGTTCAATTACACCTACGGGTTCAGTTGTTAATATTTATACTATAGTTTGCATTGAGCATAGCCTGCTGTTCCCCTGAGTTAGGGGAAACTCCTGAGGTTGCAGCTGATCTCCATAAACTGGGTTTGTTCCTCACCTTCTAAAACTTCCAGAGTGGATTCAGTCTTTCCTAGTCATCCTCTTGGATCTGTGTACAAAGGGAATAATCTGCACTCCATTTAGTGGAGAAACAGCAACCACATCCAAGATTCATAAAAAGTTATTAGTTAGTATGAGATAAATCTCATGCTTTGCAACCGAGACCCTATGGTCACATTTTCATTCCTTGTGACTTTACATGCTTGACAA
This sequence comes from Cygnus olor, assembly GCF_009769625.2. Classification (NCBI taxonomy): domain Eukaryota; kingdom Metazoa; phylum Chordata; class Aves; order Anseriformes; family Anatidae; genus Cygnus; species Cygnus olor. Next base: position 52,608,938 of record NC_049169.1, read on the forward strand.
TACTGGTTGATCTTTGATTGAAGTACTGCTAGCATATTCTGTCATTGGCACCACTCAACCAGACTGATGTTCAATCTACTGATCAACTGAACCTGTCATACGGGATCATTGAGTGGAACCAGTTTGGCAAAGTAGCTGCAGGTTTGGTAACCTGTTTGAGCCCACCACCAGGTGCACTCACCTACCCTTGCCTTCCACTGACACCCAGCCCTGGATGCAGCTCTCTGTTTTGCTTTCCCTTACCTCACACCAACACTTTTTTCAGACTTTGACTAGATGAAGTTTCTTGAGAAACTCTACAACTGAGAAGGCAAACCTTCTCAGGATGAAAGTTCATTTGGAATAATCTGCTTGTGGGTGCTATGAATACTGGTATTCTTATTTTTAATATGGTAAAGAAAAGAGGGGGATAAAAAGGAAAAGAAAAAAGAAAAAAAAAGCAAAAAAAGCTTTTTTTTTTCATGCACTACTTAAAAGGCAGGTTTCATTTTACATGATAACCTACAAATTGAGCAACATATGTTTTCTTAAAGAAAAAGTGTTCAGAAGCAACATAAAACCAAACATATTCTGAATTTTCCTCTGCACTATGTCTTCATTATAGCTGCTTTCATTTTAGCACCAAAAGACAAATTTCAATTTCAGCAGCATTTCTGCACTGTATAGCAGGGAAGGGATTCTGTTTTAGTAAGTAACAACAGGGCATTCAGCCTTTTTAAATTGAGGTCTTCACACTACAAGCAAGAAGTAGAGACATTCACTACAGAAAATAATGCATAGAGAAGACAACTATTGCTATGAGAAGGCTAGCTAAAATGTTCCTTGAAGCTCTGGGACTTGAGAGGATAAAATGTTCTTCAGAAATCATTACACCAAATTATTTTTTAAAAGGCAAATCTGTGTTTATTTGTTTACTTAATTTCTTTTCTGCCACTATTGTAATCTGTTATTTGACTAATATAGCCCATAGGAGATTGCGTCACTGAAATTTCAAACTGCATGGGGACAAAAAAAATAAAAAAATAAAAAAGCAGGTGGAGACTCACTGGATTAAGAAAGTAGTTTCAAAACAAGCATTCCTGTTACTTAATTTTTCTGTTCTCCAGAAAGAACAGCAGACCTAGAATTAAAAAAATGAAAATAATTTTATATATATATAAAAAATAAAAAATAAAAAATAAAAATAAAAAGGACTTTTAAAAAGGATCAAATTCTATTAGTATTAATCTGTATGCACTGGAAATTAGTCGAAGTCTTTTACAAATCAGATTACACCATCCCTGCTTATGAGATATTTTGTGACTCTTTCCAGTACTCTGTGCAGTCACAAAACAGATAAGCCCAAGATTTACTTCATCGCAGTCTTTTTAATATTTAAGTCACAGATGTATTTCCTCAAACAGTTGTAATCAAAGCATCTGTAAGAAAGCCTACTATTTTCTCATGTCCTGTTCCATGCATTTGAAAGCTCTCTTTTAGAAGCAGACTCAGAGGACAGGGAACACATTTAGAGTCTTAATTTGTAGTCATGTAGTGATATTGTTTCCTTCATAAATGACTGGGTTATAAGAAAGCAATTCTTTCCTATAACACTTATACATGATTTCCCTTCCTCTTAAACTTGCAGCTGTGTTCTCCAAACCATGTTATTGTGGGACAAAATTTATTGTAATTTCCCTCAGCCACAGGGCAGGTTTATTTAAAATGCAATTCTACCTTGAAAATGATTATTTTAATGCACTATCAGAGATTCTCTGTTCGCTATGCCTGAGTGATTCCAATATTAAAAGTGCTAGTAATGAATATCAAAAGAAATGAACTGTCAGGCATATAAACTCAACCTGAAAGCCAACCTGCCTCCTTCCTTTGATAGAGTAATAAAGATTCTGGAGGCCAAATTATACCTCAATTACAAATGTGTAGCTTCATTGTCTTCTGATTATGTTTTCAATGACATCTGTGGAACCCTATTGCCATCAATGTTTTTATGCACGTGTAATGTTGGCTAAATTGAATCTGCCTAGTCTTTCCTTAGCTGATGTTTTAGAGGAGATTACATCATGTTCCTTTTTCTTAATATTTCCCTAAAGTTAATGTAGAGGAAAATGTTTTAGAAATCTTACTTTTTCTTTTTCTTTTTTTTTTTTCCTTGATTACACTCAGTAGAAAATATCATGTTAAGAAGCATATATCTGTTTTGTCAGAAGAAGAATATGTCTGATACTTAATGACAGTATACCCTGAAAGTCAGTGGAGTGTACCTTATATCTACATTTCTCAGAAAAACCTGTTGCATGTCTTGGGGAGAAAGCCATGAGCCAAATGATGGATTTTAAAAGACATTTAGGTGCATAAAGAAAAAGACCAGTGCCTAATAATCTATGGAAAAGCCATGTACGCCTGAGCAAATGGTTGGTTTTAAACTCTTTGGAAGAGAGAGCACCTTTTGAGTTAGAATGTTTAGGTACCATAGCAATGAAATAGCTATTCCAGGAATAGTATTAGAGACCTTTCTTAGTGAAGGTGGTTGCACACACATACTATTTAACGTAACTGTAATATTGCATTCAGTTGAATAAATTAGTTTGCAAGATTAGTGCACCAATATCCTCATATGTTTTGCCCATATGTGGTGTTGCTTCTGTACATATGTTTCTCTTAAATCAAATATCTAAATGCAGTATCTTTTAAAGGGGGAAAGGGGAGGAGTGGGGAGAAGATTTTTTGTTTTTTTATAAAACGGTTTCAATTTGAAGGACCCTTAAAGATCATCTAGATCCAATCCCCCTGCCATGCGCAGAGATACTTTCCACTGGAACATGTTATCCAATACCCCATCCAATCTGGCCTAAAATACTTCCCCTGATGCTCACATACACAATTTCTTTGGGCAACCTGTTCCAATGTCTCACCCCTCTCAAAGTGAATAATCTCTTTCTACTGTCTAATCTAAATCTACTCCCTTTTAGTTTAAAGCCATTACCCCTTGTCCTATTGCTACACTCCCTGATAAACAGTCCCTCCCCATCTTTCATGTAGGCCCCCTTTAAGGTTGCTATCAGGTATCCCTCTTCTCCAGGCTGAACAACCTCATTTCTCTTAGCCCATCTTAACAGAAGAGGTGCTCCAGCCCCCTGATCAGTGGCCCTCCTCTGGACTAGTTCCAACAGGTCTATGTCTATCTTATGCCAGGGTCCAGATGGGTTCTCATAAGGGCAGAGTAGAGCGGGGGGAATTATTTCCCTTGACCTGCTGGCCACATTTCTTTTGATGCAGCCCAGGATATGGTTGACTTTCTGAGCTGCAAGCTCATGTTGCCAGCTCAAGTATATTTTTTCATCCACCAACACCCCCAAGTACTTCTCCACAGGGCTGCTTTCAATCCACTTATCACCCAGCCTGTATTCAGGTTTGGAATTGCCTTGACCGAGGTGCAGGAACTTGTGCTTAGCCTTGTTGAACTCTGTAATGTTCACATGAGCCTAACTTTTAAGCCCGTCAAGGTCCCTCTGGATGGCATCCCTTCCCTCCAGTTTGTCAACCAAACCACTCAGTTTGTTGTCACCTGCAGATTTGTTGAGGGTGCCCTAAATCCCACTGTCTGTGCCACAGACATTGTTAAATGATACCAGATATTCATATCAGCTGGATTTGTAACGTAATTTGGAATACTAAAAAAAATAAATAAATAATAATAAAAAAAGGTAATGTATGTCAGAGAGCATACATTTATTCTAGACAATGATGTTCATTATCTTACTTGAGTGTTTACATACAGAGGAATCCTCTCTTTCTTTCACATCAGGAATCTGAAATTTCATACTATAGCCCTATCAGCATGAACAAACCTAGGAATACATATGGCAGGGTTTTTAGAAATGTCACTGTATAAAATGCAGTACATTTCTGAGGATGAACAAAATTTATTTTGCAAATCCCTGTTTCAAATAGTGTATATTTACTACCATTGTTGATCAAAATTTTATCATAAAGACTTTTTTAACAAAAAATTGGAAATGGAAGTTTGAGATATATTTTTTAAGTTCATACATTGTTTTTCCTTCTGAAACACAAAAATTGAAATAATTCTTATGTTCAATAGACAAGTAATTTGTATTTATTTCTCTACTATTTGTGATGGTTTCTGTTTCAGTAGGGATAAATGTGTGGATCTAGAATAAGATAAACTTCAAATATTCTCAGAATATAAATCACCAAATTTTTCTCCAATGGTAATGCATCTGATATCTTCTACTATTCAGAAGGAGGCATATGATCATATTGAATTAATTAAAAAATGTTTATAGCTATCCTGAAGAGCTAATGAAAGTTATAACCTGAAACCCACATTCAGAGAGGAAAATAAATAAATAAATAAATAAATTGCAAATCTGCCTTTTAATTAGTGTAGGAAAAAGAAAAAAAAAACTAACGTGTATGTGTCTCTATTGATTTAAGTATAATCACTTTCAAATTGAGGTCTGAAAGGTTGAAAAAAAAATAAGTGGTAGTATAAAGCATAGAGAAAATCCATCAAGATTACTAATAAAAAGAAGAAGAAGAAGAATTCAGTAAGCATAACTACAATATTAAGTTGAAGTTTATAGTCTTAAGCAATCGGATCTGTTCTTCAGATTTCTTTCGAATGCTCTCATTATCATCATGTGTCATTCCATCTGCCTGGTACTCCAACAAAACTTCTAAGTTTCTGCTTTGATAGGTCTTGAACTCATCACTTTAAATATGCTATCAACTCTAAAGCTGTCTGGAAGTCTAATTTTCTATCAGATAATTTGTTTTGCCTCATGCCATAAAATCATAGATATCTCATATAATGAAGACTGAAGTCTAGCTGAGGGCAGCTATAAATGTAATGCAGTACAATCAGAATGAAGAAACTTCATCTAGAAAACCACTTTATTAAACTTGGTTTATCCAAACAAAACAAACATGAATCAGGAAGAGATTCACATACATGTTATTTTACCTCTCTAACAGATGAATTATTTCTTTCATACAACCTCTAGTGTTTTGGATCTTGCTCTGGTCTGAGCATTCAATCCATAATTCCCTTGCAAATAGCTTATTCCACACAAAATATTAAAAACAACAATTCTGGTGGGATGGAAGAAACTTTTGTTAATGAGAAATTTTCTGATATTTGAACTTGTTTATATGCTGTCTTACTATATTTAAACTATTATATCTACTCTTCTCATACACTACCAGTTGCTATATTAAAACGGTTGTTTCTCTTTTTGGTCTACATTATCATTACAGAGAAAAAAGTTTCATAAATTTGTTGCTGTACACTGTCTGTGAATGAGAGTAACTCTTGATATGCAGAATACATATTAAATTTGATTAAAATGTTAAATTCATCAAATATGTTTGAATTTCATATAGAAGGGTAGAATCAAATGCAGACATAAACTTTCTGTTTCTGTACTCTGCTAAATGGTCTTTCCAATCTTTTATACTTGCTGGTATGAAACATTGTCATTAAACCAATGAAGTATTGCATTCTAACAATTTCTTCACTCAGTCTCCAAAAGAAAAATATTCAGTTAATCTTATCTGGAATAAATGATTAAGGAAAAGGAAAGAAAAACCTATACTAGAAAAGTAATGATGGACTTAATTGTTGACTCATATACCTTGGAAGGTTTTACCTAAACTTTATTAAAATAAATATTATCTTAAAGTATAAATGGTCTTCATGAGACACAAAAACGCTATTTGAAGATGCACAGGGAAATTCATTCTCTCTGTCTCTCTTTCTCTTTTTAGTAAGAATTACAAGGTGTTAAAATGTTACATGGCTTGGAAAGAAAAAAATGTTCACAAAACCATCTGAGACTTCTGAGCAGAAAAGGAAACTCAACTTGCTGAAGTACTTGAAACTCGTAATATATTACTGATTCCCAACATTATAAAAATAAAATATCAGCAGGAAGTTGTGAGGTGAAATGAGTGTTCCGAAGAATGAAAAATGTAGACAGAAGATCTCATTTGAAAAATAAATAAATAAATAAATAAATACAGAGGTAACATTGAAAAGAGCAACAGAAGTCCTGTACACATAACAAGACAGCCAATGAATATGGCAGCCATCTTGACTCCTAGGCAAGATGAGACAGACAGTCTTGGAATTTTATTCACAGATTTCTGGAATGTTACCAAACATGCATTCAGTAAGATATCTCTACAGCTGCAAAGAGGTGTTCAAATGCAGATTCATGCTCTGTCATATTTCTCAAATTCAGACAACAGATATTTAAGCTTTCTCTCATGTCTGGACATGCTATATATTGAATAAAAGACCTAACTAATGTAGAAAACTAAGTTTCTACAAGCTGTTAAATAAAAGAATGAACGTCTATTTACACTTCCATTCATATTCCAGCATATTCCAGCTCCATTTGCTGATGGTTGTTTTATCCACTTGTAAACTATTCTATCTAATTTTCTATCATCCTCTCCATGCTTCTAAGAAAAGAAAAGAAAACACACAGAACCATTACAAACCATTAATCCATGTTTTTCAGCCTGCATTTTCCCAGTTATTGTAAAAAGCGGCCTTACTGTAAAGTTTCAAAATTGCTTTTGAATCATTCAATATGGCCCCTATTAGAAATGTTACACCTCCAGAGGAAACCAAAGGAAACAGTTCTTCCTGACCCTAATTATTGAACAAGTTATGTTCTGAAACATGATTGATAGCCCTTAAAATTTTATCCAGGAAGTACTAGGAGAATGCTTTTCTCATTTATGTGATGGTGGAATATGCTTTTTAAATTTACTAGGCTGTCTACCCAATTCCTAACTTGTTTTAATCAGTTCCACACTGTAATTCTATATGTAAACATTTGTTTTTCTCTACATTTTAAAATTAGCTGTTTTATCATTGAATGCCCTCTTTTTATCATGGATGGAAGTAAATAGAAGCAATTGACTGGACTATCTCCATTATTTTTCATTACTTTGTATATCTCCCTAATTTGATTTATATATGAAATATGAAGACAATATGCATACAGTTCTTGACTGAGAACTGAATTCAAAGGAAGTTAGTCTGAGCATTCAAATGAATGTTTAGTCAGTCTTGATCTCCTCTCTTGAAACCAGTGATAGTTTTACCATTGATCCCTTGGGAGCATGCTGAGCACTATTAAAATCCAAAAAGCATAATTGTCCAATAGCAATGCAAGTCAAAGATGAACACTAACAGCAAGTCCTCTACCATGGGATGTCTAAAATAAACAAGAACATGTGCTTCTGGGTTAAGTCACAAGTTATTTGTATTAATATTCTATATTATTATTACATCTTGTTTATCAATGAATCACTGCCTTTACTCAATTTATTCTTAAACGTTTCAAAATAAATGTCCTGACTTTTTCTCATTTGCATGAGAAATCAACATGTTCAGATCAGCACACTCAAAATACTGCAGTCTTTTTTGTTGTCGTTGCTCTGGTCAGGAGTATAGTAGCTGTACTGTAGCTCCTAGCTCAAATGCTGCTATTAACTAAAACAATAATCTGAAACCTTCTGTCTTCTTTCATGGCTTATCTGCAGAGAACAAAGTCCAGCTGCTCTAGTGATGACCACAGACCCAGCTGCAGCAATAAGTAGAAGGTATTTGACTCAGAAAAATTACCATGCAGGCAGTAGCAACAATATGACTAATTCTTATATCGTCTTACAAACTGAAAAAATGGCAACTAAAAAGCGAGTGAATAGTTCAATTTCCCTGCCTTTCAGTCTCCAGAAATATCATCCAGGTTGAACTGTTTGAACTGTTTTCTGTTGCTTGTCACCTGTATTTTTCATATCAGGAAATTCATACTAGAGTAATTGTCTTGCTAAAGAAAAATGAAAATAAATAAATAAATAAATAAGGTAAAAAAGCTTGGTAAATAAAGCTTGGTTATTAACCTGATAGCCATCCACCTCAGCCTGGGCCTTTTGGAAGGCTTCAAAGCCCTTTTGGGCTTCAAAATTGTCTTAAATAAAAGTGTTTGCAGTCCAGAGAGCCATGGAATCCTTGGCATATATATTATTATGTAAGATGCAGACATTCCAACTATTCTTTGTACTGTTTATATAAAACTATGTTTTGAGTTGAATGGTGAATTTGAGTTTCAGAAAGAGACACTTGAATTTGAGTTTCAGAACGAGACACTTTTAATCACATCAGCCAAGGTAGATTATCTGTTTAATCTTTTGTCTTTGTCTTGCCACTTTAGGCAAAACTTTGTGTAAACATTTCTTATGGAATAAATTTACTTTCAATAATAAAAACATTTTATTAGTTAAACTGTTTTAGCATTACAAATTGCATTTCTGCTTACTGGTATATAGAGCTGAACTATTTATTGATGTCTATTGCATTAAATTTATATGACTTTCTGGAGATCACTAAATGTTATTGAGTGACATGGCATATTTTTCCAGCATATAGATATTTCTGTTCTTAATTCTTCAAGTTGTAACTTATTGAATAACTCTAGGTATTCACATTAGGTTATTTCTGAGGATGCCAAGCAGTCATCCAAACCAACCATCCTGACAACTGTCCGAATAGTGTGGCCCCTCTCAAGCTAACCCTCATACAAGGAGATGACTATCCTGTTTGCTGGTCTCCGGGCTGGCCAAGTGCAGCCTCACTCAGAGTGTCAGCCTGCTTTGGGGAAGCTTAGCCAGCAACACTTCAGTGTGCTCCAGGTTTTGAGAAAGGGAACTGAGTGCTGTAAATATAATTTTCCCAAACAAGTGATTTTTTGTAGTGACAGTTTAGTATGCCCTCACCCTACAGTTTGAGATTTAAGACTAACTTTAGCTGCAGATTTACATATCTGCTGTCTCACTTAAATCTGAGTCTATTTTTCTGTTTCCTATCAAGTTACTGATCTAGTTATTCACATTACAACACTGTCTGGCTTAATATTTTCCCCCAATGTTAAACTATTGTTTCATTCGTTGGCTGTTGTAGATGTCTTGTTCCCTTTTCTAAGTCAGTGGGACTGTGAGCCAAATTCAGAAGTGATATGTAAGGTGCTGTAAGATAGATCCCATAATATTCACTTGAATTCCCTCAGTATTTCATATTCTGTTCTCTGTAAAGTGAAAGGCAATGTAACACAATATAATTCTCATACAAAGTAGTTGAAAGGAGTTGGGTAAGCTAAAGCCTCTCCTTCCATAAATTATATTTTCTCGCAGCTGTTTATGATGTGAGTTAACTTTAAGTACAGGAGGTCTAAGGGAGAGAGAGAAGAAGTAGACATGAATATAAGGTAATTCTCTGTTAGTTGTGGGTGCACTGGTGAGTTTATAGACAAACCATGCAGAAGTACAGCCTCTGTGTGGGCTAGTTCAGCTCAGTTATTTTAGCTATGTTAATTACAGATCTGCCTGGGTCCATATGTTTATGAAGACAGTATGCTCCTGAGTCAGCAGAACCAAGTAATCTAAGAACCATTTTTTGTGGGAAATACAAATGAGACACCCGCTGCTTCATGGTGACTCAAAGAAGGGAGATTATATTGAAAAGCTAATGAACTGTCTGGATTGTTTCCATTATTTTTAGTATCCCACCTTCTAGGTAAAGATAACAAAGTCAACTATAAAACTTCCAGACTGCATTACTCCTCGCTTTTACTTTCTGTATGACTTCTGCATACAGCTCTACTTCAATAAATTTGTATACATATGCTTGAGAAAAACAAGTATTTTGATGACAGTCTTAAGTCTTAGGCAAAATAACACATCCTTTGTTTATCCATTAATTTAGCTTTGTTTATTTCTTTATTTTTTTTTAAGAGTAAAACGTTTTTATGTTCTACAGTGGTCTAAGTGGACTGGTTGAATTCTCAGGACATGAAAGAAACTCATATGCACACCAGTCTGTGACTATCAGAGGGAGAGAGAGGATAAAACATGGATCAGGTTGCCAGAAAACTCTAGATAAAATGTAAAAATAAATAAAAGTATATATATGGGGAAGACTGTCAAAATGAAGAGTGAACAAACAAAATGAGGAGAGTAGTTCCTCTGAAATATATTGCTGTTGCCTCTGCCGAAGAGGAAAAAAAATAAATAAATCAGAGAGCTGCTAAATAGCTCCTGTTTTTAAAGTTATTGGAGGGGGTGGCAGGAAAAAGAAAACTATTTTTAAATAAAGAGCAGGGCTGCAATATCTCACTGCTCTAGTGGCTTAATCCTGTTTTCCCTATTTCCCCCAGGTACTTTTCATGACTCTTCAGTGTGACAACCCTTATTACACCACAGAGTAGCTTATGGGAACTGAAGTTACATACTAACAGGCTTTCCATATTCATTTTTCATTGAAGGTGGATGTGTTTGTAATAAGTGCTTTTCACTCAATCTCCTTGGCCACAAGAAAATCGCAAATCATATCTTTATAAATTCCAACCTTTTTGTGAATTTTATTTTAAATATGTATATATATATATAAGTTTCAGTATTCTAGATATGACTGTATTTTAAAAACTGGTAAGCAATATCAACATGCAATTGCACTGTTGGAAAATATTATTTTTTCATATTTTAAACTTGGATCAAATATTAAAGGATGAATATTTCCATCCTATTCAACTTTAGTACAAGAATCAACATTAAACATAGTTTGATTTGTAGTGAAGCCTCAATTCTATGTACTTTATAGATAAAAGGTATGTAGAACTAATTCTTTTTTATTGTTTTTAAGGGGGAAAAGTAGATGTCTAAGTAATTTGTATAGTGGTTCTTTTGTTAGTTGAAGGCTACGCATTTTGCTGCCTTTAATAATTCCCAGATAGCCTATTTTCTCAGAGCAGAGGCACACAAAATACAAATCTTGAAGCAACTTCAGAGTAATGAGAACTGACATTTTGTGTATACAGCAGACCTAGAATTTTGCAGAGTCAGGATGAGAAATTCAATCTCATTCACAGCCTTGGTCATGTTGGTATAAAAAGTCAACCTGCCAAATAGATGTGCTTGGTTTTAATAGTCCTGTCAATATCACTTTTTCCTTGCATGTATATAACCCTTATATTTAGTCCATAACAAAAAATAATAAAATAAATAATAATAATAGTAATAACAAAAAATCTAGTACTTTATGGGGTATCCATAGGTATTCAACCTCTTTAATTCTAGAAGTCCCCATTCTCCCATATAACATTCACTTAATATACCTTGGGCAGGGAATGAAGTCCCATTATATGCTCCAGTTCCTATTCAGTCAATTAGTGTACGCTCAGGAGTTATTCTTCTGTGGCAGACCTGCCCATAATTGAATTTATGTCAGATAAGATGTTGTACTTATACATCCACTGGGAGCAGAAATGAAGACATCAGCCATAATGCACACAAAGATTTTTCTACCCTATAATCTCAGTGAAACAGCTGCTATTTGTTTTTAGAGGACAAATGCTTAAACAACCCAGAAGCTGATTTACCTGACTACTAAGAAATACTCATCATTTCCCCAGCTGAAAATATAAGAGGTCATGCTATCCCATTGCATGAAGATGATAGCTGACAATGTTTTGCCAATATATAACATTTCAGTAAAAATCACCTGTGTATTGTTTCAGCAATTGCAAATGGTAGAGCAACTTACAATGGATTTGGAGAATTGCTAATGAATTTAACACTTTTAAAGTTGAAATCTTAATTTACATAGCTGTTCATCTCAGAAGAACTGATTTGTTTATCAAGTTGCAGTTTCCACTTCCAAACTGAAGAATACACAACAGGAAACCAAGCTTTTTAATGATATTGTTTCTTTTTTCTGGACACAAATTTCAATTTGAATACATTTAAATGAAAAAAAAAAAAGTGTTCTTATTTATACACTATATGACGGAAGACAGCATCTAATCGCAACAGATTCCAACCACAAGCCTTTTATCTCTAGCCCACAGAGACAAGTTGATGCTGTCAACTCGGGCTTGGAACAACCCAAGATTACCTTGTAGTAAGAGAATCTCCACTTGCTGTTTTATTTGCCTCTTTACAGAACTCTCAGTGTAAAAGAAAAATGAATGAGGTTAGATTCTGGTTCTTGGCTGTAAGATGAAGTGCAACCAAAAGAGGAAAAAAAAAATACTATCAACATAGATAAACTAAATTAAATTGTAAGAGAGCTTCACTGTCAGTACAACAGGGCATTCAGTTACTACTCAAACAGGTAAGTGATTAACAAATCTATGTACTGAGTCAATTTTCTTGCATAAAAACAAAACAATGGAAAATGGCAACGTGTCTGTAATGCTTACCATATTGAACAGTTAAAAACTTCCATAGTCAGAAGTATTTATTCAATTACAAGAAAAGACTTATTGAAATAAATAGAGCATTTTAACTTACCCTATGAGAAACTCCTATTAAGGACAAATATTTGAGTCAGAAAATTTCTTAAGCTTCAAAAATAAACCATATGGCTAAAGGAGATCCTTCAAAATGCACATTGAAAGTGCTTGATTCTTCTTCTGTTTTAACAGATGTAAATCACATTTCATTTAAACTGGTAAAAGAAAGTGGAGAATTTGGGCTACACTGCCTAACCACACATCACTCCAGTTTAAAAATTATAATCCTTAGCTTTGTTGTTGTTTTTTTGTTTTGTTTTGATTTTTTGTTGTTCTGCTCAAAAAAGATTGCATTTACTATAAGACACAGCAGTTAGAATCAAAAGGAAATACCCTGTCATCAATGTCTGGTTGTCCCTTGATTGGATTCTGCTCCAGGTTGCATTTGTTCATATAACTTGTTTCCTTCTATTTTCAGGATCCATAATTGCAGTCAAATCTGAGACATAAACAAAGAATCAGTCTACATTAGCTGAAAAGGGATTTCTCTTTGCATGAAAGGGAGTCCTACTGTCTTTTTCAAAACATAGGGTTTTATTTTTATTTTTTATTGCCACACACATAAAGTAAAGAATCCAAAGTCTTATTTTTTCATTCTGAATGAGTGCCACAGATTCTGTAGGGGGATGTTAGATCAAGTGCAGAATGAAATATCCTACATTTCCAACTCCTTTACTAGACCTGTAGATTCTCATTTATGCCTGTTCACAAGGAAGCACTCCCAGGCTTAGGTGTCACCTGCCTTTAACATTATTTAAACGTGGTCTCTTGGCATTCAACTGATTTGAGCCCAACCTTGGAAAGTATAAGCTGTGTTACCTTCTCTATCATTACAACCCAAACCAGACACTCTGTCACCTATCACAAAAATCATCTTCTTAAAACAGTTGCCTTTCAGTTTTTAGGACATTTCAAATTGGTCATACAAATAATAGTCCAAAATAAAAACAAAGGTGCTGGCTGATTGTAAATGCTGCAAATACTGTTCCTCTGACTATAGTGTAATTATAATGTCTTTGCTTATTGGTAAAATAAAGTGTGTTTTAGGATGTGAGCATTTTACTTAATTGACACATTTTATTTTCCACATGTTCTGCAATAACCGTCAAAAACTGAGACTACTCTTTTACTATGGGATTAATCATCATTAAACACTAAACCATAAGTACATAAAGTAACTTGTCAAACATTAACAAGCTCTATAGATTTAGCAGGCATTACCACAGAATCAGTGCGTAGGCCATCTTCAATGGCCACTTGTCATTATAAATGTAGCCAAATTTCTATGCCCAATCTATGATTGATTTGTTTTACAAATGTATTAAATCCACTAAAGTAGCTTGCTCAGGAGATTGCCAGAAATTAGATAGCTGACAAATGAGTTAAGAATGAACTTGTTCATTGAAAGTGCTCAAATAAATGTAACATTGTCATGCTCATAAAATCCATTAACTTTAGTACATAGTATAGTCCGTCATGCAGCATTTGTGGTATCACCCATTGTGTGGTCCCTGTCCAAAAAGAGAAGAGGGAACATATCTTCTTACATTTGTAGGTTTCCAGACCATGCCCATATTCTGATGGTGATGATATTTCAGAGCAAGTATAACACAGCCTACCAAAAAAAACACAAAAAATGAGCTTCGAGGAAATTGAGTTACTTACCTACAGAGTACTGTTACATTTCTCAGGCTGCCAGTCATTCTTTCTTAGTCTAATACACACAACAAGTGAGATATTTAGATGAACTGAATGCTCTGTTTACAAGAGATGTTGAATAGGTCACATTCTTTCGAGGCCAAGAAAAAGGCATGTCAATAGCCATTTATACGATAGAAATACCTTGGACAATGATTCCTTTAAAGAATAGGGAGTATATGGCTGGAAGATAGGGAATTAGTAAATGCAGAACAAAATATTTATGACTTTGATGAATGAAAAAATCAAAGAAATAGTTCTAAAGCTACAGAGGAAGACTATCTCCCAGAGGGAGCAGGGGCAGCCAAGATAATGAGCCAACATGTAAGGGTGAATGCTGACATTGAACATGGATGAGGGCTCCACAGTATGCAGAAACAAGACCTGAACTGTAGTTGACAGTCTGGAGATTTGAAGGACATGGACCTGATTACTTTGTAGTGAGAAAAAAGTTTTGTCACTGGATGTGTTTATCTATGTATAATATTATTCAAAAGTGAAATTCTATAAAACACCATCACATGCTTTGTGTTTAATATTTAATATTTGATTAGTTAGCCCATATGAGCCAAAAATCATAGTCAAGGGGTTTGTAAACTCCAGGGGTTAATGCCAGTCCCAGAGACTGGCAGCTGGGTCATGGGCTGCCAGCTCTCAGGCAAGTTGGTTCCAAGGATGTAGCTCCTGTCCTTGACAAAGGGCTGTAGACTCAGTGAAACTCAAGAGCAATCACAGCAGCCTCAAAAATGTCCAGCCAGGGAGGACTTGGCTACAGTTCTTGCAGGGTCTTAATATCCTCAGGAGCTTGACTATGTTACGTTCAGGGAGGAAAATAAAGACAGCTTCATACACCACAGTAAGAACACAGGATAGACACAGAAATTAATACAGTGGGTGTCCTTTAATATGTCATTAAATCATTTTTCCAGAAATCAATTCTCATTGAAGCTACATTCATCTAGCTTTCTATTCATCCTGCTCTGAGCAATAATCCTAACTGTTGCTGTTCTCAGTGATCTCTAGGATAGTAACACTTCCTTTGCTTGCTCTGCACATCTCTTGATAGTAATGAGTTGCCCTGTATGTCCTTTTAAACCCAGGGTTAATAAAGCAATCACCTGTTTATTAGAGACAATCACATTTGCTCCTCCCATTCGATGCGGTATTGTGGTATATTTCTTGAAGTAGGTTTTATTTTCTGGGATTAGGTAGAATTTCAGTATGTGCAAATGTTTTGAATCACATATATTACATCTATTTCCCAGTTTGCGTTCATCAAGACCACAGAGAAAGGACCATGTTTTTTTCACTCCCTCCCCTCTTCCCCCCAATCCAAAAGGTTTATTATCTTGTGAAGATTGTACCGTTTGGGGTAGCAAATTGCACTGAGAGAGAGAGAGAGAGAGAAAACACAGGTCAATATTTTCTTGGACCTAACAGATAATCACTGGGGCCTGATGGGTTACAGGTGTGAGGCATAAGTATTTACACAGTTGGTCATATGAATTTTGAGGACAATAAAAAGTAAACATTTAGTATGGACAATTTCCATGTTAAAAACAGGTCTTCTGACCTATGAATCTTAAAATTAATGCAAGGAATATGCTGGTTTATTATGTCAATTGATGTTGAACATACCAATTTTTTCTATCCGAGTTCCCTTTAATACTTCTTTCACAGTCACCTAGTTTAAGCCATCCATGTCATAAAACAGCCTCTGAAAAGAGACAAATGGTCATTTTTTCTTTTTTAATTGCAGGACCATTATTCCACACACCTATAAAGAAGGTGGAGAAATATAATATCTTCTTGTATTTCAGCAAGTAAAGGTGATTTTAGGATAAAATTGACCATTTTATCATTAATGAATTCAAGACTACAGATTCCTCCTAAGACACCACAGAACAGAGACAGTTTGTCTGCAATGGGAAGTCAGAAGCTATTACTCAAGCAAAATTCCTTCATTTTGAGCTATCCCCACATTACACAATAATAATAAAAACAATCACTTTATTTGAAATTTCTGGGAATATTAACAGATACTTCAGAGCTTTTGACATGTGCATTGTATCTATTCACAGACACACACAAATAAATATATAAATTTAATTAATCTGCAAAATAACCCATTTAGTTTTGTCATTGCATCATTTCTCCATTTCACTAAATTTTTAAAGAGGCCATTTAGGTATTATGCTTTCAGGCTGTACTTTTTTAAGGTGGTTTGCAGAATCAGGGGTTTTGATTAATTATTTTTCCTAGAGTGTAATAAATGGCATTTGTATTATATTCCGAATCAGAGTATCAATCAATGGTAAAGTGAAAGACTATTAGTGTGCAGAAAGGAAGAGACATATTTTATTACACAGAAATTTCAGGTGCTTAATAATTTTCTTAATAAGTTTTTTCTTTACATCGTATCATACCGATATATCTCTGAAAACAAAACGAAACAACAACGACAACAAGAAACAGTAAATAGCAGAGGTATCTAAACCTATTTAAATCAAGGGTACCATTTACAAAATCTTAATGGAAAATACTTTATACTAATTCCCCCGAAAAAATTCTGTGGGTGAGCACTCAGAGAATATTTTGTTCAATGTGGATCGTAAGCTATCACATCCCAGCCTTCATTAGCACAGCCTAAAAAAATAGTTTGTATACTGCCTAAAACATCTATCCAAAATCAATAGAATCCAAGCTTAAATAATCATACCTTTCTTTATTTTATAACATTTGGTCAGAACTAAATTTTCTCTCACAGCTCAGCAGAACACAAGATATATTGGTAACTCATTATAAACACAGTAAACCACTGATTCTTATATTGGTTTTATATAAATAAATTGCTATACTGTTGCTATGTCTTTACTGCTGTTTGATGATAAACACATCAACCTGGAAGAGACAGTTCTAATAGACGACTGTCTACATATGTTCATCAATCATTAGAAATCTGAGCATACAGAATTCTGGAATAATTGAAAGTAAAACATCACCACAAGCCAAATTTTGACCTTATGCCTCAGATTTAATTCAGCCTTCATTTAGGCTGGCTTCTACCGAAGACAGTGGAATTCAGAAAGAAATCATTACCAACAACTCAGTGTGTGGCTTAGTCTCCAGTATCTGCAGTGCAGTTAGACTTGCATTGCTTTCTTCCTCACATTGGTGAGTCATTGGCAGGACTAGCAAGCTTACACACCCCATGTTCTTTACAGGTTTTCCATATTAAAGAATTTGTAACATAGTTTAAATACTCAGTACTTTAAATACTCAATACTTTAATTGTTACAGCAAATGTATTCTCAACATATTATATATTTAATAAATAAATAAATAAATAAAAGCTACATTTATGCCAAAAATTGAACAACTGTCTGCTAATAACAACAGATCCAAGAGCTAATAGGCTGTGTCACTCACCAAGGATGTGACATAGGATTGTTCCTGGAATGCATAGTGGCTGTTTCTATGGAGATTCAGGGTGTCAACAGGCAAGATTTCTGGAAGAACACAGCAAAATGAAACAGGAAGCAATAATTTAAAAAAGTGAATTCTTGTCTGAAAGAGTAGAGATGTTTGTATGCCTCCAATAATATTATATAGTTAGTGCATCTAAGTGAAATGAGGGACACCTAGGTGGAAACATTTGCTGATTGCAGACTGCAGGCTGCAGACTGCAGGCTACAGTCTGCAGGCTGACATCTGCAAATGTCCTCGGCTTGGAGGTGATACCTGGTTGCAGATGTTCTTCAGTGCATCTTGTTGTTGGCTGTTCTCAGGTGGGTCTCTCTACTGAAACTGTCCCAACCTGCAGAAATAATTTCAAGTGCACTGCAAGAGTGATTTGGGTCTCAGATTACACCATAGAGCTCTGAGCTACAGATTCAATCCTTTTGGCTTAAACAAGATTTAGTTGCTTGTGCAGCTCTTAAAAAAAATAAAAAATAAAAAAAAATTAAAAAATGCAGACATAGGAAGCTGAGAGATTTTCATGCTTTCATAAAAATATCTGAGTGTTATCCCTGATGTTTTACATTTCCAACGTAAGAAATAGGTGTGAGTGGGAAAGAATATGGTTTTGAACCAGGTACCTACAAGCAAAATAAGAAGTCTACTGTATTGACTATTATGATGTGGCTTACTTTTCTGCATACTGTTTCCCTCTCCTGTGTTTGTCAGGACAACTAAACTTTATCCTTTTTCTTCTTCATTCTCTTTGTATCTAATTTATTTACTTCCCTGAACATCTAGTTCTTTTGAATCTCTCTCCTGCATACCCAAAATCTCCTGTGCACTGTGCAGTGATGTGGGGGACCTCACTTAAGACAGTGGCTCCTACAAGACAACAAACTTGAAACTTGAAATAATAATTGCAGAACATTCAAGCTCTCCACAGTTAAATAGCTCTGACAAAGGTCCATAAGCCATTAAGTGCTGTAAGGTGTTTGTACCCTTGGCTCCTTTTGACTAAAGCGAGGTGTGCAGGAACTCAGTCCTGTGCCAGATGAGGTATTGAATTCCTGTTTCTTCAGAAACTGTACTCAGTTTCTTCAGTCACTTTTAAGGCATTTGGGAAGCAGCCAGCATTTTAAAGGTCAAAGATGGAACAAATCTAACCACTAGTATACAGTAGTTCTGGCACAATGATGGACAAAAATAAGGGTGGTGGGTTGTTTTGTTTTGTTTTGCTTTGCTTTTTGTTTGTTTGTTTGTTTGTTTCATTTGTAGTTACATTGTATTATTATTTTTTTGTAAGAAGAGCTACCAGATAACCAAATAACATGTGAATAGGACCACATCGTTCTTATCCTAGAAATACATCCAGTACAAAATCACCTAGAAGTCCAAACTACACTGTGGCTTTTTTTTCCCTTTGTTTCCTTCTGTTATTCTCTCACTACTCAACAGGTCAGTTACAGATTTCACCTCGCTGAACCAGACTGTTCAGCTTTATAGATTGTTGAAATCTATAAAGCACCACTTGGCTCCATTTCTGCCACAAAAAGTCACATTTGCCCATGTTCTGAGAGCGATTATTCATAACAAATGCATGGATCTGCTCATAACCATTTTAGCTGAAAGATCATTCCACAAAAGGAACCTCCACTGTCTGCTGATTCATAACCCCACAGTCTTCAAACTGCATGAAAGACAGACAGTGTTTTTTCATGATCCCATTATTTGAAGCTACTGTACTTTAATGTGGTATCCAGAAGGGAATGAAATAGTTTCATTTTATTTGTCTTACTGAAAACTTTCCACTTATTTGTGCAACTGAGATTGAAATCATGGATTTCCTTACATATCCCACAAAGCAAAGCTGCAAGCATAGCCAG
Source organism: Cygnus olor (assembly GCF_009769625.2). Lineage (NCBI taxonomy): Eukaryota > Metazoa > Chordata > Aves > Anseriformes > Anatidae > Cygnus > Cygnus olor. Next base: position 52,628,367 of record NC_049169.1, read on the forward strand.
CATCTTCCTTCTTTAGCTGAAAAAGCATATATATCACATCTGTGTATTGCAGTCTATTTTCAGCTAAAGTATTTCAGCAAAATTTCATGCCAAGTTCAGTATCCTTATATATTTTTATACATCTAGCATGCCTTTTCTTGGAATAGTCAGATATTATTTTTAAAAGGTTATGACATGTCATTTGAAACCCATACATAAGACAAGGTGGTCCAGTTGGAAAGTTTCCATTCACTCTGTTACTTTTTCCACATAATATAGGTGACCACCTGAACAACCTGAACAACCTCTACAAAGATCATCTCTTTGTTTGCTAGGAGGGCCTAGAGTTAAAGCCCCACATGCCTCTTCCAAACCCGTGTAGGAGGAAGAGATGGACTGGAATCCTGCTGTATTAGTGGGTTCATCTCCAAGCCACAGTGTTGTCAAGAGTGTTTGGGGCAAGGTCTCAAAAGAAGAGCAGGTCCCAGTGGTTTATGAGGTTGAGCTATGCTTAAATGCTTGCACAACAAATTGATGCTGAAGAATGAGAAACTGTCCTGTGCCACTTCATCTATTGCCTAAGAGAGGGCAGGGGAGAAACGTCCTCAGAGGAAACACTTCTCCCTGAAACAACAAATACTTACATGCTCTTGATCACCACAGGTTTTTTAGAGATGTGTGACCATTTGAAGCTTGGTAGTTGAAAACTATACCCCTCTCAGCTGAGGTTTCAACACCTTGCACCCCTGAATAGATTTTCCTGTTTGATTCTGGGATGCCAGACTCAACCTATATTAAATCTGATACATATTGAATTTGGCCAAGTATATTTAAGACCTAAACATTTTAAGAAGAGAAATCAGAGGCTGCCAATAGAAGACTTTGCATCCAATTACAATGAGAGAATAAATGTTTTTTTAATCACACCTAATCTGGCAACCTAACAGCAGAAATACTGATGCAGAGTAGCACTATGGTTTACATTTTTAAAAAGGTCATTAATCATTTCTGATATGGGAAACACACAGCTATTTTACTCAGAAGGAATGGAGAAAGAATGAAGGACAGAAGGAAAGAATGGAGGAAGGAAAGGAGGGAGGTAGTATTCAGTGGGGAATGATTATGGTGTGCTTCATCCTTCTACTTCTCCTTTCTATGTTTCCCAGTTTTGCATCTCCAGAAATTGTTAGTGACAACACAAAGTGGTGGACAATTACTAAGATGTCACTAAACTAAGACTCTACTTTGTTTATTATGAAGGATATTAATTCAAAGAGCTGTGGTTTAGCACTGACAGCTAAGCAATATGTATCTGGAGGGTTTCTATGTCTCCTTTGATCTTTTCTTCTTGAAAAGTTCAATTTGCCTCAAAATTATTTCTCTTCTGCCAACATTTAGTAAACAAAAACAAGGAGAAATTACCTTTGAGTTAAAAGGAACTTCTTTTTAATAGCTCCAGGATAGGTGATAATTGGTTTTCATGTATTTTGATTCAATTATTCTATCCAACATCCATTCTGTGTACGTATAATGAAAGAATAAAAATCCAAGGAAATAGAGAGGAGACAAGAAAAAAACTTATCAACAAGAATGATCAAAGACAGCAAATGTTAAAAAGAGAAATATACTTTTTCTTTTCCTTCTCCTATTTCTCACTCTTGATTACCTTTCCTTTTTCATCTTCAGTCTGCTTTAATTTACTTACCATATGGTATGTAATATCTCTTTGGTCAGTTTGGGTTAGCTGTCCTGGCTGGGTCCCCTCCCAGCTCCTTGTGCACCCCCAACCTCCTTGTTGGCAGGGCAGTTTTAGAAGCAGAAAAGTTCTTGGCTCTGTGCAAGTACTGCTCTGCCTTACTGACTGATCTTTAGCTAGTAAGTGGGATCGCATCCATCCCCTCTCTTGCATATCATCTATACTAAAAGACTCTTTAGTCTAAACTCTTGCTAGTCTTTTAGTCTAGCAAGACTGACTAACTGTATCATCTTCAAAATTACTATTAAAGGATAATCAATGCTTCAAATACATACAGCTCTCTCTCGTGATTTTGGCTAGGATAGAGTTAATTTTCTTCATAGAGTCTCACGTAATGCTGTGTTTTGGATTTTTGATGAAAATAATGATGATAACACACAAATGTTTTTAGTTGTTATTTCAGGCTGAGCAATAAATGCTGGGGTAAAGTAGGAAAAAGGGGGTATGTTTAGAATGATAGTGTTTGTCTTCCTAAGAAATTGTTCTGCATGATTAGCCTTGCTTTCCTGGAAGTGGCTGAACACAGGTCTGCCAATGGGAAGTAGTGAATGAATTCCTTGTTTTGCTTTGCTTGCACACACAGGTTTTGGTTTACCTAGTGAACTATCTTTATCTCAGCCCATGAATTCTCACACTTTTACTTTTCCTATTCTCTCCCCCATTCCAGATAGGGAGAGTGAGTGAGAGGCTGTGTGGTAGTTAGCTGCCTGCTGGGGTTAAACCACACCACTGTCAGGATCTAGGTTTTCAGATCCTGGTTTTACTCTATACCCTCTGCCTTCAGTCAGTGAGGTGCCTGAAGGAGAGCAAAGGCATGGAGCTTTTCCTGCTGACACCAGGATTTCCACGTAACACCTCACCATTCTGCAGATCTTGTGACAGTTTCACAATCAGGTCTGCCAGACAGGTTTGAAATTCTGGATGCAGCATATATCCTGCCTGCAAGACATCAAGATTATTCTTTAATCACAGCTGCTAGGCTTTTTCACAGCTGCTGGGCTTTTTCACTTTCCCCATTCTTTCCTCTTCCACGATATATTTCTTCACTGAATCACTTTAAACATCTGATAACTATTTGTGAGGATTCTGGTGCTGCAGATGGGTTATTCCACCACAACTAGTCACCACTGGCATAGTAAGAGAGGAAACTGAATTACTGCAGTTCTGTGTTACTATTTATCTGAAATGACTGCACCTCTTCTCTAATTTTATGATCTTGTAGGTATAATTGCTAGAAAAACTGACATGCTTACTCTGGAAAGGTGGCAATGGGATTCAAGAAGTCAATACAAAGAGTTTTGAATAGCAAATGACAAATGATTTGGAATAGTTCCAAGGTGGAGTGTTACCAGCAATTTCAGTGATTAGCTGGCCAAATTCCTGACATATCAACATATTGGGAGCTCAGATGATGCAATGACAGTTTCAAAGCTGTCTACATGATAGTCTGTGACTTGTAGAAATGCTCCCACTTCCACAGCTCCATCAGCTCCCAATGACCACAGCTTTTATTCTCGTGAATTTGGACTGAACTGGAAAAGAAAGAAAAAAATAGACCATTTTTTGGTGCAAGTATAGTCTGTAAAAATATTAGAGGACTGTGGTGTTGTTTGTTTTAATTGTTTTAACTCTTTTTGCTTTTAAAAAAAAGTCTCAGAAAAGTTCCAGTACTGCCAATTTGGAAGCATTTGCTGAAATGTTTATGAGATTCATTGAAATGGGCTTCCAGCTTTTCCCATTCATTTTTCAAAACAAAATAATGGTATTTCACAGAAAGTAAGTTCAAAAGTGAAAAGTGCCATCTTGTAAGGACTTCTCATGTAGGATTTTTGGTGATTTTTTTTTCTTGTTCCCCTTCTTGGCCCAAGTCTAGTTGTGCTATGAAATAGGAAATTAAGAACATGAAAATGACAGTCAGAGGGAAATTAACAGAAGGGTTTTGTTTCTGCCTTTGATATAGTATAAGCGTTTAACAGGCCCAGTCATCATCTCTACCTCTGCAGAAAAGGGAAGAATTCCATTGCCCCAGGAAGAAGCAGACAAGCTGACACTTTACGGCTCTTTCTCATGTACTGGAGTCCTACCTTCCTCTTCTGAACAATGGAAGAATTAGCTGGCCTGAGACCAGCACTTACATCATTTTTCCATCTTTCCTCAGCTTTTCTGGATGTTTAGCAAATAGTTTGCACCTCTACAACCTGCTAAAAGTATGTGGATGGTCAAAAAGAAATTAATCAGCTGTGTGGCACTGACAGCACTGACTTCTCTTGAGAAATGTAGGCTGGAGATAAGAGCAAACCTGAATGAAAGTGGTTTCCCTGTAAATACATCTGTTTTCTCCTTGGATACTAGGATATTAATACAAACTGTTTGCTTAGATTTAAGTCTATATTCCTGTAACCTAGTAAATACATGATTGTCATAGACAACAACAGGCCACAGGCTTTGTACTAGCTGTGCAAGACACAAGGCTATGGCTTGTCTTAAGCTTTGCAATTTAAGTGCAACAGATTGGTGGAAAATCTATTAAATGTCTGTGATTTCCTACAGCAATTGTGTGGGAGCTCTTGTGAGCGCCAGCTTGCAGTGATCAGAGAAGTCCAGGAACACATTCTTCACAGCACCAGCAAGAATCTCACTTGAGTACCTCATCTGAGTAACCTAGGAGGTTAAAATTTAATATAACAAATTTCTGGAGAATGTAGGCAGTATGGGCTACAATTTGGATACAACAAAGGAGACTGAGTGCAAGGTTCACTAGCTTTTCCCCAAACCATATAATTGTTCCATTGTGTGAATTCCATTGTGTGAATCTGTCTACTACAGTATTCACACAAAACCAGACCCGAAAGAGAGTCCTGATATGCCCTCAGAATGTTACAAATAATAATAATAATTAATGAATAAATAAATCACTCATTATAAAATTTCCATAGGAACGCCTGGTAGTTTTTAAGACGTGCAGGCTCAGCAGCAAGAGCAGGCTGCTATGCAAGGGAAGGTGAGCCAGGAGCAGCAGCCCTTAGGGCAGTGCCCACAGTCTGCCCAACCACACCTGCGCAAGCAGAGCAGAGCAGGTCTGGTAAGGGTGACCAGGGTTGCCCAGAGCCCAGCTGTTCAGGCAGGTCTGTGCTAAGTAGGAGGGCCCAGGTCACATGAGGGAGCCAAGTCAGGAGGGAGGGGGACAAGGACAAGGAGGTGCCAGGCACAGGTTAAGACACTGGCCCAGGCCTAAGCCCAGACATGACTGCAGAATTTGTTTTAATCTGTTTCTTCAGGCATGGTATGGGTGAGTGCAGGTCTGAGTATTTGAAATGAGAAAACAGTATTCAGTATGTCAATACAAAAACTGAGCGAAAGCCCTGGAATCTAATCTTAATTGTGTATATATTTATATATATATATAATCTTAATTGTGTATTATATATTAATTGTGTATATATTTATATATATTACATATATATTTATATATATGTATATGTATATATGATATAGAATCATAGATATAAATAATTATATATACATACATATAATTATATATATATATATATTTATATATATATTTATTATATATTTAGGCTGGACATCAGGAAGAGGTTCTTCACCGAGAGGGTGGTCGCACACTGGAACAGGCTCCCCAGGGATGTAGTCACTACACCAACCCTGTCTGAATTTAAAAACCGATTGGACTGTGCACTTAGTCATATGGTCTAAACTTTGGGCAGACCTGTGCAGTGCCAAGAGTTGGACTAGATAATCCTTATGGGTCCCTTCCAACTTGGGATATTCTATGATTCTATGATTCTATATATTTTTAATGAAATAGGATATATATATATATATATATATAAAAATACGTTTTTGTCATTCAGATGAAATTGATCTGCCATCAAAAATGGTTCTTCTGCTAATTTTGAGTTCTTGAGAATTTTATTACTTCCTAAGTGTCCAAAATGTTCCAATGCTCAGGAAAGACAGAAACTTTTAAAAACATCCTTTCAGCTACATTTAAATTAGGACTGAATTTGAAATCCCCAAGTGCCATTGCAAAAAGTGGATTGCTCTTTCCATTGCATCTAAGCTTCTTTTAAATTTATTTAAAAAGCATTCACATACATACTTTAATATCATCCATATGAAGTTACAAAGTGACATATCTCTTCAGAAACAGGATGCTGAAGTTATGAAACTCAAACTTGATACCTCACACAGTACCAAGGAAAGTGTAACATGCCTCTTCTAATCTATAGCATTCAAGGATAGCTAGCCTACCCACCAGATGTACAGTCCCAGATGACAGCTTCAGTTCACAATTTCATTCATCAGGCAAATTAGACCTTTCAAACACTAGGAGAATGCCTCTTTGAGCAGGAGATTGCCCTTTACAGAGAGCTGGCCTGTCATATGAGGAAATACGGACTTCTTATATCTGAAAAATCACAGAGGTCTGGACTCATTGCATTTTATTTTTTTCTTCTCTTTAGGAAAATTTGGCAAAAAAATGGCATTTAATCGTATTAATCTTTCAGAAGCTGTTAGATTTAGAAAAAGTTACAGATCAGCACATAAAAAAAAATGGAAGGGGGGGAAACAGGGAAAAAGAAGATAGCATTTAGGTTACTGCTCTCATAGTGAAATCAAAGACATGAGCAGAAATTATCCAACTTCCATATTATTTTTAATATTAAGTCAAGAAAACATCATGATTCTCTAATTTAAAATATGAAGAACAAGACAACTTTAAAAAATATATTTTTTTGAGGTGTCTAGGTCTTTTTCTATTTTAACTTACTCCAGAGAGAGTGAAAAATAAGCTGAAATGAATCAGATTAAAGACATCTCTGGAGAACAATTATCTTTTGGGTGTCTTGTTCTCTGATGGCCGGCACAATGGGCCTTTGATTGAAGTTCTTAAATGCTTCAATAGTGAAAATAGGCTGAAAATGCAGAGAAATAATTTTGTCCAATATGTTCAATATCATCTCCCTATATAAAATTTGCTATAAACTCAAACTCGTAATTTATAAAAGCAGCAATATTCAATATTTTTGTGCTGCTTCTCTAGTATAAGTAACAGGTTTGGGGATTTGGTGATGTTTCTATTTTCTCAAGGATTTCCTTCTCCACTACTTTTAAATCTGTGTGCGTACTGGTGTTTCTACCATTTTCCAGGAAAGCCCTGAACCTTACTTCATTTTACGTAACTCTTGATTTTTCTTGTTTGTCTCACTGCCTTCTGCAGCTGCCATTATCCACAGTTTTCTTCAGTCTTCCTAGTCTTAATACAAAGATAGGGCTTATGCTCACAGTTACAAATAACATTTCAGTGATACAAAAAAGTTGTCCCATCCCAATCACACTTATGAGAGCTCCTGGCAGGATCCCAAAAGTCAGCCTCAGCTGCAACAGCACACAATTCAATCCACCCTCTATTCCCAAACTTGACTTACCCTTTTTCCTTTTGTTTTAGCAGCCATAACATTGAGGCGTCATGCCCATTCTTACTTCTTATGGCCAAGAAGGAAAATATTCCTCCTGGAAGCCTTGGATATTGAAATCATCAGACTTTTTCACCCATTTTTTTACCCCAGAACATGGTCTTCTGTTTCTGTCCAATTGTCCTGAATTTATGGGCTCTTTGCAACCCAAGCAAATCAGTCCCTAGACTGCTCTGAAACGAGCCAAGCTCCAGGAATCCCATCTACTTACTTAAGGTTTTGTACAACAAAGAGGGAAAGGAGGGCAGAGGGGAGCCAACAGGTTAGCGGGGCTTCCATTTATGACTCCTCAGGGGAAGAAAAATAACACTCTAATGATTTAAACAGCCTGATGTGTGTTGTCAAGGCCCATAAGTCAGCACCAAAGAGTTTTATGCAATATGCTCCATAGCAGTTAAAAAATGCATTTGCCATAAAACAATACTGTGCTATTCATCTAATATGCTCCACAAATCCAGCCCAGGCCCTTTAGTAGGTGACCAATTTAAATAAGGTAAAGCTCTAGAGATTGGTTATTACTATACACTGTACCTTGTAGAACAACTCTAATAATGATCTACCTGAGAAAAAATCCTTTGCACACGATCCTTTTCTCTGGTCTCAGAAACCTAATTGCCACAATATCAAGTTATTTTGGTATGTAGTTCATTTTCACTGTAAATAAAGTCAATACTTCTAATTTAAGGAGTCCTCATACTGTTAAACTTGTAATTAATTAAAAAAATATATTTATGTTAGAGATAACTCATAATGAAAGTAACAGTAATAACACCTTTATTAGAATTTACAAGCTGTTGTTAGAGTATTCAGGGATGCAATGAGGAAGGCTAAGGCCCATTTAGAATTAAATATGGCAAGGGATGTCAAAGAAAACAAGAAGGCTTCTACAAATACAGCAGCAGCAAGAGGAAGACTAGGGAAAACGTGGGTCCACTAATGAATGGGTTGGGTGCCCTAGTAACAAAAGATAAAGGGAAGCCAGAGTTACTGTCTTTACTTCTAAGGCTTGCCCTCAGGAATTCCAGACCCTGAAGACGAGAGAAATATTTGAGAGAAGGAAATTTTCCTTTGGTTGAGGCAGATTGGGTTAGAGATCATTTAAGCAAACTTGACATCTGCAAATGCATGGGCCCAGATGGGATGCATCCACTAGTGCTGTGGATGTTCTTGCTAGCCCACTCTCCATCATCTTTGAAAGGTCATGGAGAACAGGGTTGGTGCCTGAGGACCAGAAGAAAGCCAATGTCACTCTAGGCTTCAGAAAGGGCAAGGAGGAGGACCCAGGAAACTGCAGGTCAGTCAGCTTCACTTCATCCCTGGAAAGGTGACAAAACAGCTCATCCTGGATGTCATCTCCAAGCATGTGGAGGAAAAGAAGGTGATCAAGAGTAGTCAGCATGGATACACCAAGGGGAATTCAGCCTTAACCAATCTGATAGCCTTCTGTGATGGAATGACTGACTGGGTAGATGAGAGAAGAGCAGTGGATGTTGTCTACCTTGACTTCAGCAAGGCTTTTGACACTGTCTCCCACAACACCCTCATAGGTAAGCTCAGGAAGTGTTGGTTAGATGAGTGGACAGTGAAGTGAATTGAGAACTGGGTGGATGGCAGAGCTCAGAGGGCTATGGTTAGTGGTACAGATTCTGGTTGGAGGCCTGTAGCTAGCAGTGTCCCCTAGGGGTCAATACTGGGTCCAGTCCTGTTCAATTTATCATCAGTGACCTGGATGAAGGGACAGCATGCATTCTCAGCAAGTTTGCTGATGACACAAAGCTGGGAGGAGTGGCTGATATGCCAGAGAGCTGTGCTGCCATTCAGAGGTACCTGGACAGGCTGGAGAGTTGGGCCAAGAGGAACCTCATGAAATTCAACAAAGGCAAGTGCAGGGTCCTTCACCTAGGGAAGAATAACCTCAAGCACCAGCACAAGCTAGGGGCTGACCTGCAGGAAAGCAGCTCTGCCAAGAAGGATCTGGGAGTCCTGGTGGACAGCCGGCTAACCGTGAGCCAGCAATGTGCCCTTGTGGCCAAGAAGGCCAGCGGTATCCTGGGGTGCATTAGGAAGAGTGTTGCCAGCAGGTTGAGAGAGGTTATCCTCCCCATCTACTCAGTTCTGGTGAGGCCACATCTGGAGTACTGTGTCCAGTTCTAGGCTCACCAGTCCAAGAGAAACATGGAGCTCCTGGTGAAAGTCCAGCCAGGGGGGCGGGGAATGAAGTTGATTAGGGGACTGGAGCATCTCTCTTATGAGGAAAGGATGAGAGAGCCAGGCCTCTTTGGCCTGGAGAAGAGAAGGCTGAGAGGGGATCTTATCAATGTATATAAATATATCAAGGGAGGGTGTCAAGATGATGGGGCTGGACTCTTCGGTGGTGCCCAGCAATAGGATGAGAAGCAACAAACAGAAACACAGGAAGTTCCATCTGAATGTGAGGAAAAACTTTACTGTGAGCATGAGAGCACTGGAACAGGTTTCCTAGGGAGGTTTTGGAGTCTCCATCTCTGGAGGTATCCAAAACCCACTTGAGCAGGGGGGTCGGACTAAGTGATCTCCAGAGGTCCCTTCCAACCTCAGCCATCCCATGATTCTGTGATTCTGTGATTCTGTGATATACATAATTTAGTAAGACTTCTTAACATAGTAAAGGAAATCCATTAATCCATTAGTAAAAATAACTTCAGTGTATCTCCATGGGGAAGAGAACGCTCTCTGATGCACAAGTTGCATTAAGGAGACAGGAAACTGATTCTCACCTCTGTTTCATGGCAGCCTGGCATAAATAGGTTCCCAAACCTGGAAAAGCAGGGAACTAACTGTGTCAGTACCACTGAACAAAGTGGATCTATGCCAGCCCATCATAGATTGGCAAACTGTGTCTATCCCTCACTGAAGCTGCTTGCAGGAAGCACCTATTGTGTGGATGCAGTATTTGGTCAGCATGCCAGCTACCACCCAGCACCCACTACAGTGAAATCCCCTACAGATCAGGCACCTTTCCCTGCCACAGATCCAAGAAGCTGTTGAGCATCCACTGTAGTTCCACTGAATTTACCTCTGATTTGAAAATGACTACCCTTAATCTTCCACTTAAGCACTGTGTCTGAATAGCATGTGAGCCAAGGAAGTGTTTGGCCCTAAGTATTTCAGGTTTTCTGAAATCAAATCTGAGCTAGTAAGAGATACAAATCAGTAACAGTGCTTTCCATGTAACAAACTATTATTCCTGTCATTTAGCCAAGCAGAGAAGTTGAGGGTCATTACATTTCAATACAGGCTCTCTTAACTTTCAGTGTTATTAAGACCTTGTGAGTCACTCAAAATAATGATTCCAAATGGGGGAAGGAAAGTAAGGTATATAATGGAACCTGCAGACATGGAAGAAATTTTATTACTCCTAGGAGGCACTATAAAGAAATGTCAGACTGGACACCTACTGAAAAGTGCTGGAACCAGTGTCTTTCTGTAAAAGTGAGTACATGCTCAAAATAAATTCATTAAACTAATGTTTATTAATATAAAAACAAGAGGGATTTTTATGGGGTGGGGGGTAGGAGGGTGGGGATTCTCATCTGATATTTACTCTGGTTGTTATTTTTCTGTAGATTAGACCAAATGAAAAGTAGTTATTCCTTTAATTTTTGGATCCTATAATACTATAAAAGTACTCTTCACCTAAATTTTTCTGTAATTAAATGCAGCCACCCTTCTGGAAGAAAGAGGCAACTACCATAATCCAGAAGCTCCCATTACAATTAACCAATTTTTCTAGTCTATTTCCTTTCCAATGAATGCTCTACCTTACAACTTTCATTTTGTTTTGTATTGGTTTTTTAAATATTAGACAAAGAAATTCAGAGAGAATTCATGCAATTTCATTTAGGTGTCCTTGGCTGGAAACAAACTCACTTCCCAGAAGTAGTTCTTGTAATGCAAGGAAAAGTAGTGGTTTAAATACTCATTATAGTCCTTCATTTCAAAGTCAAAATGTTTAAACAATAATACATTATCAATATTACTTTTAGTAATTTATTGAAATTAACAGCAGAAGACTGTTGGATGTCTGATACGTTTAACAGTAGAAATCTGATGTGTCATAGCCACGGGCAAAATGCCTGTCAGAAAATTCTTTTTCTTTCTTTTGGTGAGGGGTGCCTTCAATATGCATAGAATAGTGGTTATGATAATCAAGTTATTTTTCTTTTTTTATTTCAGAGACATCTAATTTCCTGTCTTTTACTGATGTATCCAGGGGCAAAATGAAGTTCCGAGAAATCCCCATTTCATCACATTTCATTACAGGTCAGTTTTGCATTCCTAAATTTTATAGGAGATAGTACTGGTCACACAGGTCCTTGTGACTGAATACTTAATATATAGTCATAATGGAGAATTGTAGTTGAGCCAGTCCTGAACAACCACTGGCAGTTTGCTGCACCATTATTTAAAGACATGAACTGTGTCTCCAAAGTCCTGTCTTTACATTTCACATCCCGTTTACTTTTCACATAAAATCAGGTAATCTGGCATGTAGGTTACCAGACTTCTTGTAAAGACTTTTTCTGCTTTTATTTTTTCCTTCTAAATGGTCTGTATAGGTTTCTGCTTATTTCATTTCATTTTGAGATACCATATTGATGTGCATTACTGTTATTTTATTAGAAACTACATCTTCTTGTCAAACGAATGCAATCAGGATTGATTTTGGTCAGCCTGGTCTAGAACATAGCAGGGTTTTGCCTCATACTGTTAATCTATTTGGTAAAAATATTCCACCTTCTTCAAAAGGCATTTATTATCTTTGATTACCTTTTTTTTTTCTTTTCTAGAAATGGAGAATCTGAATCACAGAGTATGATTTTAAAAATCATTATGTTTTAATTAGCACATGTTTACCAATTCATATTTTACCTTTCCCAATTAATATAGAGATGAATATCAAAATTAATGAGAAAACTGTAGGTTTAAGCACTGTTTTCTTCTCTCATCAGTGAACTCTCTAGGTGCTAAATGATAAGCTCAAGCAAATCTCTATCTACTAATTTAAAAAGTTGTCACTCCCTGCTATCCACTCCACCCCTCTGCAGATGGTCACTCACTGTCTCCAATGGAATATAACTGGGAAGGAAAAAAAAAACACATATTGTTCATATCTCCATGTTTTAGTGGAAAAATCACCCTGTGGCACCTGTCGGCAGAGAGACAACGAACTAAAAAGAAAGAAGACACAACTTTTAATCATCATGAAGTGACTCCCTGGACAGCTTTGTGGTGGTCCTTCAGGATCATCCAGAGCTGCACTGAGACACTCACCATGATGATGAGCCTTGGTCTGCCTCAAGTTTCTCCTTTGATATTTTGTAGGACATCTGCAGGTCTTTTTTTATACGTACTTGTTGTTTGTTCCTTTAACATCACCATTTATATATGCCATTTCCAACATCCAAATAAATACTTGGATAAGTTATGTCTGCGGATAGATTTCTGAACATCCTCCTCCTCCTCGTCCTCACACACCTTCCTTTGTTCAGGCAGTTTTATAAGGTTTATCTTTTATTATTTTATTTTTCAGCTACAGCTCCACTTTGTAGCAAGATTTACTTCTGTGTCAGGGCATATTTCAGCAAAGGTAACATAAATGTCCAAAGTATGATGAGAGTTTATGTTACAATGGAAGGATTTTATTTTTTTTTTGGTGATGGTGGTTGGTTGGTTGGTGGTTTTGTGTGTGCCCTACAAGCAGAAGTGAACAAAAGCAATCACTTTCAAAGCTGGGAGTATTATACAGTTTTCTGGAGGATTCCTACCTCTGTAGGCAGGAACAATGTAGTATGTACCTGATATACACTAAAGCAAAAGGTAAAAAAGGTGGTTTAACCTGGTTAGTCTGGAATCAAAAACAGAATGAAAACCTTATTGTACATGCCTGAAAGAGGTATTGACACATTATAAATCATTGTAGTCCTCTGTCTCCTCATAGGCAAGACAGAGCACCTCTTTTCAATTAGGAAAAGAATGCAAGCCTTTGAGTCTGCCTGACTGTCTTTCCATTTTGGACATGGATTTATCACACAATTCTCAGAATTCAAAAAGGAAACTCAAAGTGCTAGTTAACATTTTTATGATTTGTTTACTTTGAAAAGCTGCATCTAACCACACAGTCTACTTAAATTGAAAGAAAAGAAACACACACAAAAAATACGTATCAGAGGAATCTTCTGTTTGTAGAAAAATATGTTTTCTATCACAAGGATGAGATTGTGCCAAAAACTTGTTATGATTTCCCAACATTTTGTAGTATGTGAGGTAAAAATATGCACCTTTTAAGAAATTACAGTAAATACATCTGTAGCCTGCTTTTGTTTTCCTAAATATGCGAAGTAAGATTAAAAATTATTTTTCTTCATATCAAAATGAATATAGTATCAATAAATACAGAAGTTTCTCAGATAATAAGCACCATAAATCTACAGTTTATTATGCCTTAAAATGTTCTATTTACATGTAGAAACCTTACTGAAGGCAATGGCAGGAACGATGTTATAATTTTCATAAAACGAAGACATTGTGAAAAAGTCAGTGTCCAAAATGTTTTATATGTCAAAGTTTGGAATCACTTACACCTTTCAAGTTCCATTGAATCCAGACATTATATAATGTGAGCAAAATCTTCACTTTAAAATTGTTCAGAATGTAGTCCCTTAAAAAAAAAAAAAATGGTAAGTGTCCCAGCAAGAGTGATGCTGAGGCTAAAATGAGTCCAGGCATTCCACTGTGCTGTAAAGTCAGCATTCCTCTCATCCCATGGGGTTTAGAGGAAACATCTCCTTTTTGAGACAGACATTCCATGTTTGCCACAAACAAGAAGATAATTTGGTATGTTACTCAACAGAAAGATGTTATTCTACAGAAATAAATAAATAAACAAATAAGACCACGGAATGAAGTTTTATAACTAAATTTGAAGTGGAATTTCTGGAGCTGATACACATTTAAATATAACTTCATCTGAGAAGATACAAAACTGCAAACATCCTATAAAGATCATAGCATAAGGAAAGTATTTAAGAAATCTCTTTTTTTTTCCCTTAGACAATTTTTCTATACTGTTAACTCCCTTGTGTTTTTCTTTTAATTAAAAATAAAACAAGGTGCAAAAACTGACAATGGTTTATAATTTTCATAGTCACCTATAGCTTTCACATTCTGCTACCACACTTCCATCAGAAATTCTGTAGAGTAAAACAAGAAGTTAAATGCATAAGGGAAGTGCTAATGTCAATGTTGTGGTCTTTTTTATTATTATTATTATTAGTGACATCATGAAAATATCAGATAATTTTTAATGATTTGTTTAAATCTAGTTAGAGACCAGTAAAGACTAATATACTAGCTCCTCTATTACTTAATTTTCTAGTAAAATACATTGCAGAAAGAGCAGTATAATTTTTCAGCCTCCATCTAGTTATGTATTTTTGTACTGACAAGTCCATAATATGTCACAGATTTGTTACACAAAATCATCAGCAGGCAGTAATCATACCTAGTTGCTTGTTCTTAAGGCAAAGATTAACACTGAGAAGATTAGTAACTCTCATTTAGCATGAAGATTGCTCACACTTAGATTTAGATTGTTGCAGATTCTAAGAAAATGAAGTTCCTTAAAATTTGCTGTGTTTTTAAGGTTTGCTTTACAAGTAAAAGTGTTAGAACAACATTCTTCTTCAACTTGCCGAGGCGATCGGCTCCGGGGCAGACGTGTTCTGCAGCGGAGCAGGGGATCGGGACAGGCAGGGCTTTTTTTTCCAACATGGAGGCCGCTCGAGGGAGCCACCAGGACCCGGCAGCCTTCGCGACGGAGGCTGACGAGGCGTAGGTGGAGCCAGCAGCACCCCCTCCCCGGCCGTTCAAAAGCAGCCCCTAGGGAGCGCGAGCGACCAGGAGTGCGGCGAACAGGGCGGGCAAACAGGGCGTGGCGCGTCAGAAGCGAGAGGCGCGGCAGTTCACGCAGGCATTGCGAGCAGGGAGGGCGGAGAGGGCAGAGTTTCCCCCCGCCCATAAGAACAACACCTTTAACGGCTGTCTACTGCTAACTAGGCTGCAATGGTCTACAGCAGGCAGAGCGCTCTCTCTAGAAAGTCTGTAACCACCCAGACTGACTGCCTGCTCAACAATGCAGCAGTTCAGGTCTCTGGGTGCAGGGAGTGTCTGAGCCTGTTGCTGCCATCTGAGGGAGGCAGAGGCTCCGTGTGTGTGAGGTGCGAGCAGGTGGATGACCTGGTCTGCCTGGTGGCAGAACTCAAAGAGGAGGTGGATAGGTTGAGGGCTATCAGGGAGTGTGAGCGGGAGATAGACTGGTGGAGCGACTCCCTGCAGGGCCTGAAGGAGAGGTACCGGGGCGAGACACCCCAAATGAGGGTGGACCCCCTGCCCTGTCACTGTTGAGCAGAGGGAGAGGACCTAGGAGTTGAGGAGGAATGGAGACAGGTCCCTGCTCGACCTCGCAGGCAACGCCCCCCCCCCCTACCGGCCCCTCCTTCCCAGGTGCCCATACATAACAGATTTGAGGCCCTGGAGCTTGAGAGACTGGTGGGTGAGGACAAGGTAGAAAGTCTACCCAGGAGAATGCCTAGGGCGAGGAAGCTGACTCCACGCCTCAAGATTGCCTCCACCAAGAAAGACAGAAGGGTGATCGTTGTAGGCGACTCCCTTCTCAGGGGAACAGAGGGCCCTATTTGTCGACCTGACCCTACCTGTAGGGAAGTCTGCTGCCTCCCTGGGGCCAGGGTCAGGGATGTTGCCAGAAAGCTTCCCAACCTGGTTCGCCCCTCTGACTACTATCCTCTTTTGATAGTCCAGGCTGGCAGTGATGATATTGAAGGGAGAAGCCTGAAGGCTATCAAACGGGACTTTAGGGGACTGGGAAGGTTAGTGGATGGAGCGGGAGTACAGGTGGTGTTTTCGTCCATCCCTACAGTGGAAGGGAGGGGTACCGAGAGGACACGGAAAGCCCACCTGATTAACACGTGGCTCAGAGGCTGGTGCCAACACAGAAATTTTGGGTTTTTTGACCATGGGGCGCTTTACTCGGTACCCGGCCTGGTGACCGCAGACGGGTCCCTATCTCCAAGGGGAAAATGAATCCTAGCCCAGGAGCTGGCAGGGCTCATTGAGGGGGCTTTAAACTAGGAAAGAAGGGGGATGGGGCTGAAATAAGTCTTGTTGGAGCTGTACCAGGGGGACCAATGGCAAGGCCAGGGGAGAAGGCAATGGCCCGACTGAAGTGCATCTACACTAATGCACGCAGCATGGGTAACAAACAAGAGGAGCTGGAAGCCATCGTGCAGCAGGAAGGCTATAACTTGGTTGCCATCACGGAAACGTGGTGGGACCACTCTCATGACTGGAGTGCTACAATGTCTGGCTATAGGCTCTTCAGAAGGACAGGCAGCACAGAAGGGGTGGTGGTGTGGCTCTCTATATTAGAGAGTGTTTTGATGTTGAGGAACTTGAGGCTGGGAATGATAAGGTTGAGTCCCTATGGGTTAGGATCAGAGGGAAGGCCAACAAGGCAAGTTTCCTGGTGGGGGGTCCGTTATAGACCACCAAACCAGGATGAGGAGATAGATGAGGAGTTCTACAGGCAGCTGGCAGAAGCCGCGAAATCGTCAGCGCTTGTTCTCGTGGGGGACTTCAACTTCCCAGACATATCCTGGAAGCACAACACAGCCCAGAGAAAGCAGTCTAAGAGGTTTCTGGAGAGCGTGGAAGATAGCTTCCTGACACAGCTGGTTAGAGAGCCTACCAGGGGAGGTGCCCCGCTAGACCTTCTGTTCACAAACAGTGACGGACTGGTGGGAGATGTGGTGGTCGAGAGCTGTCTTGGGCAGAGTGACCACAAAATGGTTCAGTTCTCTATTCTTGGCAAAGTCAGGAAGGGGACCATTAAAACCGCTGTCTTGGACTTCCGGAGGGCTGACTTTGAGCTGTTCAGGACACTGGTTGGCAGAGTCCCTTGGGAGGAGGTTCTGAAGGGCAAAGGAGTCCAGGAAGGCTGGGCACTCTTCAAGAAGGAAATCTTAATGGCTCAGGAGCGGTCTGTCCCCACGTGCCCAAAGATGAGCCGGCGCGGAACTAGACCGGCCTGGCTGAACAGAGAGTTGTGGCTCTAGCTTAGGAGAAAAAGGAGGGTTTATAATCTTTGGAAAAGAGGGCGGGCTACTCAAGAGGACTATAAGGATGTTGCGAGGCTGTGCAGGGACAAAATTAGAAAGGCCAAAACTCATCTGGAGCTCAATCTGGCTACTGCCGTTAAAGATAACAAAAAAAGTTTTTACAAATACATCAACACAAAAAGGAGGACTAAGGAGAATCTCCATCCTTTACTGGATGCGGGGGGAAAATTAGTTACAAAAGATGAGGAAAAGGCTGAGGTGCTCAATGCCTTCTTTGCCTCAGTCTTTAGAGGCAAAACCAGTTATTCTCTGGATACCCG
The DNA here is from genome assembly GCF_009769625.2 of Cygnus olor. Taxonomy (NCBI): domain Eukaryota; kingdom Metazoa; phylum Chordata; class Aves; order Anseriformes; family Anatidae; genus Cygnus; species Cygnus olor. Next base: position 52,646,095 of record NC_049169.1, read on the forward strand.
GTACACTGAGCTGGTGGAAGGGGATGGGGAGCAGGATGTGGCCCTCACTATCCACGAGGAAATGGTTGGCGACCTGCTACAGCACTTGGATGTACGCAAGTCGATGGGGCCGGATGGGATCCACCCAAGGGTACTGAGCGAACTGGCGGAGGAGCTGGCCAAGCCGCTTTCCACTATTTGTCGGCAGTCCTGGCTATCAGGAGAGGTCCCAGTCGACTGGCAGCTAGCAAATGTGACGCCCATCTATAAGAAGGGCTGGAGGGTAGACCCGGGGAACTATAGGCCTGTTAGTTTGACCTCAGTGCCAGGGAAGCTCATGGAGCAGATTATCTTGAGTGTCATCACGCGGCACTTGCAGGGCAACCAGGCGATCAGGCCCAGTCAGCATGGTTTATGAAAGGTAGGTCCTGCTTGACGAACCTGATCTCCTTCTATGACCAAGTGACGCGCTTAGTGGATGAGGGGAAGGCTGTGGATGTGATCTACCTTGACTTCAGTAAGGCTTTTGACACCGTTTCCCACAACATTCTCCTCGAGAAACTGGCTGCTCGTGGCTTGGACTGGCGTATGCTTCGTTGGGTTAAAAACTGGCTGAACGGCCGGGCCCAAAGAGTTGTGGTGAATGGAGCCAAATCCAGTTGGAGGCCGGTCACTAGTGGAGTCCCCCAGGGCTCAGTGCTGGGGCCAGTCCTCTTTAATATCTTTATCGATGACCTGGATGAGGGGATCGAGTGCACCCTCAGTAAGTTTGCAGATGACACCAAGTTAGGTGCGTGTGTCGATCTGCTCGAGGGAAGGAAGGCTCTGCAGGAGGATCTGGATAGGCTGGACCGATGGGCTGAGGTCAACTGTATGAAGTTCAACAAGGCCAAGTGCCGGGTCCTGCACCTGGGGCGCAACAACCCCAAGCAGCGCTACAGGCTGGGAGATGAGTGGTTGGAAAGCTGCCTGGCCGAGAAGGACCTGGGAGTACTGGTTGATAGTCGGCTGAATATGAGCCAGCAGTGTGCTCAGGTGGCCAAGAAGGCCAACAGCATCCTGGCTTGCATAAGAAGCAGTGTGGCCAGCAGGTCTAGGGAGGTGATTGTCCCCCTGTACTCAGCTCTGGTGAGGCCGCACCTCGAGTACTGTGTTCAGTTTTGGGCCCCTCACTACAAGAAGGACATGGAGGTGCTCGAGAGAGTCCAGAGAAGGGCGACGAAGCTGGTGTGGGGTCTGGAGAACAAGTCTTACGAGGAGCGGCTGAGGGAGCTGGGGTTGTTTAACCTAGAGAAGAGGAGGCTCAGGGGAGACCTCATCGCTCTCTATAGGTACCTTAAAGGAGGCTGTGGAGAGGTGGGGGTTGGTCTATTCTCCCACGTGCCTGGTGACAGGACAAGGGGGAATGGGCTAAAGTTGCGCCAGGGGAGGTTTAGGTTGGATATTAGGAAGAACTTTTTTACTGAAAGGGTTGTTAGGCATTGGAATGGGCTGCCCAGGGAGGTGGTTGAGTCACCATCCCTGGAGGTCTTTAAAAGATGTTTAGATGTAGCCCTTAGTGATATGGTTTAGTGGAGGTCTTGTTAGTGTTAGGACAGAGGTTGGACTAGATGATCTTGGAGGTCTCTTCCAACCTAGATGATTCTGTGATTCTGTGAAAACTAAGAATTTTGGAACAAAATATGACACAGGTGAATTCCATTAACCCATTGAGTGGAAAGGAAGGAGCAAAACAGTACCAATAATAGTTGAAATAATAATAATTTAAAAAAAAGGTCAAAGATATGATTTATATTACAGTGGGATTCAATGTATGTCATTTTGCATTTTGTATTAAGTTGCAAGGAGGAGCATGGAAGAAGATATTAATCTAGAATGTTTGGTGTAGGAGAATACTAAAAGGAGGCATTATTGTCTCAAAATAAGAACTTAAGTTTATCAAAAATTAAAAGAATTCATTGTTTTGTGATAGGAAATTTTAAAATGGCATGAACATGGATTTTGTAAATAACCTTTACCTTGAATTTTTCAATAAAACACAGCAGAAGTCCTTAAAAATATCCAGAATTTTGGGCATATTTTCAATCAGAGCTAAGTTGAGGCTGTGGAGGACAGAGATAAAGGCCTCTCCTGAATCTCCAGCATGATCTGGTAGATGCTGGAGGTAGATGCTGGACGCTTGTGATCTTAATTGGACTACCTGGAGAATGGTAACCAGTAGACCTTTGATGTGGAGAGAGGGAAGCAACAGGGAAGATCTGGGAAGATTTACAATAAAAACAGAGGGGAAAAAATCACATTCTGCAATTAATCAAGTCCCCCTGTTCTCTCAAAAAATCACTAAGGCTTGTTTACGGGAGCATTCTCTAGACATAGGCATAGTCCCATACAGAGTTTAGAGGACTTGTTCCTCCACTAAAAAAAAAAAAAAAAATAGCAATCATGGTGTACCTTTGACAAATTTAAAGCATATATGATTTCTCTGAGCTTCTAGGACTATTTTGCACATATGAAGCAGGTAGTTTATCTTGTACTGGAAATGCTTGAGCTATTCTATTTTTAATGCAAATCATAACTAATTGCATACTCCTAACTGCTCACCAGCACTGTAAGCAGATATTATTTGCTACCAGTTTTTTAAAAAGAGGATACATTTGTATAACTGCAAAATAGAGAATTATAACTGGCATAGGATGTAATCAGCAGGGAGAGAAAGCTGAGTTGTATCTCAGTGCAGGGCTGCCAAGGATCACCATGTTACTCCATCTTGTTATGAAGTAACAATTAGCTTAGGTATGTTCTGTTAAAATGGACCTGGCAACAATGGTTTCCTTTTCCCTTTGAGTCAAAAAGTGTGAAAACAAACTTCTGCTCTTAAAATTTTTCCCCAAAACCGGATGAAGTATTTGGCAGTTTGCTGATGAAAGACGTTTTGTTGTATTGGTGCACAAGATTAATTCTTGATAATACTGCAGATATTTCAGTCCCGGTACCAAATCAGCAAAAATACTACTGGTAAAAGTGGACTTTTTATTTGAGTTAAACTAAGAAATCTGTGAAAGTTTGGGAGAGGGGGACACTGAAATACATATTTTTATAGGCTGATGGTGAAACAAACACAAAAAAAAAAAAAAACAACTGGAAATTTATTTGGGGTCAGCCTTGGCTTATTTGGGGGATTTTTAGACTTCTTTTGTCTTCTTCTTTTCTAGTTTACACATGTAATTCTGAAATACATAGGTCATTCAAAATTAAAATAAAAATAATTTCAATTTTGTAAATGTTGCTTAAATGCTTTTATATTTCTATAATGAAATATTTTAATTTAAAAAAAATCAAAAAATGTTTTGTTCTTTAGAAAAACTTCTCTTGTATTGTTTCTACTGAATTTCTGTGAACACACACACATGCCATATCTATGCCTGATTTCAGTCTCCAGTTACATCATTTTCCACCAAGTGAACTCATTGCCATGCAAAAATTGTTCCACTCTAAATGCAAGGGCTATTTTGATTGTCTTTCATGCTTCATTCCCCTTCTCTGAGTCATGCCAATGTTCATGGTTGTCACTTCTAGCCTTGGCTTGCACTGTGTAATTATGAGAAAAGATTAAGCTACAGCAGAAACCTGAATAGAGCATAAATGTAAATCAGAATGGCAAGTTTGCCACCTTCTGAACAGGTGCGATGTGCAGTCATTCCTTGTGTGATGGTGAGGTAGTGCTAGCTATTATCTGTAGCGGTGGCATTAATTCTGAGCAATCAACTCGCAGTCATCACGGCTGGCTCTGTGTAAAAATTACACACACACAAGATGTCACCCCCTTCTTTTCTTCTTTTGACCTGGAGAGGAAACCCAGGACAGTCTAGCTTTAATCTGTGCCCCTACAGTTTTTGATAAAGTTATTCTACTCTTTTCTCATGAATCTTGTCAATACACTAACAATCATAACTGCTGTTTCCACTTCCAATATAAAAGGCAAGTTTTTTAATTTTACTGAGAAAGCAGGATGTCCAGCTCCAGTGTGCTGCATATGTATCCAAATGAGAGCCATCTGTTGACATACAGCAGGATGTATGTTATCCTGTAAACCCTAGAGCAAATATGAGGTTAATTGTTTTTCATTTCAAAAATACCACTTTTATAAATGCAGCATAATTTGTTTTGAAGAAAAATGAAAAGAAGGAAACAATAGGTTGTGCAGAACAAAACAATTTAGTTAGGAAACAGGCATGAGAAGAGTGGGATATGTGCCACACTGCAAAGCTCATTCGCCAATACTGTATTTGAAAAATTACAATGAGCATGTCTTTCAAACATTAAGTCTTGAATGGAACAATAGCATGTAGGACATCCTGGGGCAGTGGGGAGAGGATAAATCCTTCTCCCGTCTAGGGGCTCATGACATAGCCAAACCAAATACTCATTGTGCCAATTCCTGTACCATGATGCCCTGCCAAGCTCTGACTATGGACTGGCTCACCTCTGTAGCTGTCTGCCTCGATGTTTGTAAAATGAGTTATTGCATCAAATGCCAGACTGATTTTTCAGCTTGTAAAACAATGAGATATTAACAATTATATTATTCCCCATGTACACTACTGGTCTGAAGAGCATTATCTGTGCCTTCCCTTAGCCTTCCCTTTCTACAAGCAGTTGGAAGGAACAACACTATATATATAGAGGAACCAAGCCTCAGAACTTTCCTTAGGAAAACTCTAATTAGTTTTCTTTAGCTATATTTTGTAGGCAGTTAGTATCCATTTTGCTCTTAACTCAGCTTAAAATAAATAAATAAATAAATAAATAAATAAATTGCACTGTTGTTCACTATTGTTACTAATATTCTGGTATTTTAAAGTTTTTCTGCACTACCCAGAGATGGCTGGACTCATAAGCAACAAGAACACTATTAATGCAATGGTAGGACCATACCTTGGCAATCTATATGAAATTTGGAAGGAAAGCAGAAGCACAGACTGCAAGAGAAAAGGGCTTGAAGAAGGCAGTAGGAAGTCATGCAAATTTAATGCAGATGAAACAGCTTCCAGTTACCCACAGCATCACAGCTGGAAGAGACGAATTTTTGCCTGGTAATTAAGACCTCTATTAACCACTCTTCTAGACTCTATCTGCTCCTAAGGAATTATTTACTGAAGATCTAGGAAGAAGCCTAGCCTGAGGAGAAGTAAAATACTCTAATTTGAATTACATTTTACAGGAAATTTAAAGATAATGAGTAGAAAGAAGAAAGAGTTTGGAGGAATCTGCAAGAAGTCATTCTGGTTTACCTTTTAATTTCATGCTAGCAGGATACAGAGGTGCTACAGACACTTCTTTTTAAATGCCATGTTTATTTTTGTAAATATATATATTTGCATACACATACATACATAGAGATTCCTCTTATGTTGCTACCTCATGTCTGGTGTCAGAACAAAACTTATGGCACCTACGTGTCTTTGGGAGACCAAACATAGTAAAGGGGTTATGGCTAAATTAATTTGCTAAAAATAATCACAGCAATTTTCTTAACATAGTAAGAGAAAGGTTATTTTCTCCTTAAAAAAAAAAGGTTCTGTACATAGGGTTCTGTACATAGGTTAATATTCTTAATATTTGCAGTCTATGTATAATTCATTTATTAAATTTATTTATTTTTGTCATTACTATAATCTTTTTTTTTTTTAGTTTTTATTTAGTTTCTACATACACACATAAATACTCATGTGGGTATAATTTTTGCCAGTATATTACACAGTGGCCTCATATAGATGAGGTAATTTCAGAAAAATGATCAATCATGACTTGTTTAGTGTTGCCCACTTTATCAGTGACAGCCAAAAAAAAAAAAAAAGAGAGAAAAAAAATTTGCTTTTAATATCACCATCCCAGTTGTAGCTCTCCAGGTCACCATGGTGTACTACACATGAACTTGAGTTTGCAGTTGAGTAGGAGTATCCACTTATTTTGAGAGCTAATTCGCTGCAGTTCACCTGCCAAGAGAGTGGATACATAAGATCTTTGATTAGCTGGTACATTGCAGGAATTTAAAACTGTGTCTATTCTGCATAGACTCTGTATACCATTGTCAGAGAATAAAGGAAATTCCCCAGTATGTGCTTACTCTAAAAAGGAGGAACACAGTAAAGTTGCTTCACTCCTGTTTGGTATTTCAAATAGTCATTCAGTAGAAGCCTTGAAATTCTGACAATGGCAGAGCAGCAGCATCCCTTTCTACATCTTCACTTTAACTGTCCTTATTCATCATCTTCCTTGATTAATCAGGAATAATCACAGTTTAACAGCATTGTTGTCCCTGCAGTGCTTCATCCACATAACGTTCTGATACAGATGTGTTCTGATGGCTCTGCTGTGCTTGAAGAACTCTAGATTTTTCTAAACTTCAGTTCAGGATTTCAATTAATTACATGCACATGCAATATCTTCAGCCCATCCTGCATGCATAAGCATATTAAGACTGAGCTATAACACTCAGAAGTTGGCAATTTGATAATTTCTAGATATTACATAGCTTGGTCAGAGCAGTGAAGATGCCAAGAAATCATGGATGAACATATGAAGTCTTTCAACATCATCCACATGACTTAAGAGCTGGAGAAAGAGGCCTTGTTCAAGGAAAACTAGATGTGTATAAGCTCTGTGTATTCTACAAAGAGAGAAGTACTGTGCATAATTGCAATTGTCCAGCTGAAATAGAGGAAACACACATTTGTTTAATTCCATCAGCATCCTCAGATATCAATTTAGATATTCTACCGAGTGCTAATCCTGCCAAAAATACACATTAACTTCCACATATGCCCAAATACTAGAGCTGCTGTGTGGCTATCAGATCGACCTGGTTATCCCTGCAGCATAAGTCTTGACATCTAAAGGTAGCACAGGACCTGGTTTCAGGGAATGAAAGGCTGGAAGGTCACAGTCAGCATGCTTCTAACTTCCTTCTGTGAGCTGCAAGAAAAATTCATACTATAAAACTCCAGTAATCACCACAGATTTGGGGGAACTCCTTATATTGCTGAGACACTGATCTTCACAATTAGTCTACATGCTGCTTTAAGTTAGATTTGGTCTGGCAAACTAAAGCAGATTGAAGACAACAAAGAATTTGACATCTCATGGTAGAGTCCACCTCGTACTGTAATAACAAAACAGCACTGCAGTTATGCCAAACCCAACAGTGAGTGGTGAAGATAGGGTATATATTTTAGTTTATATCATTACAGTTAAAAGTGATCTACTCAGTCTATCTGGTCAGAGCTGAGCTATGCTGGATGTCAAAAAAAGCAGACGTGAAAACATATTGATTACCCTCAAAAATTCTCAGAGTGTTATAACATCATAGTTCTTACAAAACACACACCTAACCATTTAATTACAGTTTCTCAGCTTCTAAGACTACTTAAATGCATATGTAGAAGTGTTTTGGGAAGAAGTGTAAAAGCAAATACTGAACAGATGCAGAATGCTGTCCAGAGAAGTAATGTCCAGAAAGGTATCAAATCATTAACAGATGGTTCATCATACAGATACTTTTTTGATCTCAAAAACATTTACACTGAGATTATGGTGACTTCTGCAACATCAACAAGCTCTCTGAACACTGTTGATCAGAAGTTTTTTTTTTTTTCAGTTTCTATGAGCTTAACTTGCATAACTTTTCTGACTACATTGCATACTTCCTTTCAGTAACCATTATGCACAAGTTTATAGATTAAAGTGACTTTTCTTTTCCCTTTCACCTGTTTGAATAATGTATTACTTTAGCTAATAGTAAAATTCAAGATCTCTCTTCCTCCTTCGTGTATCATATGCACCAATTGAACTAATATCGAATTAGGCTGCAGGCTATTTTGTGCAAGGGTTGTTTCCAGCAGGGTATTTGCAGAGCATTTACTACAAATGGGTCTGTTACAATTGGGTGTTAGCAGAGTACAAGTAACAGATATTATTAGCAACAACAGAAGCCTTAGGTTCAAAGATCAGATGAGGTTATGTCTAAAAACAAATGAGACAATTTCATTCTACTGGCTAGCAAATAGTGATTACTTCACAAAGTGAATTCAGTGTTTGCAACTTCTGGTGAGAATTCCTGATTGATGGGAGTTCTGGCTGGTGCTGCTTGTCAGAGCTGTCAGAGCATAACCTTGACGTATACATTTCAGCACTGCCTGCTACTCTCTGTCACTTTCACTACATGCACAGCTCTAATTTGGTGTTTTCAATGAATGGTCATTTTGCCATTACTGATTTTTCCTCATTTAACATTCTTGATGCTGCTTCTCCACTCTGCTTTTTATAAATGTACAAGAGAGGTAGGTACAAGGTAAAAGCTACAACCACATAAGGAAACTTCAGATAAAGCTGACACACTAGCAAAATGGTAACTTGAATCCAGATGTGTTTCTTCTTTTCTGCATGGTGATTTTATTCTATGTTTTTTTTGGCTAGGTGAGTTGCTAAATTGAAATAAATTGCTATAAATTCAACACACAATACAATTATTAAGAACACTTACATTTTTAAAGCCTAAAATGGCAGCATATTATCATTTTAAGCCTAATTCAACAAAAAGCTATCATTGTGAAGATTTTAATAACACTGTGCAATGTGTATGAAATTGCTACCTATAATAGCAAAAGCATGGTAACTCATGGCAAATTAACATCTTTATTAGTCAGCAAAACTGGCAGTACAAAATTGCTGGAGAAATTTGAAATATGTTCGACAAGGTGAGACTTATAACAGATGGGATTATCTAAATGAAATACCATTGGAATATAGAGATTTTGTATCATAGTACAATATTGAAAAAATTGAAATATGATTTGAAGGTAGCATACTCGATGCACAGTAATTCTTAGAAACTGTAGAGAATTGTAAACCTTCTGATAATAATATAATCATCTCATACTATTCAAAGAGAAAATTCCTATGTGACTGACATAAAGAAGCAGCTTAGTAGAAAGAAAATCATAGAAGAGGGTGTTATAATGTTCATTTTTATGAGCTGCGCATGTAGTCTAGTCTGTAAAGTAGTGCAACTTCACATCTTCTGGGGAGCTCAGAAAGATAATATCTTGGTAGACACCTGGAGAGTGTTTCAAATGCCTAACTGTGGGGATTTTGTACCATTTTGACCCTAGAATAATTGTTTGGGACTAGCTGTTATGACATAAGACCCACATGAGACACAGATCTTTTGAAGAAGCAGCTGGATATCAGGCATGAGACCCTAGCACATCTAAAAAGGCAACAGATGACAAAATTCAAGTGTCTGAACCCTATGTTCACCCCTACTTAGCTGTCTTGCTCAAGCAGCTGATGGAAGTTGGTGTCATTCATAGCCCTGAAATATTTCTTCCCTTATTCAAGTGACTTATACATCAAACAAATTGAAAAGAATTCGTATCTTCAAAAAGGACAAAGAGGACCCAGGGAACTACGGGTCAGCCAGCCTTACCTCAGTCCTTGGGAAGGCAATGAAGCAGCTAATCCTGGAAACCATTTCCAGGCATATGAAAGACAAGAAGGTGATTGGGAGTAGTCAGGATGGATCCACAAAGTGTAAGTCATGCTTTACCAACCTGATAAATGATGAAATGACTGGTTTGGTAGATGAGAAGAAAGCAGAGGATATTGCCTACCTTGACCTCAGTAAGGATTTCAACACTGTCTCACATAAGATCCTCACAGAAAAGCTGATGAAATATGGGCTGTATGAGCAGACAGTGAGGTGGATTGAACAGCCAGGCCCAGACGGTGGTAATCAGTGGTTCAAAGTCTAGCTGGAAGCCAGTAACTAGCAGTGTACCCCAGGGGTCAATACTGGGTCCAGTACAGTTCAATGTCTTCATTAATAATCTCTATAATGGGGCAGAGTGTACCCTCAGGAGGTTTGCTGACAACACAAAACTGGAAGGACTGGCCGACAGACCACAAATGGACCTCAACAGGCTGGACAAGTGAGCTGACAGGAATTACATGAGGTCATGTGGTGGTTTTACCCAGCTGGGCAGCCAAACTCCACCACAACCGTTCTTTCACTCCCCCTCCTCAAAAGAAGAGTGAGGGAAGAAGGCAGCATGCTGGAAAGAAAATAAGGCTCACGGGTTGAGGTAAGGATATAATTATCCTTAATTAAAGGGAAAAGGAAGAGGAAAAAAAAAAAATCAAGCAAAGGCTGTGCGGAAGCACAGAGATAGGAAAAAAAAATATTGTCTACTTCCCATCAACAAGCAATGTTCAGCCATGTCCTGGGAAGCAGGGCCTCAGTACGCATAGTGGTTGTTGGGGAGGACAGATGTCATCATAATGAGAGCCCTCCACACACACACACACTCCTTCCCCTTTCCCCCCTTGTATTGCTTAGTGTGACACCATACGGTATGGAATATCCCTTTGGTCGGTTTAGGTCAGCTGCCCTGGTGATGTCCCCTCCCCAGTTCTTGCCCACCCCCAGCCTACTGGCTCGGGGGGGGTTGGAGGGTGTCTGGGTGCTGTGCCAGCACTGCTCAGCAGTAGAAAAAACATTGGTGTGATACCAGGGCTGTTCTAGGTACAAGTGCTGAGCACAGCACTGTATGGGCTGCTGCAGGGAAAGTTAACTCCATCCCTACCAGACCAGTACAGGTCAATAAGGGGAAGAGCAAATCCTACACTTGCAGAGGAACAACCTCATACAACCTCATCAACCTGTAGTATATGCTGGGGGCCAACTGGCTGGAAAATAGCTTTGCAGAAAAGAACCTGGGGATCCTGGTAGACAAACTGAACATGAGCTCTTGTTGCAAAGGAATGGTGTCCTCCGCTGTACCAGAAGGAATTCTGCTAGCAGACTGAGAGAGGTGATCCTTCCCCTCTACTCAGTATAAGTGAGACCACACCTGGAGTACTGTGTCCAGTTCTGGGCTCCCCAGTAAAGAGAAAGAGTCCAGGAAAGACTCCTGGAAAGAGTCCAGGGCCTCAAAGGCCACAAAGATGATTAAGGAACAGAAGCATCTCCCCTTTGAGGAAAGGCTGAGGGAAAGGCTGACAGAAAAGCTGTTTGGCCTAGTAAAAAGAATGCTCAGGTGGGATCTCATCAATGTGTCCAAATATCTGAAGAGAAGGTGTAACGAAGACCAAGCCAGGCTTTATTCAGTGGTAACAGTGACAGGACAAGAGGCAATGGGTACAAGCTGGAACACAGGTGGTTCTTCCTGAACCTAAGGAAAAACTTTTTTACTGGGTGACACTTACCCTCACTGTAAAAGGGTGACCAAACATTGGAACAGACTGCACAGAGGCTGTGGAGTCTCCATCCTTCAAGCTATTCAGAAACCATATGGACATAGACCTGGGCAACGTGCTGTAGGTAACCCTGCTTGAGCAGGAGCATGGAACAGATGACTTGAGGAAATCCCTTCCAATTTCAGATATTCTCTGACTCCGTGAAGGGGAAATCAAAAGACCTCTTGATACTATGAACAGTCAACCCCCATTCTTACCTAGCTAACAAATAAGAACATAATTCAAGTCCACAGTCTATGTGCATCCTAGCATATGACCTCAGGAGTCCTTAAATCCCAAATCCCTCTCAGCAAATAGGACTGTGTGCAATTCTCAAATTGCAGTTGAGTAAATGTGTGCGACTGCTGAAGGTATTCTTACAGACTTAATATAACTCATGCCTTGCTATAGGTATCTACCCATCTATGAATCAGGCACACGTATGCAGTGGTGCATGTATCAAGCATTCATTTGTATATTCATGCAAAACACTTGTCTGGATTCAGAAAATCAGATTCTTAGTATACAGCTGGTAGCATCTCTACTTTATCATGCTTCATATTGCTTTAGTTTTGTGGCCTCTCTCCATATTAATAGAATCTCACGGCTAGCTCTAAAATTATTGTTCCCCTTACTATGGGAAAAGTTCCAGTGTATTGCATTACATAATGTATATACTTATGCCAGTAGTTCTGTGGACATTACCTGATAGTATTTTATCTTTTGTTTTTCTTTTTGTGATGCAGTTCATTAAACAAATTTCTTCCTAACTCCTGTTGTTTTCATCCTGATTCACTAAAGTCCTCTGAGACTAGAAAAGCCTCCAGGGTGTATATGCTCAAAACAAACCTGAAACTCTGGAGAACTTACGTTTATCTTTACCTGTCTACATAGTCAGCTTAATTTGTTAGGGTAATAATAAAATTAAATAATAAAAAGCAAGGAACTGTGTAAGAATTAGTCCTCCTACACTGCTTGAAAGACATTCCTTTTCAAACAAGTAAATGATCCCTATCTTGTTTGCACTAAAGCTAAAATGTAAAAACTTACTGTAATACATTTGAAATTGCCCAAACACCTGTCTTATAAATTTTCATACAATATTTGCTTTAATAGACATGAGAAACATTGTAAACCAGTAAATGGCTAAAGAAAAAAAAAATTGACATACATTATAAGCCATTTTTTTAATTTAAAAAAAAAAAAATTTAGAAACCCTTGTTTTCAACAATGACAGCAGACATCTCACACCAGCCAGGTCCATATAATCCTCACATGTCTCTGAAGCTGTTGGTGTGAGGCTCTGAAGCTTTACAAAGATTTAGAAGCTTTCACACAGAATCACACACACACAGAATCATCTAGGTTGGAAGAGACCTCCAAGATCACCTAGTCCAACCTCTGTCCTAACACTAACAAGTCATCCACTAAACCATATCACTAAGGGCTACACCTAAACATCTTTTAAAGACCTCCAGGGATGGTGACTCAACCACTTCCCTGGACAGCCCATTCCAATGCTTAACAACAAATTCCTTTAATATTTCTGTTAAAGTAATATGAATGTCCAACTGCAGATTGGAATAGTTTTGAAAATTTTAAAAGTATGAAGTCTAAAATGAAAATGTAAGCAATAAGTCATAATTTTTTTCAAGCCATTTACTTCACCGAGACAGAACAACTTACTCTCCTTTGTATCAGGTGAGCTGGAAGTCAGGAAACCTCAAAAGCCCGTACGGTTCTGAGTCTATTTTAACATAAACATCTAATTTTTATTTATTTCATAGATTGCAAAGAAACTTGGAGGAACACTACAAAATTTGAAAGTAATTGAATTTGAATACTTTAATTATACTCTCTTCCTAAGTCTCCACCTAATTTTTATCCACATGAACCAGTTTTGCTAGCATGGTGGGAATGGACACATACTGCAATGCTTTCACAAAACTGAACATGAAATTAAAAATCCTGATGTCACTGTCATTTTCACCATGCACAGGAAGGGCAGAGATTTTAAAGTCATGTTATTTTGGTAAAATGAGAACAATTACTGTTGTGTCATTGCTTAAGCACCAGAAGTTTTCAAATCCCTTCAAATTATATTTCTAGATGTTTTTATGCTTGAGATATTTTAAAACTAAAGCAGATCTTCATACTCAAAACATGCTAAGTACCCATTTTGAACATGTGGTTGCACTTAGCAATAATAATGTTCATAATATTTCATTAGTGGCCTCAGACATTATTCAATGGATTCCAGCTCATACTAAAATTGTACAGCTCCTTTGACCTTCAAGACACTTACAAAATACTAGTTGCCTTTTTGCAGGTTCAAAAAAAATATATTTGCAATGTATAAACACTTTTTGAAATATAATAATTAGGAAACTAATTTTTCCTTTTTTTTTTTCTTTTTTTTTTTTTTAAATAGCTATTTGAAATAAGCTACCACTTTCATACTAAATCGCCAGTAAGATGGATGCATATTATATGCTGTACACATCTGGCACTGCACAGGCAATCTAACGTGTCATGGTAAGAAAGATGTTTCTCTGTATATGTGACTTGTGTTTGACAGATGACAAGCAAATGATTCAGGTACATGAAAAAAATGTGCAAAATTACATTCATCTCATAATAAAAAAGTTCATTTACAAATTTGTCTGGGAAACTTGGAAATATATTCAACTAATCGACTATACAAATTACAAATATATGAGGGAATGGATAAGTTTTTGCAGTGCTGTGAAAAAATGGTAGATTAGTGATGCAATGTACTGGCTCTGTCTGGGATGAAGTTAACTTTCCCCACAGTAGCCCATATAGTGTTGTGCTCTGCACTTGTAGCTAGAACAGCCCTGATAGCACACCAGTGTTTTGTCTATTGCTGCTCAATGATGGCACAGCATCAAGACTCCCCTGTAGCCTGGGGGTGGGTGAGAAATGGGGAGGGGACATCACCAGGGCAGCTGACCTAAACCAACCAAAGGGATATTCCATAGCATGTGGTGTCACACTCAGCAACAAAAGGTGGCAAAGGGGGGGGGGCGGGAAAGGTGGCTCTCATTATGATGACATCTGTCCTCCCCAACAACCACTATGTGTATTGAGGCCCTGCTTACCATGATATGGCTGAACATCACTCATTGATGGGTAGTAGAGAATAATTGTTTTTTTTTCTCTCTTTGCTTCCATGTCTTTCTTTTTCTTTTTTTCTTTTTCTTTTTCTTTTTTCTTTTTCTTTTCATTTTTTTCTTTTCTTTTTATTTTTTCCCAGAAAGTTAGTTCAAAATGTTACATAGAAATAAAACATTAGCTGTCTGATTGATTATACTCTCAGTAATTACATTTCTTTCCTCCTTATTTTTGAGCCATAACCCTAATTCATATACCTCTGTTCTTGACTCGTTATAGGATCCCATCTCTTTGTTTTTCTTTTCCCTTTAATTAAATTATCCTTATCTCAACCCATGAGTCTTTTTCTTTCCCATCACACTTTCTTCCCTCTGCTCTCCCTTTGAGAAGGGTGAATTAGAGCAGTTGTGGTGGAGTTCAGCTGTCCATCAGGGTGAAACCACCATGTGCAAGTACGCCATTGCCAGGTTACTTCAGAATGTAATAGATCTTTGGCTAAAAGATCCAATACATATGTAAAATATTATTTCTGTTTTTATAATGGTCACATTTGTGATCCATGTGTAAGGGAAGAAAATGGCTATATTTTATGACATAAGACAGCAAAAGACTTGGATAACCCTGAGGTGATCCACAAGAAATGGAAACCATTAAATGTATAGTAGCTGCTCTATTTCCGTCTAAATTGTTACGACTGCTGTAGAAACCTTCGAAGGCTAAAAGAAACAACTAAAAGAAAGAAAATTCAAGATAACAGTCTCTAAGACTTATGGCAGAACTGTGTGAGGTTTCTCACTTGTCATACTTATTTTCATTTCACAGGATATGTCTGGCAGACAGAAAGGAAACAGTTGCTTCAAAGTGAACTTTGAGGAACATAATGAAAAGGCCAAACAATAAGCCTTATCTCTCAAATCCATCTCAATTTTTAATAAACTCCTCCATCATTTTTTTTTTAAAACATCTACAGCTGACTCAAAAATTTCAGCAGATAATGCCAAATGGTTTTGATATGTCATCAGACTTTTATCATGTTTAAATGTCAGTGTCATACAGGGTAACACTCAAGAATGAAGATTTGTCAATAATATTCATGTTTCTGCTAATAATTTTGAGCCTGATTTTCAGCAAGCTACTCAACTATATTTACTTGTACGGTAGGAGGTCGAAATGATATCTTTGTTAGATTCCCCACTCCAGAAGTGTTTGCAGTGCTCAAAGATGAGATCCAAGCAGAACCAACCTTTAGCATTATACCAAAAAGCACATCCAAAAAAAAAAAAATCTTGCTCACTGTTTGGAGTGGAAACTGTAAAACGGTTTCCTATTTACATGTGTGTAAACAGGAAACTTTAGCATCCAAACAACTTTTCTGGATTAGTTTAGTAACATGAGTCTAAGGAGGCATTTCACAACACTGTGCCTGGGATGTAAATTTTTAAAATTAAACACATTTAAGAAATTTAAATTTTGTGAGTCGTGGTTGAGCAGACCAACTCCATATTTGCCTCTTACTCAAGCCTGCACCACGTAGCTGTTCTTGCACATAAATGCCTTGATGATTCCAATTCCTTTGATATATACTGCATGTCCAACAAATATGAACTGTACTGTGTACAAAAACATTAATTCAAAAACATGTTGATGACTGTGACAATAAGCAATTACATGAAGTTGTGGGTTCTCACCCCAGGGCTTATTCCTTCATCAGGAAGGTGTTAACTCATTGAAGACTTTTCCCTTATATTAGCATATGACAGTATCCCCTTCAAAATAACTAGATTTCTTTTACAGGCAAACACACCCCAAGTTGCAGGTACCCAGAAGGTTAGCCATTTCTGAATGTATTACATCCAAGAGAATAAATTCGTTAAAGATTTATGATCACCAGAGTTTACTTTCAGATGAAATTATACTTAAAGATATCACCTTTTTTATTATTTCATCAAAAGTTTATTTTTTTCATAATGGAAAAATAGAAAAATGAGTAGTTAAAAAGAGAATATACCACTAAAATGTGATTACAAATACTATTAGGAAGTAAAGTTTAGACTTTCACATCAAGGGAGTGGTCTAATTCAGGAATCTGGCTTTGCCTTTCTGTGTTCTGTCAATATTTTCTCTCACTGCATTCAAATACAAGCCTCCTGACTCCATATGTCTTTTGGAAAGTTATGCCATTGAGAGTACAGCTTTTCTGTGTATGCTACCGTAGGCCACAATGACTCACAATTGATGATGACTCTATTGCTTCATGTGGTATTTCATATACCAGATAAGAGGATGAGACCGCATCTGCAACACACATACTTTATTTAATTCATAAGATAACCTAAATTTTGTTATTGTTGTTGCAGAGACTACACAGTATATTAATAATACCATGAAAAAAAATACATTTTGAAAGCCATCCTTGTTAATTTCATAATTTTTTAACATCATAAATATCTATTAGGCAGTTAGGATAATTCATGAGACTTTGTTGGGTTTTATGCTTTTTTACCTGCATCATCAGACTTCAAAGAAGGTGTCTTAACCAACAGAATATATATAAATCTAGATAGGACATGACACTCTTCCCAGGTGTCTTGTTTGAGCTAAGACACTGCAGCAGGGCACAGAAAACATATAGAAAGTGAGAAGGAAGAGAGCACATAAAATTGAAGCAGTTGGATAGCCATTCAGGAATACTAAAAATCAGCCATCCTAATATATATATATATATATTATATATTATATATATTATATATATTATATATATTATATATATACATATATATAAAAAATGTCTGGATACATATATATATATATATATATAATATCTGGATACAGTTATAAATGTATAAAAAAATATATGAAAATATTACCTAGCTGAAGCACAAGTGCACTGGATAAGGTAAGAGGTCCATACAGACCCATGCCCTTTCTTTGAGAGTAACTATAAAGTCATAATATGGGAAGGAGTTTAGGTTACAGTATACACAACAATTACTCCCTCTACTTACTTTCTCAGGACACCTTTCCAACCTATAGAGATTTCTTAATGGTTTATCTACTAAACATTTTCAATTGCCATTGATGAAACAGATACCAGGTGGATTCAAACAGCTGCTATAATGCATTTTGTCACTTTGTTCTATTTTTTTTTTCCATTAGCAGTTTATTCTGAGAAGTGCCAAAGTGTCCTTATACTCCTTCTCTTGTACAAAAGATGAAGGCCCATGGCATCCTGTCTTGGATCAGGAATAGTGTAGCCAGCAGGACCAGGGAGGTGACCATCCCCTTGTACTCTGCTCTGGTGAGGCTGCACCTCGACTACTGTGTTCAGTTTTGGGCCCCTCACTACAAGAAAGACATCGAGGCCCTGGAGCGTGTCCAGAAAAGGGCTACAAAGCTGCTGAAGGGCCTGGAACACAAGTTCTGTGAGAAGCGGCTGAGGGAGCTGGGGTTGTTTAGTCTGGAGACGAGAAGGCTCAGGGGCAACCTTATTGCTCTCTGCAACTACCTGAAAGGAAGGTGTGGGGAGCTGGGGGTCGGCCTGAATTCTTGCACATAACGAGCAATAGGACTAGAGGGAATGGCCTCAAGTTACAGCAGGGGAGGTTCAGGTTGGAAATTAGGATAAATTTCTTCTCACAAAGACTGGTTAGGCCCTGGAACGGGTTGCCCAGGGAGGTGGTGGAGTCACCATCCCTAGGAGTGTTTAAGAAAAGGCTGGACGTGGTGCTTAGGGACATGGTTTAGTGGGTGATATTGGTGGTAGGGGGACAGTTGGACTAGATGATTTTCCAATCTTAATGATTCTATGATCCTATGATTCTATAAAAAGGCTCTGGTGTTACAAATTCTCTTAATCCCCTCTGCATGAGACACAGATTCATCCCCGAAAGGTGCTTCCAAATATTGTTGCAACTTAAAATTCTGCCTCTTTGGTCTACAGCAAGACCCACAAAAGCAACTCAAATTAAAGTTGATAACCCAAGCCATGCTACCTGAGGCACTAGAATAATGTCCTCTGTACATGAATTGTTGTGGGAGTTTTCCAGCCCAAATCTAAAGGAATATTCTCTCTATTCTACCTCTCTGTGGTTAATGAAATATTTTATTTATGAGACCTTCTGTGTTTTGCTTATTGTGCTTTCATTTTTACTAGGCAACTTTTTTATCTATTCAACTACGTTGTCTTTTTAAATTAAACTGTATTTTCGCTATTGTTCAAACCTCATAGGTCTATTGATAGAAGTACCTGTTAATACAATGATTTCATTATTATTCTTTCTAATAATGCCTGTTTTTGTGGCACACATTATGTATTTACTGTCACTGTTGCTTTTCTTTAATATGAGTGTAACCTAATCTAAAAGAAATATATAATGCATATGAATATAGGAAATATTAAAAATTGGGAAGGGAAGGGAAGGGAAGGGAAGGGAAGGGAAGGGAAGGGAAGGGAAGGGAAGGGAAGGGAAGGGAAGGGAAGGGAAGGGAAGGGAAGGGAAGGGAAGGGAAGGGAAGGGAAGGGAAGGGAAGGGAAGGGAAGGGATTCAAAAATGCAAACTATTGCTGCTATTAGGAGCATGAGAGACCAAGAGAAAGCTGACAGCTATTGAAATCAGGAGATATCCTATGAGTGAGGAGAGATTTGTATTTTCCTTGACCCCAATTCATTGCCACAGGCAAAATATGAGGAACTGAAAAGCCTTGAGAAAATGTTCCTATGGATTAAATAAAGTGGCTTTAATCACTTTAATATTTTAATGTAGAAAGTTGTCATTCACAGTTATTGTTCATAAAAATAGGAGACATTCATTCTGAATAAGCAATAGCACTTTCCTTAGTAGTGCACCTTTCATAAAAATACCTATTTAAAGGCCTCTCATACTGTTTAATAATACAGGAACGGATCTGAATAATAATTACCAGGAACTGAAGTAGACAGAAATTAGGTAGCATTAGTGAATGGATTTTTTTTTTTCTTTCTAAGAGATATAAGAGCTAAAAAATTGTACAGAGCATAGGCACATACTTTGAAAGAAGCAGTACTGGAAGCAATTCCATCTGTGGCCAAGATGTGTTATGGATAATTCTAAATGCTTGGTGAGTGTTGCATAAAGTAAAGACACAATAATATGAACTAACCCACTGCAAATTTTCAGAGAATGACTGGGGAAAAGAAAAAACACAGGGTCTGGGTTTGGTTTTTTTGTGTGTGTGTCCTGTTTGAAGTTGGTAGTGGTGGTGGTTGGCTGGTTAGGTGGTTGGTTGGTTGGTAGGTTGATTGGGGCTTTTTTCCTTTGGATTTTGGCATTTGATGAACCCTGGCTTCGGGTTGTATAGATCATGCTACACATGGTTTTGGCTGTTAAGGTTTATAAAAAAATTCACATAAGGGAACATTAGTAAGATATTAAAATCCCTACTTTACCCACCTACCACTATTTAAATATTCAGAACAAGAAAACACCCAAGCTGATATGCAGAGGAAAGAATATGGTATAATTAGTCCTAGATCAGGTGCCAAAATACAAGTAAGCACTCGATGAAGATGGAGATGAAAAATAAAAACTTGGATGAGTGCGTCCTGTCATTCCTCCCCGCAACTGCATCCATGTTGGAAGTTCCAGCCAGACTTCTTTTGATTGGAAAAGACCACCATGAAATAATTTGTTATGGTTTAGTAATATTTATGTAAAGAATTTATTTAACAAAGTTTGACAGCTGGACAATGGAAGATCCCAGTCACTTAAATGAACAATCATCCTCAGTACCCACTCCTTTGGGTTGCTCTGTCAGCTGGGATACAAAAGGTTCTTCTCTGCAGCACTTCAACTGAATCTGAATCCACGTTTTTACTATTTATTTTCTTTTTGCTGACATCTCTGCCCTTCTCTGAGTTTAGCAAAGAATATACATATACATGGCAGTTAAGGTACTATCACACAAAAAATAATATTTTATTTAGCTATTGATCAATCTGACTTTATTCAGCGAATTCCACCCCCCCACAAAAATAAAAAAAAAAACATATTTCAGTATTTCAATTTTACACTCTGTGGAAAGCAAACAACATTTGTGCAACTTTCAGATTTTATATCTGTGTAAGTCCTCTGCAATTACTTTAGACATCAGAATTCCCTCTCACTATGATTGCAGCTTTTTCATCAAGATAAAACTTAGGCTGGTAACAGCCATTATTAATCAGAAGCTATAAGGTCTTCTTAAAGCAAGAGTTCCCAACAGAATACAAGAATACCTTATTCTTAACGGAGATTATCTTGTGAATTTATTACTATTTCAAACCTATTAAAACAATTTTCATCGCTACTATATTTTGGTAACAACTACAATTTCTTATGCAAAAACTATGCATATTTATGAACCTCTAGGGTATGTTCAGTCCTCCTTTTCACTGAATTGAAGAGTATATCACTTTTTTATTTTGATAATTGTATTTATTTTTATTTTGCAGAACTAACATTCTTTGTCAATGTAACAGAGAACAAAGAAACACTCCTCTTGTTTGAAATGTAGTTTGTCATTCCTTTTTTTTTGAGAAAAAAAAAAAAGTTATTTTTTTCTTTTAGACCATTTGTTTGTCACTTTTCAGAAATAATTGAGACTGTTTTGGTAAGATATTTAAAAGGCTCTTAGGTCTGACCAACAGTAAACTTCTCTTAAACAGGTACCTTTGTCTCCATTTAATCACTAAGCAATTTTTTCTGTAATTTACAATTGTGTTTTCATTTAACCAGAGGAAAGGAGATGGGAATTAGTATTTATAGAACTATAAAAACATTTAAAAAAATAATTTTAATTAACTCTTCTTCTTTCTGCTTTAAATAAGTTCTTCTTCTCTGCAGTCCCACAAAATACATATTCTCTGTGGGTTTTGTATGTCTTTCAACTTGCTAAGATGGTCTCATAACTTATTAAAGTTATCTGTCATTGCTATAATTGCAAAACTGAAAACTACCTTAGAAACATAGGGGTAAAAAAGGTGAAGTGTAATTCAAAATAATCACTCTGTTAATAACTTGTCTAGCCAGCTGTGCCACTATTGGGGGAATAGTTTTTCTTACTTCACCACAAAACTGTGTTTGCTCTACATAATGTCTGATTTACTTCTTTCCTCAACTCATGCTTCATCTGCATTTGATAACAAAAGTCATCTGATCACATAGACGAAACAATCACAGATAGGGGAAAAAATAACAACAAAACCCACAAAAAGATCAAGAAAAAATACCTAAAAGATTAAGGAATATTTTAAATGTCAGAGAGATGCATATGTTAACAGGATGTTGATCCATTCTTAAACCAGGTTCAGAAAAAATTCCCCAGACATAGTACATCTAATGTAATATGTGCCAGATGTAGAAGGGCACAAAACTCTCCAGTCTATACATATTAGTTAATGCAACTTCATCAACTAATAGTACTGATGTCATATACTGAACGGATCATAATCCACAGCAGAACCTGATACAACAATATCCTGAAAAACATTAAGTTCATTCATACTTTCTGTGAGTGTTACAGACCTCATTGTAACACTCCATTATTACACTGAACCATTAATATGATTCTATTTGGATATGAGACACACCCTAAACTTATAAGGAAACCAGCAAAAAGGAATTATTTATGATTAAAATATAAGAAATTTGCTGATAGATCTACCTTAAAGGAATTTTGTTCAAAATACTTTTTCATTTTGGAGCCAAGAATCACCTACTAGAAGAACACTGCATTTCCCATTGATAACAAAGGCAGACCAAATCCCTAACGTAGGAACCCCTATAAAATTTTAAATTAAATGCAGAGAATAATAGACAGATTGCTAATTTTCACCAGTTAATGAATTTATTATGCATTCTTTTTATGGAGAAAATCTACATAGCATGGGTTGCCAGTGTTTCTTATGAATAGCTCATATTTCTAAATGGATAAAACATCACAAAAGCAGAGCAAGAGAAAACATGATCTAATACCCTAGGACTTGCCTTGTTTTTGCAACATCTGCCCCCTGTGTGATTATGGGGTCAAACATCCAGCTGTCCAAGCCTCACTTGCAGTCTGGAAACCAGAAAATTATGATGCTTCATCACAATATAGCTTTTGAGAAAATTAATTTTCTCTTTGATTTTTGCAAGGGTTTTTTTGTTTGTTTTTGTTTTTTAACAAAGATACAGTAAGCTTAAAATGTAACATCAAACATTCTCTATCCTATACCAGCTTATCCACATTCACACTCTTTTTATCTACCTTACCTGACCCTTTCTGAGACTTTGCCCTAGCCTTTCTCTGTATTTGGTTAGGAAGATGAGATAGACACAGTAGGAGGCTTAAGATGCTTGGATCTTGCATGTACAAAGAAGAATGGAAAGAAAGGAAAAAAGAATGCAAAATTTATTTTTCTGGTATCACAGCTGATAAGTTAAGTGAAAAATTACACGAGGACTTCTATACTACCCCTTATTTTGAATCCTAAACTATATTATAACAAGACAATATAACATTTCTAATATGCTTTAATGGCTGGTGCCTACAGTCTGTACTCTCACACATGCACATATAGCTTAGAACTTTTATCTCAGTCTCTGTACATTAAAATGTTTCCATAGTTTCCATATTCTCAGAAGTAAGAAATAGTTACTTATGCTTCATAATCTAAGCTTAATACTTTGGTAAAATAGTTATCTGATCTTATGTATGCATCTCTTCAGTAAAGATCTTTCTATGTCATTTCTCTGAAACTGTTAAATGATAGTTCACCCATGAATAGCTACATTTCTATTTGATAAGTTGATCCATCAACTAAATTTAAAATAATTTAAAATTAAAAAAAAAAATCAACAAAATGATCAGAAGTGTTTGCAAATCCAAGGTACCAGATACAGCAAGTGATATAAATAAAATTGCTCGTGTGTATAGGTATACATGTATATGTGCATACCATTTGTGTGTATACTATCTATAGATAGTAAGATATATCTGTATAGATATAGATGTAAATCTACACTTACAGATAGACAGACAGATTAATAGATAGATGGATAAATGGATGGGTGAATGAAAAAATTCTTCCCTAATGTATTCTCACATATGTAGTGAAAGAAGGTAAAGCATTTTTTCATAGCCATTTAAGAGAATCTGCCATCCCTGCAGAGAGAAGCAGTCTCTGTGGATTGCATTCTAACCATGCTGAGCCACCTTTCCAATTTTCCATTAAGCTTATCTTTGCTTATCATATTCACAATGAAGCACTGTGTCACAGTTACTAAAAGAAAAAGTCCCTCTGAAGTACCTTACTCTCATTATAGACCTTGAGAGAAGGAAGCAGTTTCCACTTATTGATTTCATGCCTGTCAAAGGCCTTGGAAAGCATTTCCATTTTTTGTTTTGGTTTGGGTTTTGGTTGGTGGGTTTTTGTTGTGTTTTTCTTTTTCTTTTTCATTTTCTCAACACTATTCAGATGATTCTATTTCTTTCATTCTCTTTAGGTTTTTCTGAAAGTTTGTCAACCCCTAGTATGACAAAGAACCACCTTCCCCATCCTCCATCCCCAGTTGTGACTCCATGTTCTGTTCCACCAAAATCAACACTTGTCTTTGTCATAGCAAACCCCTATTAATCTTGCCAACAGCAAAGAAGTGACCAGTATCTGTCTGGATGTAGGAGAAAGAAGTCGAGGCAGGTCTGAACAAAGTTGCAACTGTAATGTAAGGGACAAGCATGGAGGAGTGCAGGTCTCCCATTGCCAGAAGAGGCAGACCAAAACAATGCAAATGAAAGCACGGTGATTTTCTTCCTCCAAATACATGGAAAGAGTATTTGGAGGTTCTTACCTCTAAATAAACATAGGCAACCCCTTTTAATTTCTGACTAAAAATAGCTGTAAGAAGGTTATTCAGAGAAGATGGTTTTTGGAATAATGTAGCAGACAACTCTGTACAAAGATTGCAAATTTCTGCACATTAACGTCTTGCCAATAAAATATTTCTTCCATGGTCACTAACAGAGCCATCTGGTTTAACAGTCTTATTCCATGTCTGTTTAGACACAGTTTCTTTTCTAACCTTCTTGTGAACCTAAGGGAAAGACACAATTGACTGGTTTTAATTTACATTCTAAACACTCCACATGACAATTCAAGAAGGAGACGTTATTTCAATCTTGACTTATAACTAATATAAATATCCGCAAAACGTATGCATGTGTCTAATTTTCCAAGCACTTGGCTTTGATTAATAAATACATTCATGTACAGAATGTTGATATATATATTAAACATTGATTATAAACAACTTTTTTAAAAATTATTTAACAATTAAAATATTCTTAGACTAATTACATTACAAAAACCCCATGTCGAGACATTCACATTTCTCAGTGGAATTTTTTTTTTCTTTATTGTACCATGGCAATGAACCCTTAAGGAATTTTGTAAGTAAATGTGGCAAAAACATTGATTGTGAATTTATTTTTCTTATAATTTGTGTGTGTTTTCTTTCTCTTTAGAACTTCTGCCCTTGTTAGATGAGGGATTTGAACAATTCTTTTTACAGTTATGCCACAGATTCTGAGGTCAAAAGTTTCCAAAGTTTCTGGGTAGATCCAGACAGCACAGAAAAGCAAATGTATGCAAAAATATACAGAAAGTGGGGTGACCATGTACAAGAAAAAGGTTAGGAGTGCTTACCACTCAGCTGTGAGAGCTCTCAGAACTATGTCCTTTTGCTAAAGCAAGTTCAAGAAATGTAACATCAAAATTGTAGTAGAAAGTAAGCATGGGATTTCCAATGAAACTAATGAAGTTTTCACCACCTCTGTAATAACACGGTAGGACAGTATGTGCTGCTTTGTCATAGGACCAAATTGTAGTTCCTTTAGCTCAAATCAAGATCAGCACTCTCCACCAGCCCAATCTGTTTACATATTTAGACTATTGATCAAGACTGTGGCTTTTTTGTAAGCAGCTAGTAGAACAAAAATGTTTGCTTGTGGAAAAGTCTGGAGGGTACCAATATGTATATTTGATCTTTAAGACAGTCTAGATTATTCACATTGTAATATATAAAATATATACAGATTTTTTTCTCTGTGTGAGTGAAGACATAAACATTTAGCCAAGTTACATAGTCAGATTCATTAAGATTAATCATTATGCATCAAGTCTTAGCTCCCCAGATTAGATCTGAAAGCAAAAGCAAGAACAGTAAGAAGAAAGAGAAACTATGCACTCAGTTTAGTGTGGAAACCAGTTTCACATACATTGACCATGAAGAATCAAAAAAGAACCAAAAAGCTATCTTCCTGTTTTTCATACAAAAATCTGTATCACAGCAATAATACTTATGAATAGTGGTTTACAATTCTTTAACATCCTGTTTTTTTCCTGGTTAATAGCAAGAAGACTTGGCGATCAGGTAGTGTGATCCAGGAAGTCCAGGATTGATCTGGATCACTGACTCATCCAAATTTAGTTTAACAGACAGAATACTCAGGTTTACTCTTCACATGAGAATTGTGATGATATTCATTGGAGCGCATGACTGCACAGTCCACAAAGTAAAGACAAAAGAAATGCAGCTATAAGATGTGTTTCCAGACCAATGTAAATATTAAATGGTCACTACCATCAGTATTCAGTATTCAGAACAGTATTTGATATCAGATTACATTCTGTAAAAATTACTAGGAGTTTAAATGTACGTTGTTAAGAACTTCCAGAAATACCTCTGTCATGAGGTACCTCCATCTGACATCAGTTTATAGCAACTGTCTTTCTTCTACAAGAATAAAATGCCCTAAAAACCAAATGTGACTTTAAGGTTGCCTCTTGAAGAAGAGGCAACATCTACTTTCACTGCACTCATCCCTGCAATAGGAGCAGTTGCTACTGAGTGTTCTCAGCTAAGTCCTTCAGCTCACTGTGAGAATAAAATAATTCAGTTCTGGAGAAAATAAATTTAAATAATGCGATTCTGCTAAATTGTGCCCTAATTACACATATTAAATGGCAATTACAGATAATGCAAAACAAGCCTTAAATTATATTTATCATTTGAAGAAGTCCTTCTTTTTTTTCCCTAAACTCTCTTCAGCAAATCATGTAAATTAATTATTTCTTTTCTGAGTTTTGGAAATGTATTCAAAACAAATAAACAAACAAAAAAAATAAATTAAAAGTATACCATCTGCCAACACTGTAACCATAGCAACTCTAGAATCAGATGTAAATACAATTTTTCCTCAGCAAACTCTCATTAAAAAGAAAGCTATTAGCTGTTTTTAACTTATAGGTCCAGGGGAAATGAGATAAAACAGAAAATGAGTACAGATTTATATTGTTTCAGTAAATGGTCTTCCTCTGTTAGCTGGAGTCTCAGCTGGTATAAAGTGGAATGGCACTAAAAAAACATGTCATAGGTAGCAGATAATACAGACTTCTTTCAGGATTTGTGATCCAGACCAACAGCATTTGCTGTTCAGAAGTAAGAAGAGTTATATCAGAAGTGGAGTTATGAACAAATTTATATTACTAGATACAGTAGATAAGGAAGGGATTGTCTGGAAATCTCTCCTAGGAAGAGTTTGGGAAGAGACTGCAGCTACATTATCCTCAGTCTATGCCGAGTATAATATTATGTGTACCAGTTCTCCCAATATGACTATGTTCTCGATTTTGTCCTCTGGGCTCTTGAAACAAGCAGAAATAAAGCAGGAAGATAAAACTGAATGTTGATACTTAAACCAGACGTTGTGTAACATTATTGTAAAGGCAGATGGTCTCGAGGAACAGATTAGTTTCCTACTAAGAACAAGAAGTTGTTGAGCATGAATTTGGGACTGGAAGTTTGGACCTACATGGAACTCTATGTGTATTGAACATCCTTTCCTCCACTCAGCCCCTCGAAGTCAGTTAAATGGATTCTCTTTGGACTGACTACAGACTAAGAAAAAAGATCAAATATCTCTTTTTTATGCAAAGCTGCTTTGCCCCAAGTGGGAGATACATTTGCTGTGGGAATAAAATTAAAAGCTATGAAAATAAGAACACATCTTTTAACCAGTCATGAAATAGACTTTCTGATTTTTATTTGTTTCCTTTGTACAAGGTGTTACCCGACACTTCAGTTGAAGCTTCATTGCTGTGAGAATGTCAGCATGCAGTATATATTTGTAAGAGATTTTATATTGCTTTAGTGCAAGGTTACAAAAAGAGTTTAAAATCTAAATTGCCTATGTGGAATTTACCCATAGGTAGTGTTAGCAGGCACCAATCCTCTTGATGGACAATCAAGGACTTTCAAAATGTAACTCCAAAATAAAATCCCCCTGAGTCTTCTACTCCATAGGCATTTATATACCTATGGATGCTGCATATGAGAAAGACTTTCACTAAGAAAATAAAATATTTAAGTTCTAGAGAAACTAGAAATGTTTAAATGATGTCATTTTGCCTCTTAAGTTTGGAATAGTCAGCTGTCTCACCCTTCTTGACCTATCAATATTCATCCATAAGTAACCGGTCCTTTTGGCGGCACTTCTTAGAAACCTCATATGTTCTGAGATTTATTTCATAATTTGAGCATTCTTCACAAGATTCTGTTGTCAGATTTCATTTGAAATTGAAAATATATTACGCTATGTCATGAAATGAATTCTGATTTGTTCTCTCTTTCCATTTAACAAACATGTTGCTGATTAGCATCTGACTACTTTGGCAAACATTCTGCCCAGTGAGAACAGAGTATTGACAGAATACAGCAAGGATGCTGATCAACTGCTTGAGTCCAGATCCAGGCTGATTTAATCACTAGCAACAGTTTGTGGCAAAAAACTGTGGGCTTGTTTTTCTATATATCAACAAACTCTAATTCTTCTTTCCATTATGTTTAGGAAAATCCAAAGAGAAAACACGGATTCAACTAGCAATTAATATATACATATATATATATATATAAATTGATTATAGTTTGACTACAACAGATCCACAGTAAGTACAAATAAGCATAGTTCCATCAATTTCAAGAGAGTCATGCGCATTTATACTAAGCCAAGATGCCAGACTTCTGTGTTCTCCTATCTGTTTGGGATACATTTTGGACTAAATCAAAACAACTTGCTCTATCTTTGCAGAGACGTTTTCTGGACACTTGTATTATTTTGAATCAATGGCATTAATCTGTGAATGAAGAGAAAGAAAAATAGCAGGGGGAAGGGACAGATATTTTAATATAAATACCCATCTGCTGAACCATGAATAAATCATGCCAAATGATCATCATGATACTCTAATGAGGAATAGTTAAGGCACAGAAACACAGAAATAAGCAAACAAACAAACAAGCCATCTAGTGGGATGTATATACTTTGCCAGATGATACCAAAGTTACTGGGATGAAATGGCCAAGGTATGGCCAGATTCAGGTGCGCAAACATGGAACTCTGGATTTGAGGAAAACACTGAGTTTCCTTACATACTCATTCGAAAAATCTCTCTCTGAAAATATTGCTCCCCTGCTCTACAGAAGTGTTTTGTTTGGTTTTTTGTTTGTTTGTTTATGAAGACAGTTGTTGTTACATAGCTGTCGATCAAAGTTATGAAAAGGAAGAGGTATCCTTAACTAAATCCATATGAATCTCTGGATCACCCATGCGTATCAGCCATTGATTTACACAGTTCTGCAGTCCCAGTACTCCCATATGAAACAAGACATTTTGGGAGTTCCACTGGGGAGTAAATGAAGAAGTCAGGCATGATAATGAGAGAATTCAGAGAATATAAACTTAGCCCCATTTCATTTGTGTATATTTCTTAGCTTTATAAATATATCTGCAAATAATCCTAGCCTAATTACTATTTCTTTTACATCTTAAAGCAGCAATCTCAGATTTCTTAAAGTATAAAATAATCCCATTCTGGGGTTTATTTTTTTATAATTTCAACATTTATTTAACAGTGATTTCTAGAACAGAAACTGTCATAGAACTGTGGTTCCATTTCACTTCTGTCATACTCCAAAATCTGATTTAAGGTCTGATCTGCATATCATCACTGTAGGGAACAGAATATTCCTTAATGGCATGTTCATTAAAAAAAAGATGTATCAAAACACAATGGAGTGAAATATTTGCTACATACATGCTGGAGTTAACAATGATTGGCAGTTGACTAAGAACTACTGTCATTGTTTTGGCTGGGACAGAGTTAATTTTCTTCATAGAGTTTCATATGATGTTGTGTTTTGGATTTTGATTAAAATCGTTGTGATAACATACCAATGGTTTTAGTTGCTGCAGAGCATTGCTTGCACAGAGCCAAGGACTTTTAAGCTTCTCATGCTGCCCTGCCAGTGAGGAGGGTGGGGGTGCACCAGGAGCTGGGCGGGGACACAGCCAGGACAGCTGGCCCAGACTGACAAAAGGGATGTCCCATACCGTATGGCACCGTGTTCAGCAATAAAGCTGGGGGAAAGAAGGAGAGGAGAAAAGGACGAGCAGGTTCAGAGCAATGGTGTTTTCTTCCCATTAAACTACTCTGGGTGATGAACCCTGCTTTCCTGGAAGTGGCTGAATACCTGCCTGCCGATGGGAAGTAGCAAATGGATTCCTTGGTTTGCTTTGCTTGCATTCACAGCTCTTGCTTTACCTAGTGAACTTATCTCAACCCATGAGTTCTTGCACTTTTACCTTTACTATCCTCTCTCCCATCCCACCTGGGGAGAGTGAGTGAGAGGCTGTGTGGCACTTAGCTGCCTCCCAGGGTTAAACTACAACAAGTATTATTAATATGGATATATACACCCTCAGTGGTATTTTGTCTTTAAGTTCGGAGACTCCAGAGAAAATACAAAGATTAAAATTAGAAATATCAGGTGAATAATGATCAAGCTTGGGGAAAAAAAAAAAAAGGAACACGTGGTATTATTTACCTGTAACAGATGGCATATGGAGAACATCAGGTAATATAACTCACCTAAGGTAGGTGAATTTGGTAGACTGCAGGACCTGTGAGAGTTCTTCTGTCCCAGCCATGTTCATGTTAGGCTATTCAGTTCCTTCTCAACAGGGAACAGGGAGGCTGAACACACAGACACAGAGACCCACAGACACACACACACATGCGCACGTGTAAGAGAGAGTTAGAAGTAGGATTTAATAGGAACATAGAACAGACTGCAGTGAGGAAGCCCAGGACTTGGACACATGCTAGCCAAGCAGCACCTGCTTTCATGTCACCAGGCTCATTTATTATCTTTCCCTATCTTCACAGAGTTGCTCCCCCACACTCCTCCCTGGTCCCTCCCTTTTTCTGCCTTCAAGCCACCTCCTAAACATCCCATGTTAATCTTCTATCATTGGTCATCTGATCCTTGTTGGATCTTTGTACTAATTGCTAAATATAAATTCAGATACCTTAATGTCTAAATGCAGTTTAATAAACTAGTATTTACAGCACTTATTTTCTGTTACTGTTTCAAGCTAGAATGCTTGAGATCATACAATATAAAAACAACTAATGAAAATTTGGCTGCAAGTCCAGTATATTCAATTCGGCACCTTAGAACTCCCAAGAAAGAAGTAATAGGATCTTCACTTCACTAGAAAATTAACTAAATTTTAGGAAATAGCATAATACCCCATGAAAATCCCATATTAAGTAAAGTACTATCTTTTGGACTTACTTTGAAATAATAAATTAAGTTATAACCCAGTGTGTATTTAGAAAATAAATAATAAGAAATGGCAATATATTTTTAAATTCTGGGCATTGACCCATCTGAAGCAAGGGAAACTTTAGTCACTTGCAGGACTAATCAAATAACTCTTCTTTAGTTTGGTGGTTTCACACTGATGGCTAGATAAACTCCACCACACCTCCCTGTCAATCTCCCTCCTCAAAGGAACTGAGTGAGAAGATGTGAGAAAGAGCTCAAGAGTTGAGATAAGCACAGGGAAATCCCTCACCAGTCATTGTCATGGACTAAATAGCATGGGGAGAGTAATACAATTTATTGCCTATTAGTAACAGATTAGAGCAGTGGGAAACTAAAAGCAACGTAAAAACACCTTCCCCCCATCCACCCTCTTCTACACCCCCTTCCCACTCCCCCCCCCCCCCAAGTATTGCTGGGGAATGAGGAATGCAGGCTGTGGTCAGTCCCTAACACTTCATCCCCACTGCTCCTTCATGGTCACTCTCTGCCCCTGCTCCACATGGGGTCCCTCCCACGGGATGCCATTCAAACTGATCCTGCATGGGCTTCCCAAAGGCAGAAGCTCTTCAAGAACCACTCCAGTATGGGTCTGTACCACGGGGTCCATCCCCCAGGAGCAAACTGCTGCAGCACGGGTCCCCCACTGGCGGCAGCTCCCCCCAACCCCCTGCTCCTGCGTGGGCTCCTCTCCACAGGCTGCAGCTCCGGCCCGGGGCCTGCTCCTGTGGGGGCTCTCCATGGGCCGCAGCCTCCTCCAGGCCACATCCACCTGCTCCACCAGGGGCTCCTCCACGGGCTGCAGCATGGAGATCTGCTCCATGTGGGACCCATGGGCTGCAGGGGGACAGCCTGCTCCACCAGGGGCCTCTCCACAGGCCGGAGGGGAACTGCTGCTGCGTGCCTGGAGCACCTCCTACACTCCTTCTGCACTGACCTTGGTGTTTGCAGGGCAGGTTCTCTCTCCCAACTGCTATTGTGCAGCACTTTTTTTCCTCTTCTTAAATCTGCCCTCACAGAGGCCCAACCAACCTTCCTCACTGGCTCGGCTCTGGCCAGCAGCAGGTCCCTTTAAGAGCCGGCTGGAGCTGACTCTGATCTGACATGGGGCAGCTGCTGGGCTCTGCTCACAGACGCCACCCCTGGAGCACTCCCCCCACTGCATCCTACCAAATCCTTGCCTTGTAAGCCTGATACATTTTGAAATAAGTTATAGAGTACGTATGGGAAATCAGGAATATAATTCAAAACATAGCTGAAGGCCAAGCTTTACACAAGACCTCCCAGCCATTGTCTAGATGGAATTTTGCTGATGGCAAAAATCTTGTTGCATCTATGCTTTCCTTTGACAACCTCTTTCCAGCCCCACTCCATCTATAGCTATAGCCTTTCTTTTTTCTTCAGCCCAACCCTAGCTTTAAATTGAAGCTTGAGACTTCTACAAGGACCCCCGCACTCATTACCCAGTTGAAAAACTTCTCAGAGCAAAGTTCCCCTTGCATCCCACATTTTATTTTGTCAGTCTGTTTTCAGCCCCACTACAACTGCAGTTTGCAAGAAATATTCCTTCTTTCTGGCATCTCGAACCTCAGCCTTCCATAGAAGAGCAAGTTTTGCCACATAGCTGTAATGAAACTTTAATATTGTGGTTTTATTCAGAAACCAGAGAATCCTTCTTGTTAAAAGATAGCTCCCCAGATTTCTCCCAAACAGAATCACAGAACTTGATAATGTTAGCAGGGACCTCTTGAGGTCATATAGTCCAACTCATCAGCTACAACAGGTTGCTCAGGGCTATGGCCAGACAAATATTGAATACCTCCATGGATGGAGACATTGCAGTCTCTCTGTACAGCTTGTTTGAACACCCTCACAGTAAAAGTGTTTTCCTATGTTCAGATGGATCATCCTGTGTGACAATTTGTGCCCATTGCCTCTTGTCCTGTCAGAGGCATTTTGATCCCCGCCTTTCCCTGCCTTGAAATTGTCTCCTAAACATCCCAGAGTAATCTGCCTATCATTGTTCCTCTAATTCTTGTTGGGTCTTTGTGTCAAAACAGATGTTTCAGTCTCTAACACTAGACTTTCTATAGGATGGAGAAACCATCCAACGAAGAAATAATCTTTCAGTTATATCACCCAACTTTAAAATCAGATTAGTTGTGATGTAATATACTTTTTATGATGGGAAATGCTGTTTATTCTAATTTTTCAATTTATTAAAATATCCAGCCTTACTCCTTCACCATTTTCCTTCATTTTTTGTCATTTGTCAAAAAATGACAAAAAGCAGGTAACGTGGTGGTTTTACCCTGACGGGCAGCTGAACTCCACAACTGCCCTCTGACTCCCCCTCATCAATGGAAAATGGGGAAAAAATACAATGGAAAGAGCTCAAAGGTTGAGATAAGGACAGGTAGATCACTCACCAATTATTGTTACGGGCCAAACAGACTCAACATAAGGAGCTTAATATAATTTATTGCCTATCACTAGCAGCCCAGAACAGTAAGAAACTAAAAGCAAAGTATAAACACCTTCCCCCCTCATCCAACCTCTTCATCTCTGCCACTCCTTCACAGTCATTCTGTGCCCCTGCTCCACCTGGAGTCCCTCCCACAGTATGGTGTCCTTCACAAACTGATCTTATGTGGACTTCCCACAGGCAGCAGCTCTTTAAGAACTGCTCCAATACAGGTCCGTACCATAGGGTCCATCTGTCAGGACCAAACTGCTCCAACATGGGCCCCCCAAGGGCAGTAGGTCCCCCCGGATCCCCTGCTCCTGCGTGGGCTCCCCTCCATGGGCTGCAGGAGAACTTCTGCTATGTGCCTGGAGCACCTTCTACCCTCCTTCTGCACTGACCTTGATGTCTGCAGGGCTGTTTCTCACTCCTCTCTCCCAGCTGCTGTTGCACGTCAGTTTACCTTTCTTAAATCTGCTCTCCCAAAGGCCCAACCAATGTTCCTCACTGGCAGCGGGTCCCTTTAGGAGCTGGCTGGAACTGGCTCTGATCTGACATGGGGCTGCTGCTGGGCTCTGCTCACAGATGCCACCTCTGCAGCCCCCTGCAACCAAAACCCTGCCGTGTAAACTAAATACATATATGCATATGTATAGAAATAAGACCTTCAAAGTAATTATCTCCATTCAGTCTTACAGCTAAGAAAGTCTGTCACGATTATCAGAGAATTAGAAAAAGACAAATTCAATCCTTGGAGATGTTCTAGTTAACTCACCAAAAATGTTGTGTGAAAAGCACTGAACTGTAGTTTTACCTGGGCTTCGAGTTCTGAGAAATAAACTGCACAGTTGACTTTGTTCATTGCAGTGGCACCACATCAGTCTCAGTCCCTTATGATCTTCATTTTGGATTCTGTTTCTTTTTTCTCTTTCCATTTATCTTGTAATAAAGCTGTAAAATATTAGCCTATGTCCTCTTTCTTTCTCTTAAATTCACTTTTACCAAACAAATGGAATGAGAAATTTATGAGAAGAGAAAAGTTTTCTTTCACCCAAAAGCTTCCCATCAACTTTACACATACTACAAAGCAGGGACAACCAATAATCTGGTTCCAGAGCAGCCAAACTAGAACGCATCAGCCAATAAGCAAATTGAGAAACCTCTTTTGTTGTTGTTATTTTAATGTAGGCATATGCTTTCTAATTATAAGGATAAGCACATCAAATAATATTTTATGTGAGAATTGGTCAGGATTTAAAATTGGTTGTTCAATTGAAGTGGAGGTACAAAGAGATGGGAGTCAAGAACAGAGGTATATGAATTAGGGTTATGGCTCAAAAATAAGGAGGAAAGGAATGAGAATATTGAGAGTATAATCAGACAGCTAATGTTTTATTTCTATGAAACATTTTGAACTAACTTTCTGGGGAAAAAAAAAAAGAAAAGAAAAAAATTTAAAGAAAAATTTAAAGAAAAAGAAAAATGTAAAGAAAAAGAAAAAAAGAAAAAAGAAAAAGAAAAATTTAAAGAAAAATTTAAAGAAAATTTTAAAGAAAAAGAAAAATTTAAAGAAAAAGAAAAATTTAAAGACAAAGAAAAAGAAAAAATTAGAGAAAGAGAAAGAGAAAGAAAAAGAAAAAGAAAAAGAAAAAGAAAAAGAAAGTAAAAGAAAAAGAAAGTAAAAGTAAAAGTAAAAGTAAAAGTAAAAAAGAAAAAGAAAAAGAAAAAGAAAAAGAAAAAAAGAGAAAGAAAGAGAAAGAGAAAGAGAAAGAGAAAGAGAAAGAGAAAGAAAAAAAGAAAGAAAAAGAAAAAGAAAAAGAAAAAGAAAAAGAAAAAGAAAAAGAAAAAGAAAAAGAAAAAGAAAAAGAAAAAGAAAAAAAAGAAAAAGAAACAAAGGACACTTATTAGCTAATAGTTTTCCTGAAGTAAAACACAGAAGAATCAGGCCACAAAAAGAGCAGAGCTCGTAAATTTCAGGCCTTTTCAACTCTTGTCTGTTTCATTAAATACCTAATTTATATTCAAAAACGTACTTTTCAAATCTCAGACAATGTGCTGAATTTTGTGTAAATCCATATAGTTTCCAAAACACCTCACACCTTCTACACATGCTTCTGGAATGCCACATGTGTTCCTGGAAAGCATGCAATAAAGTGTAAGCTAGTAGTAAACCTTCATTTACAATAAGCTATCAAATTTTCCTGGAACTCCCTTCTGGTGTTACAAACCTGAAGAAATATCCTTATTTAGTCAGTTTCATAAATTACAGATAGTACTTTCATATCATATTTGCAAGCTAATTTCTACACTTCAGATATCTCAGATAATTCAGATTCTGTAATTACCAACATTATTTTTTCTCTTCAAACCATAATACAGTTACTCAAAATTATTCCAAATGTTTCATCTACAGTCATGCATGAAACTGAACACAGGAATAACTATCAGAATTATAAATTCTCCTGTAGTCCAAAATTTAGGATAAACCTTCAACAGACAAGGAAAACTTGCTCTTGAGAAATTTATTGAAAATAGTCCCACAGATCCCTTATTTTTATCTTTCTTTTCATCTTGTGTTTGTATAGAGAAATAGATTCCTTCATCTTTTATAATAGACTTCTCTCATGACTGTTCAATTGCTCTTTTTTTTTTTTCTCACTAGACTCATCGCTTATTTTTTTTTTCTTTCTAATGAGTGGTATGTCCCACCAGTTCTTCAGAAGAAGAATCGGAACCTTAATGAGCTTCAGCATTTCCCTTAGCTGTCTGGGGTCCACAGCTTATAACTTTCTCACATTTCCTTATTTCAAAATTTCTAGTAGTTACCATTCTGAATCTTCACAAGTTAAGAGCAGGAGACCCAATTCCTTATTAAATTATTATCCCTTATTAAATAGGACACAAAGAAGTATTGGCATTTCCTATCAAATTGCTGCTATGTGGAAGATATGAATTTCTCACTCAGCCACATTTGCTAGGAAATGCCTGACTCTTAGTATGCTATTCAGAGCAATGAAAATATGAAAAAATAAATAACACAACTGAAAGCATTTAAAGTTGCATTTCATGATGCCATGGATATGGTACTCTGCTTACAGTGTCTCACAATGAAGTTTTGCCTTAGCACTCTAACAGTGGACAAGAAATTCTCAACCCAGTTATCCTATAGCCATTCTAAATTGTGATAGTGAATGGTAAGAGTTAAGTTTTTCTCTGTATTAAACTGGTCTTCAACTCTTCATCAAAAGGTAGTCCCTCACATACGTTGCAATGTGTAATTCAAACTTTTCAACACATAATAAAATATTTTAATTTCCTTCACAAAACTCTTACGTGGATCTTTAATTCTCTTTATCACTCACAAGATGCCAGGAATTGTCCTTTCCAGAAGCAATTATAATTTAAAGAGTTCAGCCTTGAAAATCTATTATTTATTTAATATTGCCAGGGCCAGCAGCTGATGTATCTTCTAAGTAATGACGGTTTTCAGTGTATAATTTTAAGCTGGTGAATTCAGCTTTTGAAGAACATCTTAATTTGTTTGGCTTAGAAGACCAATAACAGGATAATCCTTCACCTCGGTTAGTTCTAGTGTTTGGCTAAGAAGAAATCCACAGAGGCAAGAATTTGCGAGTACAGATCACTTTTCTTGGAATATCTAAATCTGAGATTCTTAACTGACTTGTTTTTCAGTATCTCAGTTTCCAGTATTTCTTGAAACTCTAGCTACTCTAAGAACTGTTGTAAAGGAGAATCAAAATAAATAGTACCTGTCAAAATCCTGAACACAATTTTTCAAGTCGGAAAAATATTAAATGTGTTCCATGTGAGACATATTAACAGCATTTTGTTTTGTATATAGAAGACTCTTTGCTTCTGTCAGTTTTGAACCAGTTTTACAAGCATTTAGATGGATAGACAGTGGTTTCATAGTTGTTCAAGAAATTACCATAATTTTTAGCTCTCAACACTAATATGAGAATTTACACCATATTTTTACCAATGTTTAGGAAAGGTTAGCATCAATAATAAAGCTTTTTATTTGAATTTTTACAGTTTTAATAATTAATGCACTTGGGGTTTCATTTTGCATCCATAATGTTTTAGAATTGATATAATTTAACCTTAATTAACCAAAATTGATCTGTTTGTAATATAAGGATGAAATACACTATCAATTTTAAAAGGTCTCAGAAGAAAATTCCTGCAAATGTATTTAAAAATCTGTGTTAAATATCCTTACTATAAAATTCAGTTTGGCTTCTAGGAGGAACAAGATAATATTTACTGCAATTCAGAGGATCAAATTCTTCCTTGATTTGGATGTATTACTTGAAGAAAGTACAGGGCTAAGAAAAGAGAAGTGTTAGAACTAGTGGATGTTATGCTTCATGTTTTAGACCTTAATTCATTCCAATATGTACTTTTTGATATATCCACGGTTTTTAAATTTCTCTTCCAGATATTTCAGCTTATTAAGATTCAAATGCAATATGCAGTTCTCTTTCTGCACATTTTTTTTTTAATTAATGAGGAATAGTTGTGCTTCTGGAAATGATAATTAAGCCTTTTTTTGCCAAACTATATCAGTGGTAATCTGTATCTGATTAACATATCTATATTTTCTGCTGTAATTATGCAATATTACTAGCAGTATCAATATCCTTCAATACTATAATTTCATATCATAATTCAAAAAGCAGCCCTTGTAAACATATCCATTACTTATAAGTATCTGGAATATGTGTTAGGTAGTTATATGCTCTTGTTAGCAACAAGAATTGTTGTTGTTATCAAAAGTCTTTGCTTTTAATAAAGACCGAAGAGCACTGATGCTTCTTAGGCAATTTTTTACTGCTGCTGCACCATGTAGCTAGTTACCCTCAAATCCACTGAGACAGGTAAAGAACCATATCTCCAACATAGTGTGACTGCACATGATTCTGGCTCATACCTTTTCAGATCAATGTCATGGGTAAGTGGTCTGTATCCCAACAACCCTGGGATCAGGCACGTTATAAGTTATGCAAAGAAGCTGGATCACTGCAGAGTGATCCCAGGATCAAAAACTGTACAAACAGCTCAAAGCCACCTTTGAATGCTACAAATTCCAAAGGAATAAAAAATCTACCATGCCACACACTTCAAAAGCAGAGCCTAGAACTGAAGTCTGTGCTTCAAAGCACATTACAAACTCATTTGATTAATTCCCACAGATTTATGAGGTTGGAAAGGATGAGCCCAAACCTAGAAATGGAAAACTGAGAAGAAGAAAATTTTATTCTTGTGTCAGAAAAAAAGAAAAAAAATCTGATTTTATATGAATATTGGTTCCCAAAACTATCATAAATAGCGTGGAGATAATAGTATAGAAGTGCTACTAAATATTTTTCTTGAAGACTCAAGCTCATCTATAATTGCTATAAGCAGTCTGCATCCACCCATCCACCCACCCACCCATCTCTTCCTCCCTCCCTCCCTCCGTTCCTCCCTCCTTCCCTCCCTTCCTCCCTCCTTCCCTCCCATCCAAAGGATAAAAGGATTAGATTACTCCACAACTAACAAGAAGTGGCTCAATAGAAAGAGGCCTGTACACTAAAATAATCCAAAGTGAGGTCTGTTAATATTTTAAGGATTTTACTTCGGGAGAGCAGTGCTGTTCCAATGACTGA
Organism: Cygnus olor; assembly: GCF_009769625.2. Lineage (NCBI taxonomy): Eukaryota > Metazoa > Chordata > Aves > Anseriformes > Anatidae > Cygnus > Cygnus olor. Next base: position 52,685,364 of record NC_049169.1, read on the forward strand.
AGATTAGCTACTGAAATAGCGCACACCTGGAACACATCTTCCAGTATAATTTCACCAAAAGAAGTCCAGTTCGTGTGCTCTAGTTACCTCAGAAACAGTGTGGGAATAGTAGTAGACAGGTTTCACACCTAAAACAGTCCTCATCTAGTGTATATCATAACAATAAATACCCCGTTAGTTAGCATATAGGATTTAACAATGGTAGAGTGGAAAAATGAGTCTATGGAAAGTCAGTGATAGCTATGAGGTTTTTACATTCTTAAAAGAAAGTATTTCCCTAAGATTTAAGAAGGCAATTAAGACTTTTTGAGCTTGGTTATCACTAGATGTTAACAGCCTAATCCATATCTATATATTAAAAAAAAAAAAAAAAAAGACTACTTATCAAAACATGGAATTTTGTGAAGGTCAGAGAGAGAAAAAAAAAAAAGAAAGAGAGAAATTTAAATCTTGTATTTCTAAATCTGATCTGCACTTGCATTTCTTCTGGGGAGATAATAACACATCCAAAAATTTACCAAAGAGAAATAACTGGCAGCAGTAAGGAGACCTGAGTATCTTATTAGCCAAGCTCAGCAAAAGTGGAATGGATAAATCACTCTATACAGCCATTTCTGGCTGGTGACACAGATCAGCAAGAAAGTAATAGATTTCACCTCCTAATAACATGGAGTTTTATAGGTAACTCTGCTAGCTACATAACTGGGATTGCACATAGTAATGATAGGAAAAACAGACACCACGCTGCATTTATTATGCAGTACAAAATTGTTGCATATAGTTGCAAATGCTAAAGTAACTTAAAGCAACTCTATGTAAATACCTGTGGTATGCCTGCAGCTGGAGACCTGATGAAGTACTCCATGATGAGAATGAGAATATACCTAGGAATTGCATTCCAAGGCGTGTAGGAGGAATAAATAAAGGTACTAAAGGATCATTTGGACACGCGTAAACTCAGAGACTTGTATATCTTTGGAGCTAACTCTCATCATTCAATAATAAAATCAAAATTTATTAAGCTTAATTTTCAAATTAAAATTAAATCAGCAGAGAAAACCTATGAAAAGAGAATTGTCTCTCTCCTTCATAAATTTTGCGAATCCGTATTAATTCCATTCCTGATACCAAATGTATGATATAACTGGGATGTCTCCTTCGCTGGACATATTTAAAAGCAGTCTGGAAATGTTCCTGGGCAATCTGCTCTAGGTGTCCCTGCCTGAGAAGAGAGTTGGACCAGATGACCTTTAGAGATCCTTTCCAACCTCACCCATTCTGTGATTCTGTTGATTCTGTTGGTTTTGATCCTTCAGCATGTGGCACACAGTATAAGCAATTTTGTGGCAAAAGAAAGTGGATGATAGGATAAAAATCCTGAAAAAAATGTATAAATCGACGTTTTGTCTATGCTGCAATAACAGAATCACAGAACTGTAGGGGTTGGAAGGGACCTCAAGAGATCATCAGGTCCATCGCTCCTGCCAAAACAGGTTCCCTAGAGCAGGAATCTGCCTTTCATTCTCTATTGTCTTTTCTCTCCCTCCCTCCCTCCCTCCCAAACCTCCCTCCCTCCCAAAACTCCCAAACCTCCCTAGTCACCCTCCCTCCTTCCCTCTCTCCCCTCTTCCCGCCTTCCCACCTTCCCGCCTTCCTGCCTTCCTGCCTTCCCACCTTCATGCCTTCCTGACTTCCTGCCTTCCCACCTTCCTTCCTTCTTTCCTTCCCTCCTTCCTTCCTTCTCACCCCCTTCCTTCCCACCTTCATTCCTACCTTCTCCTTTCTTCCTTCCTTCCATCCTTGTCATTTCCTCTCTGCCTATCTCCATCTTTCTCTTGTTATTTCTTCTAACTTGAATGGTAAAAAAGGATAGCCACCTAACAGCCATGTCATAGGGTTGCAGCACAGACGTGACTCCTGGTCACCCGCCCTGAAGATGTCATAGCCATTTCACAGTGGGCAGATTGATGGTATTGGTTGAGCCTCTGTACGAATTGTGACACAGCCAGGCCAGGACTGTATACAAAGGGCTGCACCAACCCAAACAGGCAGATGGGCAGGCCACAAAGCAAATGGAAGGAACGGAGGAAAGTGAGGTAAGGAGTACCAATATGAGCGTGGGTGACTGATCGTCCATGTCTACAGCAGCTAGTTGACAAGAGAGCGACATGACCAGACCATGGCAAGGTACTGTCAATGTAATCAGCAAACATAAGGCCAGAGAACTGTGAGCAATCCAGAGCACAGAAAGACAGCAAAGCCAGGAAATATATAAGGGCCTTTACAGGAGCAGGAAGCATCACCAAAACATCCAAAAAATAACGATTCTAACTGTTTACATACAGCGTGAATGAGTATGTACGAGAATGTACAGAATCTATGGGAAACATAAGTTAAACAAAGCCAAAGGTACAGGTAGTAGAAAGATCCCCCATTTCTGTTTCCTCTCCTGCTCTGCCACGGCAGCTGCAGGGCTGCAACAAGGCCACGGAAAAAGGGAGCTCCGCCCCACCCACCTTCAAGGATATCTCTTAGGGGCTCCCTGGCAGCTGACACGTGCCACCTGCTGTGGACAAAGGGAGCTCTCGACCACCCACCACCTCCCTAACCTCCCATTTCGTCCCGGGCAGCTGCAAGGTCCCCACACCTGTGGACAGACGGCGCTCCACGCCACCCAGCCATTCTGCAACCAGCGGCAACAGGACCGTGCCCAAAGCCCTGGGCAAAGGGAGCCTCGCACAAGCAACAGCTACAACCTGTCAACGTCTTCTCAGGGAGCTGCAAATCCACACAGTCAGGACACAAACACGAGGCCGACTCGCTCCCACTTCTCAGGGCCTCCCTGTCTGGTGCAAGCTTCCCGCACACATCAACACAGGGGGCTCCGCAACTCCAGCCACTTCTCTAACGCATCCTCCTCTTCACAGGCACAAAAAGGGACTTCACGGACGTGGAAAAGAGGCGCTGCGAACCACCCAGCATCTTGCACACGTGTCTCTCACGGTCAGCACACGCACCTTCAACTTGCCTATCACAGTGTCACACCCAGACAAGGCACCAACAAGACTCCTATCAAACCTGTCATTCTCTCCCAGGCCACCACAACGGCCCAACACCTACCGGCAAAGGGATCGCGGAAAAACACCGCACTTGTCGAACCCCTCCTGGTGTGGAAGGTAGCTGGAACGTTCCAAAGGCTTCCCACCACACATTCTCTCTCTAACCTCTCCTTTATTCCCTGGCAGATGGAAGGTCCCCACGGCTCAGGACACAGGGCGCTCCACGCCACCCAAACACTCGGTAATCATGCATGTTCCCACCTGAAGCAGCACAATGCCCAAAGCATTGCACAAAGACAGATTCCCAAAAGGCAGCTCGAGAAGCTCTCCAGGGCTTCCCAGGGACCTGCAAACCCACCTGGTCGGGGCACAAACACAAGGCAGCATTGCTGCCACCTCTGAAGGGCGCCTGTCAGATTCAAGGGACCCCTAGGCATGCACACAGGGAGCTCCGCAACTCCAACCAGTTCTCCAACAAATTCTCTTCTTCACAGGCACAAGAAAGGATTGCAGAGTCATGGAGACGAGGAGCTCCACTACAACCAGGCTATCTCCAACCTCCCATCGTCTCCCTGTCACCTCCACCCTCCACACCCTCATGGACAACGGCTCACCTCTGCACCACGCTGCAACTCGAACACCTCTCACGGTCTGCACAGGGAGCTACAGCTTCCCCAGAGCTGCGGACACCCAGAGCTCGGTACCACACACCAGCGCTCAAAGCTCTCATGCTCTCCAACACCATTGCGACGTGCCAACAGACATGGAGAAAGGGAGCTCAGAAACACACCACATCTTTCTAACCTCTCATGCCAGTCAAGGTACACACAACTTCCCCGTAGCCTTGGACAAATGGAGCTCCGCACCTCTTGCCTCCTCTCTAACCCATCTCGCCCTACCTGGCAGATGGAAGTCCCAAAGCCGCCGACCACGGGAGCTTCACCACATCCCCCATCTCTGTTCCCTCTCCTGCTCTGCCACGGCAGCTGCACTGCTACAACAAGACCACGGAATAAGGAGCTCTGCACAAACTGTTAAAAGACAGTGATTGAATAAGTCACCGTAGATGATTTTTAAAGCTGTAGCTGTCTATTAATGAATGATTGACATATGAGTGTTGTGTCCGTTCCTGAAATCTACACAGCCTGCTTAAAAACTACGGAGCAATTGTATTTTCCAATAGGTGTCTAGAAGTTTGCACATCTATCTTCACTGATATTTAGCCACAAGCAGATTTTCTTACTCATCTTTCAGTTATTCGCTGACAATCACCGGAGCTCTGATTTAACTGCACAAGATCAGAATGGCATCTTTTCCTTGCTGCTGTTTTTAAGAGAGTAACTGTTAAATAAATAAAATAAATAAATAATGGTATTCAGCTTTCTTGATATCCACCGCTCACCTTCAAAATAAATGTATTTTGCAGCAGATTATGTGGCAGCATTTTTTGACAAAGTGCAAATCAGTTGATTTTCTTTGCTATTTATTCAAAGAAAATACTTAATCTTTCAGTGTAAATGTCTATATAATGTGTAATTTCAAAGGAATAGAGATGCCATTGCATATTAACTGCACCTTAATTTTGAAACCTTGGTAATTTCCTTCTAGTCCTATTTTTATACAAACTTGTAGGGCTAATCTGTTCTCAACGGAATTTTTGCAGGTGGTGTTATAATTTACATATTGCAAAAGACAAAAGAGGCATGTTTTACTTACTTCAAACTTAAGTCCCATTCTTAGCACATTTTTATTACAGGACTTTATTCAATATTAACATATCTAACTAGATTTATTCATAATGATGACTGTGAAAGCTTTAAAAATGAGGAAATATTTCAACTGTGTGTTTAAAATGTGAATTCTAAAAGTAGTAATGTAGGTTTTGGTAGATTTGATTTCACAAATTCAAGAAAAACTTTTATTTAGGTATATGCCATACTTCACCATCTAATGGAGTGTTGTTTTTTAAATACAGACTCTTGTGCTTGCCTTTTCTGGGTATTCATTAGTGATCATAAAAATTAGTACTACAGCTTCCATATTTTGAGAAAGAATGAAAGCTGCAAACATATACAACACAAATAAAACTTAGATTAAGTTCAAATGTGCTAGTCAATTCAACCTAAAGCAGCCATATCAGTTTAACATAAAGTTGGTATGACCCTATCAGCCATATGAACTTTCAGCATAAGTTGGATCACAGGTCACAATGATTCAGATGTTTAAATTAGATTATTTCCCTCTGGTTTACAATACCTCAGCTATGCTATGGATGTCTTCTCCATTTCCAAAATCACAATCTGTTCAATCAGCATAGTGGGTCTGCTGTCATTGCACATTATTCTAACTGTGATATATCTTACTGACAACATCACCACCTTTTTACATTGACAGGACTCAAAATACGGAAGTGGAAATATTCTCCAAGGCATATAATCAATAACATCTGCAGCATTTCTGGTATTTCCTTTGCCCTGTTTATACCATTACTGTCTCTGCTAAAGCTATATCACTGTAAATGTTTCCAGGAACATATGCTGGCATCAGCCCACAAGACTGTTTCTACAGTACTGAAAATTTTAAATCTCAGAGGGATCTCAGAAGTATTACTAGTTTATTGTTCTTATACTCAAGTTATTGTGATAAATAGGATGAGGAAGCATACACAGTAATATCCTTCATAGCATCTTCTTATTTTGTGCAATACAAGATAATAATGGTAGAACATTTTCAAGAACAATAAAAAGTCTTATTATCTAGTAAAAATGATACTTAGCCACAGGGATTTTTGCAAGAAAAATTAAACTGTGTTCAAGTGTTAAAATCAGTTAATCTTTGGGAAAATATTGGCATAAAAGCATTAGTCCCAAGAACTGTCTAGGACAATATGAAGAATAAGTGAAAAATGATGTTATTTCTAAACAAGTGTGTGTATATGCATTAATTCAGTGATGTATTTTCTAATGTACAGCATTCACATGGTACTAAAAAGCACAGTTGAAATGAAAGGATTATGCTAAAGATTGGAGGGTAGAAAGTAAGCTGGAAAAAAAAATCTGATGAACTACAGGTCAGTAGCTGAAGAGTGGAGAAGAAAACTATGCATAATTTAAATTATATAGTATGGTCTGGTTTAGTTTTAATAAATGTATCAGGCACTGAGTACTCTAAAAGATATCCATTTTAGTAATGTTGTGCTAAGCTTAAGCACATCAAGATTTGTGAAAATATTTCTGATATAAATACAATCTAACTGTTTAACTATGGAATAGACTCACAATTGTTCCAAGTGGTTACTAAAAAACAAAACAAAACAAAATAAAATAAAATAAAAATAAAAATAAACATTTAGTGTGTTCAGCTGAAGAATGAAAGAAGTCAGTGCAACCACTTTTCATTGGGCAGGTGAAGAAATGCTTTGCTGAATCAAGCTGCAAGTTTCAACTTTTTTCAAGGTCAAATTCTAAGTCAAAAAGATTACATTTGAAAAAGAGATCAAATGAGGATCTCATTGAGGTTTATCAGTTGAAGTGGTAAATAAATTAGATGGAAAAGAAAGATGACTTTAGCAATTGTATTTTGTATCTGCAGGGTTTAAATGATGCTGTGCATATCCAGGAAGCCAGAAGAAAGACTGTTGTATCAGAAGTAGTAAGATGTAATGAAGAAATGAAAAAAGCATCTGTCAGTTGTGTACAATTCAGATATGGTAGTACTGAACATGCCATAATCTCAATTATATGCTGAGGTGTATACATATATGGCCTGTGAAGAATCAACACATTAAACGTGTTTGCAAGATTTATGTACATAATTTGTATTTCTTAAGAACCATCTGTTCTACCAAAAATGTGAGGATTTCTTTAGATACAAATAAGTCTGCATTAACCTTAACTCAAATTGAATTTCAGTAATTATTTTAAAAGTGTCACTTAAATGACAATTTTAAATGGTCTTAAAAAAAAAAGGGGGGGGGGGGAGTTAAAAAGTATGCTATCACTGCATTCAAAAAGCAGCATCAGCATTTTCAAAGCAACAGAACATATTTCTAGAGTAACAAGGGAAAATGCATAGATATGCAACTTGAACTGTGTTCAAGTGTTAAAATCAGTTAATCTTTGGGAAAATATTTTTGGGTTGCATATCTGAATCTGGAACCTTTTCTTGAATTCTTTGCTGAGACTAAATAAAATCAAAACAGTATTTCTTGGCCTTGCTTTTAAGTTCATTTGTACTTAGGAACAAAGGAATAGGGGAAATGTTACATAGCAGTAGTAATTCTGAAATCTCAAATCACATTATTTTCTTGGCCTGGCCCACCATCTAAATATGCACAGACACTTATACTGCTGGAAGGAGATAGGTGCTCCAAGGGCAGTGAAACATGTCTCAGAAATGAAGGCTCATGGTGAGTCTCCAGCAGGTTAAGGACATACCTAATGCCTTATGTGAAGCGGCATTAGTGAGGGCACTGCTGAAGCTGTTACAGAGTTAACAACTGCTGTCACTGTGAGAGAGGGCAATGAAGAGTTAGAACCTGTTCTTAAGTGTTCAGCAAGTTCTCTGGATGCTTCTGGACTGCACCTCCTCGGACATATGAAGAAAAGACTCTCAAAAGACTCTATAGTGTCTCAGAAGGTCTCATTCTTTCATCCCTCAACACTTCCATGATGAATGAAAACTGAAATGTAGATAAACATGAGTGTGTGCTAGAAAAGAATGGCAAGAACATTTGTTCTACATGTACCCTAGAATTCCCGTACCTATTTTTAAGGAAATTAAATTAAGGAAATTAATTATTATTATTTTTCATTAATTATTAAGGAAATTAATTATTTTAAGGAAATTAAATTGACTTGCCGAGGCGATCAGCTCCGGGGCAGGCGCGTTCTGCAGCGGAGCAGGGGAACGGGACAGGCAATGCTTTTTTTCCGACATCGAGGCCGCACGAGGGAGCCACCAGGACCCGGCAGCCCTCGCAAGGGAGGCTGACGAGGTGTAGGCGGAGCCAGCAGCGCCCCCTCCCCAGCCGTTCAAAAGGAGCTCCTAGGGAGCGTGGGCGACTAGGGCGGGGCGCGGCAGTTTGCGCAGCGAGGGCGAGCAGCGAGGGCGAGCAGCGAGGGCGAGCAGCGAGGGCGAGCAGCGAGGGCGAGCAGCGAGGGCGAGCAGCGAGGGCGAGCAGCGCAGAGTTTCCCCCCCCGCCCATAAGAACAACACCTTTAACGGCTGTCTACTGCTAACTAGGCTGCAATGGTCTACAGCAGGCAGAGCGCTCTCTCTAGAAAGTCTGTAACCACCCAGACTGACTGCCTGCTCAACAATGCAGCAGTTCAGGTCTCTGGGTGCAGGGAGTGTCTGAGCCTGTTGCTGCCATCTGAGGGAGGCAGAGGCTCCGTGTGTGTGAGGTGCGAGCAGGTGGATGACCTGGTCTGCCTGGTGGCAGAACTCAAAGAGGAGGTGGATAGGTTGAGGGCTATCAGGGAGTGTGAGCGGGAGATAGACTGGTGGAGCGACTCCCTGCAGGGCCTGAAGGAGAGGTACCAGGGCGAGACACCCCAAATGGGGGTTGACCCCCTGCCCTGTCACTGTTGGGCAGAGGGAGAGGACCTAGGAGTTGAGGAGGAATGGAGACAGGTCCCTGCTCGACCTCGCAGGCAACGCCCCCCCCCCCCCCTACCGGCCCCTCCTTCCCAGGTGCCCATACATAACAGATTTGAGGCCCTGGAGCTTGAGAGACTGGTGGGTGAGGACAAGGTAGAAAGTCTACCCAGGAGAATGCCTAGGGCGAGGAAGCTGACTCCACGCCTCAAGATTGCCTCCACCAAGAAAGACAGAAGGGTGATCGTTGTAGGCGACTCCCTTCTCAGGGGAACAGAGGGCCCTATTTGTCGACCTGACCCTACCTGTAGGGAAGTCTGCTGCCTCCTTGGGGCCAGGGTCAGGGATGTTGCCAGAAAGCTTCCCAACCTGGTTCGCCCCTCTGACTACTATCCTCTTTTGATAGTCCAGGCTGGCAGTGATGATATTGAAGGGAGAAGCCTGAAGGCTATCAAACGGGACTGGGAAGGTTAGTGGATGGAGCGGGAGTACAGGTGGTGTTTTCGTCCGTCCCTGCAGCGGCAGGGAGGGGTACTGAGAGGACACAGAAAGCCCACCTGATTAACACGTGGCTCAGAGGCTGGTGCCAACACAGAAATTTTGGGTTTTTTGACCATGGGGCGCTTTACTCGGTACCCGGCCTGGTGACCGCAGACGGGTCCTTATCTCCAAGGGGAAAATGAATCCTAGCCCAGGAGCTGGCAGGGCTCATTGAGAGGGCTTTAAACTAGGAAAGAAGGGGGATGGGGCTGAAATAAGTCTTGTTGGAGCTGTGTCGGGGGACCAATGGCAAAGCTGGGGAAGAAGTCAATGGCCCGACTGAAGTGCATCTACACTAATGCACGCAGGATGGGTAACAAACAAGAGGAGCTGGAAGCCATCGTGCAGCAGGAAGGCTATGACTTGGTTGCCATCACGGAAACGTGGTGGGACCACTCTCATGACTTGAGTGCTGCAATGTCTGGCTATAGGCTCTTCAGAAGGGACAGGCAGCACAGAAGGGGTGGTGGTGTGGCTCTCTATATTAGAGAGTGTTTTGATGCTGTGGAACTTGAGGCTGGGAATGATAAGGTTGAGTCCCTATGGGTTAAAATCAGAGGGAAGGCCAACAAGGCAAGCTTCCTGGTGGGGGGTCTGTTATAGACCGCCGAACCAGGATGAGGAGACAGATGAGGAGTTCTACAGGCAGCTGGCAGAAGCCGCGAAATCATCAGCGCTTGTTCTCGTGGGGGACTTCAACTTCCCAGACATATCCTGGAAGCACAACACAGCCCAGAGAAAGCAGTCTAAGAGGTTTCTGGAGAGCGTGGAAGATAGCTTCCTGATGCAGCTGGTTAGAGAGCCTACCAGGGGAGGTGCCCCGCTAGACCTTCTGTTCACAAACAGTGACGGACTGGTGGGAGATGTGGTGGTCGAGAGCTATCTTGGGCAGAGTGACCACAAAATGGTTCAGTTCTCTATTCTTGGCGAAGTCAGGAAGGGGACCATTAAAACCGCTGTCTTGGACTTCCGGAGGGCTGACTTTGAGCTGTTCAGGACACTGGTTGGCAGAGTCCCTTGGGAGGAGGTTCTGAAGGGCAAAGGAGTCCAGGAAGGCTGGGCACTCTTCAAGAAGGAAATCTTAATGGCTCAGGAGCGGTCTGTCCCCACGTGCCCAAAGACGAGCCGGCGCGGAACTAGACCGGCCTGGCTGAGCAGAGAGTTGTGGCTCTAGCTTAGGAGAAAAAGGAGGGTTTATAATATTTGGAAAAGAGGGCGGGCTACTCAAGAGGACTATAAGGATGTTGCGAGGCTGTGCAGGGACAAAATTAGAAAGGCCAAAACTCATCTGGAGCTCAATCTGGCTACTGCCGTTAAAGATAACAAAAAAAGTTTTTACAAATACATCAACACAAAAAGGAGGACTAAGGAGAATCTCCATCCTTTACTGGATGCGGGGGGAAACTTAGTTACAAAAGATGAGGAAAAGGCTGAGGTGCTCAATGCCTTCTTTGCCTCAGTCTTTAGAGGCAAAACCAGTTATTCTCTGGATACCCGGTACACTGAGCTGGTGAAAGGGGATGGGGAGCAGGATGTGGCCCTCACTATCCACGAGGAAATGGTTGGCGACCTGCTACAGCATTTGGATGTACGCAAGTCGATGGGGCCGGATGGGATCCACCCAAGGGTACTGAGCGAACTGGCGGAGGAGCTGGCCAAGCCGCTTTCCACTATTTGTCGGCAGTCCTGGCTATCAGGAGAGGTCCCAGTCGACTGGCAGCTAGCAAATGTGACGCCCATCTATAAGAAGGGCTGGAGGGTAGACCCGGGGAACTATAGGCCTGTTAGTTTGACCTCAGTGCCAGGGAAGCTCATGGAGCAGATTATCTTGAGTGTCATCACGCGGCACTTGCAGGGCAACCAGGCGATCAGGCCCAGTCAGCATGGGTTTATGAAAGGCAGGTCCTGCTTGACGAACCTGATCTCCTTCTATGACGAAGTGACGCGCTTGGTGGATGAGGGGAAGGCTGTGGATGTGATCTACCTTGACTTCAGTAAGGCTTTTGACACTGTTTCCCACAACATTCTCCTCGAGAAACTGGCTGCTCGTGGCTTGGACTGGCGTACGCTTCGTTGGGTTAAAAACTGGCTGAACGGCCGGGCCCAAAGAGTTGTGGTGAATGGAGCCAAATCCAGTTGGAGGCCGGTCACTAGTGGAGTCCCCCAGGGCTCAGTGCTGGGGCCAGTCCTCTTTAATATCTTTATCGATGACCTGGATGAGGGGATCGAGTGCACCCTCAGTAAGTTTGCAGATGACACCAAGTTAGGTGCGTGTGTCGATCCGCTCGAGGGAAGGAAGGCTCTGCAGGAGGATCTGGATAGGCTGGACCGATGGGCTGAGGTCAACTGTATGAAGTTCAACAAGGCCAAGTGCCGGGTCCTGCGCCTGGGGCGCAACAACCCCAAGCAGCGCTACAGGCTGGAAGATGAGTGGCTGGAAAGCTGCCTGGCCGAGAAGGACCTGGGAATACTGGTTGATAGGCAGCTGAATATGCGCCAGCAGTGTGCTCAGGTGCCCAAGAAGGCCAACAGCATCCTGGCTTGTATAAGAAGCAGTGTGGCCAGCAGGTCTAGGGAGGTGATTGTCCCCCTGTACTCAGCTCTGGTGAGGCCGCACCTCGAGTACTGTGTTCAGTTTTGGGCCCCTTGCTACAAGAAGGACATGGAGGTGCTCGAGAGAGTCCAGAGAAGGGCAACGAAGCTGGTGTGGGGTCTGGAGAACAAGTCTTACGAGGAGCGGCTGAGGGAGCTGGGGTTGTTTAGCCTGGAGAAGAGGAGGCTCAGGGGAGACCTCATCGCTCTCTATAGGTACCTTAAAGGAGGCTGTGGAGAGGTGGGGGTTGGTCTATTCTCCCACGTGCCTGGTGACAGGACAAGGGGGAATGGGCTAAAGTTGCGCCAGGGGAGGTTTAGGTTGGATATTAGGAAGAACTTCTTTACTGAAAGGGTTGTTAGGCATTGGAATGGGCTGCCCAGGGAAGTGGTGGAGTCGCCATCCCTGGAGGTCTTTAAAAGATGTTTAGATGTAGCCCTTAGTGATATGGTTTTGTGGAGGTCTTGTTAGTGTTAGGACAGAAGTTGGACTAGATGATCTTGGAGGTCTCTTCCAACCTAGATGATTCTGTGATTCTGTAAGAATACAGTAACATAATGCAAAAAGGGTAGATAAAGATGATGTTTCCACATTACAAAAATCATAATTTTCCTTTGGAGGGCACACAGTTTTCCTTAACTCCTAGAAAAATACAGGTATTTTTAAGAAGTAAGAAGTATCCTCATAGCTGCTCATGAACTCAGTTTTGCCACATGAATCATGTCATAGAATCATAGAATGGTTTGGATTGGAAGGGACCTTAAAGATCATCTAACTCCAATCCACTGCCATAGGCAGGGATATCACCCCCTAGATAGGTTGGCCGAGGCCCTATCTAGCCTGGCCTCACCTCCAGGTATGGGGCATCCACAGCTTCTCTGGGCAACCTGTTCTGATGCCTCACTACCCTTACAGTGAAGAATTTCCTCCTAATGTCTAGTCTAAATATATCCTCTTTTAGTTTATGACCACTCCCCCTTGTCCTATCGTTATCTACACTAGTAAAGAGTTCTTCTCCATCCTTTTTAGAAGATCCCTTTAAGCATTGAAGGCCACAATGAGGTCTCCCCAGAGCCTTCTCTTTTGCAGGCTGAACATCCCCAGCTCTCTCAACCTTTCTTCATAGGAGAGGTGCTCCAGCCCTCTGATCATCTTTCTAGCCCTCACTCACTCTAACAGATCTACATCCTGCTTGTGCTGGGGGATCCAAACCTGGATGCAGTACTCCAGGTAGGACCTCACAAAGGCAGAATAGAGGGAGACAGTCACCTCCCTCAACCTGCTGGTCACAACTCTTTTGATGCAGCCCAGGATGCAGTTGCCCTTCTGGGCTGCAAGCGCACACTGCTGGCTCATGTTGAGCCTTTTGTCCACTATAACTCCCAAGTCTCCCTCTGCAGGGCTGATCTCCATGAGTTCTTCTCCCAGTCTGTACTTCTGTCTGGCATTGCTGTAACCCAGGTGCAGCACCTTGCATTTGGACATGTTGAACCTCACGTAGTCCACATGGGCCCGCTTCTCAAGTTTGTCCAGGTTATTTTGGATGGCATCCCTTCATTCTGTTGTATAAACTCTACCGCTCAGATTGGTGTCATCTGCAAACTTGCTGAGGGTGTACTCAATCCCATTGTGTACATCATTGATGAAGATATTGAAAAGCACCAGTCCCAAGACAGGCCCGTGAGGGACACCACTCATCACCAGCCTCCTGGACATAGAACCTCCACCTGGACATAGAGCCGTTGACCACTACTCTCTGGGTGCGGCCATCGAGCCAATTCGTTATCCACTGGATGGTCCACCCTTCAAATCCATACCTTTCCAATTTAGAGATTAGGAAGTCATGTGGGACCATGTCAAAAGCCTTACAGAAGTCCAAGTAGATGACATCAGTCAGTTTTCCCTTGTCGACTGATAATCACTCCATCATAGACGGCCACCAGATTGGTCAGGTACGATTTGCCCTTGGTGAAGCCATGCTGGCTGTCCCAGCTCACCTCCTTGTCCTGCACGTGTCTGAACATTGCCTCCAGGAGGATTCATTCCATGATCTCATCCATTAATTCTTTGAACAGCTGAAAGTTGGCTCTTCTGAAGTTTAGGCCCTGATTTTGTTCTTAGCCAGGCCCATATCCTGCTTTCTGCCCTCTTTTTCTATCCTGCTTTCATTGTCTGCCTAGGGAAATTGTGCTTTCCAACATTCAGGCAAATCTTGCCTACCTTTAAAAGCCTCCTCTAAGAAAAGAAATAAAGTCAAGCATGAATGAATTTCAAATTCATCAGGGGCTTCACTAAAGAAAAGTTTTACAGTAAAAAAATCCCTTTAGTAGAGCTTCCCAGCACGAGGCCTAAGATTCTCTCACAACGGCCACAAAGAAAAGCATAGTATGTGGCGTATCTACTTGCAAACATTTCTTGTATTTTCTCTGTTTTTCCTTTTGTCCTTGGCTCCGTGCAAGCACTGCTCTGCAACAACTAGACCATGGATCACCACTGTTTTCATCACAAATCCAAAACACAGCATCAAACAAACCACTATGAAGAAAATTAACTCTATCACACACAAAACCATCACACCTAGCAATATTTTTAGTGAAATCAGCTATGTAGCTGTGTTTTAAGTACTGAAGTAAATGAAATTCGTATCCTTTTGGTAAGTCACAAATGTGCCTAAAATACTGGGAACTTCCAATGCTCTCTATTCTTCTGTATGTGTATGAGCAGATAAGTCCATAGGTAGGAACTCAGTGTCTTATTTTTGGTGCTTTTAGGAATAGATAGCCATTATAGAATAATGTCCCAAATTGTTTTATTTTATTTGGGTGCCTCAGTTCTACCTAAGTCTAGTTTTAGGCACTAAAGTAGGAGCTTTATGTCCTTACTTCATCTTCACATATGACAAGTGTCAGTGCATCTTAACATATAAAAAAGAGTTGAAATAAAGGTCAAAAGGAAAACCAAGTATTTCAGTAGATCTGTATTATGTTTTATATCATTTTGCATGGATTTTCAGAATGTCAACTTGTAATCATATTTCCAGAAAGGAATAATTTTCAGCTTTTCAATCTCCCTTTCCAAATTTCCATAAGTTTTCATTCCCTCCACCTGAAGTATTAGTTCAGCCTCAGGCATCCCTTGCAACCTCTGTATTTCCTTTGCTTTATGGCACTATCTAGATTTATTTTACCTTCTTTTTTTGAGCATTTACATTTATACAAATGTTGGCATACTTTCTTTTGTTTACCTTTCTTTAGTTATTACTCTTAAGATGCTCGCCTGTCTCTTGGGAATGTACTTTCTATGTTATATATACACACAAGAAAAAGGAAATACAATTACAGATGAGTGCAGTGTAAGTTTAAGTCCTCAAGAAAGTATCTAAACCACTCAGGCTGTGATTAACACACGAACTGCTCCAAATTGTTATGTAAAACAGATCTCTGGAGCAGTGTTGACTCAGACATAGGTACATTTTAATGGCAAGTCAATGTATAGGGTGGAATTTATTTTTCCAAATACATTTTAACTTCACTGGTGTTCTGTCAGTTTTGCTTGAATATTTAAATGTCCAAAAACCACTCTTGCAGAAAAATAGGGCCTCCAGATGAAGCATTAAAGTATGAGTCAATCTACTTTAAATTAAAAACAAGGAGGTGTAATTGAACTTGCTTTAGGCTGCTGACCCTGGAGATGTTAAAATAAAATAGAAAGTCATCTCACCAGCCAGGTTCTACTAATCTCACAGAGTATTAATCATGTCCCTTGTTATGAGAAAATTCTATTAGCTGTTGCATTTAAAATGATGTGCAAAAACACTTATTTAACAACTATTTTATCTTCAGTGTTTTTAATGGAGCAATTGGATACAATACAACATGACACATAAGTTTGTTATATATATGTTAGTGTATTGAATTCAAGCTCAGTATCTGGGTGACTGGATATAAATTCGGACATGTATTTGAGTAGTCAAGATGTGTGTTTCTTTTCATTCATAAAGTGACTGTTTCCCTCCATTACAGCTCTATTAATCAAACAATACTTTCACTGTGAAAAGATTTTTATATACTGGAAACATCATGCTCTGTGAAAGAAGCAAGATAAATAGCCAGTCGAGATCATTTATGTCTCAGCTCTCCAAACTTTCTGCAACTGAAATCAGTTGCTGAAGAGAATCTAAACTGCTACATTTACATTACAGCCAAAGATATAATCTAAATTAGAGTCTACTCCTGCAGAGTTTTAAGTACCTCATTAAATTCTTGGATTCTGGGTCCTTAACAAAGCCAAACATATCTAATATTGAAAACTTAAGACAACTGGGCTATTCTATAATCTGTATTCATAATGTAAATGTTGTATAGCTTTCCATTTCATTCAGGAATTTGCAGGAGCCCTCTGTTCCACACAGGATTCAGAAGGACTCTGATTTCTGGCATCACAGAGCAGAACAGTTTTACCTGCAGTTGCTAACTACCAACTTTTCCCATTGAAAAATACTGAAAGCAAAGGTGCAGGTATTGAAAGAAATCACTCTCTCTGCATCCCCTTCAATAACTGCATTTGTATACAGTTGAGTTGCATCTAGTTGATTTATCCCATTTAGAAAAAACATTATTTTTCTCCCTAATACTTCACAGCATTCAAATATTACAAAGCTTTTGACAAAGGGTAGGATAGGAAGAGATACTGTAGTTGTGATGTTTTGTTTTACCCAGTCTTTCTTTGCAATGCCATTTCTCTTTTCCATACATGTAGAAACATTCAGAGAGCAGATAGCCCATGAGTTGTGGTTCCTGCTTAAACAGTAAGAAATGCTTTCTGGTTGTCTTATTGAACATAATCACTAAAATTAAATTGAAAATTAAAAGTCTCATTCAATAGATGTGCTTCAGTGGCTTTATTTTTATTTATTTATTTATTTTACAATATATGTCTTGTATATATTGCACTTTTTATTTCATATTTTTGGTTATGCTAGCAGACTTCTTTTTTGATTGAGAGACACTTTGAATAACAAACTTCTAGTGCCACTTCAAATTAAGGTTTCCAGTTATGAATTTAACTAGACAGTTATTGGGCATTACAATCAATAAAAACTAACTGATTGTTAAAAACAAATTCAGACAGGATTAGCTGTGTAATGGATACATATATATTGTATTACTATAAAACCTCAGTTTTATAGGGTTTTACTAACCAACTGCTATTTCAAATGCTTATAAAATCTAACTACTCTATTAAATCCAGTTCTTTAGCCTGAATGTGATGGATTATATACTATTGTGTAACTATTTGTGACTGTTGTATGTTGACCTAGGTACTGGGATTGTTAGCATATGCCCGTATTTTGCTGCTGGCAGAGTTAGATGGGCAGTAGGTTCCCTGCTGTGCATCAGTGAACACACACAGCACTAAACAAACCAATTAGAGGAAAGGCAGCGCACACCAGTCTTGATCAGCCAGGAAGGCCTACTCTTAGTCTTCTGAAAGGGAGAAATACATGCCTGAAGTTGACCCATTCCCCCCAGTTTCAAGGTGATTGAAATGCAAGCTTTAATTCATAGGTTCAGGAACCATAGGGGTTGGAAGGGACCTCTGGAAACTGTGCAGTCCAACCCTTGAGCAGAGTCAGCAGGTTGTTCTATACGAAGATTTCTCCTAATATCTGCTACATTATGGAACTTATTCTACTATACACATCTTTTTATTTGAACCAGACAACCAAAAGGACCCCCTGCAATTAAAAAGTCTCATCAGAAAAGGCCGTTTTGAAGGTGGTTTTCAGATGGATATAGGCACATGTTTTCAGCCCCACTTAAGCTATCATATTCTGATGTGGTTCTCATGTCTCCCTTGAACTTCATAATCAATAAATTTCATTAGGAAGAATACCAAATCTATGTTTTAAACAAAGGGCTTTTGCATGTGACTGCATAGTCACACTTTAGGGAGTTACTCTACCTCAGCTAAACCACAGTGGCTTATTCTATATCTACAACAAAATGTCAAATACGTCAAAAGAACCTCAAGGAAAGAGGCTTAAGCTAACACATTATAGTTCAATCTGCAATACATGCAGTTAGTAACAAATAATCAACTGAACCTTAGTTGTGCATTCATATGTAGTAGCCTAGTTTTATGCCTGAGCAATAGCAGAGACACAAAGGAAAGCCAGTACCCATTGGCCCCGGAAGAAGTGTCTAATCGAATCAATGCCAAGAAAGTTATTGACCCTCAAACATACAACACATCACCAAAATGTGTCTAGAGTTTCCAGACACTTTTTTCTCTCAATAGAAACTTTTCATTCTTATTCCATAGATATAAAATGGTGATGACTTGGGACCATTCACATAAATGCTTATGTACAGTTAAAAGTGTGTCTAGGGTCTGTGTCTGCATAACTACTTGCTAGACTTGAGCTGCGAATGTGAAGAAAATGCATGAACAATAACTAAATCTCACACATTTCCATTTTTAGTCTGGAACTCCCCATCTCAGTGTATTCAGAGGGGTTTCAAATTTTATTGCCACAGTAGTAAAAACAACAACCCAATAGCAAATCCCCATCCATCCAGTGAAAATTCCAAAACTTAAAAGTCTGATCCAATAAGATATTTAAACCCATGTGATTCCTTAAACACCAGAGTAGTCCCATTGAAGTCAATTAGAACTATTTCTTTGCTTAAAATAACACATGGGATAAGTATTCTGCCAAAGTGGGACCTAAAGAAAGTGTCTCAGAAAAGAAAACAGCTATAATTTCTCTTTTCTGTTGGGCACTATCTATTTTACTTTTTTTTTCCTGAATTTTCACATAGGGATTCAGACTCTCTGATTAATTAATGATCATTAAGAATTTGTAGACTTTCCCTTTCTAAGGAAGGCTAAATAGGGGCAGAAACAAAGAAATTTTCATTTATAACAAAACAGCACAGCTGTAGAAGACCAAGAAGTAAAACTTTCCCTAAACATTCTGAGGCAACTCTCCAAGTTCTTTGGGTTCCCACATCACATATATGCAAATGATCATTTTGCCACAGTTATGGACTAAAAAAGTCTAAGAGCCAGTGAATTCAGATTGTTCGCAATAAACTAATATCAAATTATTTAGAATAAGTTTATGGGAGGTTTTTCTGACAGTCTGGTATCTTCTGTGACTAGGTCTTCAGTATACACTGGAGTTCAGAGAAGGTTAGTCATTTCATGCAATCAGATGGTATCCCTGTTCAAAATGTGTTGCATGATGAAAACCACTGTAGCAGAAATTAAACCCTAACAAACTGCATATCTTTCTAGTGTTTCCTGTGCTCTTTCACCAGTCAAAAGTCAATCCAGAAATGCGGGTCAGCATATAGAGAACCATATTCCTTGTAGCTTATTATGTACCAGAAACATAGTTTCACATTTTTGCTAATGTATTATGTAGGTAGGTGGGATGGAGCTTTACTTTGCCTTTTGCCCTGTTTATAGTCTTCTGACAAATGTAATAATGAATTATTGCTCCAATTGTTCTAATTAACATTATACATTTTTCAAGTGGAGTTTTATAACTCATCAAGAATATGAAATCATTTCTATTAGAAAACTCACCCTATATTATTTTTTTAGAAAATACTGATTTATGTTATCTACTGAAATTCAGTGAGTTCAATTTCTTTTTACTTTTAGCACAAAGAGGGAAATGTGTCTTTACTCCCATCCCTCCTTACTAGTCATACAGTTCTAAGACAGTAAATATCCATTATAACCTTATACGCAGCCTTGCATAAACACAATGTTCAGGAACAAATAAACATGTTTATGACACCACAATGTGCTTGTAACAAATGGATTTGGAAGACTCTTGACCTTGGGAAGGCAATTACACTATTTGATGGAGTCCAAAGTAGCTGCAATCTGACTAAAGAGCTAATAACATTAGCGTTGACCATGACCCTGCCAATAATTTCCTTTATACTCAGTGTTTGTTTCAGTACACCTAGATTATACTTTAAAAAAGATTTATTGCAGTAATTTCAATCTGATTATACTGTACAAACTAAATATTAACAGTTCTAATGTCTTGCTAATTTTGTTGTTGTTCTGTTTGTTTGATTGCTTCACTTTGTTTGAGCCTAGACTGAAGAGAGAGAGATGCTATGAAAGTGTTTCTTACATTCAAATAGTTTAAATGAAATGTTAATTAAGGTGCAGCATTGAAGTGTTATGGCACACATCCTCAAAAGAGAAAAATATGGACTGCTTTTGAGTATTCTACAGAAGTCACCTGAATGCTAAAGTGGCTGTTTTAAAAGATCCTGAAATAATTTAGTATCACTAAAGAACTGTCTGCTTGGTGCTGTATGTAACAAGGTGAAGATGAAGGAATTTGCAAGTCTTCTTACAGATGTATGTCACAGATGTACCCAAAGATGGTTAGCTAAATCCTAGAGTGGATAGTCAAGGAAGTGGGTCATATAAAGCAAGTATTCTACTCCCCAAAAGACCAAGAGAATTTCACCTTGCTGGGTAAAACTTCCTTGGCCCTAAAAGGCATTATTGTATGCATACATCTCCCATGTATAATTAAAAATGCCCTAATCCTCTGAAGTATTAGGATGTAGATCAGCTCAGTAAAGGAATCTGTTTGTCAGTTACAACTTTAATTGTGTATAAGGATTTAAAAAAAAAAAGTTAAAAATATGTATTTAATAACCTTCCTAGTTTTGCATTTGCAGAAATTTATGTTTGCACATGAGAAACGAAGTTGCTTAAACAAAGGACAGAATTGAAATGGATAATCTGTATGTAAAAATGTGCGATATTTTCATATTCTTTCCCCAAATTATCAAGGTGCAATTTGACAGAAAATAAGAGTTGCAAATATGACTCTAACCTTCCAGTTTATGACTAACAAAGACTTACAAAGAAACTAGCATGTGAAGTATGTTGTTTTCTAGCTGAGTTTCTACTACGAATCTAGATACACTCTAAAACATGCCGATCTTCTCTCAACTTCAGAAAATCATGCCGTCATTTATTGTGTGTTTATTTACTGAAGTCACAAATACTTTGATGTAGAATAGTAATTTTGGATGCATAACTCTAGAAATACTCTCTTCCTAAAAGATATTGATAAAAACCTGAAGGAGCCTCACAGTGTATCAAATACACTTTCTTTCAAAGGAAACCGCACAGCACAGACCTGTTTATGTATCATCAAGCTCTACCTTAAAATTATTTAGGCATTTTGTCTCCCATTACTACATGGTAGTAGTTTGGTCCAAACCTCACTCCTCTGATGGTTAAAAACCTTTTTACTAATTTCCATCCTAGACTTACTCATGACCACTTTACTTACCTTTGTTCAAGTGCCAAACATTGCTTTTCAGCTAAAATAGTCATCTTTTTACTCCCCAGTGTTCAATTCCATGAACTTTTTACAGAGAGAAAAAATATTTTCTAAGCTTTCATTTTACTATCATAATTAAGAAAAGCTGTTCTAGTCTCTTCTCATAACTTTGGTTCTCCAAAGAATCTGAATTTCTTCTTGTACATGGGGGAGCACAACTGCTCACATTATGCCTCTGAGCTGAACCCAATATCTTGTACTACACTCTCTCATGGAAAAGTCTCCCTCCCCCAACATAAACACACCTCTCTCCCTATCTATCCCCTCTGTTAAACCTACCATCTCCGTTTTCAGAGTTGCATCATGTTGACAGCTCACAGCAAGCCTACCAAAAATTAAAATACACATATTCTTTATGTGCATGACCATGCACTTTATTTTATGGAATGACATATTGTTTAAATTACTGCAATACACTAGGTTACCCAGTTTTTCTATATGGAATTGCATAAAGAACCGGTTATACCTTTTTATCTTTGTTTTATTGTCACTTTTCTACTTTTTGTGGCAAAATCTTTCATGAAATTTTGAATCCAGTCAGCCTCAAGAATTTGCAAAGCTTTATTTTGCAAAGTAGTGTAGACCTGTCCTGGCTGCTTCTTTTCAAATGCCTTCTCCCTGATACCTTTTTCATCCACCTATACAATTCTTCTCAGTCCAGTTTAACTAAAAACCTTCAAGTGAAATTGTTACTGATAAACAGATGACTTTTAACAGATTTCCTTTGCTTAGAAAATGATTTACCAAAAAAATTTACTAGTTTCATCAAATACAATCAACCTGTGGTAAATCATCTTTGCATATCTTAATTTGTTGTCTTTATGTAATATTAAAACAATTTATTTAAAACAAGGTATATTCACCCAGTCTTCTGGGTTCCTTCATTTTCCCCCAAAAATGACTAATGTTAACAAAGGTACAGTTACTGCTGCTGAGATGAAATAAAGAAATGAGACAGCATCTACATACATGCTCAACTGCAGTACTTACCAAACATGTCAAACTGCAAACCTTGAGCTCTGAATTTGCATTCATTCACAGAAATTAGTAAAGTAAATAGAAACAGTAAAAGTTTTATTCACAGCTACCATGCCCATATCTTCAATTTTATCCAAGGAAACAAAACAAAAAAATATAATAATAATAATAATGATAATGATGATAATAATTAATACTTGTGTCCTGGTTTCAGTTAGGACAGAGTTAATTTTCCTCCTAGTAGCTGGTAGGGTGCTATGTTTTGGATTAGGATGAGAAGAGTGCTGATAACATGCTGGTGTTTTAATTGTTGCAGAGCAGTGCTTACACCAAGCCAAGGACTTTTCAGCTTCTCGCTCTGTCCTGCCAGCGGGCAGGCTAGGGGTGCAGCAGGAGCTGGGAGGGGACAGACCCAGGACAGCTGACCCAAACTGGCCAAAGGGGTATTCCATACCATCTGACGTCATGCTGAACAATATATAGGGGTGGCTAGCCGGGGTGGAGGGCCGGCTGCTCAGGGATAGGCTGGGCATTGGTCAGCGGGTGGTGAGCAATTGCATTGTGCATCACTTGTTTTGTACACATTATTATTAGTAATTCTATTATCATTATTATTATTATTGTTGTTGTTGTTGTTGTTGTTGTTATTATTTTCCTGTCTTAATAAACTGTCTTTATCTCAACTCACAGGCTTCACTTTCCCATTTCTCTCCCCCATCCCAGAGAGGGAGGGGGGAGGGTGAGCGAATGGTTGTGTGGTGTTTAGCTGCCGACCAGGTTAAACCACAACAACTTGTTCTTTCCTGCTCATAATGTTTCTCATGAGTTGACAATAAAAAAGGCTATTGCTGCCAGTTATGATGGTGTGACCATTTGTACACTGATATGGAGCAATGATATTTCAAACTGCCACTTCAGACAGTATAGGTAAATAGGCATCAGCTAGTAATAATATATCATTGTACTAGAGAGGCACTCCTGGACAAGCTTCACATGCAAGTAAAAATATCTCATTGTCAGATACATTTATTTGAATTTGGGATATCCTTGACAGACTTAAAAAAAAAAAAAAAGAGGCTCGCAAGTTAGAGGGAACAGGTTGATCCCCAGTACAAACCTAGTAGAATTTGCACTGCAATGCAAATGGCCTTATCCAAAGGTATTAACCAAAGATGGTTTTGGAAAAGGCTTAGTTACTACTCATTTGTAGCAACTGAGAGCTTAGACCATTTTTAAGGCACTCGCTCATACTTGTAATGAACTTCTTCATTGGAAAACCCTCACATTGATTTCAATAGAAAAAATGTTTGAAAAAGAAAAAGAGTATTAACCAGAAACCCTGAATATCCTCTGCATAATACATCAGAAAAGGAAGAAATAAAAGATGAGAAAAAAAAAAATTACCTCACATAATGTTAGTCTTTTTGGTGAATATGACCAAATGATTAACATGTATAATTCAAATTGTTCAAAATATATTTCAAAAGAAGGAAATCTGGCAACTATTATTTAAATTCTACTTTAACCTCCTTCTTTCCTTAATGATTGATTCAACTTAGCTTTTTTGCAATAGTGTTCATGAGCAACATGAAAAATAGCTAGGTATATTGGTTGAATAGTATGGATGAAACAACAGCTAATGAGCAATATGAAAATTATTTTTTCTTCAGTTCAGTGGTGAATATATTACAATTAGGAAATAGAAAGCATTGCGTTTTTATTTTATAACTGATCATAGAACAATATTACAATTGTTACTTATTTAAAGAAAATACAATATGAATGTACTTGTTTTTAATAACACATAAAAACAACTAATATTTTTTAAAATATCTGGTGAAAAACAACCAAACAAAAATCATAAAATATAAGTTATGTTAGCATCTCTGGCTTGCCTAGGAACAAGAAAAAAAAAAAAAAAAAAAGACTTCCGAAACTTTCCCTTTTATAATATCACGTGTTAATTAACCACAAAAATTCCAGTAGTATGTTTGATGAAACGTGGTTTAACACTGTGTGACTTTCAGAAGCCTGTTAAAGTCTGAACATTTAAAAATAAGCATGTTAAAGCCACATCCTTAGTTTAGGGAGTTGAATTTGCCTTTGCGGATTTTTATTTTCTATTATTTTATCGCCTTCATGGGAGAGGACTCTCTCCTGCTACCAACAAAGTGGTCTTTCTTCTGACCTGGAACCCTGATTGTTCTGGTCTTCTAAAGAGATCTATCTCTGTCTCTCTTCTGTCTCTGTTTGTCTCTCTCATCCTTCCCTCCATGCATACACACCTCTTTCCCTACCTCCATATCTATTCCCTCTGTTAATATTTATTAATTTGCTCTTTCTGTGCACCATATTTAAGTGTAAACTGGATACGTACTTAAGAATAATTCTAACACCCCACAAAAGCATAATAATAAATCTGATATAACAATAATTAAATGTTAATAAAAAGAGTGTGGTATCTTACAGCATGGCACCAACTAGGCAATAACACATTCATTGTCTTCTTCAGACAGCAAAGTCATACTGCTGAGCCAGGCTTAAAGTTAAAAGCTGCTTCTTTGTTCAAGGCTACCCAACATAGCATCCTACCAAACTGAAAATAACAGAAAACCTTCACAATCAAAACTGGCATGAAAAGCTGTACAGTATATGTCATACTGCCCTTGTAAATGGACATTTTGATTTTCTTCAGACTTTTTTTAGTACTGTTTCCCAAGACTCTTTTCCAGCGCATTTTCTTTGAAGTTTTACATAGCTTTCAAGTGCCAACCTACTTGTTCTTGAGAGATGTCAGTGGCCTGCTTGTGAAAGATAAGGCAGCAGAGGCTGACATATTCAATGTATTTTGTTTACAGAAGTTTTGTCTCAGTGATCAATAACCATATGTAACAGAAAGATGGTTTCATTCTCCCTTTGACATGGTGCTAGCTACATTGCCTAAGGCCTTTTTTCACTGTCAAACATGGTTTATTCTAATATCTGTAGCCAGTTAGGCATCAATATAATGTTTTATACTCAGAGGTGCCAGCTATGCTTTCACATTTAATTTGTACTTATTCCATCAAAAGGTTTATATTTTAATATGCTATAGTATCTGGTTTTAAATCACTGTCAGCAAACTATACTTGCTAAGTAATAAGCTCAGGCCAACAGAGGGGATTTCAGGTAGTGAAGGGTTTTACTGTAGGGTTTTGTTTTCTAAGACTCAATCTTCACAACAAAACCTTGAACATTGTGCCAAATGTTATTATTTTCAATGTATTTAGTAAATATAGCTACTTGGGGAAGATGGTGGTTAAACAAACAATGCCATTCAAATGTGTTTATTCCATCTCTTCTACACATAGAATAAAAACAGAAGTTATGAATGTGAATGGTGGCATGGAGTAAAAAAGTCCAAACTTATCTGCTTGGCAGGCAAATGAGCAATCCATTCACTAATCTGCATATCAGGAATACCTACTTGCGATTATAGCTTGTTAAAATATTATTGTTTCTTCCCCTTTTGTAACAGCAATTTTAGTACTGCTTTATCTTTCTTATATCCAGACTTACACAACTAAGTTTATGGACACAAAATGTCACCATCTTACACTGACTCAACTATCTGCATTCTAACAGCTGAGCTGGCATAACTGACCAGTTATGTATGCTTTTATCCTGTCCTGGTTGTGCAATAAAATTCATTAGCTCAGACCTGAGGCATGCTAAGAGCATGCTGGTGGACACCTAGACCACTTAATTTGTTCTTTAGCTCTAATTCAGTTATGTTCAGTCATGTCTCCATACCTTTAAAATATGTCTGAGCTGCAGAGTACAACACACAGAGATATATTCTCAGTAGCTTCAAGTAAGCTCATGTAGAAAAAGCTAAGTAGGTGAAGAGTTTTACGAAAAGGAATAGTTCCTGAGAAATGATAGGTTGTTGTATTGAAATGGGAGTACAGATGAAAAGCTGAAGTTCACAGTTTTTATTTAACATGATGCCTTGGGTTGTTTTTCAATTTTGGTTCATTAGGACAAAAGTCTTAGAACACGATCTATTGATGTTTTAGCTAAGAAAACAGAGCTAGAAGAAAACTGTCAGAAATGGTAATTATGTCTATATAGAAACGCCTTAGACCAAATGAGCTCTTTTTTTTTTTTTTTTTTCTTTCATGTAGGATCAGGTAACAAACAGCCCATTTATTGCTGTCCAGATCTTTATTTCCTTTTCAGTTTCTATCCCCATTGCAAAATAAAGACACTTTTTCTTAAATACCAACTATATCAAATACATATACAATTTTAAAATAAGAAGAAAATAAAAGGAAGGAATTTGTAACACAGTTGTTTCTTCTTTGACTCCAGCAGTGTAAAACAGCACCATTTCATAGCTTATTGTTACTGGTGGATTTGGGGATTTAGGGACTAGGATTTACAAGCCTTTTTACTCACTGCATAGACCAGCACTGGGGCAAGTGCGCCAAGAGGAGTATAATATGTACAAACATTAATTCTCTGTGTTAAGCCAATGCTTTAACGGTGTGCTATTAATAGCAAAAAAAAAAAAAAAAAAAAAAAGAGGCTCACAAGTTAGAGAGAACAGGTTGATCCCAGTACAAACCTAGCAGAATTTGCACCATCATGCTTTTTTTTTTTTTTTTTTTTAACTCTTTTTTTCTATTTGTTTAGCCAGGAGCTTCCCCTTCCCTGAGCAAGAAGCCAACAGGAAACACATCCCAGGTTTCAGCTTTAGTTACTTAAGAGCAAACCTCTGGAGGAGGGCCAGGAATTTTTGATCACTTAAGAGTTTGGTAAGATGTATTTGGAGATTTAGAGATGGGCAGAAGGGAGGAAGATTACCTCCGTACAATTTCCAAGTATACTTTTTATGTGAGCTATGGATGATGCTTCTAAATAAGAATCAAGGCCAGATTACTTTTGGTGCAAGCATTAGGAAGGATGTCAGCACTTAGGACTTGGGAAGTATGCAGCTATTAGAAATCTCCTTATGTAAATCTGAGTGTTTATAAGACCCCATTTTGTTTGAGTGCATTAAAGCTAAGAATATGGGTGCCACAATCTTCCAGCTTGCAAGAGATTTACTTCTTTTGGATCTGCACTAGAGAAAAGGTTTCAGCTTTGGATATGACTCAGAAGAAATATCAGAAACCTTGAACTGGAATTTCTCTTGTTTACAAGTGCTTCACAAAAGTTAGGAAGTGAGATGCATAGGAGAAAGCTGTTTTGTCATTTGTTGTTTTTCCTCATGGCACATAACAGAAAGAAATGCCAGAGCTTGTAAAAGGAAGAAGTTGATAGCCAGGTGTCAAAAAAATTGGGGAAACAGAATTTGGCTTAAGAAATTGTTGTGTCAAGAGTGGCTGTATGTGTGTCCATGTATGGTTCTTTCATAAATTGTCAGGTTTAGTGATTTTTAAAAGGTATCCAAAGGCAATACAAGATTCAATACATAAGAACATAAAACCTGATAAAATTATTTAGCAACTATACAATGTGTTTTTCTTTTAAAATAAAGTTAACACATATCTTGAAAAAAAATGATATTGCAAGGTGTTACACCTGATCTGTTTTCATTTTAATCCTGTTGACCAAATAGTGCTAATGTTATGCTTGATAATAACAAGGCTATGTTTTCCAGGAAATGCAAATTGCTTTTAATTAATCCTTTCAGAAAACAATGCCTGGATGCCACATGAGCCTCATTTCTGTTTATGATTACTTAGGGCTTTAAAAGTTTCTGGAGCTCTTTAGGGATTTAAATTAGCCTATTCACATTTTCTAAATATGACTATAATTCTTGCGTTTGTTTATGTTTAATTATTGGAAAATCATCTTCATGCACTGAGAATGAACATGAGAAAGTGTTTTTAGTGTTTTTTTGTTTGTTTTTTTTAAACATGCAAACAGCTAGATATTTCCTCTGGGTGTTGTTATGCATCTGAAATTTATTCCCTAAAATATTCTGCAGTTTTGCTTTGGTGTTCCCTCAAGGGTACAAAAACAACTGTGGAAAGGTCTGTGCAAAATATCCTGAATACTGATTTTTTTTTCAAAATTGTCCTAATCAGAGCTTTAAATTCTATTTATTTATTTATTTATTTGGAATGGTACACTGATACAACTACATAGAAGCAGTCTAGCTAGTTGAAGCTATATGTTCAAAGTTTCTCACTATGAAACACAATTACTGAGGTGATATGTAATGGAGTATGAATCCAGTAATCCAATATTTTTCTCCTACTGATATAGTAGTTGTAGTCAGCATGAAGATATTTTGATTTACATAAGAAATTTTTAAAACTTTTCATTACAAGTATATATATGAAGTTATATTAAAGTTAAACATTAAAGCAGTAAAATTATGCTTTAGAAATGTAAGAAGTGAAAGTTATGAGTCCCAGCCTATACATATGGAGCGCAATTACTAGAAAATCCTCTCCAGTATACCTGGTTGAAAAGCCATGACTGCTTGGCTGAAAAGAGATTGTGTGATGAGAAAACGCACATCACTTTTACTGGTGGGCATGTGTATTACTGTACAATGGAAAATATAAACAAACTTTCCAATGTCCAATAGCCTTAATCTTGACAGAAACTTTCTTATCTTCCTGATTTTTTCTGCTTTATTTGTTTCCCACTCTCCATGACTAATATACCAAAGAGCAAAAAAGCAGTTATTTAGAGGAAGGAATTAAGGTTTCAGGTATAATTTTACTTTTGATACTTTTTAACCTTCATATTTGAGTTTCCATATCTGTTTATCAAAGAATATTCTTTGAATATTTTTAACTAAAAAATTTCTAGGTTGAGGGTGGTTTTTTGTTTTGTTTACTTCAGTTTTTATAAAATGACTAAAAGAAATTCTGTGCCATAATTCCAGTTCCTAGTAATGACAGAAACAGACTCCTTTATTGTGCTTCACAATGTTTGTTGTGAAATCAGCCAAGATATGGGTTTGAGCAGCCACACTAAATACTCAAATTCTGTTCCTAATTCTGCTACCAGTTATCTTTCATAACTGTCATGATTTAATGTATGCAACAGAGAAGTAACACTCACCTTGCTCCGTTCCTTGTATAGTCACATCAGCCATAGAAATACTCTCTGCAGGGGTGAACCCAGCTGCCATTTTCTGAATATAGAAAGGAGTGGTCTGGCCCAACACACTTCATCATTTAGACATCAACTTAGCAACACCTGAAAATACGGAAGATGGAACATACCAGTTGCTAACAGTCATTCTACATATATCATATTCATGTGAAAGTACAGATATCACAATTTGGATAAGCAGGATGTAATTAGCTGTGTTGTAATTTGAATAGAACAATGAAGCTACCCTCCCTCCTTTTGCAAATATCATCAGGAAGCTATTTTTAATCACCATAGCTAATGGATATCTTGATTACATTCTTCTGGAAAAAAAAAATCAGCTCCTACCTCATTATGCAAGAACATTAATTTAATTAATATTGACTCAGATTGAAGAATATCATCCATTAAAACGCCTCTATCACTTGCTTTAGAATCTAGAAATATCTGTTTGAGCTAACTAAGCATGTTTTGTGCAACTGATTCTCAAGGGATCTATTCTGTGATGTCCTTTTTAGAAATGCCCCAATACAAAACAGACTTTTGTTGAAGGAGTATTTATGGTTTCTGTCCCAACACACACAAACACACGACGTCATTTTACAAACCAATATGAAATGAAAAATATCTAATACACACCCCTACATTCAGAGAAGAAACACTATCTTCTTGCTCACCTAACCGATAAATTACCTTTTTCATCTACTGATGATTCAGTTCTTTCAAAACAGAATAGTTTCCAAAACAAGTTATTCTTTTTAAAGCGATATATATACCATTTTAGACCTTCCTGATCACAGAAACACATCCTGCCACCAGCTCTGCAATAAGATCCAGTGGGATGGAAGGTGTCCAAAGAATAGTAATCAGGTTTCTGTGTAAACAAATTTCATTTTACACTTCAGTTTCTGGAATTTTATAGTCCAAACATTTTACTGAAGTACTAAGTATCTTAGAAAAAGACTCTTCTGCACAACAGGAAGAACTATCAAAGGTCCTGTGGTAAAAGATAAGATTGCACTTTATCTTTCATGATGTGTTTTTGCAGGTCCCAACTCAGTTGACACTATCAAGTAATCACTCGTTTTGTGCAACTTCAGTGTTTCCACAGTCAGGGCCCCTGACTGGGATTCTGCCCTTTTAATATTTTAGTAGTGGAGATGATATGGGCAAGTGGGTGGTTTGTGGAAGAGGGACACTCACTTCTGCGGTCTCTGTGTTGGTATTTAAAATGTTAAGGTGAAGCCCAATAAAAATATTAGGAATGAAAGGCTGTATACTTAACTCTTGCTCATCTCATTTCATTTCTGTAGAGTATAGGACAAAGGTTGTGGAACACATTTACAGCACAGACCACTTGCTGAACTGCTGAATATGTAATCTTAAACCAGCACTACCAAATGCAGTGACTTCTTCTGAGACGGTATTTCAGGATGCAAATTCAGGAGCAGGAGGTCCAGTGAGCCCAGTTTGACCTCTGAGCCTTTGGAGTCCAATAGACATGAAATTTAAAACATACAAATTACAGATCAAAGTAGAATTGGCAAGTTTGAAGACTCTGACCTAGAGATATAGAAGGATGTTGGAAGATACGTGGTTTGTATTTCATCTGACTTCTTTTCAAGCGATAATTTAGAACCTGCCATGGGAGCAAGTTTTCTGCAAAACAGTTTGAGGCTTCCATGTTTCAGAAAGTGGAAATAGGAATAGGGAAAGGGCAACAGGCCCAAACTAATTTTTTTATGTATTCCTGGTCAGGGAAGGGCAAAAAAGAAGACCTCCGGATTGCAAAATCCTCCTGCAGGCGCTCTTGATCCCAAACTTTCTCAATGTCCCCACACTTAAACTTTCATTCCAAGTTATGATCTTCTTGCTACTTTTTTTTTTTCTTTTTTTTTTTTTTCTAGCCGTAGTCTAAATAAAAGGCTGTTAAGGAATGAGAGAGGGAACCTGAAGGTCTGTGGCCTATCTCCTTTCACACAAACTTGGGGATTCTCCTTTATACCCTATCCCCCATTTTTTCCCATGAGCCCCCTCCCCCATCCACTGTTTCTGGTTTCTAAGTTCTTACTAGTGACCAAAGGCCCTCTCTTACCTCCCCATACCTTACCCCTGAGTGGTTCAGAATAACTCCTTAGAAAATCTCCTCTGATATTTCTGTGTTTTCAAGCACTATACCACTGTACCCCTGCCATAACACAGATCTTCTCCAAACAAGTATCCTGTCACTAACTCCATGCCTCATCCTTCTCACTTTTCTCTATCAGCAACCCACCAAATAACCCTTATCTTCTTTCCCATTTCTTCTTGAAATATCTTAGTCCAAAGCTAGGTTTATTAACAGATTTACATAAGCCACCTAAAATTAAGTATAATACTAAGCCATCTGTTTTGAAGAACATGTTCAGACTGTCAGATGTAATTCCTTATTGGTTTCACTGCTACAAATTTTCTTCAAATTTGGTTGGTCACTCCACTGAAATCCCTAATCAAAGTTGCTCTGAAATCCTAGCTCATCTGTCACCCACCAATTCTTCCATTGGTTCAAAATTATCTAAAGCTTCTTGTACCTACAGATATTAATGTTGACTAAATCCCTATTCTCACCCAACTATTCACCTAGAATTAAAGCTGCCAGCTTTTTTTCTCCCAGGCAAATAAAAAATCCGAATATAAAAATCCAATAACCTGTAAAAGGGAAGGGACTATAAAGAGCACACCAGGAAAGAAGGATAATAGTCGTGTTTTGTCTACTTGGTCACTAGGGAAGAAATTAGATACTAGGATGCAAGGTGCACAAGCTGAAGGTGCAAAGGTTTCTCTTCCCTTCCAGTAACATGACAAAGAAGCTCCAGGCAATCACTGATGTAAGAAGTTACTCGCCTTGTGTTAGACCTATTAATTTTGTCTGTGTCTCAGGCTCCCTGCTGCAGTTTCAACAACTCACAAAGAGCAGCAAAGCTCTTTGCTCTTTCTTTAGCTGTGTTAAAAAACTGCCAATTACTTGCATATGACCTGTGGACTCCAGCACGGAAAGAGAGGTCATGCACCATACAGCCATGAAAAGCTGTGATCTTCACTGTGCCAGGCGCTCCAGGGACCATCTTGGCATGCTATCCAACACACAGACTCCTTCAGCCTTTCCCCAGTGACCTGGTGGGCAGGGGCAGGCAATGATGAGATCTGACCCAGCTCCTACTATCTCACACACAGGATCAGAGAGAAATTCATAGGTTTTCACAAAACCCTGAGTGACTGCAGGTCACAAATACTACTGATTTTCAAACAGATCTGCAGATTTAGCTGGAGGAGAACTCTAGTTTTCACATCAAGACACCACACCACAGGGCTGGAGAGCTGCACCAGTACACTCCAGGCACATCTGTCAGCTTGACAGCCTAGAGACCACAGTCTCAGGTGTATGGCACATGGCACTGCCTGGGTACCAGGAGGTACCAGGGTGATTTCTACATCAGTTTACCACTGTGTGCCAAGTAACTTTGGATAGGTATCTACAATGGAACACTATGAAATAAAATTTTATGCCAGTGAAGATAAATGGGGAAGTCAAGAGCCTTGAACTGGTAGTGATTTCCTTGCAGGAAAGCCACCACTAGCTATCAGAAATTGCTGACCTTCCATCTGCTACGTCATGCTCAGGTACAATCTAACCAGATCCCTGCATGCAAGTATTCTGGATTAAGATTTCATTTTCTTGCATATCTCAATAAGATTAAGTAAACTGAATAGAGGCTTTAATTTCAGAATAACCACTTAAATCCATACCAGTCAAATCCACAGAAACATCCATGCAGAAAAGCATGCTCAACCCTCTAATCTACATTGTCTCAGCAAGAAGAGAAATCTGGAAAGAAAAGACTGTTAAAGAGTCCAGATATGTTGCACATGCAGTGATGTGTTACTGCATATCATTATGTCAATCTTATAAGTGGACAGCAGAGGGTACACAAAATATTTTTGTTCAGCCACAAACTTAGTTCGCATGGATTTAATAAATCCTTTTCTAGTAACCCATTATCGGCCCAGGACTATGTAACCTTCTCACTCAGGCCAGGCAGTATCACGTGTAGTACTGCTGAGGTGGTAGTAACTTGAATTAACAGAGACCTCAACAGAAACTGGGGAAAAGAGCTTTGCTTTTTGAAGCTTTAACAAAATTTCAATACAAATAAACTACCTATGACATCATTTATGCTGGCAACATTTAAGTTCTTCCCCAGAGTGTCTCCACAGACCTGACAAGAAGTTGTTTTCCTGTCAAAAACTCCATCAAAACCACACTTTACCAGAGATTTTTCTTTTTTAAAATTGCTAAAATTATCATAGAATCAAAGAATATCCTGATTTGGAAGGGACCTACAAGGAGTCCAACTCCTGGCTCCACACAGCACCACCCAAAAATCGGACCCTATG
Organism: Cygnus olor; assembly: GCF_009769625.2. NCBI lineage: Eukaryota > Metazoa > Chordata > Aves > Anseriformes > Anatidae > Cygnus > Cygnus olor. Next base: position 52,719,064 of record NC_049169.1, read on the forward strand.
TCTGAGAGCATTGTCCAAACACTTCTTGAACTCTGACAGGCTCCCTGCCATGATCACCACCCCAGGGAGCTTGTTCCAGTGCTTGACCACCCTCTTGGTGAAGAACCTTTTCCTAACACCCAGCCTGACCCTCCCCTGTCCCTGCTCCATGCTGTTCCCTCGGGTCCTGTTGCTGTCCCCACAGAGCAGAGCTCAGCGCCTGCCTCTCCGCTCCCCTCGTGAGGGAGCTGCAGGCCGCCATGTGGCCTCCCCTCAGTCTACTCTGCTCTGGGCTGCACAAACCAAGTGACCTAAGCCGCTCCTCATACATCTTCCCCTAAAGACCCTCCACCATCTTTGTAGCCCTTCTTTGGACACTCTCTGATAGTCCTTCTTATATTGTGGCACCCAAAACTGCACACAGTGCCTGAGGTGAAGATGTGCCAGTGCAGAGTAGAGCAAGACAATCCTTTCCCTCGACTGGCTAGCAATGCCATGCTTGGTGCGCTCTGAAGTATTTGTTAAAGTGACAAGATTTCTTTTAAAGTTGTCATAAAGATTTGTTGTTAGAAACTGAGTAACACCTACCAAATATATGTCTTTCTTCATCAGAAGCCCATTACTTAAGACTATACTCATATACATGTTTTAGAAGATCCTATAGGCATCAGCTGAGCATTCTTCAATGATTTCATATGTGGTGTTTTTATGATGTGCTTCTGTGAACTCCTGAATTTTATCTTCAACTCTTCAAAATAACCTTAATGAAAGAATTTGTTGGCCCCCAGTTAAAAATTTATTTGGATTAAGGAAGGGTGTTTTTTACAGGGTATTTTTTTCATCAGTCCTCCTGGTCAAAGGGAAGGGGATTGAAAGGGCCAGATGAATCTGGCAAATTAACAGATGGTTACAGGACTGGTGCCACAGATAGGGGGTTGGCTACTTAGACCATGGGACGCACATTGAGAAACTTGATCTGCTGGGGGCTGATGGAGTCCACCTGTCAGAGAAGGGGAAGAGCATTTCAGGCATAGTCTTGCCAAATTGGTGGAGAGGGATTTAAACTAGAGTTGCTGGGGGAGGGAAACTTCAATTCATCCTGCTCCTCCCAGTTTGATACTGGTGTCAGCAAAAGATGCCCAGAGCCTGAAGAAGGGTCACAGTTCAGCAGGAGAGTAACTGAAGAGGAGCACAAAGGAATTCCAGTCACTCCAGCCAGTATGCCAGCTTCATCAGGGGCCCAACTTAAATGTTTCTATGTTAACACACGTAGCATGGTAAATAAATGAGAAGTTAGATATATACGCACACTTGCAGGGCTATGACCTCACTGGCTTTAAAGAGATGTGGTGGGATGGCTCCCATGACTGGGGTTTAGGATGAAAGGATACAGGCTTTTTAGGAAGGATGTGCAAGGGAGACAAGGAAGGGACATCACTTTCTATGTCAATGAGCAGCTGGACTGCATGGAGCTCTGTCTGGGGATGAATGAGGAGCTGACAGAGATCTTACAGGTCAGGACTAAAGGGAAGTCCAGAACAGAGAACATTAAAGTGGGGGTCTGCTAAAGGCCACACAATCAGGAAGACCAAACAGATGAAGCCCCCTGTAGACAGATAGAAGCAGCCTCACATTCACAAGCTCTGGTCCTCATGCTGGACTTCAACTACATTGATATCTGTTGGAGGGCCAGTACAGCAGGGCATAGGCAATACAGGAGGTTCCTGGAATACATTGATGATAACTTCCTTTTCTAAGTGCTAGAGGAGCCAGTGAGGAGAGGTGCTATGCTGGATTTCATTCTCACCAACAAGTAGGGGCTGGTGGGGAATGTGAAGCTCAAGGGCAGCCTTGGCTGCAGTGACCATGAAGTGCTGGAGTTTAGGATCCTGAGGGAAACAAAGGAGAAGAATGAGCTCTCTACTCTGGACTTTGGGAGAGCATACTTTGGCCTCTTCAGGGATCTGCTATGTAGAGTACCACAGGACAAAGCCCTGAAGGGAAGAGGGGCCCAAGAAAGCTGGCTAATATTCAAGGAACACCTCCTCGAAGCTCAGGAGCAATGCATCCCAACAAAGAGGAAGTTGGGCAAAAACACCAGGAGGCCTGCATGGATGAACAAGGAGTTCCTGGCCAAACTCAAACAGAAAAAGGAGGCCTACAGAAGGTGGAAGCAAGGACAGATAGCCTTGGAGGAATACAGAGAAACTGTCAGAGCAGCCAGGGGTCAGGTTAGGAAAGCGAGAGCCCTATTAGAATTAAATTTGGCCAGGGGCATCAAGGGCAATACAAAAGGCATCTATAGGTATGTCAGTGATAAAAGGAAGACTAGGGAAATTGTGGGCCCTCTCCAGAAGGAAACGGGAGACCTGGTTACCCAGGATATGGAGAAGGCTGAGGTAGTTAATGACTATTTTGCCTCAGTCTTCACCTGCAAGAGCTTAAGCCACATAGCCCAAGTCCCAGAAGAGAAAGGCAGGGACTGGAAGAATGATGAACCACCCACTGTAGGAGAAGATAAGGTTTGAGACCATCTAAGGAACCTAAAGTTGCACAAGTCCATGGGACCTGATAAGATGCATATGAGGGTCCAGAGGGAACTGGCTGACATAGTTGCTAAGCCCCTGTCCATCTTATTTGAGATGTCATGGCAGTCTAGTGAAGTTGCTACTGACTGGAAGAGGGGAAACATATTAATTTTTAAAAAGGAAGACCTGGGGAACTACAAGCCAGTCAGTCTCACCTCTGTGCTTGTCAAGATGATAGAGCAGATCCTCCTGGAAACTATGCCGTGGCACATGGAAAATAAGGAGGTGATTGAGGATAGCCAACATGGCTTCACTAAGGGAAGATCATGCCTGACAAATCTGGTGACCTACGTTGAGGTTACATCAGTGGTGGATAGGGGAAGAGTAACTGACACCATCTACCTGGACTTGTGTAAAGCATGTGACACTATTCTGCATGATATCCTTGTCTCTAAATTGGAGAGACATGGATTTGATGGATGGACCACTCAGTGGGTAAGGAATTGTCTGGATGTGGTTGCACTCAAAGTGTTGCAGTCAACGGCTCAGTGTCCAAGTGGAGATCAATAAGAAGTGGAGTCCTCAGGGGTCAGTATTGGGACTGGCGCTCTCTAACGTCTTCGTCAGTGACATGGGCAGTGGGATCAAGAGCACCCTCAGCAAGTTTGCCAATGACACCAAGCTGTGTGGTATGGCTAACATGCTCAAGGGAAGGAATGACATCCTTGACAAGCTCAAGAGGTGAGCACATACAAACCTCATGAAGTTCAACACGGCAAAGTGCAAGGTCCTGAACCTGAGCTGGGGTAATCCCAAGAACAAATACAGGGTGGGTGGAGAATGGATTGAGAGCAGCCCTGATGAGAAGGACCTGGGGGTATTGGATGATGTAAAGCTCAATATGAGCCAGCAACATACACTTGCAGCCCAGAAAGCCAACCATATCCTGGGCTGCATCAAAAGAAGCGTGGCTTGCAGGTCGGGGAAGGTGATTGTCCCCCTCTACTCTGCTCTCATGTGACCCCACATGGAGTACTGCATTCAGCTCTTTGGTCCCCAGTATAAAGGACACAGACCTATTATAACAAGTTCAGAGGAGGACTATGAGCATGTTCAAAGGGCTGTAACACCTCTCTCATGAAGACAGGCTGAGGGAGCTGGGATTGTTCAGCCTGGAGAAGAAATGGCTCCAGGGAGACCTTTATTGGCCTTCCAGTACCTAAACAGGGCCTACAAGAAAGCTGGAGAGGGACACTGTCAGGGAGTGTAGTGATAGGACAAGGAGCAGTGGTTTCAAACTAAAAGAGGGCAAATTTAGAATAGATATTTGGAAGAGATTCTTTACTCTGAGGGTAGTGTAGCACTGGAACAGGTTGCCCAGAGAAGTTGTGGACGCCCCATCCCTGGAAGTGTTTAAGACAGGGGTTGGATGAGGTTTTGAGCCCTGCCTATGGCAGGGGAGGTGGAATTAGAGGATATTTAAGGTCTACTCCAACTCAAAAAAAAAAAAAAAAAAAAAAAAAAGCTACGCTGGTTTTAAATGCATTTCACTTTCAAGACAATGAATTTTGCAAATGTGTTCTCACCTGGAATTATTCAGGAACAGCTAATTTCTTCTGTAGACAAGCTCTGATGAACTTCCACGGCTCCCATAAGATGCAGAAAGTATTATCACCATTGCACAGATAGTAAATTTGAAGCAAAACACCAAGGGAAAACACAGTCATCGACATGACTTGAATTAGACATCCAGTCTTGCACACATACTTGTGATCAGATACCCCATTTCTGTACCTTACAGGAGTATATTCTTCCAAAGTGCTGAAACAAGCAACAAAACATCTGGTTGAAACAAAAAAAATTGCTATCCGAAGAAAATTGTCATATGGTTATATTTAAATAAATCCTAAAAAAATTATTTATTAGGTATTTATAACTAAAAAGGGTTTTCTATTTTATATAATTGTTGCTTATAAGCTGAAAATTCAGTAAAGCATAAAGTTTCTGATTTGAATAGGTAATCCCAGCTGTACATATTTCTGAGACAATAAACTAATAAAGGCTGTTAACTTATGTAGCTACTTTAAAAACTGTATAAAGCCATAATCATGCTGTGTGGTAGACAGCTTCTCAGCTGTTCTCTTCTCCTTAATATGACATTTCATATCTCCTCTTTGTTAACCTTATCTACAAAGATTATTCATAAATGAATAAAAATTGCATTCTAAATATTTTCCATATACTGAGGTGCAGTAGCATATTAAATAAATAAAAAGATTAAATAAAATAAATAGATAAGTGGAAGTTAATTGAGGTGATTTAATATTAGAATAAACTAAGAGATTTACTCTAAAGAAGTAACATTATTAGAACAAAACATTATTACATACTAATCTCTCACTAGGATTAACAATATAATACCCATTTTCTTTCTGTAACTGAACAAATCCATAATCCAAAATTCAGAAAACTACTGCAAATTTCTTTGCATTGTACATTGGTACTAAAATTGCTTTTCTGTTTTTAGTTAGAATTAAATATAGATGTGGGTGTCATCTTTCTTCAGATGACAATTTTTCAGTGTACATGAGCAAGATCAACACCACTGTCACAGTTGACACTACAACAGTTTTGCTGGCACCATGAAGAACTCCAGCAGCTAAAACTCAAATTCTTTAAAACAGTGAATAACAAGCGTAATTTGCATAATAAAATCCTTTTGCATTCACTGAGATTGCTCATATCATTAAGTGATTTGATGGGTGAATGAGGAGTCAAAAATCTGGTCTTAAGAAAAGACAACTCATTAAAGCTTATTTCTCCTTTCTGAAAAAAAAGAATGGATGTGAAAATATAATGAAGCATCTCTGTCAATTGTGGAGCAGCAGTACATACACACAAACATGAACTTCCCTTTCTGCACAAAACACAGGACACTTGCATGTGCTGTGGGAATTAATTCCTTGCTGTTCATTTCACAGAGAAGGTGGAGGTGATGCTCATTCTTGTCTTGAAATTGCATTATTACATCAATGGTAAATAATATTAAAACATGTGAATGCTGGCACTGCTTATATAATTAAATCTTGTCTCCTTGGGGAATTGGGGGGTTAAAGGTACTCTTTGGCACCAGCTATTAGTTGTCTAACCTTTCACCTCTGAAGATGTAAATTCAAGTCATACTAAAAGTAGGTTTTGTCCCTGTGCCCAAGGACACAGTTTGGCATGCATATTTATAAAACTTGTTTAGAGCAGGACAACGTATGCAGCCTTGCCCTGAGGAAATCAATGACAGCTCTCCTACTGGTTTCCACTGACCAGGCTTTCCCCTAAGGCTGGTAATATAAAAGTCTCACAAGAGATCTGCCTAAACTTTAGCTTCCTCTTTGGCTCTGTCACATCTTGGCAATATTTCCATTTTTCTTGGCTGTCTCTCCAAAATTCCAGTAAAGAAAGGTCAAAAAAAAAAAAATGTCTTGCCTCTTGACTATTTCAGGATGTTGTTTTCCCCTGAAGTTGCATCTGATTAGGTCTAGCCCTCATTGCACCAGCCAGAATAGTCCCTCTGGAACATTCTGCTGGCTCAAGAGCCCGGAACAGACTCTTTTCCCTTCTTCCCTGGCAAAACCTCTACACCAAAGTGCCAGCAGTAAGTGGCCTACATCCAGTAATACCATTTTTATGGCACCTAGAGGTTTCCCTAATTAGAGAGAATATTGATACAGGAACACAGAAATTGCTATAAAATATATATGGTTCTGATAACTAGAACTGCAAAAGAATACATTAGAAACTTTCTCAGTCTCAGGATCCATTCTCCTCATTAGATCTCAGCCTGATCATTGATACTTAGCTGTTGTCTTCAAATGGAAGCAAAACTGAACACCTGTGCACTTTGTCACATCCTGACTTATTTACTTATTTTTGAAGGTAAATAAATCTCAACTTTTAATTTCTCCTTCACATCTTTTCTGTTCAGTAGTACGCATATCCTCTCAAGGATTTCCTAAACAGTGCTAAAATATGTGTTATACAAATGCCCTTGAGTTCAGCATGAGCAGACTAATAAGACAACACAGCAGAGCACAGTGTCATGCAGGGATATCTGGCCATTTCTAGAAAACGTTTGGTTGTGCTGGTGACATACTACATCTAATCCAGTAAATCCCATTCCTCAGCTTGGACAAAACACCACCATGACATGACTGCTGCAGCAAGCAGTGATTCTTGCTATCTATGTGTACCCATAAATGGTTGTTACTTTTTTTTACAACATCCTAGCAACTTCTAAATACTTTACTTGATTTATTTACACACTCGTTGGTTGTTTGTTTTAACTAAACTACAACTTTACCTGAAATCTCCTTTTATAACATATTTTCTGCTTCTGTTACCACCTGCCTTTTAGATGTTGAATTTCAGTTACTGCTGTGACTTGAATGAGCTTTCTGGTGAGCTACTTCAGACTAAGCAAGAATAAACACTACTGTCATTGTCTGGAACTGTCTGTTCCAAGAAGCAAACACTTAAAATGTCAACAAATTGTTTTTTGCAAACACTGTACATTTGTGCATGGTACAAGTGGGTCACAGAAGGCCCTTGTTATTACTGTCTTGTTAGATTTTTGTGATCAATTTGACCGCCCTTGCCACTGAGCACTCAATTTTTATTTTCTCGTTTATTTTATTTTATCTTATTTTATTTGTCTACAGGATGCCAATAAAGCCTTACTAACAGAGACTGCTACTGCTTGCTATTTCTAGTCATATAGATAAAACTTTGACAAGATAAGGAAAGTAAAATGGAGAAACAAATTATTGAGAAAAGAGATTTACAGGACTCGAATAAACTCAGGAGTATAACTACACCTATGCTATCAGAACCACCAGTGGATCATCAGGTAGCAGCTACAGCTGAGCAGATATTCATTTAAGTTCACGCAGGGTTTGCACGCTCTTTGGAGTGGGACATAGCTAGAGAGGACTAGACAAAAGCAGAGAGATTTGGCAAATGAGGCTTGGCCAGGAACATTGCTATTTTCATTCTTATGATGCTCCTACCTGAGAACAGACCCCAGAGAGGAAAAACAAGAACTTAAGCTTTTTTTTTTCTTTTTTTTTTTTTTTTTAAGGAAGATGGCACCTTTTTTCTAAATAGAGGGAGAAAACACTTCTAAAGAGACTGTACAAAGGGGAAGGAACAGCAAGGAATTAATTCCCACAGCACATGCAAATGTCCTGTGTTTTGTGCAGAAAGGGAAGTTCATGTTTGTTTGTGTGTATGTACTACTGCTCCACAATTGACAGAGATGCTTCATCATATTTTCACATCCATTCTCTTTTCAGAAAGGAGAAATAAGCCTTAATGAGTTGTCTTTTCTTAAGACTTCATCCTGTGCAAATTTGAGGGCTGATTTAAAAATAAGGAAGTTTAAAAGGTAATTTTATGTCAGACTATTAAAAAAAATCAAATCAATCACAAATGTCAAAATTTTACTTAAATTTCATTTAAAAAAATCTAAAAATAATGCAAATCATTGCTAACTGATTAGCATAGAGCACATGGTGTGGGAAAATGTATAAAGAAGCTCTACTTTCATGGGAGAAATCCTGTTCCTATTTATACACAGTTGATGATATTTGTCCAGGAAGATTTGTATATAAGGCTTTTAGAAATAAATATAATTTTATGTGGATATATATGAACCTGTGGGAGGAATTTTACATGCCAAACCAAGTAACCATTCTGGAAAACTGGAATCTGTTTGTTATTTGCTTACTTCCACAAGCATTACTTCTATTCAACTTGTTTTTAAAAGATCTGTCAGTGTTATTTTTTTTTCTTTTTCACGGAAATCTATAAGGGTTCTGAACTTCTCTGCATCATAAAAGCAGATTTGTATTGCCAGGCACATTTGGTGCTCTAAACTTAGTTTCACTCCCTGAAGGTTTTGCTGCTGTGATCTACAAGAAGTACTAGTGACTGACTGAAGGGGAATTCTCCACTGCTGGAAGAGTCTCCTATCTCTGAGGAAATCTGATACTTTTTCTAGAGTTAATGAAAGGTTCAGTGCTATGTGATCTCGATTCATCTTCATCACAGTAAGCAGCCAGTGACAAGGTAAAGATATACTCTTGAAAACAGAGCAGAATTTCAGAGGGAAAAGTCTACCTTTGTCGAGCATGCAGTTGGTGTGATTTGTAAGAAAGAACACAACAGTACTTTCTTTGCATAAATAATTTAAATGCAGCAACTACTGTAGCAGCAACACAGAATATAAATTGCTAATTCCAGAGGCTAAATCCCGATTTCAATATCAAACTGTTAAGAGGTTATACTTGTCAGACCACGGACAGTGCTTACATGGCAGAATTCAGAGAAACTAATAGCCCTTCAGTATTCAAATGGAAATTACATAGAGTAGAAACCCAACCCCACCTTAAATCTCTAGCTATAAATGTTCACTTTTCTAATAAACAAATAAAATAGCGCCATTTTAAAAGAACACTTTTGAAGTGCCTATACAATTACATCTAACCATTTTGCATGCACATTGTGAAATGTCCCTCCACACTCTGCCAAATCCATTCTTTTCAGCAGACATGTTACTGCAGTTTACAAGAGTCCACTTCCCTTTGAGAGATACTCCTGCCTGCTTGCAGGGATTGCAGATTGTTCAACCTCACATGCACCCAAAGTATGGACAGCCATGACATAAAAGGAGAAAAACGTGAAAACAAACAAACAAACAAACAAAAACACTTTTGGTTAATAGAGATGTAGTGAAAATAAAATCTACACATCTGGGAGTCTATGTAGATAATTTGAAAAATGCTAAGTATTCCTGAAAATTGCAGATGCCCTGTTTGTTTTATTATGTGAAGCGTTTTTGTTGTGATTTTAAGCTCAGTTTCTTTTGAAGAGGGACTTCTGAAAGTACACTGTATCTGGCTACATGGTTGTTTCTCTGTCCATCCTCAGGTGATAGATGTCATGTAACTTTCAGCCAAATTCAACAGAACAGGCTTAATTAGCTCCTCTGCTCACTATCCTATCCATTCTTTCTCTCTCTTGCTCTCTCTTTTTTTCAAATGTTAGTTAGGAAAACTCATAAAGTCCCACCAAGTTACCCCTCCTGCAGAACCCTTCCAGTATCAGCCCACAATATACCCAAATGGTTATCTTTGAAAAAAATCTGACTTCTCATCTGTGCTCCATGGCTACAACAAGTGATCTACTGATTATTTCGTTACCAGGAAAACGACAAAGAAATGGTTGGTCTCATCTTTTCAGGAACAAAAAATAAAATAAAATAAAATAAAATAAAATAAAATATAAAAATTTTCATTTCTAAGCATTACTACTTCCACTTGAAAAATACTCCTTTCTTTGGATATAACTAAAGGTATTTTCTCCATGTAATTCAAGCATGTTCATACCTTTGCATTTAGCATCAAAAATAAGATATTAAAATCCTCAGTTTGCAAAGATTTTACTCTGAATCTTATCATTTCATAGTAGCATTCACAATAAATTGTTTCATTCAAAGGACTTTCACAGATTATACAACTGTTTCTAGATAAAAAGCACCTGAAAATCAATTACTCTTGAATATTTCTGAAAACAGTTTACTAAGGACCAAAAGTTGTTGACAGTCACAGATATCATGTTCTTTGATTGCTTTGGTTTTGGAAAAGAAAAAAAAAAAAAAGGCAATAGTTCTATTCAAAAAAAAAAAGGCACCTAAAAATGTGGGTTCTTTCCCCTAATGGGTCTGATTTTTACATTTAGGAAAACCCATGTGTTTTTGCATGTCTTTCTATGTCTTTTTTGGCACTTTATCCTTGGTGCTCAGGATAAATTTGACATAGATTTGTGCAACCATTAACATTAGATAGTGATAAAGTTCTCAACTAAGAAAAATTTTCTCCACAACAGTCTATGGATAATATAAATAGCTGTAGCAAAAAATATATATATCATGGGAAGACTAGTTTAAGCAATTTAATAAATTTAAATAGTGTCTCCGTTGTATTACTTACTATACAATCTCCCCTGGCCCTGATTGATGAAATATTTTGGGGGCCATAAAAACCGCCTCATCTTGAGTACTGTGTGCAGTTTTGGGCACCACAGTATAAAAAGGATATGAAACTATTGGAGAGTGTTCAAAGGAGGGCTACAAAGCTGGTGAAGGGTCTAGAGAGCATGATGTATGAGGAGCAGCTTCGTTTGTTCAGCCTAGAGAAGAGGAGACTGAGAGGAGACCTAGACTAGGCCTACAGGTCTAGGTCTCCACAAAGGGAAGGCCTACTAGGCCTTCACAAAGGGAGCACAGGGGCAGGATCTCATCTCTTCTCTCCGGTAACCAGTAGTAGGAACTGAGGGAATGGCATGAAGCTGTGAAATGGGACATTCAGGTTGGATATTAGGAAATGGTTCTTCACTGAGAAGGTGGTCAGGCAGTGCAACAGGCTCCCCAGGGAAGTGGTCACTGCAGAAAGCCTCTTGGAGTTCAAAGTGTTTGGACAACACTCTCAGATATATGGCTTGATTTTGGGGTCGTCCTGTGCGAAACCAGAAGTTGGACTTGATGTTCCTTGTGGGTCCCTTCCAACTTGGGCTATTCAGTCATTCATTCAGTCATTCAATTTTCCAGCTGGAAAATTGAGTCACCAAAACCAGAAGTGTCCCTAAGAAGCAGTTCTTCTTAATGGTAAGTGGGTGTAGACTGTTTACACTGGAATAATTCTTCTTCTTTTATATATTAATAAACATTCCTTGAACTTTTTGCTCTTGCATAAAATGTGTGCAGATTCCTTCTATCCTAAATGAATGTGGTGACTTTTCAGTACAATAATTTTAGACTTTTATAATCATCTGTTTCAAAACCAATTAAAGAGCAGATAGAGCAAGGCAAAAAGATCCTGCTGAGAAAAAAAAAAGAAAAAAAAAAAGAACACAGAAAAAAACACTATTTTATCCATTTGCTCCATTTCTTTTACACGTCAAGAGCCTATATTGCATGTTTTTATGTTTTTTTTAACTGTTTTGGTTGCTGATCCATCTTTTATAGCCGCATTAAAAACTATTAGACTTGCAAGTTAAAATAAATGAAAATTATATTTATCCCTGTGATATGATTCCATAGATATTCCAAAGCTATATTCTCCTTATTATGTTTTTCTTTGTCTCAACTTTCTTTTTATTTCTGCGATAAGATAGTATAATGTTATTAGAGAAAAAAAAAAAAAAAAAAAGACTGCTTTGCCATCACATTCAGGACAACTACAAATGCTCAGTCATGTGTACGAAATGCTTGGAAAATAAGATTCAAATACATTCAAATATATAAAGGATGACAGACAAATGAAGAAAAAAAAAAAAAGGGAAGAAAATCCAAAATGAAGCTGTCAAGCTGTCATAAGAAAGACATTTTGTAGAAAGAAGTTATCAAAGCATGGATGAGTATGAACTCCATTTGTTGGTCCTGAGAAAAAAAAAAGGCAACAAAAAAAATTACAACAACTAGTATAAAGCATAAAATAATACCGTATTAACATCTAAACTATATTTTAAATAGGCCTTTTATGCATAAAATGTGTTATTGTTTCAGTTGCAGTCAATAAAGTACATTCAAGAGAATTGCAAAATGCTTTGGTAAATAGCGGCTGCAGCAAAAATCACTAGCAACTCCCTGCTCTCCACTGGCTACGTAGTTCAAAAGACTTTCCATGCACTTCACAATACAAAAGCACTGTTCGGAAGCTGCCTAACAAATTATTAGAATTGAAATAAATTCAAAAAATTCATTTTTTTTCCTTCCTGGTGCTGCTATCTTGTTCACGTCAATTTGCCATAGAAACTTATTTCCACTCTGTTTTTGTGAAGTAGGTAATACATTGCATGCAAGTAGCTTGCATCCATCTATCATATTTGGGAACCTGAATTTATTCATCTTGATACATGGAAACAGACTAAAGAAAAAGTTTGAGCTTCTAAAACTGGTCTGGATATTTGAAGGGATTTATTTAGTTTAGGAACAATTAAGGACATACAGAAGTGCCCCCCACCAATATCCTTTGGAGTGCTCCAGCAATACAGCCTCACACTAAGTGCAACATCACACCAAGTAACTCAGCACCTGTGGTCATGGCTCAGCAGTATAAGCACATATTCCTTTACAGTCTGATTTTTCTTGTTTTTACCAATCAGTTGACTAAACTGGAGTTTTTCCTTACCTGATATGAATATTAAGAAGGAAGGAACAAGACCTTCCACTCTCATCCTTACTTCTTTATAACAATTTTAGCTTAAAAGCACTATTGTGACCTCATATTGAAAACATTGTGAGGATATTTTGAACACATCAGCTTATTGCCAAGCTGAAGGATCAGGAAAGAAACTTTTCCACCAGTGGCCAGCTATAGGTTCTACTTACTATTAACTATTATCAAATGATTTTCATTGTGTTTTTTTTGTTGTTGGTGGTGATGGTGGTTGGTTGGTTGTTTTTTTTCTTGTTGTTGTTGTTTGTTTGTTTTTTTTTAAGATTTAGCTAAGCACAGAAATAATTAGAGATTACTATCATAGTGTGCAAAGAGCACTATATCCTTAATGTGTCCTGGCTGGATCTGTATTTTCAAAATTTCTTATACTAGATCTGCATACCTAAAAGTACAAATAAATCTTGATTTTATGACATATTTTGGAACTAAGCAAAGGATATTCTGGCCAGTATTTCATTCAGAACACAGTGGAATAGACAGACAATACCACTCAGACATAAAAGCTGATTATTTTATTTTTTTAAGACTATTGTGACTTCCTAGAACTGCACTTAAACAGTGGGGCATTAACCTATAGTATTAGCAATGCCAACTGCCATAGAATGCCAAGAAATGCCAAGAAAACTAGAAAGCTTTCAGTTTTCTTGAATGACAAAGTGACTCAAGAACAACATCAAAGTGTTTAACTGCCAAATTTCTCTAGAGAAAACTCTTTCTAGGCAAGGCATGGTGCTTATAAAAGTGTGAGTAGATAAGTTTGTGTGCCTTCAGAAATTCAAATCTTATCTGACTAACTTCAACCACATTTCAGGCTTTGAAGCTTTTCCAGCAATGGTTTCCTGGAATGTTTCAAATAATTCAACTTTAATTTGAGGCAGAGCATCTTCAGTGAACTCAAAAATAGTCATATAGCTCTCAGCACTCGGGGAACTGGTGTGCTTCAAAGCATGTTTGTAGCTTCTCTGATGCCTTGATAATATCAGCAGTGATAGGACTCTTTGGTTGAGAATCCTCTCAGGAAAACTGGAATCTACTTAATTTGCCCCTAATATTGCCAGTTCCAGCTGGAGCCTCCAAAATTAGCTTCATTATCAAGACAATCTTTAAAGAGAATAACAATCAGGGTAAATGTCACACACATTAATCACCTTCTTAAAGAGACAAAGCTGTATTAAATCTGATTTCCTGAGAAAACACCATAGATTATGAAGATCAACACCACATCTGATAGTTTGCTAAACAAAAAGAAATATGCACTGCATAAAGAAGCAATGCAGTATGAGGCAGAAGCAATAGTTACTTGTACATGCCTCTGATAACCCTACTGAAGCAAGTAATAAACAAAAAGGTAGAAAGGCTTCTTCTATTTCACATAAAATAATGAAAACATCATTGCTTGGAGAATTGAAACTGGAGTGGTGTGTAACGTGTAAAATAAGAGATCATCAGGGCTTCAAACAAGTTTAACTAAGGAAACATTAAAGAAAAAAAAATCAACGAAACATAAGTTGTTACCTGACAATCTTTTTCACATAACATATTATATTATAATAATATATGTAATATATAATATATACAATACATATACATATAATAAAACATAATATATATAATATATACAATATATACAATAATATGTAATGTAATATAATATCACATAATCTATTTCTCACATAATTTCTCACATAATCTACCTGTTACCAGACATAATCTTTCTGTATTTCAGAAAGGTCTTTCATACCGTTCCTCACAGCATCCTTCTGGATAAATTATTCAACTGTGAGATAAACAGGTTCATACTACACTGGGTGATGAACTGGCTCAAAGGTAGAGCTCAATGGGTTTTAGTGAGTGGGGCTACATCTACCTGGCAGACAGTTACCAGTGGTATTCCCCAGGACTCAATTCCAGGGCCAGTTCAGTTCAACATTTTTATCAATGATCTGGATGAAGCAGTGGAATGCATCCTCAGCAAGTTTGCTGATGACACTAAACTGGGAGGTGCTGTTGACTCTCCGGAGGGATGAGAGGCCTTGCAAAAGGATCTAGATAGATTGAAGCACTGGGTAATCATCAGTGGCATAAAGTTCAAGAAAGGAAAATGTCAGGTTTGGCACCTGAGACAGAGTAATGCGGGACACAGATATGTGTGGCTGTAGAACAGCTCAGCAGAAAGGGATCTGGGGGTGCTGGTCAACGGTATGCTCAACATGGTCCAGCAGTGTGCCTGGGCAGCCAAGACAGCAAACTGTGTTTTGGGATGCATTAAACACGCAGAGCCAGACAGTCAAAATAAGTGATTCGCCCAACTATATTTGATGTTGGTGTAGCCTTGCCTTTAATATTGTGTGCCGTTCCAGGCTCCATGATATAAAAAGGATAGTAAGGTACTTGAAAGCATCCAAGGAGGGCAACAAAGCTGGGAAAAGGGCTGGAAGGCATGTCCTATGAGGAGAGGCTGAGGACACTTGGGTTGTCTAGTCTGGAGAAGAGAAAGTTAAGAGGTGACCTTATTGCCATCTACAACTTCCTGAGGAAGCGAAATAGAGAGGAAGGTGCTGATCTCTTCTCCCTGGTAATTGATGACAGGATGTGCGAAGCTGCACAGGGGTAGAGTGCTGCGTGTGTGCAGTGAACTTCAGGCTGGACCAGCCAGCAAGTAGGTCACCCATGAAGCGGGTATGAGCGCTCAGGATACATGCAAGGGTGCTGGATGGACAGAGGGGCCATGCTGGTACTCAGGGGATTTGGGCAGGGGTGCTGGACAGACAGAGGGAAGGTGCTGGACAGACAGAAGGGCTGTGCCTTGAAGGATCCGTGAATGTGTGTGTGTTTGTGAGCCTGGAGAGTGCTCTGTGTGTTTGTGAACCTGCAGAGTGTTGTGTGTGTGTGTGCCTACACCATGATCTTCTGCCTCTACCAGGCAGAGAGAGGGAAGGGAATTCAGCTGTCTGTGTCTGTGTTTTACGAGTCCTGTGTGTAAGTGCTGCTGAAGGCAGCCTGTGGCTGGGGCAGCCTGTGTGACCGGTTGTGTCAGTGCCCTATCTCTTCGTGTCTGTGTGTCTCTGGGATATGTGCTCACCTTTTCTACTGGTTGGACCTGCAAAGGGGAAGTCGAAAGTCACATGCCCCCTCCCAGTCTGGCCAGAGACCCCAGGCCCCCAGGCACCGGACTGGGCACAAACAGCTGGGCAGAAGTGGTCCTGGGCCACAGTGGCTGGAGCAGGTGGCCACATTCTTCACCTCACTTAACAGTCAGGGTACCAGCTCTGCTGCCAAAAAACATATCCGGAAAGCCATAACCTTAGACATGATATACGGAGTGACTACAGTGGGCAGTGATTTCAGATTCAAAGCTTGAGGCACTCATTGTTTAAGAGGACATTTTTCCAGTACATAGCACAAGTGACACATTCACCACCATACCGTATTACAGCTGTATTACGCTCTGTCTCCCACCCAAGTACTAGCTGAGATTGAGCGTTCTTAGCATTCAGACAAGGCTTTGTTTGTTCATAGTGTTAAAGCCATTTGTTCTCAGCCTGTGGCTGAGTGTCTCAAGCACAAAAACAAGGAAAAGCAGCACAAAAAGCAAGGAGGAAAAAGTGAAATACCAATAACTGATATAAGAAGAAGAGCTGGAAAAACAGTGCTTCATTGAAGCAGCATGCTAGTTGCTCAACAGTCTGATTTACTCACAAAGAAATTTCCTTAATTTGTTTTCCATGGGAAGTATGTCACTCGAAGCACATATAGCATACAGAAGAGAGGAAACAGGTCACTGTATGGTAAATAGAAGAAAGACGATCATCCAATGACTGACTAACAGAGAAACATAATATAGCAGACCTCTCCCCACTCCTTGTGCAAAGTCTATGGAGAATAATGTCTTTGTCTAAATACATTAAACTGCTTGAAGATTTCCCTTTTCATTCATGGTAAGATTTGTGCGTTGATGTCTTCAGATCAATTTTTCTGCCTTAAGGGAAAAGAGCTTTAAAATGACACATATTGCTTACTTACTAATAACTAAATACACACAGAAAAACCTGTTTCTATTCAATAAATTATGGCAGATTAACGTAATCTGTTACACTTCACATCAGTAATAAAAATCTGAATGCTGATGTAAGAAATTTGTGTCAGATTCAGAAGGCAGAACTGACACACATCATGCAGATCTTTGTGCATACGATCATATACTGCACCTCCTGCAACTGTTCCAGTTTCAAAACAATGTAATACAGGTGATGAATGCATGAGTGTGGCAGAATTTGACTTTTCACCTGACTTTCCAGAAATATTCGCACCCATATTATCAAGCTTCAAGTACTTTAAACGGCATAGAAACCTTCTTCATCTTCTCTGTCACTCAGACTCCGTAATGAGTACTCTCAATGTGAACAAGAGAAATAACTTCTCCCCACTGCAACTAAACTCCATATGTTAGTATGTGGAGTTCAGTTAACGGGCAAGGAAAGTGTTAGCAGAGGCAGGGGGATGGGAGTGGGGAGAGGGATGTTAACATACTGTGTTTCCCACAGGCTTTTAAGAGTCTGCACATGGCACTGAAGAAATAATGCAAATAAATTAGGAATATGCCAGAAAACAAATATAAATAAATACCTGCTATTCTGTGTAAAACCAAGATTAACTAGGGAAAACTAACATGAATCTTGAGACGATCTGTGTTGACACTCAAGAATCATAGTCTTGTATCATAGTAGATTGTATCTGTTCAAGCATGAGCTGTCACAACCTATACAGTTAGGGACCTTTTAATCAAAAGTGATGGGGATAGCAGCATTTATTTGGCCCAGACAAATGTCTCCCTAGAAGCCTTAAATTAAAGAAAGTTGATCAGTACTACTACCACTTCTGTTTGTGGCAGCTATTGACTATGCTAGCACTACTTCTTGCAATACATATAAAGCAGGGCATATTACACATATTAAAGCAGTCAGGGTCATGAATAGTATTCCTCAGGCCAGTGCAGCGTGATAAATTAACTAGCAGACAAGAAGAAGTCCTCGACACACAGTGCTGTAAAAGAGCCTATATTAGTAAAGAAAAGATTAGTGCCTCAAATTTTCTCCTTGGCCAAGACTATCAAATCAGAAGCGGGGTAGGGGGGAGCGAAGGGGAGTGTTATGTGTTATGTCTGTGTCATCTAGTCAGGCTGTTTCATGGTAGGTTGCTTTCCACCAAATCTAAATTTTCATCTTAACTGGAAAATTCTCACAGACAATGATGTGTTTCAGTGCTTTGCCTTTACTTGTAGCTCATTTATCATAGCGGAGAGGATTGACTGAAGAATTCCAATCAAATGCCTGCCTGCTTTCTATGCTGAGTGAAAATCTAAAGTTGCAGTTATTTACTCAGCACTTTTCTAGCAGGCTTGTAAGATCAGCAAGGAAGGATGATAAGTATGGAGCTGAACATGACTACTGTCAACTTAGTGGCACGGAAGAATGTATGCCCTTCCTTTCTCCTGAGCATCTATGTATAAGTGGGATTGTTTTTACTACTCCTGCTCACTTCTGGCTTGCCTAACAGGGTTTGCAGCAGCATCCTCTCTAAATACATTAAATCCTAATTTTGGAAGTTATTTCTTCTAAAAATAAATGAAAATTGATTTTCCTGTTGTTACTGCAAATTACCTCCACAACCCCAGGGTTATAGAAGAAAGACTTACCTATAGGACTTACAAAGCTGCAGCTGCTGAATCTGACATTTTCTCTCCCATGATTTTCCCAGGTCATTTATCTTCTTATCCTCCTGCTATTGTTAAATTCTCAAAGAGTAACCTGAAATCGTGTTGATTGCTGATAATTTTAATGTCCTTTTCAATATTTTTTTCACACTTTTCAGTATATCAAGCTCTATTTCTTTCTTTCTATCTCTCCCAGCCACCCTCTCTTTATTCTTCTTCCTTCCCCACCCACTATTCTCTTCCCCTCTCATTCCCTATCTTCTCTCTCCCTCTCTGACAGAAGAAAGTATAATAAATACACGATATGAATTATATCTTCAGAATCCCCACAGGGGCCTTCAAACTATAAATAAATGTTATTTTCTGGTCTGTGCAAATAAACTTTGCATAGTGGAAATAGATTATTTATTTTCAAAGAGAATTATTGATTTAAGCTGAAATAAGTTACAATAGTACTGGAAAAAAGAAATTCCATTTGGCTGCACTAATAGATGTATTCCTTGCCCAGCTGAAAGTTTGCAAAAGTATTTTTAACACTTTCCCATCCACAGTATTTTATGTCCTGTGAAGCAAAGTAATTTTGAAATAAGTGACCGATGATACTCTATTTCCTGATAAAGTTCTCCTTTCTAGGAGAAAATCACATTTTTTGACATAGTAAATAAGTTTCATTCTACTAATACCATACTGACAGCTCTGAGTTAGATGTTTAGTCCAGCATAGTTCCACTTAGCCCTGGAACACAGCCAGACAAAAAACAGAATTGGATTTGCTTCTTATAAGGGCAGTGAAAGATTTCAGAAATTCCTGATCTGCACTAAAACCCTTTTTTCTCCCGACTATAAACAGTCAATAGACTGCCTTGTATGAAATCCAGGCTCTGGTCCTTGGGTCTTAATTCAGCAACTCTAATTCCTTTGTTTGAACTGTCCTGCTTTCCATAAATAATTAAATCTTCTTTTGACTACAAAGAAAAAGACTAAAGCAAGGATTTTAATCTAGGTCTCCCACATCCTGCCTAACCACTGCACTATTCAGGATTTTTTCTTAACAAGAAACACCAAACAGACTTTTTTTTTCTTCAAACATACAATTCCAGTAAAAAATATTACTCTTGACAAATTATCATTTTTTGAGAGAAAGCATTTTTGTCAAAGAATACTGACCAGCTTCTCTCCAGAAGGTGCCTTCCTTCAACATTCATTATTTGCTGATTTTTGGTCCTAAGTGCTTCCCCAGACTGTATTCTGGGTCATTGGCCATCTGCAGGGTCAGAACCCTCAGCTGGTGGCAGCCCCAGTGGAGAGCCTCTGCCTTCATGCCCCTTGGGGAGGCCTTAGGGTTGTAAACAAACAACATTGCTTTGGATTTAGCAAGACTCTATTTTACTTAACTAACTCATTTGGGTCTGGAAGTTTGCTAGCTTTCTCTATTTGCTATTAGTTTTAAAACAAACGTAGGGCCATTTATGCTTGAAATAGCATTCTGAAGTGAAAGCTGATTCTGAAGCAAGCCCCCAAACAATTAATTTTTAAATTGACAAAATGAAACATTGTTATTTGTTGATTTTTCAGGCGTTTTGTTTATTTGATTGTTTTGCTAATATTATTGATCAGATTAAGCATAAATTCTCAAGACTTTTTTTTTCTTTTGACCAGTATCTACATGATCGTCCACAAACCTACCACATACCTGCTCATGGGTGCAGTTGGATTTATACTTTCTGTCAGAAAATGTTATTTAAATCTGTCAGTGATATTAAAAACACCAAGCTATTCAAAGTAAAAAATGAGATAATTCTTCCTTCTATTGAAAGAAACAAGCATTCGTCTTAAATGTGACAAGACTATACTTTTTAAATTGTCTCATCTTTGGACCTTCCTCTCCCACAACATTAGGACCTGACATTAACATTTAAGTGTTGTCCCTCTAAAATACATGCTAAGAACCCTTAAATGGTGCCTTCTGTGATAAGATATGTGATGTGATAGGAAGTTTTTATTTCCTTTAATACAACAAATGACTTGCTAAACTAGATGGTTTATAAGAAATCTGGTTTCACAATCCTGCATTTGCAATAATTGTTAACACCAATTACATGTACACATTTTGAGTGCTCACTTAGACATATAAATGCTGGCATTTGCCCTAGCAATTAGACTGTGGAGATAAAACTGTAATCACAAAGCAGCAGAGCAGCAGAGTGGCTTACCCCCACTTTCGTAATTAACATCACAGCATCATAAAAACTCTCTATTCCCAGCTCAAACCTTTCTTTCTACACAGCTTTCTGACATGCGCAGGAAAGTAATTGGTCCTCCTTCTTATAGAATGCAAGAGTAAGTGTCTGAACTGTTTCATTGCATTTTACACCTCAAACAATAAGTGGACTTTATGGATTTTTTTTTTTTTTGGCCTGCACTTACTTATGGATGTGAAAGTAAGTGTAAAGAGCCCATTTGGGGCTAATCTGTATTATCCTTGCTCCTTAAAATGCCTGCTCATTGAATGATCAGTCTGTCATGAACATCCCTTCAGAAGCAGCAGAATTAGGGTAGCACAGGAGTCAGCACTATAAGCTTGTTAACCGCCAGTAACACTTACCTGCATTCTATGAAAATCCTCCGCTGTCCCATCTGACAGTGCCATTTTCAGCATTCACTAATAAGCAATATGCAGTATTTCTGTTGAAAGCAGAGCTGAAATTACAAGTAAGATCCCATGATTCACAGACCGGAACTTATATAAGGCCAATATTGACTTTATTTACACGTGATACGCAGGTATTAGTTTCTAAGTGTGAATTACAATCATATTAAGCATCAAGTAGAATTTATTTCTATTAATTTATTTTAACGTTATTTAGTTTTAAAGATTCAGACCAAAGATTTTCTGGAAAGGCTTCTATCATTCAGTCATTATCTTAACTGTTTCACTCATGTTGGTATCATTAAAATGCACATTTACTATGTGAAAAAAATCAGAGTATAATACTAAGAAATTGTTTGACTTTTAGCTGACCTTTTATTCATTTCTGGCTTAATTGCATTTATGACACAATCTCATTTTTTTCTAAGTCTTTGGTAGTTATTCTTCAGAATGAAACGTTATTGTGGGAAGTACATATAACAATTTAAAGGAAGAATTTAAATTGATACCAGTGCAGTTACGCTGCGGGGGGGAGCAATCACACAGTATTGTTTACTACACATTCAAACAACAGTAGATTAAAGGCACATACAGAAAATAAACCACCATATTTTCTCTGTAAATTGTGTATCTTGTTCAGGGGGAAATGGGAAGGAGGCTACAGGAGAGAAGGGAAAGCTGTTACAAAGAAATACCATGAAACCTCTCTTCTCCATTTTATTCTGTCATCTATACCATTCCATGGTCCAGACTTTTTTTTTCTTTTTCTTTTTAACTTTGCTAAATCCTCATTCAGAAAGAAACTGTTTCAGCAGAAACATTCACAGAGAAAATGTTCCATTTCCAGTTCAAATACTGAAGTTAATTTTTGCAGTATCTCATTACCAGGGCAACTGTTTCTAAGGTTCCCAAGACGTAAGCCATTAAATATTTATTAAAAGGTATCTGCCTCCGACAAAGAGACACTTCTGGTGTCTCTGGTGTCCATAGTATCAGCCCTAATGCTAAAGAAGGAAGGTAACCAACTTGGATGAGAAACATTTCAAGAGTATCTGAGAAAATCAGACACTCTAAAAGGAACAAAAGGTTAATTGCTTTTCCATCTATAGCATTCACAATTTAAAAAAGAAATAGTTAATCAGGATCATACAGGATCAACTGACAAGTGATGGAAAAAGAACAGTATCTTCTTCTAATAGCATCTTGCTGCTGCATGTTCTTTATGCAAACTCTCACAACTGCATTATTTTTCCAAACTGACGATAGAATATAATCTTATTTAAAAATATAAATGTATGTGCATGTTGGGGAGACAGTAGGAACCAAATATGCATGACCACTCTCTGAATTATGCCCTTACTTTTAATTAATCAAAGAAAGTCTCTCACAGATCAACCTTTTTGTAATACAAGCGAAGTTTCAGCATTTGTATTTACAGCTCACATTTCTCCTGGGTATGTTAAAACTATCAAGATGTACCTGTGGGTGTCAGACCTCTGGGGAATTTGAGTAATAGGGATTTGGAGTCTTCAGACTATGGAAAAGTACTGACATGGAAAAGGGTACTAAAATTTTATGTGAAACTTTAGTGGTATTGCCACTGCATTGTATATGCTTAGCTTTTTCATTTTTCTGTTGTTTTCCTAACTCCATATTGTGTTGAAAGTCCAGCAAGCATAAGATGAGACCTTATAAAAAAATGAAAATTGTTAAGAGGAAATTATCTTGTACGCAAACAAACATTCAGAACTGTGAGTGCTAAAAAAATGTAGAAGTTGGATCAGTAGGGATGGAGTGAGAAAGTTACTTTATTAACAAAGTAAGATAAAGCCATAAGGACTAACATGAGATAGATTTATTGCTATGAAGATGGAAATTTCCTAGCTTGGCAGCTAAAAAACTGTAGAAATTAGAGGATTAAATTCAAAAACTAAATTTAGTCAGGTAGTTTGTTTTTTAATGCTACCTAATCCTGTAAACACCTGTAATTTTGTTTTATGCTTCCTTTAGTTCTAATGAGTTTTGGTACACCCATATGTATCTATGGAGGGATAGTTTTATCCATGCAGGTGTTTTTTCAGTACTCCAGCATCACCATTATTCAAACCCCAGGCTCCTCCTGACACTGAAGTTATTTCTCATTTAATCTCATTGCTGTGAACTGCAAAACACATAAAATATCCTAAATCATATGCTCCAATCAGTTGGACATCCTGAGCCTGAGAGTTTATAAGAAGGCAAAGTGGCTATATTTTTCTTCTTGAATTGTTTTCATAATTCCAAACTTCAAAGTCTCAACAACATATCAAATACTCAGGAGGTATTAAGGGAGGAGTCTTCTTTAACTGGTGACCCTGTGTTTTGGAGTTTCTCTGTATTCTACAGCTTTGTAATCTCTCTTAATTCATCCCTTATATAAAAGCAACAGAAAGCAAGAATGTAAGAACTGTGTACCAGGTTAAATTAAAGAACCATTTAGGTCAGTATCCTACTCTCAACTGTAGCCATATATGGCTACATACATCAACATGTATGGCTATTTTCCTTTGAACTTCGACTGAACTTCCCTGAGCACCAAGTAATCTTTGAACATCCACAGTATTCTTGGCGAGAGTCCTCTTACTTGTTTTGAACCCTCAGCTTTATTTGATTAGCCCTTTCATCTTGTGGTAAAGAGAATGAAATATTAATTGAGCCTCTGCATGCCACCAAGGAGTCTATAAATCTATATTATTTTCCCTCCCCTCCATCAAGTAGCTGTTTTCCAGACCGATAACTGCTAACTTTGTTGTTCCTCAAGCAGAAGTTTTTTCATACCCTTGATGATCTTTGTTGCCCAAATCTCACAGGCTCACAGAATGGTTGAGGTTGGAAGGGACCTTTAAGATCATCTAGTCCAACCCCCCTGACAAGCAGTGTCAATCCAGATCAAAATGATTGAGTGGTCCATTTAGAAACTTTATGCTGATCTTCAGTGTCATTACTTGCATTTGCTCTCATCGGTTCTGTACATGTAATTAACAGTAATTCAGAAAACCCAGAAGCTGTGTTGCTTTGATGACAGTCTAGAAAGCAACTTATTTAAATGATGCCAGGAGCGTGAGAAATTCAAGACTTAATAAGACAGGCAGCTGCCTTGCAAGATTTTTAGTCTGCAAGGATGAATGGTTGATTACTGGCCTATTGTAAGGGCTGTGAGAGCATTCCCACTCCGGGAAGTCTGGCTGTTGGGGCTCAGGGACAGCTCATCAACAGCAAAGCCAAGAGCTACCCCTTCCCTTGGTGGCCATGGACAGAGCAATCTCAGGCAGGGTTGCAGGGAGGGCTCAAAAAGGAACCCCTGCTCCATGGCTGGAAGGGTTCCACCAGCCAAGGTACAATCCCAAAGACCCACCCTGGGGGAGACCCCAGCACCCCAGACCTTGTGGAGCAGCTGGCCTCTGCTGTGCCCTGACATTCAAGAAAATATTAAAATACTTGGATTGAAAGATTACCTTAGTTCTGATTAACCTCTCAAGAGCAATACTAATAACTTAAAATAAATAAACAAGGGGTTAAGTAGGTGCTCTCCTGAGAGCAAGATGGTGAGACGGGAAAGGAAAAGGAGCCAGCTGGAGGTGATGGGAGGGATTTGTCTCAAAAGCTAAGTGTTTTCATTCCATGGAAAAAAAGGTTTAAATTAAGTACTAATGGATCAGAGAGTGGATGGAAAACTTAATTATTTATACAAGAATAAGATGGGTTAAAATTTAACTTTGATGGTAATACTTGAGTGTCTGATCATTTTTTCCCTCTCTCCGCTTTTGTAGCCAACAACAGCCAATGATTTCACATAGGAAGTGTTATATTTAAAGAAGAGATTGTATACAGAAACCATATGTAATGCAGATTTACTAATTGATCATGGGACTGTGGTGACTGTTCAGAAGAGCTGACCAAGGAAACAGTTTAGCAAACAGAAATTCATCCACTGATGTTTAAATTTTTGGTTTATACATGTGGTTCTATTGTTTGCTTATTTAAAATCTGTGTAAGTACTCCTCAGGAAAACATTACATTTGTCTGAGCCTACAGCACTGCTTTGGAAGAAATTCATACAACTCCTTAAAGGAGTTTTAGGTAAGGTTCTCAGCAGGGATGGGAGACAAAAGAGTCGACCCTCACCTTTCTACCTCTCTGTCTCTTTCTAAGTGTCAATCGCTCCCTGTGCTGAGCACGGTGGCAGACTGCAGGCATTTATCCTGGCAGCGCTGTGGCAGGGGATGTGCAACAGAGGGGCTTGGATACTGCAACAACCTGCACTAGGGGTGAGGAGGGGTTCCCCAGGTCCCCAACCCTGGCCAAGAAAGCTTTAATGCTGTGGATGGGATTTATGTCTTTAGTGTACAACAGGAAAAGTTGCTTTGTTGGCTTTGCCAGTGTCTCTTATCATCCACATTGCTGACTTAAAACCTCCAAACTCCTGTTAAGAAAAAAATAAGAAAAAGAAAAACCTAACTTCCTCTGCAACATCCTTTTAGATCTGATATTGCTTAAGTGCCTGCAGTCTGGCAGCACCTGATACTGCACCTGCCCGTACAATTCTCACCCAAAAAAGGGAACACTTTTAAAAAGGTTTACACCAGCATAATATTCTCATCTTCCTTTACCTGAGAAGCATGAGTACTGCATAGCCCCTTGCAAGAAGGGACACAGAATTAATCTTCAGGCTGTGGCTCAGCAGTGAGGAAAGGAAAAAGCTTCCCTGTAGTCCTGGATGCTTGTTCACAAAGCTCCAGGAGCATGCCATCATCTGCATTCCCCACACTTCAGTCATTTGGCAGCTTCCTAGTGACCATGCTGAGTGTTTTGGATGACTTGCTGAAGAACTTAAGTTTTCCTGTGCGTTCTTTATGGAGGCTGGGCACGTGAAATGGATTTCTGCAATTGGCCAGTAGCTTTCCTTCTGCACAGTTTCACCTGTACCGGATGTATGTATGGCTGCAAAGAAGTTAAGATCATACAAGGATATAAAAAGCAGCGAAAAAAAACAAACAAACAAATTAAAAAACAACACAAATTTATCTGGAGCACAACATTCACAAAGAACCCACAGCAATGAAAAATTTGCCTGACTTTATCAAGTTGTGGAATGGTTCTGAGTTGAAAGCCTATCATTACTACATTACATGATTTAGACCTCCTAATTGGTTACATTCAGAATACTATTATTTTTGCTTATTAATTTATTATTATTATTATTTTGTATTATATTACATTTTGGAAATTTAATAAAAATTGAAGTAGTCTAATGAAGAAATGGTAACACATATAAATTAAGAGCACAGGAAACATTCTATAAAACTGAACTGTCCTAAAGATATACAGAAAAGACATCCAAATGAGAAATTATGCTGGATCATGGTAATGGTAATCAGAATATATTTCATTTCCAATATGAAAGAGGATATTTAAAACAGACTGGGATGCAATTAAGAAGCATCAATGAGAATCAATGTGAACAATGTGCCTCCCTTTTTTGTTTCACTGCCCATTGAATCAAGCTTAGTACTGTAAGCTGAAACGAGAGAATAGCAGCATAAAAAGGACAAACTGGGAATGCACGACTCATCAGCAAGAAGTAGACTCTACCACACTGTTGGCAAATATAGCATGCTTTTGTTAAATGAAGATGAATTCCTGGTTTTCTTTTTGTGCTTTTTCTTCACCCTTCTATTCTGTCTGTAGGGCATGGTTTGTTTTTCCTGACAGTTTGAGATTTCTGAGCTACTGCAATGTAGTGCCAACACACACTGTGCGCAGTAAGTGAAGAAGAAACAATCTGGCTGTTGTTTCTCTGCTTTGCAAATAGCAATTTGCTTCTCATGACTGTATTTCAGATCCTGATACCAGGGGCCTGATTTTAGAAAGCTAAATTTTTCTGTTCCACTGTATGTGTCCATTTTAAGATGGCTATTCTGAGGCAAAGCTAGAGCTGCCTCACAGTTTAAATAACAAACTAAGTGGAAGTCTAGAATACAGTGCCATACAACTTCAGTCATTACATAGACAAATCAAAGATAAACAAGTGTTGTTTCTGCTTACTGCTGGCCTTGGTCTTTGGAGAAATCAGACTTCCAATATTGAACTGGTTCGTCAAGGTTCATCAACGTGGTACATCGAATATCAGCATTTTGTTCAACTAAATTTAAATCAAGAAGAAATTTAAAAGCTTTTTTTTTTTTAAAAAAAAAGTATATATACTTCATTATTATCTGACAGTAAAACAAGAATACAACAAATATTTTATATTTAATACAGATTAAGCAAGAACACTAACAGATTTGCTACTAACACTTTATTTAGACATACACTGGCTATGGTTAAAATGAAGCCAAATTTCCAGTAAGAATTTTCACATCTTTTGCCAAATAGTAATGATATCTTGTCAAGAAATTCCTAGAACAAATAGTGCTATAAATCATATGCCATGTGCAATTAACTATACATTTCATTTAGATTTAATAGGCTATTTACTGCATGATCTTCTCATGTCATAAATTATCATCACTCTGTTGAAGTCAGTGAAGCCTCTTTATACCAGCTGAAGCTTTTCTCCTTACTGCTGGATGATTAATGTTGCTTTTTAATATTCAGTAGAAAAATACTTTCTGATATTGAGAAACATAAGAAGAGAACAGGCAAATAAACATTAGGACTACTTTGGGACTTTCAAGAGGTACTAAAAGCCAACATTTCTGGGGCTGGGGGAGGGGAGGAAGAAAGGCACTAATCTAATCATGATTGGTTTACAAGCTATTCTGATTACTTTATTTTGAAAAGCACTGGATTAGCTCCAAGGGAAAAAGAGGAGAGGGGGAAAGAAGGTGTACAGAAAATTGGTGCTATTTAAAAGTAGCCATCAGTCACATATGTGAGGTAAGAAGAGTAATTGCATAGTCTAGAGATTATTGAAGATCAGAGGGCTTTTTCAGTAACGACCATCCTAAAATGGTGGATTATGTAAAATAATCCAGAATCATCCAGTTTAATTACTTGTACTTTTGCCTTTTCAAGAATGTGGCAACTTAGTTTGTAAACTGTCTATCTAATGAAGAACCTCAGCTGTTCACATACGTCAGTATGCATAGCTCCATGTAGTTTTACCCATTTCAGTGACGTGCTCTTTTTGTTCTGGTATAATAGCCTTCTTCACAGTGGGTGTATTTTTGACAAAGACTGAAGACATAATGACCTTTACAACATAATTAAATGTGATAATTCTGGATTATCTCTTAATTAAACCAGAGCTTTGAAACACCCTTTGTGATTCTAGCAACAACTGATTGAAGATAATCTCGAGATAAAAACAATTAATCTTCTTTCCTCTTGATTGCTTTCCTTGATCACTTATATGAAAGCAGTTATTAACATTATTTGCCTTCATTATCTGTCTGAGTATTTGGACTTAGTTTTATTTATAACCGTATGTTTATATTTTCAATGGATTTTACCACAAAAATCCATGGCAAGGACTTGGGCACCCTTTCATGCTGTTTCTGCCATTCACCAAGAGTTTTCAGACAAGTAGCAGCTCCACCTAGGCAATGTAGTGTTTTTCTTAGTTGTTAGGTTAGTTCCTGACAACAGTCATATTTTGATTTCTCCATTTCAAGGGTCTGCCACATAGATCCAGTAGTCTCAGTATTCAGCATGACAACGTCCAAATAGCTACTGTCAAGTAGCCAAATGAGCAGTGCTGAGTTTTGGAGAGGATAAAACATGTTAGGGAAATTGACATTGAAGTGAAATTTCTCTTGGAAGGATGACTTTAGTTGCCCTATTTAGTTAAGGGGAAACTGCACAGAATGACTTAACCCTCGCCACAGATCAATACCATCCCTATTACATTCTTTATGACCTCATTTGGAGAAACTGGGCATCTGCCACTAAATTGGCTTTGCTGGACATTCAGGTTTTCTTAATAGTTTAGAAAAACAAGACCTACTTAAGGCCTTTTCTGAAGAGGCTTACACATTTATTAGTGCTCCATTTCTCTTTCATCCCTATTAGTGTCTGTGAGGGGTGTTCATAAAGGCCAACGTTATCCTAATAATTAGAGGGGCTAATCTGTCCCTCTATACTTTATTCAAAAAGGCAGAGGATTGTTTAGAAGAGCTAAGTTGTGTCTCTATCTTTCCCAGTTAAATTGTCAAAAGAGCCCAGGGAGTTTTATATCATTCTTTGTGAATATCCTTCTCCAAAATTTTCCCATGTAAAAATAACTGTAACAATTTCAGGCTGTTTCCCGTAAACTTCATAACAATTACAAATGCCATTTGTTTTTCTTTTGTACATTTCATGTTACTCAGAAACATAGTAACAGAAAAACAGCAGTTGATTACTAACAGACATGTTGTAGAGCCAAATAAATAAAAAGTTTTATAATGAGTTGGAATGTACTCAGTTATAACAATAAAAGGTCAAGACCAGTAAAGACAAATAAATAGATACTAAAGCTCTATAGCAGCCATAGGTAGAAAGAAGTTGTGTTACAACTGTTCATTAAAGCACAGTTGTCAAATTGGTGTGTGCATTTTCATGGTGGTAAAGGAAGCAGTAGTTTTGTTTACACTGATATGGAATTAATAACACATAAGCATCAAAAGCTTCCATCTTTGAGAGGTCCCTGCACTTTACCATCAGTATCTTTACCATCAGTATCAGTCACTCATTTAGCTGAGAACAATATTTGGCCTAACATCTTAAAAATCTCCATGAAATATATTTGCATTCAGTTATTTGTGATGATTATCACCAGGAAATAAAAACAGAGAAATCATCTTGTTTCAAACTGAATTTCTGTATGTTAAAAACCTTAGAAGTCTCTGGCTTGCTGAGAATAACTGAAATACATAACAGCATTGTTAAATAGATTTATTGTGCATTAAAACTGTTATGTCACCACTGAAAATTAACCTGCAATTTTAATGGTATACTAAATTCCTGGAAATATTAAATGCATTATTTCGTATCTATGCTTTATGAGCCATGAATGATACCCAAGAAGGTTTCCAACTTTAAAGAAAAAGTTTTGGAAAACCGTTTCCTAAACCAAGTCCATTTCTGCCATAAAGAAATTTTCACCGTGTTTTCTACACACACACTCTTAAAATCACAGTAAAATGACAACAGAATCAGATTTTCCAACTCCATTAGTTGACAGCTGATGCCAGAAAAAAAAAAAAAAAAAGCCTTAGGTTATTATACAAACTCAGTACATATTTTGGGCAACAAACAAACCTATCTTTAAACATATGCCTGGAATGCACTGGACCTGCCAGGTGGGGCATGCAACAGACCAGACTGGCAAAAAGAAGCTGTTTGCCAAACAAATAGGCAAAGTTATAAAAAATGACATGTATTCAAATAATTCTCATTGCTTTCACTCATCTTTTTTTCAAGAGACACTTGGTAATAAACCAGAAGTGCAGGCTAAATCATAACATATTTACTGTATCACAGGAACAGACTTCCTGTGTCTCGGACATAAAAGCCATTATTCTTCTCTCTCAACAACTACATTTCCACACTCTGTGTGACCAGAAATAATTTTTATTTTGTGGTCAACTCATCATGGATGAAATTATATACTTCACTCATAAGAGAAAAGCAACAATATATTTATTGATATAATGTAGTAATATAACAAAGCTTAATCATAAATAAGACAGTGACTTAAGTTTTGAGATGGTAAGGTGCATTAATTATTTACTGCACAGAGCACGGGTTAAGTCAGACACATTACGGAGACCCTCCTGTTGAAGCACGAGGTTCAGAGGGCACCCCCTTGCTTTCTAAACTCCTTGAACCGAAGAGGTAAGGAGCCTAGGTGCAGCTGAATCCACTCCCAGTGCCAGACAGGACAACAGTTATGTCTAAGGATTATGTGTGCACGGCCAATCTAAGGTATGATCTTAAAGAAACTTTCAGTTTACCAAGCTATTAGTCACTTACTGAGGATCCGTTACAGGAAGGAATCTCTGGTGAGGAATGAGGGATCTCTGCAGCAGGCGTGACCTTGAAAGGCAGCCCTACTTAAGGGGAGGTCCTGTCGTGCAGTCATCTGCTGTGCAGAAGGGCCTAAAGGCCTCTCGGCCTGCTCACTATCTGTGGGGTAAGATAGATGATGGACATATCCGGGGGGGGGGGTGGGAGGGGGGCGGCACATGCTGCATTGACCCTTAGCTGCTGAGCAATGAGCAAATGTCTGTCAGTTTCTCCAGCACCCAGCTGGAGCCGACATCGTGGTTGCTGTCTGCCTGAGCAAGGCCTCAGGTGCAATGGCCAGCGTTTGAGCAAGGCTTCAATCAGCCAGAAGGCAAGAAATGTGGGCAGGGAGCACACCACCACAGACAGGTAAATTTTCAACAAAAAAGTCAGTATTATGTGGCCCTTCAAAAAAACACAAAACCAAGGTTTATTAAAGAATTAGGTTTTATGCCTGCACTTCTTTAATAATGGTTTTGTTATATATCACTAAGTCTTCTAACAAATATCAAACAAACATAGAACATTATCTGTGAACTTCTGGATAGGCATAACTTAAGCTACTAGATGCTAATCAAATGCTCTCAGGATTTATTTATTTATTTAATTAATTATTTGACCTTGTAAAACATAGAGCTGGATACTGGTGGATA
Source organism: Cygnus olor (assembly GCF_009769625.2). Taxonomy (NCBI): domain Eukaryota; kingdom Metazoa; phylum Chordata; class Aves; order Anseriformes; family Anatidae; genus Cygnus; species Cygnus olor. The sequence goes on from NC_049169.1 coordinate 52,750,904, forward strand.
AGCCCATAGATTCATGAGCTCCACCTAAGAAAATGTGTGGTAGGATACTTTTTGTTATCCGGTGTGACTGCTGAACATACCACCTGTGAAGGTGAGATTTTCCTTTATTCCTCTGCCTTGTACAGAAGGTAAAACACTCTACAAGGCTAGAATTTGTTACTGGTTCCACTTTTCCTTACAAAGGCTTCTCAAACCATGTTTCAGACTGGGATTTCTTCTGAATGACCAAGAGATATTTGAACATATAACGTCTCTTCTAGTCAGCCTGTAAAGTCCTTAGGGAAGAGGCTGTATCTCGTCAGTGAGTGAAAAGCGACAAACACACTAACCCTACTAAGTAACTAGTGATGGCACTTTTCCTTGCCTGTCACTTTACATAGTGATATCTTGTCATTCACTGTTCCTTTCCTGGGCCGGAGGAAGAAAGTCATCTTAACTGGAAAAGTGAACCAGCAGTATCTAGAAGGTGGTTAATGTGAGGACCTTGTCTAGATTAAAATTGTTATTTCATGCAGACTGTCCCAAGCCGATGGCTGAAGTCTCTTATTTTTACTAAGAGATCAGTTGATTGGTTTATTATAGTTCAGTACAACACCACTAAAGTCAATGGGATTACTGTAATTTAATTCAGAGGGACAGGAATTGAACAATGTGAGAGAGAAAGAGTTGTCATGCTGTTTATGTCATTCCTTTCCCAGCTCCCAAAGAAAAATTCACTTTTTTTTTTTTACCTTGTATAACTAGGAGTGAAGGCAGATGCTGTAAGTCTGGTGTTTCTACATATTGTGAGGCTTTAAAAAGAAAAGTGACACAATGAGCCACACGTGGTTCACAGGTCAAAACAGATATCTGGAGATGTAATACGCTCAAAGTATGCACTTGCTGCAGCTTGGAAACTTATATCCAGCCCTGCTGCCATCTCCTCTCAACATCTATGTACATGTATAGACACACAATTAGTGGTGCACTTGAAATACCCCATATTATAATTATACCATGAAATTCCTCTTGTCTCAGTAGCTACAACAAAGGAGGGAAGCTTCTGAGCAGTACCCAGACTAGTATTTGGAAAGAATGAGAGTGAATGCAAAAAATGGCATTTGCTCTATTCTAATTTCAAATGGTAAGTAAAGTAGGCTGTGCCATCTGCTCAACAATTTGCCTCCACACTGTCTCGTCTGCCACTTGTTTAACATGTAATGTTATATGTCACTCTGACAGGAGTGTAACATTAACAGGCCCTAACAGGGTATAGCTCTCAATGGGATGACAGCCGATGTCGACTCTGCCTCTGAAAAACTGCCAGTTTCATTTCTATCCTCCAGACTCATTTCTCAAGATTATTAATGATAGTTTGAGACTGGGTTTGCAGCACACTGAGTTCAGCTTCTGACAATTACTCCCCATCTTTTCCAGAAGGGAGGCCTGTGGGTGTTATGACAATATCATTTTATTCTTTTAGTTCACATCTTTTTTTTTCCCTCTCTGTTTTTATCACACACACTCTGTCATCCTCCCTATCCTTTATGTGATTTTGCTCTTTTTTAGTTAGCGCTGCCTCCTCATAAAGAAACCTCAAGCTCCAGTGCTCAACCACTCAACCACTCTAGGCATCGAGTATGAGGAGAAATCACTGTGGCATGGCACAGAGTTTTGAGGCATCAGGTGGCTCCTCCAAGTTATGCCTGCTGTTAACCCAGAACATTAAATTAGAGCCTGTAGCCACATCATACAGTACTATGGGCACTTCAAATACTTTAAACAGAAAACTACCTATTATCACTAGCTGTTTGCTAGAACTGTTGTGTCTGCTAGTTTTAATCTCACTTTTGAATACTCTTACCTGACCAGGGTCTTGCATTTAAGAAAATTTGACAGTTCTTTCACCTGTAGAACCAGGAAACTTTCCAAATAACAGTAACTTGTGATAGTTTTGCAGATCCAGTGGCAGGTAGGATGCTTCAAGCTTTCTCTCTGTGAGAATCAAATCCTGCTAAAACAGTGTATATATAGTATATAGTGTATATATAGTAGCATACAATATAGTAGTTGGAACAAACTATGGGAGAAACTTCCTTAAAAAAAAAAAAAAACGTGTAATAGAGAGGTTATTGAAACAAAAGTAGCCCTAGTGTTGGTAAGGCTTATGAGCTCCAGCATGGCAATGTATTAATGTGTCTTTATGGCTTCCAGGCCAGAGCTGGCTTCTATTCAGGCAGCTCAGTGTGCAAGCAGATCAAACGCATGACTGCCTGCACCCATCTGCGTAGACAAAGCCTCGGCTGCTTTCTCTTACTCATCTTTCTTAGGCTGGTTTTGATGCTCCCCAGTGAAAACATACTAAAGCCATTAGAAGTATTTATGTATGCTCTCCTAAGGCCCCAAAAGCTAAGTGCTGGTGGTAAGGAGGACTTCCATTTCTTTTCTTGTCACAAAGGCTCTAAGCTGAATACTAATTTGAGTACCTAGCAAACAAAATGAAAAAAAAAAAAAAAAAAAAAAAAAAAACTGACTGATAGAGATTCAATATTAGTTTTACTAATGTCCATCTTGTGTTACTGAATTTCACTTACAAATGGGACTGACTTCATATTTTAACTCAAATCATATTTCATGTTCGATCTGGAAGCAGTATTCAGAACTGAACATATCACAAATCAGATCCACGACTTAGACGTGCTACTTAATGAAAGCACTGCAACTGTTCCAGTTCCTAAACTGCAAGAAAGGTCAGTGATCTTTGTTTCATCGAAAAGGCTTGTTGCCACATGCCACTCTCATGCTACATCTGAACAGTGACATAATGTTCCTTTGTTCCCTTGATGCAGAATCACCATCCCTTATGGAAATGTTTACTAACACTAAGCATGCATCATCTTCTCTGAACTATAGACTAGCAAAAGAATATCAAAATTGTCCTTGGCTTTCTACATTATCCCTTCAGTGAACAGAGTCAAGATCCAGGTCAAAGAAAACTGTATTTGCAGGTTTTCAGCTATCTATGGCTAACATATAAAATGTTTACATAAATCTCTTGATAAAAATCATGGCACATAGCTTTGCTCTTCTGGCACAAGAGAGCACTTGAAAGTAAGGATAAATCTTGCAGGACAATAGATACCATTTTTTCTGTAGGCCAGTCTGAAATTCTTAAACAGACTTCCTTATAAACTAAGGTCTAGAGCCCTCACTGTCTTCCACTCCAAATGTAAGATGCTTTTTCATATCTTTCTGCGCTAAAGACATCCAGCATAAGTACACAACAGGATATCTTTGTTAATAAAAAACCTATTAGAGCTATAACTATAAAGCAGCCTTTACTATAAATTTAAGTTACTCACATGCAATAGTACACTCTTCTCCCCGGGAAGAAAAATTAAAAAAAAAAAAAAAAGAACCACAGGTCAGCTTTTCATCCTGCAGTTTATGAACTACTGGAACATACTCAGATGCCATAGTGAACAAAGTCATATGAAAATTCACAGATAACAGAGTAGAATTGCCAATCCACAAAGCCAGATGTAATAACCATATTAAATAGCATGGGTGTATGCTCCCCCAGGTCTCTACTTTTGCACCTCCCAAGCAGTTGTAGAACGTACAGAGATCCCCATTTGTTATGATTTTCAATTGTTTGGGATACATTAAGATGAAAGATACAGTGTCCAGATACTACATTACTGGGTGGCCAGTTCCCAGTTCACTGCTTTTGACATTTTGTTCCTTGATGTCAGCTTCAAAATACTATTTCATTTATTGGAAGATTTTTGTTGTAGTCCTTTACACTGATCTCATGACCTCTCTTGATCTCCAGGAATTCCATTTTACAATAGGAAGTGGGTAGCACTGAGCAAGCGAATACTGCACAGCACTTTTAACATATCACTATCAATCAGTAAACTTCACAGGGACTCTCCAAGAAGAAATAAGGCAGAGGGTCTTCTCAGTTGTGGTTTCAAAAAACTGTGTGGATCTTTAATGCAAAAACAGGGTGCTAACCTCACTACCCTTTAAAATTTCTAGCCAGATAATTGCATCTTCCTGACCTACATTCCTCTGGCAGTTGCAATTAGTTTTAGCAGTGTTTCTCACTGGCTGCTCTTGAGAGTTTGCTCTGTAGTGTTAAATACTGCTTTGTTTTGCTTCAAAGGCATTTCTGTCAGGGGAAAATTATTGCTCTATGTCCCGTCTCTGTGCTGCAGGAGTAATGGGACATTAAAATATTCTGATAGCCTCAGGAAAAGGTATTAAGGAATACACTAGTGTTAATGAAATAGTGAGTGGTGTTTTAATTCTCTGTTTACATCAGAGCTTCTAATGTGACATTGAAATCTCCGGAAGACACACTGCAGGAGAGGACTGCCAGAATTTCCCAGATTGTCATACAAAGAATGGAAGTTTTAGAAATATCAAGTACAGTACACAACAATTTAACACACTGGAATTTTCCTTCACTGCAGGAAATTCAGGTCCAAAACACCTGATGTCATATACCCCCAATCTAAGCACCCAGATTGAAAGTCTCAGAAAAAAAATTGCTTGCACAGCTGAGCCTCTTTACATTAGAAAAACAGTTCTGTGAGCTGCAGAACTAATGAGGCCTGGTTTCCTATGGATTGCATCTAATGGCTGGATTCCCTGATGTCTAAAAAGGTCCAGGCTCCTATTTTCCCACGTTGTTCTCACTCTCCAATATGGATTTGCTTTCAGCATTTCCCTCCTGAAAGCACTGTGGGAGGGCAGCGATGGGGGAAAGAACAATAACAGAGTCATCTTCCTGTCCTCAGCTGACTATTTTCGGGCTAATGACAGGACAGTTAAATGTATGTCACTCTGGGTAGAATTTGGCCAGAAAATTCACAGCGTGGTTGGAGAGAGATGGACAGAGAGACATCATGTCTTTTCACTAAAAGAGAAGGCAGAGTCACCCACATATTTCCAGTGAATTCTTTCCAAAATCAGCTAATTTCAGCTGTTCTTCCTTAACTGTTTCCTTAACTTTTGTCTTAGACTTCTATTCGTCATCTTACTGATCAGTAATCAGCATGTCGTTCAGGTGTGCACAAGAAAACATCCACTTGAATATATAAAGATGTTTGATTATGTAAAACTATTAATGAGACAAGAAAACATTTGCTAAACTGCATGCATGACAGTTGACAAAGCTCTCTACCCAGCTTGGGGGAACCCAGTTTGTTTTCTGCATTTTTTTTTTTTTTGAGGGGGTGAAGGGGATCTGCTTTGTTGTTGCCACTGATACTGTTAGATATATATGTTTATAAATTAGGTATTTTTTCTTCTCTCTCTTCCCCCACTTTAAATCTGCCAGCGTTTGATAGTCTTTGTTTAGAGCAAGTTCACTTGTTCTGCAGACATGCAATTCGTTCAACTTTGTCTACCACTTTAAAAACAAGGTAACAACAATGAAATATATAATCAAACTGCTAAATGTGGAAGTCCTAAGACAAATTAACCTCACAAATAAAATAATCTACTCCATCAAAATCATGATTAAGATTGATAGAAGCTTCCGAAGTTATAGTAGGAGTAAATCATATTCTCAAATGTTTGAAATCAATTAAATTTAATGAAATGGAACAACATAATGATTAGTAATCTTGGTACTTTGAGGCAATATGAAGAACATAAACTTTCTAAAGAAACATATTTATTGAGCAATTTTAAATTAGGAATATTTTCAGAGAGTACTATCTTAGAAATGTGTTGCCTCTCAACAAATTGAATAATTCAGTCAAAGTCAAGAGCACTTGGAAAAAAATATATCAAGTGAGTTAGAACAGTTTAATAATACGCTACACAGAAAGTACGACAAAATTTCTATGTAATCTTAGAGGCTAAATAAAACACTAAAAAATGGAGCATTGATATATGTGAAAACAAACAAACAAAACAAACAAACAAAAGCCTAGGCAATTTTGTACAATTTGGATCAATATTTTTATCCAGAATGTTCAGCTCTTTGGAAAATAAGCCCAATCTGTATTAGAAAAAACGGAAACGTTGCATGTTTTGTCAGAGAGACAGCAATGCTTCACCTCAGATGTCTTACTGCTGAAGATGTCCTGCTTGATGTCCTCCAAAGTGGAGATGGAAGCAAGGCAATTGAGTCTCGGTGACAGAGCTATCATTGAGATGCACCAACCGTGGAAGTAGAAAAAGTTTCATTCTCTGTTCAGAAACAAAGTTCATGAAGTAGGGCTTCAATGTCAAAACAGAACTCATAATGTGAATAGATTATGTGGAAAAGTACAAACTTAAGAAATGAATAAAATTGAATGCTACTCCTATGAGCAGTGTGTTGCTATGCTTGTTTGCAGCGAGTTGAAATCAGGTGCTGTTAAGCTTCACAAGAAGAGTAGATCTGGGGATGAAATCACATCTGCTCTCACTGAGTACTTTCCCCTAAGGTTAATTTTGACATACTTGCCTCCTATAAAGCTCCAGCTCCAAACGCATTTACCTAACACCAAAGGTGGTGAGCAATCTAGATCTGAATGTCTGGCTCTAGCCAAACCTGCCTTGAACCCAACTGCAAGGAAAACAGGAACCCTCTCTTGCAACCTACGAGCATTGCAAGTTGCAATGGCTAGAAAAATTAGTATCTCTAACCCACTACAAGATGGTAGTTAAAACTGTTATTTTCCTTTTTCATCTCCATGCAGGAATTATGAACCAAAGAAATAAAATACCTCATTAGCAACTACAGAATCAAACACAGAGTTGGTGACTATTCAAAGAAATTGGCATCTGTTTGTCATCACTGCTCTGTCCGTAGTGAACAACAGATGCTGGTAACTGTATGTTGTGTGTGAAGGTCCCATTTGGAAAGAAGATCATAGCCTGCTTACTAATACTTTTTCTTTAGCATGTTTACTTCTTCAAGATTGCTGTAACTAAGCAATAATAATTATTATTGCTCATTATAATTCCTCTTTTTCTTTTTCTTTCTTTTTTTTTTTTTTTAAGAGTAGAATGGATAGCATGGTAAATGACAAGAGAAACTCAGGGGTCTCAGGGCTGGATTTTGGTTTTACATATGCTTATACAACTCCACTTTACTTTGGTGGAATTTCTTTGGAATTATAGCAATGTGTCTGAGATTATAGTGAGACCCTATGATTTTCCCAGCTATGAAAACATAATATGTGGGTATTTTAATTGAATGCAATGAGTGTAGGTGTTATTCTTTCCTGTAACAGGTAGATAGCTTTCAAAAAAACTTGCACATCTAATCCATATCTGCTAATCCATCCTCTGCTCTATGTAAGAATATATTTTTAGTGAAACCCTCCAAAATATTATGTTTTGAAAGGATAGAGATTGCATACTCTAGAGTGGATACTGTGATCTGTTACATTAAGAACCATGAAAGGCCTGTTAATAGATCCAATCATTCCAGCTTCTCAGATGGAGAAGTGCTTACTTTGCACCATAAGCATGAAACACATCCTCTGATTCCATTACAGAAGTGACACAGACAAAATGAATTTAATAATTTGTTTTGTCATCCCTCTCAAATATAATTCTAAGTCTATCTACGGTCAGGCTGTATCACCTCTACTCATGTTAACATGACCAAAAAGTAGATTCTTGCTTTCAGTATTACAATAGTTTTTAGAGAACAGCTAACATATATTTAAAGTCTATGAACAAATATTTAATCACATCAAATGTGAAATGATTAAGCTTCTTGCATTTTGGCTTAGTTAAACTAAATTAGCCCATTTTTGATATGACTACTGACAATGACTGAGCCTCAGCTGACAGATATCCGGCAATCACCACAGTAGTTTGAAGGCGCATTATGGACCTGGAAATTAACGTAAAGTTTGTGTTGTTCTTGTTCTTTTATTATTATTATTATTATTATTATTATTGTTGTTGTTTTTAAAGGAGAAACGATAACCAAAAAAAAATGCAGACATTGTTTTTCTTGTAAGGTGCTCCTGAAATATATGACCTGTGAGCTTCTGGCACCAAAATGTCTATGCTAAGTCTAGCAAGCAAGTTTGTAATTAAAGGTGCTGTCATTATTGGGCTTGAGATTTTTGGGTGGGGAGCTTTCACATTTCAGGTATACACGTCTAATAGTGCCACAAGACCATTAAGCCCTGATGCTTTAACCTGCATATAAACCCACCATGTCCAGGGCACAGAGCAGCAGGCAGGAAGGAGAAGCTATGGGACTGTGAAAGCCAGGTTCAAGTTCAGCCACTGAGAAGCTGAGAGGCAATCTGCATGAAAAACAGGGATTAACCCTTCCAATTTTTCTTTGAAAAGACAAACACCATCAGTGTGTAATATTAAAACTGAAGATTAGATGAGATTAAAACCTTTCATTTTATATTTTTCAAACAACAAAACCAAAAGCTACCTAATAAACAATACGAATCATATTTCACTCATTCCTCAGCTGAATCTCTCTACTGAGTTGACAGATGGTTTGTTTTGCTCTAGACTGTAAAAGTGGAATCTGCCAGTCAAATGGTTTGTATTGTGGCAAAAAGGGCATGGCAAACATTCCTGTGTCAAGAGCGGGGAGATGAGGCTGTTAGAAAAACCAGGGAGGGAGATGATGCCTTTAGAAAAATCAGGAGAATGTGCAAGATGTCTCAGCTATGGCATTGGTGGTAGAGCCAATCACCAAAGAAAAGAAATCAGGACAGAAAAATATGTCCATTACTGAAGCTCTTTTGGGGTTTTCTTTGATAAATAATTTGGGGTGCCTTTTTTTTTTTTTTTAATTTAAAAGTTAATATGCAAGCCACAAAAGGATTAGAGTTTCAGAGGAAAAAGTTGTTCATCAAGTTTGTGACAGAGAAAACTAATTACTAACATACAAGAGCTGTTATAAGTAGACTTTACAAAAGGAAAAATAATAGCAAAGAAGATTAAATGTCCGTAATACCTTCATTCTCATGAAATAGCACAATTCTTTGGTCTATAGCAAATAAAATCTGTCTTTTTTAATGTTAACTGAAGGTAACAAAAACCCCCATAATTTCAAGAGGTTTGGGATTTTTTGGGGATGATGGTTGTATTTTTATTTTTCTTCCCTTTTTGTGTTTAAAACACAGAATAAACTGAGAAGTTTCAGAAATAAACTTTCAGAAATTACAGTTTCACTTATGTTTTGCTAAAGCACAAATAAATTTTAGGTTGTGATTCCTTCCCTCCCTCCCCACCCACTTTGATTACTTGGCTTTTCCTATCAATCACAGTTATGTTCCTGCTACAATAATTACAGTTTTTAATCAATTTTCAAACAACATTGCTCAGCGGACCATGAAGTTGAAGTCAACCATAAGAGAGGTCATACTGAAAATAACCAGAAATAATGTTTTTTTTTGTAGATTGGGAGGAGGGGTTATACACAGGAAAGACAGAGAGATCGCCTCCTTATCAGCTTTAACATTCATTCGATACAATGCAAATAATTATAATTGTACGCTTGACAAACTGAAACGTGATTTAATTCTCAGCTGGATTTTGCCATTATAACAAAAGCTGTCCAGGCAGTTGGAGGGGATATATCTCCAAATAAATTGTATTTTCCTCAACACACACACACACAATCCTTTTGCATAGCGTTCCTGTTATAATTTGATAATGTGACCTTGCACTGTAAAACAACAGCTCATTGTGTTAGCAACCTGCACTTGCTCTGCACCAGCACCAATGCTTTAAAGCAACTTCTTCTATCTTGATGCTTTTAACACGGCTTCACATTGCCAGAGTGAGGGAGTAGACTTTAACAAAAAATAGAGTGTACTCAAGTTGTTTCTGTACACAGCATGTCTAAGAATATTTTTTATTGTGCTAGGAGATCATAAAAATCATCAGAGGAATCACCATATAAATGTGAAGTCTTTGTGCCAGTTACTGAGTCACTCGAGTCAATGACAAAACTTTTCAACTTCAAGTGGGACAGGATTTCTTCTGTAAAAGCAGAGTAGGCAAAAAGTGGGGGCACATTGTCAGAAAAGCTTCAGAAACTGTAAGGCAACAAGATCTGTTGGTTGGGAACAGACACAAGCAGGAGGACCCTTGAGAAGTTTCCTATTTGAAATAGCAGGATCATGTATTTTTTTCCAGGTTTGTCACATAGAGTGCTACGTCTTGTTATGTTTGGGTTTTGTTAGTAATCAAAACTCCTCTCTTTGGGAGAGCCTGATTTATTGCCCACTGATTTTCAAAGTACCACCAAGACAGAAGCAGCTGGTAGAGGAAATTACTGCCAGAAAAGTATCAACATATTAAAGCATTTACTTAAAAGACATTACTATCTGGACTTCTTCCAGCATTTCATTATTTCAAACACAGGATATACTGTATCTAATATGGAAGAATTAAGCTAATTATTCTTGCCATTGAACTTTGCAGTGAGTGAGACTGTAGTGTATAAAAAAATAAAAAATAAAAAAAAAAGGGGAATCGAGAAGACTCATAGGACTTAGTTATACACGTAGAGTTATCATCCCCCCTTGTAACAGGCCTGCTCTACATGTTCATAATAATCACTTATGCTTAATTTAACAGATGGTTGGAACTTGTACAATTCCTCTTAAGAGGTATGGTTGTATCATTCCCACTGTTGAATTAAAAGTAGAAATCCAACACTGAGTGATGCTGCTTACCCACTGTATGTCCATCTATCATTTGTACAGCTTTCTCAGTCTCTCTGATCAGAACTGCATGAGGCAATTTTACATTTTAAGTATTACTGACTTTTTCTTCTCATTTAAGAGGCAAAAAGGGAGGTGCATGTTATAAATGTATTAACCTTACAAATAAGTAATTTGTTTAAAAGTTAGATTGGTGTACCCTGTTATTCTTACTTATAGTTCCCTGAATGAGGCAGAAAAACTAATTACTTTTATTTATACAGTCCCATTAGAGTACAAAGTACTTTACAGCCAAGTAGGAGAAACAAATCACTGCTCTCAGGACAGTACTGTCTGCAATGAATATAGCAGGGCAAGCAGGGACAATAGCCAAAGGCACAAGTGAGGTTATGGGAAGACGAAGGTTAGGGAAGTTTGGGAGATGATCTCTTCATCTTGTCACTTCCAGAGATTCTAAGGAGGAAACAGCCAAGATGGATGTGACAATTTGGGATTTGCTAAAACATGGCGTGCAGTCCCAACAAAAAATGCTGAGAGACCAAACATCACTCAGTATTCCTGCAATAAGAAGTAAAATTGTTACAAGTAATCAGTTACAGAACAGCTTCCCACATTGTCTGTCTGGCTTTTTTTTTTTTTTTTTTTCCTACAGTAGTAAAACTTGTTCCTAGGAATGGTGCTAAAAAATAAAAATAATAATAAAAAAATATGCTGTATTAAAGGGCTGTTCTTCCCTTTGTTTTCCCATTAAATGCCTTCTTTTCTGCAGTTTATGTTGAACTTCAGTTTTAAAAGCCTACGTTTTTCCATCTCATGGCACTTTTCCTAGTTAAATCAATGTGTTATCAAAACCTGAGTTAAAACGACTTCTGTTTTCATACTAAATTTCACAGATATGCCTTCAGAAATATGGTCTTTCTTTTTCCCCCCGTAGGGCTGGGAACTAAAATAGAGATTTTTTTCCCCTCTGTTTTTTTGTTTCTATGTTAGTGAGTTGTTACAGCTTTTTTTTTTTTTTTTTTTTTTTTTTTTTTTTGGTGCAGGGGGGAGGCATGAAACAAAGCCAAGAAACACATCATCGTACCCTCTAGTGAATGAGGACACTTGGTTCAGGTACCTGTTTGATCTACTGCATGCCTTTGCAAGGTAGTAATACATTAAAAAAAAAAAGGCCTTCAAATTTGCATATTTTGTTTATAAATGCTTTCAAAGTATTTTGGTATGGTTTAGCATTTGCATGTTGTGTCTGTCAGGCCTAATGAAGTCATAGGGATTCCACCCCTCCAAAGCAAAAAATTCCCATAATCAAAATGGGTGGTCCTTTTCATAATACATTTTTTAAAAATAAGCTAGATGAAATCCTTGCATGGTTGCCAATTTGAATTTTTCATTCTCTCCTGCCTCACTGACTGGTCACCAGGGAACCATTAAGGTCCAGCCTGTTTCTCCCAGCTCAGCTTCTCCCTATGGTCAATTAACATTCATCCAGCTTCTAAAGGTACTTACAGTAGAACTCACTCACTCACAATCCCTATGAACCCTTTCCAGTGTTATTTCCCCCACTCCTCAGTGAAAGGAATAAAAATGCATTATTTGAGAGAGAGAAGACCAGAATGCCTGTTCTTTTTAAATTTTTCCTTCCAAACTGTCACCCTTCTCTACTGAGAAAGACAATTTTTATTTTTTAAACTTGCACTCTTACGCAAATGAATAAACTAAGGCTTTACCTAACAAAGACTTTATGAAAGATCTGTAAAGCTGCTTTGACAGCATTGTGAAAGTTTTCTGTCGAAATATCATAAATTTTATTCCTCCTGCTTTTAAATGAAAATATTTCAGCAGGTTGCCATCTTATGGTATACTGGCCATAGTCTGTTCTAAGCATACTTTGCCTATAAAAGTTCACATTGCCACATACATGCAACAGCCAGGGCAATCAGAGAGCCCAGGCATACCAGCCATTAGAAGGTTATTTGAACATTTCACAGGCCAGAAAACCTTGGCTGCAATCATTCAAATGATGGAGAAAAAAAGACAAAGATGTGATTCCTAACAGCACTCCTTTTTGAGACATGGTGTACTGTGGGTGTTCCCAGGTGCGACCTTCATAAGCCTTATGCATTACATTCAGAAATGTACTTGAACTTCATTCTCAGATGTGTTCACCTGGTTTCAGGATTAGCAAAATTATGGTAAACTTCATCATATGCTGCAGTTGGCATAAGCGTGGTGTGAAGATCCTGTTTCATAATCTTGTGCTGCTTCCAGGAAAACATGCACGATATGCTGCCACAGTTTCATCTGGATTTCCCTGGGCCCAGGAGCATGCTTCCATTTTCTGTGGATCACTATGTGCCTTGTACAGTTAATTGTGTGTTTATATGGAAACAATGTTTAAAAAAAAAGTAAAAAAAAAGTAACTAAATAACTACAACCACAAGCCTTCTTGCTTGTCCTTATTATTTTGTCCTCAGAATAAAAGAAATATAAAAAAAGATTACCTCTTTGATGATATCTTTAATTAGTCATTTCTCAAATAAATTTGAGAAAGTATTTCAAATATAACTCAATTCATAGGCAGTTGATTAAAAAATGCACAGTAATCGAAATTATTACATAAAATAAAGTAAGTAAACAGCAAAAAAAAAGATAGAACTTTAACGTTAAATCATTATTACACTGGTGAATACAGAAACTATTTGAGTAAGCTGTCTGTAAATCTAGACATTCATGATTATATTTGCAGATGCTACAGTTCCTTCTTCTTTCAAAATTACCATTCATTGAGTTAAACAAAATCCACTTTTATATCGCCACCTCTAATTGACATTTATATATTGTATATATTGCTACTGAGAGGCCACAAATATGTTGTGCAGTACACGTCTTATTTCACATGCTTGACGCCTTCTTCTTCCCATGCCAAATAAAGCAATGTTTTCATAACAATCAAAACAAGCCTTACACTAAATGGCCTACTCAAATTAGTTGGGTAAATATGTGCAGCACTGATGGGGAAGATTATCAGAACATTTGCTATGGGACATACATGTGTTCATATGTGCAAAAGCAAAAAGTATCTTTACTATGACAAAGTGACAAACCAGTTGATGTGATATCGAGTTATTATTAGAATGTTGAAGTCAATTGTAAATCTAACTTGTGGAATAAAAACTTGCAAACAGCACTTGCAAAGAACCTTGAATGGTTTCTACCATTTTTTAACTTTTCACATATTTTTTTTTTAAACAATTGATTTTTGAAATTCAGCAAGAAAACAATTGGTGGTTTATTAGTCATAACTTTGCAGACAGAAAAATTTAGCCCATCTGAAGAATTTGCTGCAATACATCTTTGTACCACCTATAATTCTTTAAAAATGACAGGCAGCAAAGGTGGAAGAGAGATTTGGGTGAAAAAGGTACTCTCTTACTAGACAAGCTGATAGAATAAATTAAAAAAAGGTGGACAAGATTTTTTTTCAAGTCCCAAATATTTCTATCAAGGCTTAAAACTCTTGTTAGTGAAAGACTTAGTCTAGACATAAATGGTCCATACTTTACAGTTTTTGCTAAAAAGCAAAACGAGTTTTATATCTTTCTAACTTATTTGTCTATAAGGCACAAAACTGATGTAGAAGCTCAATGCACACCCAGAACTGTTCTCCGCCTTAGCTTCAGGGAAAGTAGTTTCTCTTCTAGTTTCTAAATCATTCACAAAACTAACAAAGGAGAAGAGAGAGGAGAGAAAAAATACTCTGTGCAACAAGAATTGTCTGCATCTATAGTTTTGATGATAACAATAACCAGGAGACTTATTCCATAAAACAAACAAACACACACACAAAAGAGAAAACACAGGTTTAGTTATATAAAAAGATGAGTTGACACATATAAACTTCACAGAGGAACTACATTTCAGAGGAGGAAGAAATAGCCATTAATAGATTATTTTTATGACAGACACTAGCTTTGCTCTTTCAGTGAGTTTTAAGACATGAGTGTCATTTGTACAGTTCTCTGTTGTTATTAAGTTTGTATATTTCAGCAAAATAATAATAATCCAATTCTTCAAGACTTTCTCCCATTAAGGGACAGCAAAGCGAAACAAATCTATGAAATGGTGGTTGAGAAGAAAAGATCCAATTCTACAGAAGGAATAAGACATTTTCTCTAACATCCTATATATTTATGTTGTCATATAAAAATATTCACTGCCACAAGAAGAACAATGCTGGATTCCAGAAACTGTGGGTGTGCAAAAGTGATTCTTTGTTTTAATGATTGGCTTTGCATATTGGATGGAAACCAGAAGAGGGAATTTATTTAATATAAGGAACAATACTCTCTACTATACACTTATGTACTGTAGAGAAACTTATGTTTGTGGTTGCAACAAACATGTCAAAATAATACATAAATCTGTTCTAAGTAAAATTATTTTCTCATTGTAATAAAGGAATATACCGGATAAACAGGAACATCTGTTTTCAAGAAAATTAGAGACAAGATAAAATATATTTCTCCAGAAAAGGACAAAAAATGTTTTGCTTACAGGAAAATAAAACTCTAGAGAAGAAACAAAACCTCCCAAATATTCTCTACTTTCTTGGATTTCCTGGTGCACCAAAACACTGTACTATTGGTTGGAAATCTGTTCAACTAGGTTAAATCGCTTCTGAAATCAAACCTGAACTCAGGATGATCCATCAAAGCCAAATTCCACTTCTGCTTATCTTGAAACAGTCGTACCTGTGGCTTAAACTACTCAAACCCTGCAGGAATACTGCTTCAGAGTTTCAGAAAAGCAAAAATATCAGTGTAAAAATAGAATGTCAGCAGCTAAGGGAGCAGTGATGCAAGGAAACATAGGACTATGCTCAAGTTCTATCAATTAAAAAAAAACATCACTGTTCTCACTGTATGTAGCGTCCACACCTGCTTCTTCAAGAGGAAATCTTAAGGTTTTTTAAACATAAATGTGCTCAAATGCACACTAACTGACAGAGATTTATAAATATAAACAAAAAAATTGATCTTCAAACCTTGCACAAATATCTGCAAGCTCAATAATTTAGGTAAGTCAATGCAATTACTGTGTCGCTGAAACCTGATTCAAAATAAATGAGTATTTAGCAAGCATGAGAGATTTAATCTGTTTTACCTTATACCTTTCTAGAAGGTCCACTCTGACGTTTCTGCCCTTCTGAAATGCTTCCCCATATGCAACCTCCAAAGCTGTCTGAGTCTACAACGGTGATACTATCAAAGAGCCAGTGCACCATGACAGGGTTTATATGATAAGAAAAGAAAGAACAGAAGGGAAAGGGAGAAACATCAATTTGAACTTTGAACAAATATGCATCCATAAAGGTTTTCAATCAAGTGGCATATCTTCAGGTGTGCATTCTGTCTTTCATGTTGAATATGTTGGTATGTCCTCAAGTCTGTTGTATCTTCTTTCTGAGCTCAGCATTTCTGGTTGGTAATGTTTGGTTTTGACTTATTATTATTATTTTTCCCCCCACTAATGCATACCCTTTCCTTTAGTTTATCCTGTTTTACATTGATCTTGAGGCTTCCTCTTTGTTGTAGGAATAAAATCTGTCCTCTAAAATTCTTACTTATTTCCATAGAAATGTTTGCATCACCTCCCTGACACTTCCTACCCCAGCCCTCTGCATAACATAGTATATATTCTGTTCTTTAAAACTCATTCTTGAAACGTTACACTAGTGAACTTCAGAGAGATTAAGCATTCAATATCCATGTGAAGCAAGGCAGGGTTTTTCAAACTGCGGGGCCAATCCACCTGAGGAAGCCTGCATAGCATCTGAATGGGGGTCTCAATTTTAATTTAAAAGGACCAGGAAAACAGGTTTCAAAAAGATAACTGGTTACATGGAATTCTCTTCAGAGTTCCTGCAATTTCTTTCTAAATCACTTTAGATTTTCCCACTGAAATCTCTCCAATGCAATCCTTAGGGATGCAGCAAAATAAAGATTAGTTCAGCCATCTGAACTAATTAGTTCAGCCATTCTCACAAGTGAACTGGAGACAAAGATTCTCGCCTGCTACCTGCATCCACCCCTGGTGGTCAAAACTTCTGTGGGAATGCTTACACCACAAGCCATGTTAAGAGTACCAAGCCAGATCAAAATGAGCTGGCGTATTCATGTGGAATAATTTACTGACTTACCGTTATACTAGCTCAAACCCCAGAAGTAATACAGCTATCTGTGCCAGCTGCAGCGAGCAAGTTCAGATGGGCCTGTATAACACATCAGGTTTAAAAAGCCACCTCATTCTTCCTGCTTGATTACCCCTGCGTGGAGCTGCTGTGTGCGTCCCTCAGAAATGGAAATGCTATCAGGTATCTGCTACCTGAAAAGCGTGACGTTTGGAAGAGCAGGCAGACAGAACAGTATCTCACTGAGAAGGATTTAGGGATAAGATTGCAAAGTGAGATCTCAAGCACATTTTAAGACTGTTTCTATAAGAAAGGAGTGACACAGATCAGATTATTCTTTGCATACTCTGCATACATCATATGCCATTTCATCGAAACTTACTTAGGCAAGGAATGACCATGTCTGAAAGCAAGGCTTGACCTTTAATAAAAATCAGGCATGACAATTAAATTTGGAAGTCATTGACCCAAAGGCTCTCTAATGCTCTACTTATGACCATCAATGTTTTTCAATTGTAGAGCAAATCTATCAATGCGTAAGACCTGAATGCAACAGAACTAGGTAGGTAGCAGAATATCAGTGTTAGTTCCGTTTAACTAAAAAGACTCTGTGAATAAAAGATGAAAAGGATTAAAAAAAAAAAAGTCAGAGAACCACATCGCTTCATAAGATCTCCTGTGTAAAAGAAGCAGTAGATTTAAAATTGTTCATATAACACTACAGCATCAGAGAAAGGTGATCTCAAACACTAAAAAAGCCATGTATGTAAAGCCAAGTCTCCTTCACAGTTTGTGTAGCGAATTATACATTCTAGAAGCATTTTTACTGAGGTCGTATTTGTATGTCAATACAAAAATAAATTATAAGTAGAGCTTATTCACTTGTTTTTATTCCCATACAGTTTAGAAAGAGCATTCAAATTTAACAGTTATCATACACTTTTGGCTATATTTATAAGTAGAGATACTCAAAAATGCTTCCAGAGAACCTTTTTGAAAATATCAAATGAATAATAATTGTAATAGAGTATAGGAAAAAAAAAAAAAAAAAAAAAAAAAAAACAGCTACAATAGATTTTCAGTCTGTTTAGGCTATATAGCTCTCTCATGCCTAACTCACTAAATTAGAATAATAAGGATTAAAAAAGAGTTGTTACAGTAACAGATAAAGGAATGCACAATGTATTAGTTATCAATGCTTTATTATTGAAAACAAAATTGAAATTCTCTTATCTGGCACATAAACAATTATTTCTACAAAAAAAAGGAAAGCCTACAAATCTGATAATTTATACAAATAACAGTTTTTCAAAAAATAAAATTTTAATTTAGTAAACTTGTCTTGTGCTCTTCTATTTTTTAGCACTGTCTGCAATAATCCACCATAAATCCCTGAGCAGAGAGACATATTCTAAACATGTTTCAAATTTATCCCAAAAGAAGAAAGTTATCAAGCCCAGACCTATATTTAAAAATGTATTCAGGGACATTCTTGTTAAATTTAAGCTAGTCCTTTTTTTCTCTCTTTTTTTTTTTTTAAAGAAACAAGCAAAAACACAAGCATGATACTGCATCAAATGAGTGCTCCCCCCTTCCCTCTTGTGTGCAATGAATACAAGTTACTAAACAAGAATGAGTACAAATTGAAGGAAAAATAACACAGTGAATGAATGGTTAAGACCTAGAAGCCATCGAAGTTTGATGGCTGTTGAGCAAATAAAGCTGCAAGATACCACAGTTTTATACTGGGTTAAGTCACAGGTTCTATCTAATTTATTTTTATATTTTTTCCAGAAAAACAGTGAAGGAGGATAATAAGTTCAGCTACTATTGTGTTCTACCACTAGTTTCAATGATAAAGTAGAAATTCAACTTTTGACCCTTCAATTTTGCTTTTCCAGCCAAAACATTATTTGAGAAAAATTTGACACATTCCACAAAACCAAACAATCTTGCCCCTCTGGCCCTTCTGCTAGGCCAGTTGTGAACTTAGCAATATGATATTTTAGTGAGCAAGAGGAAAGAAAAGGAAACACACACTACTACATTTTCTTACTATACTGACTTTGAAACAGCTACTCCCCAATCTATTTCAACACAGATTTATATCCAAGCTTAAGTGGAGAATTATCAAGAAGAGTAACTCAAGTGTCCCCCTTCCCATTAGGTACACATACTAACCACAAAAAAAAAAATGCAAAGAAAACAAAGTAAAAGAAATAGTAATACTTGAAGACTACTGTGTTAATGGCAGGTAACATTGCTGCAGTCAAGTAATAAATAAATAAATACAGCAAAGTATTCTTTTCTACGGTTTTGTTGGAATGGTGCTTAACAGTTAAAAAAACACCACCAACAACAAAACTTTCTCAGTAATAAAGAGTTTTTAGCAGAAGATCCTGAAGAAGCTTCAGTTCAAGGTGCTCTACCACTTTAACATTACATCTAACTTTATGAAATGAACATTGAAGCAGATACCAACAGGTCATTAAATGAAACGGTACATTTTCTTATAAGCAATAATACTTATTCCAAAGAAAGAAAGCAGTTAACAAATGGCCTGGAGGAAAAAAAAATCTTACAAAAGTTTCAATACACTGCAATTTAAAATAAATTATTTTTACATTTATAAACTGAAGAATAAAACTGTAACTAGGCCAAATCATTCTGAATCAGAAATTAACTGAACCTCAACAGAAGCATACTTAGATATTTGACAGCTCTGCTGCTAGCACATGTCAGAACACAAACAGAATTATAGTATTTGGTTAGAATCTGAATAGGTAATATGTTTTTAAAACACCACCACTGTGAAAAGTAACTGGCAACCACTGTTTCACATTTCTCTTGACCTATGTGCGCTATTCTATGCGTAATCTAATCCAGTCCCTATTTTCTAGCCTCAACAATGTATTATTACATTCCCTTCTCTCCGAGTTGATCATGAAGTCTCTGTAGCATATCCAAGCACTAATATTTTCAAATCTCACTTGGCTGAATTATTGCAAAAATATTGGATGCAGAATCTAGTTTAAAGTCAATCTTATCTGACAACAATGTGGAAAGATTCAAACATTTTTATCTTTTTTTTTTTTCTTTTTCTTAAGATGACATTCTGACCATATTCAATACCACGGCAAATATCAGTCTCACTCATATTGCTAAGTCAGGACAAATCACACCTTTGGACTTTTTTTTTTTTTTTAGCTTCTACATACACATATGATTTGTAGATAGAATATGATAGAATTTGGGCAATTCCTTGCTCATTCTGTCTAGCCCATAGCCATTTGACTGTGCATCTCAGAACTGCAACAAATTTTTTAATAAATTGAAATAATATATGTATTCTTACTAAACAATTATGACTGTGCCATCTAAACACAAGTGACAGGTTTAAAAATAAAAATAAAAATTGGCCATATCAACTGTGAATTAAGTGGTCTTAAAGTGAGATACAGCAGCATTAAGACAAACTGCAAACACACTGGATTTAGTAGGCATTTTAATGAGTTACAGTATCACAAAATACTTTAACCTACTATTTTATTCCCACTTTTATTCCCATATGGTTTAGTGTATACTGTACAAATTTCCTTTAGTATTTCTATGACAGTATACATTTCAAGTACCCACACACAAGTAAGCAATGTGGGATTTGCAATGATTTATCAAATATGCCAAGACACCCTCTTCTGAGTGCTGTGGTTCTAAATCTTTTTGTGGGCTAACACTGAAGTCCTTCATGAATATCTCAGTCTCCCTTTTTATCTAGAAAAAAAAAAAAGAGAAAAAAAAAAAGCCAAAAAAGCAGAATAGCTTCTCCTAGCAGCAATCAATCAAGATCTCTGATCCTTGCACTCAAGTCCAATGAGTTCTCTGATCAGACAGCTGTATGGAAGTTCTAGTTTGGGTTTTTAATCAATTTAAGACAAAAAAAGTTCAGAGTTTTCGGTATCATGTCTTGGCTGTCTTTAAACCTTGTTTCTCCATGATATTCCACAATTTGCGAAGATTGGACTGAGTGATGACATCATCAGGTTTAAGTTGAAGAGCAAGGAGGTAGTTTTCTTCAGCCTCTTTCAGTTTACCATTCAGATGGAGAATGGCTCCAAGATTCATTAAGGCAGCTGGATACTGGTACAAAAAAAAAGGGAAAGAGAAATATTAAGAATATTTTCAGTTTTTCTTTTCAGACAATCTTCTTCGACTTAAATTATTCCCTTATGTTTGCAGACTTTTCATGGAAGCAATTTAGCAATTTAAGCAAATAGAGATAACAAGAAAAAGTTTCTGAACAGCTGCTGTGTACTTTGTGCTTTAAACAGAGAGAGCTCTGGTGTCTACAGACATAGACTTCTTTCTTTAATGAGAAAACACAGACCTCATAAAGCTTTACATGTGGTAATGTCAGCATAGCACAGTTTCCAAGAGAAAATTAAAGTAGTCCAAGAGTGGATTAAAGACAGGAATTTAATTTTAATTTAACTCATTGCCAATAAAGAGTTTATAATTGGTGGGAATAGTTAACACACTGGAACTCATCCCTTCTCTGTCTTAATTATAACTAGTAGAAAATACAATCTATTCTCAGATTCTAAGGATATTCAGGAGTCCTAGGATATCCATTTAGATTCAGGCTGTGGCAATTATTCCTTAATGAATGACTGAATAAAATTAACATGGTGGAAACACTATTTTAATAACAAATATTTGAAACATTTATAACAAATCTATGAAAAAGCTCCTCACATTACTAACAATTATTCCATCTTTAGCTAAGACAAAATGCTCCTTGTTTTCATTTTTCAATCCTAAGATTATTCCACCATGAAATAAAAGGTTCTACATGATAATTGAACATGACTAGTTACTACAGCTAACAAGTATTACAAGGGCAAAGAAAGCAGATTTATGAAGCCGAAGACAGCAGTCTAACCTACCTTTTTGCAAGTACATAAGGTCTTCACATGCTAGAGAGAACACAGTAATGCTATTTGCCAAACCAGCACCTTGCATTTCAAAGAAAAAGGGGAAAGAGGATACTAGACAAAATTCACTATTACCCCCCCTCCTCTGGTCACTATCATTTCCGATGAGCTTCAGGAGCACTCACTTTCAACTTTCAAAGTCATATAGTTTTGCCTCAGAGGATAAGTGTTTCAAGACAGCACTCACCAGTTTTCTGATCAAATTGCAGTACTTGAAACGTGAAGCCACATGGAAAATCAGCTTGAGACTATTAGGAGTGAGGAAGAGAAATGCTCTAGAATTCCTTCAATGAAAATAACTTCATGAAAATACGGTAGGTAGAAGGCCAATAAAATATTCACTAGGGATGATGTCCCAGACTAATGTGGTAATGGGAAGTCATCCGGATGAGGAAGACTTACCTATGTTCCAAACCTATCCACTAGCAAATTAAATTCTTATCCTTCTTGTTCAAGCTTCCAAAAAAAACCCCAACCCTGTAACTCATGCCCAAAACCTAAATTTTGCAGTGGAAATGTGCTCAGAAAATACTTTACTTTTATGTTCTATGGATATTTCGTATTTTCTCACCTTTCTTCCTGCTTCTTTTCACCTATTAAGATATACATCATAAAAACTGATAAGGACAGCAATGAAACAAGTTTTCAGAACAAATGGTTTCCAGACTTTCAGGAATTAGGCAAAATAAAATGAATTCAACCCTCCCTATTGTAAACCCCACAATGCTAATGCAGTCGAATATGAAGATATTACTTTTAGATTTAATTTTTCTTGCTTAACCCTGACAGATTAACTCCCTGCCCTCACCCCAAGTCAGATACTATATATGGCTTCTACTATAAAACAGAACAAAACAAAACAAACAAACAAAAAAAAATCCCCAGATAGATTTTGTGAAGTATTTCTGAGTTAAATACTCTCCAAACTTTCTTATTCAGTCATATGCCACATAAAGAAGGAAAACTAAGCCCTTGAAATGTAATCTTTGCTACAGACAACACATCTTAGCAGCCACATTACCATAGTTTCCCCATAGCAGTGTCAGTAGTACACACTATTTTAAAATGGAATAATATACTCCCTAATTACAGAAGTTATGGGTGCTAATTGAAATGATGCAAGTGAAGAATGATAGGCAAATGGATGGCTGTCTAAATATCCATATATTTATTCGTTTAATTTTAGATAGGAGATTTTTTGAGAGAATTTTCTGTACATTAGCATAAGTAGGATGGTCCATACTCGCTAATTTTTTAGCCATTTGTCTTACTAGAGTTTGTGAATCAAACAGCTTTTTTCAAGAGTTCAGTCACTGACATAGTACTGTTTTCTCTCTCAAAATATAATTTTGTGCAGATGTATGTAGCTAGACAAAGCTTACAACAGGATAAGGATTAAAAAACATAAACCTAGAAAAACTCGTATTAAATAAGACACGTTAAAATGTGCTCATTTCTAATTTTATAACATTCATAAACTTATTGTGTGAGAAGTAACACAGTTTTCTCATATGGATTCCAGAATTCCTCTCCATTTCCTTCACACATCCCTGAAGATATTGTATGTGTATGGTACTAATCAAATACTCTAAAGAAAGTCATATATTTAAGACTGTACACCTAGCTAAGAGAACTCTTCTGCCATCATGTCTTTAATTTGATACATCATTTCACTAAAGCAAGCAACAAAATTATATAGAAAAAAAATAAACCTTTTAACTAAATGTGAAAATCTTCAACTTCTACTTATTATTCCTGATGTTCTGGAGACTCAGCAAATTTTAGGCCATATTAATGAAAATGTATCCATTGCAGTGAAAATTCATTTCAAGTAATGCTACAAGTTCACACCAACTCCTTCATGTTTCAGAGGATGAAGTGCACAGGATATCTGAAAGACTGCTCCTTGACTTTTTAGTGCATCAGCCATCCCAGTATCTATGGCATATGGTAACAGTCACAAGAATTTTGGATGACTGAAGGATGACACATCAGCATCATCACGCCCTGATAGTTATAAATGATGGTCTGAGAATACAGAGCAAGAGACATTTGCTATAGTTTTTCTTCACATATATTTTCTTTTATTAAAGACAGCTGATAAAACTTTTCAGTACGTGAACAAAGGCAGCCAGCAGCTACCAGTGCAATAACTGGGGACTTGTAGCACTGTATAACAAATGACACCACCTACTACTTCAGAGACTTGAAAGGAGAAACAGGCCTTCCTTCATTTCCTTTTGGAGACAGATGCTTTACATCAGAAAAGCTGAATGGCATTTCTATCAGGGTTATAAATGCTGTCTTTTATGGTCTATTGGGAATTATTCTCTTTATTAGCATTTTTGTTGTGGTGTGCTTGTTTCCTTAGAGTGTTTTTGGGGGGTATGATTGGGGGGGTGATGGGGAAAGGAATAACAGTGTAGTTAATGAATAACAAAATAAAAAAAGGCATGAACTCAGTTGCCTGAGGTGTTTTTGGTTTACATTGATGACAGTTCTTTCAAACTTTCTCCATACCACCAAAGAAAAGGAGAGCCATGGGGCATGCAAAAAAATAAAAATAAATTAGCATGAATTAAATTCTTCTCTAAAATGTATTATGGAATCCCCAAATAATTCAAAATAATCTGTGTAGTACTTCAGGATTACACTAATGTAACCAAGTACCATATTGGACCTACCAATACAAAGAATCTTACCAGCACAGTTGATGAACTAATATTTTGTTCATCATCTCTGGCTCTATGTATAGCTAATGCCATATCAGAACAACAGTCCCAAACAGAAGACAAGTTTACTCCTATATATGCCTAAGAATTTATAGAGAGAAAAACAAATACACAAACAGAGTCTAGTTCAAAAACAGCTTTCGCGTGGCAAGTATGACCAAAGAATAGCCCAAACACAAGCATTGTGTTTGAATCTGAAATTCTTTTCCCCAAAGTTCTGCTTAAAACGACCTTCTTTGCTTGACACCACAGAAGCCACAGTGACAGATTCTGAAATGGAAATACATTTTGTTGCTGCTGAGGTAATTTTAATGAAAATCATGCCACCTTATATTCCAGTAGAATAAAAACTGCAAGCTACTTCTCACTTAGCCATTTTATAAGGTCACTGAAAAGATGTTGCCAATATTCCTCTTGCTCTTAGTAAATTACTGTAGTACACAATCTTGTAGATGTTTCAAAACAAACCCAGGACTCTTTAATGAAAACTGTAATCAGCATGGCCAACCCATCAGAAATACACAGGTTAAGTGTTTTGTTTTAATAGTACAATTAAGGACCCTTATTCTCTTAAGTGTTCTTGTTGAGTAAAGTTTATACTTAGAGAAAGACACACAATGTCACATGTGAGCATTTCATTCCAGCAGTTTTGGGTGAAAAAGAAGAATTAAGGTATTTCTCTTTGATAAGTGAAGATACATAGGTGATACAATGGCTGAGTAGTGAAGCAGCACAGTATTAGTTGTAGGATGGATCACTAGGTATGAAAGAAAAGAATGGTGGACTGTTTCATCCTATCAGTGACCATGTCACAATGTGTTGTAATACCTTTTTTATCCTGCTACAGTGATGGCAAGAGTTTTCACTTGAACTTTTATTACTGGTGTTATTGCTGTAGCACAGCATAGTATTTTCTGAATCAATCAAAATGTCAACAGCTCCTTTTTTTACTGCTAAAGATAACCGTGGACAACAGAATAATTTAACGGGTGGCACTTTTGACAGACCTCAAAACATCCAAGTAAAACCATGACCTAAGGGTTGCCCAAGATGTAAGCATACTATTTTAAAGTGTGGGGGGAAAGGAGACACAGGGGAGAGGTATGTAGAGAAATAGTGGCTGCCAACTGGATCTTACTCTTTACTACAAAATTCTAGAGACAGAGTTACACGTAGAAGTAGACCTTTTCATAGGAGCGAGCTACTGTTGCCAGACAAGCCAAGTGTCAGTTATTGCTTCCACAGATTCATGTTTTCTACCCGGTTCTCTATGCTGCTTTATCTCTTAAGAACTGCAGTTTGCATACACTCTCTCTGGTATTTTGTTCCAAACAGCACATAAATCACAACTAAAACACCTACCTCCAGTAAGCTGCCTGAGATGACAATAGTAAATAGTCTAAGAACAGATAACTTAGTGGAAAAGGCATTCTGGAAGAAGATGACAGAATGTATGGAAAAATGTTATAGATCAAAGAGAATAAAAAAGCATAAAAGTCATAGTTGAGGGAGATTTCCTGTGTCATCAGCCCAGACTGCAAAGCATTCAGTTCTGTTGTAAAACAAAAACATCAGCTTCTTTGCAAACTCTCTCATAAAATGGAAGAATGCTATGCAACTCCTCCTTTACGACAGTTAAGTGCACACTTAATTGCAAGTTTGCCCATGAACAACTTCTGCAAATATGCTTTTGTGTCAACAACAGCTTTCAGCTTAAATAGTGAAGATGAGAAATGGAGAGAAAAACATTCTTCCCGCAAGTATTTATTTGAGTAAATATTCTGAACAGCACAGTTTCCACAGTTGCATTAGTCAGAAATGGACCTAAACATCTCTGCTGTAAAGGGAGCCTGCATCCCAATCTAATTACTGTGATGTTAACTGACATACATAGCTACATAAATCTAACTAACAACAAGCCTGGGCTCTAGAGGGGAGTGGGTCCTTGGATTTAGTCATCAGGTTTGAGAGTATTACATTGATAGTAACTCTGAGAGAGAACAGCCTTAGTAATTTACCAATATTCCATAAAATAAATAGTCTTTATTTCATATTCTAGTCATATTTAGTTCACCAAAGTGGCAAGTTATTAATCTCCAGACCAAAAGATGAACACCCTCAAGAAAAAAATAAGGACATCAAAAAACAAAGCACACATACACAAAAAAGCGGATAGGAAAAATACACAGTTTCTGTTGAATACCATTTATGCAATAGTCTCAAGTCAGGATAGAGTACCAAGGTAATAAGGCAAAAGTAAAGACCAGTACTTGGTCACCTTACCAACTGATGGTACTACATAAACGCTAGGTCATATATTTTTGTTTTGTTGTTGTTGTTCTTTATTTATTTATTTTTACATTTGGACATTTTCATCTGGACATTCAAAGCACATGATGCTTTTATCTGCCTGGTGCAATGAGAGAATATAAGGCAATTGTCTGTATGGATCTAGTCTTGTGTGCTTTTGAACACTGTAGACTTTCCTGTCTAAAATCAAAAGCTCCAAGATATTTATATCTAAAACCCAAAACTGGAAAATGAAGGAAGAATTGCTCCCCTCCTCAGTCATCAATATTAGTAAGAAAACCCACAGTTGTGAGCTGGAGAAGAGTTCTAGACTTGGCACAAGGAGGAACATCAACCAGTCTAGTTTGTTTCTCAAATTATCACACCAATATGGGGCATTTTATCATCAATTTTCTCTAGCAATGGAGATTTTTTCGCTCCATGTTTTCTTCATATTAAACTCCATAGAATACTCAAAGTTTTAAAAACATAGCTATCCAAAACTAAACAAGTGTATACAGCTGTATGTTGCATCTTGTTGCTGAAAAGCTACCTGCCGTTCGCCTTTATATAAATTCAGAGTATACCATTTTATATGTGGGTAAGTTAACAAAAGCCTTTGTTACAGTTGGTAAAGGTTGCAGATCACCATGGCAGCTTTAAAAGCCCCACAAAAATGTACTCACATTTGTAATTTCAGTATATCTAGATTTTTTATCAATGGCCATGCATCCATTGCTTTGATTTATGCTTAAAAAAACTCCTAGTAATCACTCTCAGTTTATATAGAAACAGCGATGGACATTTTTAGATAACATACTTGTTTTACCATAATAAAAACTAAACAGGAACATACGTTATGAGTATTTAATATTATGGTTATATTAAAAAAATAAAAAAAAATCCAGGCCTCAAAATGTTTCTAATTAAACTTCGTAACTTTCCAGAACAAATGTTCTCATCAGTATGGCATATGATAATCTTACCCAATTTTCCTAGCACTGTATGATTTCATAAAAAAAAATAATCATCAGATGACTTAATTTTTGTTTATAGAAATCCAGCTGTGCTCTGATGCCTGCAATTTGATCATTTTAATACACAGCTATGATTATGGCATAAAACATTTAACGACTCCTTTACCTTATCTCACACGAGTACCCTGTGTGCTAATTAGAAAGTCTATTCTCAGCAAGTCAGATACTTGCTGAACAGAAATGTCATCTGTACTACCATACTGACAAACAGAAATTGTTTAAAATCTTTCAGTAACAGAAATATGTCCTATTAAGAAAAAGTAAAGGTATTTTTAAATGGAGTTAAATATGTTAGTAAATATGTACTTTTGCATGCACTTTCTTTCTAAACCTAGGAAACAAGAAAAATGGATAGCTTTGTGTTACTGTCTAAAGACAGATAAACCACTGCTAATTTAGAAGAAATGCCAAGTGTTAAAACAAAGAATATAACCTACTTTACCCAGTGGCACAAACGCAGGGCTGATTAGAATAGCTGTCCTTATTAACACAATCAAACTGGCTAATCTTCAGAGAACACTCTAGTTTAGAGATCATCTGATCTCTAAAATGCTTTAGGTTTCACTATCTCTGTGTATACTGCCAGCTTTATGGAAAAAAGTTCAATTTTTTCATGCCAGCTTTACAAAAAAAAAGAAAGTTCATTTTTTTCAATCCAATAAAGTGTCACTGGAAAACAAAAATGACTGCTGAGAATGAATGCACCATACATCTATTTTTGCCCAGATATTGATCAAATACATCAGTCCTCAGGGAACTTTGCATAGTTTTTCAAGATACTACTCACAGTCACATGAAGTATTGCATTATAACTTCCATTTTTGAGTAGAATAGCTAACTACCAAAATTTCAGAAGGAAAAGGAGCCCATTTCTGGCCTTGAAAATTTAATTAAGCTCTACTTTAGTCCTAATTAAAGGAATCTCAAAATCACAAGATTTCCAGGATTTTGACTCAAGATGTTCAGATGAAATGTTAAGTGTCAAAGAAGGCTTTGCACCTTTGGCTGACAAGTGCAGTCAGCTGAATTAAACACTTAAGAACTTGATTAATATGACTATTGCTGTATGTTTTCAGTACTATTTAGGTATTTGCCGTTATAAAGTAAAGCTTTCAGGCACACTGTGTAAACCATTATATGCAACTTGACAGATTTGCTCTAAGCACAAAGAAAGAATCTCAAAAAATTATTTAAGGCTTGTAACAGGCATATTTACTATTACGACAGCTCAAATATATATATATTTTTAAAAGTGTTATATTAAAGCATTACAAAAACTGGGAAAAAAAGGAAAAGAAAGAAAAATACATGTATAAGGAGATTGTTAGGCATTGCAGCATGTTTTAGGATGAACTTTGTAGACAGTTTCTTTTGACTAACTTTCCCAAGGCAACAAGGAAAAAAAAAAAAAAAAACAAGACCACGTTTTTCCTCTACTAGTAATAATTTAATTGGCGGGAAAGTACAATTGAAGTCTATTTCTCGAAGTGATACAATTTTGATAGCATGTTTTATCAACAGTGTCTGAAGGTATTTTCAAATTGTTCAAATAAATGCAACTTCAGCGCATAAAAATGTTACCAAGGCAATTTTACAAATGAAAATGAACTCTGTAACTTTGTAAATAAATTAAAAAAAAAAAAGAACTCTTGAGAGGATGTATTGCTCAAGGAACTATGTTTTTCTTTACACAGTTGACAGAACTGAAAAAGTTTGAAAAAATGTTGTTCATGAACAAGGTTGCATATCAATCTTTTTTCTTCCCTTTTGTCCCCTTCATCTGGCTCCCATCACTTTCATGCCTGTTGTATAGAGCAAAAAGGATTTGCTCACACTCTCTCTTGACTTTAGTTTTATCCACAAGAACATGAGAGTAGCTGAGAAAAGAGGCACACACTATAGGTCCTTTCAAAAATCCTGAATTACACTGTTCCATATAATTCATATGAATTCATGACTTACTTTTTGGCAGCCAGTAACCTGCAGGTGTTCCCTGTATAGTATTTAGCAATTAAATCTACAGTACATATTAAAATTATTGACTTCCAGGGTAAACGCTAGGATTTAATTTTGATTCTTGTAGCTTAAAGATTTTAAGACCACAGTTTCTAAAATGTGGTCTTTTGACTGCTAATAGTGAGTCCATTGGACACTAATCACTTGCTAGGCTTTTACAAGATTGTGACTTGTTAAAAAATAAAGCTACTTTCTGTGAAAGCAGCCTTATTTGCTACATCTGATCAATTACATGTATATTTGCAGTGCTTTGTAAGTAACATCAAAAAGACTAAGAAGTGTTCAGTGGTGGACCTACACATACTACTCTGGAAGTTTGCTCTTAATACTGCATATGCTAATAACTGCTGTTTAGTGAACAAAAGTTTTCCGTACTCTTCAAACTCCATTTTTAAGAAATGCAAACAACACTGCAAATAATATTTTCCTTTTATAAAAATATTTAATTATTTATTTATTAAAGCACAGGAGGACAACTATTTGCAGAAATAGCACCAAGAAATCAAAGTTCAATTCCTGCCTCTGAAATTCAATGTCAGAAATTACTCAATGAAAGAAGCTGCTTGCTCCAAACTGCCCCGGGGAAAGTCCTTCACAGACTGAAGTGGAGAAGAAATGCCATCAGAAAGTATTTTCTTCCTCTGTTATTAGTAAAATAACCAATTTGTGAATTAATTAGCAAGAAACTCAATCAATGTGACTATTAAACAGAATTTTTCAAACAGAATTAATGATGGGTTGTGTGTTGATCTTTTAAATATGATAAAAGTAAATCAAATAATTATAAGTGTATTTTAAAGCAGTCACAATGTGAAGAAATAATGCAGAGAACTACCAAGTCACAGTAACCTTCCACAAGATAGCTCCACTATAAATACATCAATCATTCACCCCATGGTACCTAAGAGATATACAACAAACCTTCATATGGAATTTAATTTAGTTTTTTTATTGTAGTTTTTCTTTTTTACTGTTGTTGTTATATTGGAAAAGATTTCTATTTTCTTTCATGCTGTAATCATTTGCAATGAGTTTAAGGGAGCCAGATGCTGAGGCAACTGGCACTGTTACAAACCATAATGTCAGATTAAAGTTACTTACTGTTACAGGAAGACAATCTTTACTGGAGCACCTGAAGAATTAGTAAAACTGCCTCAGCTCAGTACCAAAGCTGTTCATTAGATGGAAGATATGTTTCAAAAGGGTAGGTACACTTGAGTGTGTATTTGCTCTCCAGTAAAACTAACTGTGGTAAATAGAATCATGTAAATACAACATGCGGAGTTGATCAATGTACAGTACTCCAGAATGCCTCTAGAGAAAGTGACTATTCTTTGGGGGAAACTAAAAGCTACCCATCCTCTCCTTACTGTGCCTTCTCCTTAGCAGGTATCTAGACTGTAACTTTTCCAGGGAAAAATAAATTCAGACTGTTACTGAAGTTCCTTTTAAAGACAAATTACAAGAAAATGACGTCAGGTTGCAAACTTCCACCTGTCTCCTTCCTGACAGTCTGCAAAATTGTTCACAGGCAGATCTCAGACTCAAAACAGTCCTATTGATGGGCATTTTTTCCCAGACAATCACTTATGTATGCTATTAGGAGGGAAAACCAAAAGCAGCTGCATCAAAACCACCTCATGAAACAGAAACACGAGTTCTCCAGAACTTGTGGGGAAAAAAAGCCAAATAGGATAAGGCAACCCACAACTAAATATCCTTCCTAGAATAAGAAATACATCAGAATTATAGACTAGGAAGAAAATTAAGAAGTTATTTATTGCAAAACATCCTACTGAGAATGTAGTACTGCTGAGTTTATTTAATGAGCATTAAAATCAGTTCCTTATCGGTTCTAATTGCATAATAAATTCATTGCATTGTTTCCAGAATCAGCACTAGAATGCTCTATTAGGAAAAACCTTGCTGGATTCTCTTTTAATTGAGTTCAAACAGATGGTTTAATTTCTGAAATGCTAATCTACTGCTGTGAGTTCTATATTTCATGGCACTTTATTTTTGATTGACACTGAGGGCTACATTTACAAGGCAAAGCCAATCTTGCTCTCTCCAGGAACTGATGCAGGCAGCATAGTACCCCCTGCTATATCACTATAAGCCTGTGAATCACAATCAAGTGTACAGGTCTATCCGTGATGTATCATTTTCACTTCCGAAATTTCAGCAAAGAGACTGTATCTTTACAAACTACTGTCTCCCATCATATCAAAATGTGATGAATCCTTTTATTTAAATCAATACTACAATTCTGGGCTGTGTCATCCTATTAGTTTCACAAACCTACTTTTTGAATTATTCTGTAAATGAATGCCATGGTTGAGTATGAGCACAATCACTGCACTGTTATTCTCATACTGAAAAGTAACCATAGAAAAGTTATTTGTCGAGAAAGATGTGGATGAAACACTAGATGAAATTACTTTGACCTCCAAGAGACAGGTGGAGCTGTCACACATCCTTTTTTCTTCAAGTAATTTTGATGGTGAACCAAATGTATCTATATACCAGAAAAAGACTTCAGATTTGCATAATGAAAATGCACATAAAAGCATAAAAAGAATTTGCTTTATAAATGTGAGAAAAGCATTCAAGCTAACTAAGGCACAGACCTAGACAATTTCTGAATCAGGGTCTTGACAAGAAAACAGTTCAAGTATTATTCGGTATGAGAACTTCTTCTATTTGGAGAATTTACAATCTATCAATTGAGAATTACAACCATGCCTTGAGATCAAAAGAACAACGTTATGCATCTAGGTAGGTGCTTGGAAAGAAAACACCGCCTATACCTTAACACCTGGATTAACTTCAGAAAAACGTTACTGAACTAATAATAAACCTGCATAATTTTTGTGATAACATGGTCTTTTACATGTTGTACATTTAGTTACATTAAGATTTTGAGTACAGAGGGCAACAGAGGTTACAATGGAAGATGCATGCATAAAACAAATTAGTTTTTTTGGGGTGGTTTTTTGTTTGTTTGTTTGTAAAGAAAAGACTACCAGCAGCTCTGAGCAGCACAAGAGACTGCCACCAGACGTACTGAAAACTTTATACAACCTAGATCCTAAGTGAATAGCACATGAAATCATCGGAGTTTCTCTCAAATGTTAAGCACAAAATTACTGTTTCAACAGTTCTTGGTAAGAGTAATTGATGATTTAATGAAGATGTAAAGGTTAATGAAATTAGAAAAGAGGAGTTAATATACAGTTGCTTATTTCCAACACTTCTTTCCCCTGTTAAAGAAAAGCATGTCTATACATTTTACAGTTCACAAAGATGAATGACTCAGAAAATATATTATGGCAATAATTAGACTGTATAAGGACTAATATTTATGGGAAATCTGCAAACATTTTCATAGCTAAAAATGAAAAGTACTCCAAATTACCATGACAACGAGATTTTAGCTTACTTTGTGGGGTATTTCTGGGTATGCAAGCTTGCTGTTTGAAAAACCTTACATTAAGATGAGTTGATAGCTGTTTATATAATTTTACTTGAAGAAACCAGGAACTACAGAGCCCAATTTACCTCTCACATGGGAGAAACAGAGAAGTAGCTTTAAACAAGTCAATGGTGCTACAGAAATCCAATGTAAGCAGAAAAATCTCACACAGATTTTCACTTCAATTGTTTAGAACTCATGCAGACAAAATACTTATAAGTATATATAATGATATCGATGTCGAACAAGTTATTCTTGATGAGAAACAAAAAGCAACATAAAGATATTTTTATTATAATTCCCAAGTTCACCCAATACACTGAGTGGGCCAATAGATCTCAGATATTCGCATGTTTAACTGCTTGTATAACCAGAAGAAAAGAGTACAAAAGTATTTCCTATTATCTAACTCTTATAAGACAGAAGCTAACAACTATAATGACATGATTTCCAGCTTCCTCCCATGCATCTTAGACTATGATGGATAATATCTAGAACCAGATTTAAATATTCCATAATCACCCAAAAGCACGCTCAATCTTTGTTTTCACAGAGCTGCTAGGAGCATGCATGAGAAAATGCACGTAGAATATTCTGGGATAAGGCTATAAAACATTTCATGTATTTCCCAAAGGAAATTTAGTGTTTTCCACAGCTGAGTAAGTTGGTTTTCAGATTATACAAATCATCCTGATATTGTGCTTCAGTATTACAGGTAAATATCCCCAATCCAATAGCCCATGTTCTTTCTTTGTCCCCTGACAGAGATCATTTGGATGAGAAATGCTATGTGTTTGTTTTTTTTATGTTGTTGGTGGTTTTTTAATTTGCCTTTTTTTTTTTTCAGATGGGAGACAATAATCTCTGCTAAAGTAAGAATACTTTAAGATTCAGAAGAACATCCTGTGCACATAACTGTCTTGAAGCTGCTGACAATTGTGCACAATGAAAAAATGCAATGCATCTATAAAATATTTAAGAGGACCATGAACAAATGTAAGTTTTGTTCAAAAGAAAAAAACACAATCTTCTCCCAATAACTGGATAAAGGCAATGTACCTGCCTTGCACTTAGCCACAGACAAAAAAAATGAGTTGAGTGTTAAGGACCTGCAATGGGTGAAGCACCAACAACAACAACAAAAATTTGGGCCCAGGTCCCAAACTAGATTTAAAAAGCTTTTCATCTCATGGGGAGCAAAGAGAGAATATGCACTGATAAGCTCCTTACGTGGAGAAGCGTAGCTAATTCTACGTAAACAGTGAAGACCCTTTCTATCTTCTTCTAGGCAGGCTGACATATGTCATAACTATTCTGATATCAAATCTTGGACGCAGTCTTTTGTCTGTCAAAGGGGACATTCCACCCAATTTGCAGTAAGTAGAAAGTGCTCTCTTATGCTTTTGACATCAGAGAGTGGTATCCTCTTTCCTCTCAGGGTGTTCCACTGCCTTTTGTCCCAGTGAAGCTGATCAATTTAACTGTCCAAAGACAAACCATTAAAAGTGTGCCATCTGGAAGCATGGTTCCCATCAGTCATGCCTATCTTCCCATTAGGGAAGCTGTGGTACACTTTTTAGTCCCTAAAAGTTTTGTATGCCCTATAACAATTGATTCAGTCTTCAGAAAGCAACAGAGCAGGAAGAGAGGAAGAACTGGATCCTGGGAAGTTTTCTTATTCCTCACACCTTCAACAGGAAAGAAGAAAGGAGTCATTTTCAGGAGGCCAAGAGTGCTGCTGGGCTGGAAGGAGTCCACAGCCATTCATATCATTGAGGCGGAAAGCTTGGCATGCTTGAGAGGAAGTTTTAAACAATGCGCGGCTTAGCAGCAACTGGTGCTGTGAGGGGGAAGCTGCGCAGCACTGAGCAAAGGGCAGGAGAAGCTGGGGGCAGCTCAGAGGGCAGGCAGGCAACCAGCAGAAGCTACACCTGCCCCATATGGCTCACTTTAGTATTTTCTGTAAAAGCAGACACAAGTCAATGCCTGACACTAGCTATTTAAAAATAGGATCCTGTGGTCATTCCATGGCATAAATATTTGAAAATAAAAGATGACTACGTTATCATTACTTTAGATAAGGAAATAAACAGACAGAAGAACATTTTAGAACAAGGATTCTTAGCTGAAAATTGTCATAAGTCTTCTGGGACCCAATGTAGAGTACTGCCCTCGGCTCCAGGGCCCCCAACATAAGACTGACACGGACCTGCTGGAGCAAGTCCACAGGAAGGCCAAGAGGATTATCGAGGGGCTGGAGCACCTCTCTCTATGAAGACAGGCTGAGGTTGTCCAGCCTGGAGAAGAGAAGACTCTGGGGAGACCTTATAGCAGCCTTCCTAAAGGCCACTATAAGGCCTAAAGGGGGCCTACAGGAAAGCTGGGGAGGGATGCTTTGTCAGGGAGTGTAGTCATAGGACAAGGAGTAATGGCCTTAAACTAAAAGAGGGTAGATTTAGATGTTAGGAAGAAATTCTTCACAATGAGGGTGGTGAGGAACTGAATCAGGTTGCCCACAGAATCTCTGGATACCCCAACCCTGGAAATGTTCAAGGCCAGGTTGGATGGGGCTTTGAGCAACCTGGTCTGGTGGGAGATGTCCCTGCTCATAGCAGGGGGATGGAACTGAGTGGTCTTTAAGGCCCCTTCCAACCCAAGCCATTTTATGTTTTATTGGTAATAATATGTGGTGTAAAAATCAAATATATATTGTTTCTGTAGATGACCATGACAGCTTTACCTGTACCATGCTGCTGAGTACTATGAAAAGACAACCTATTTGGGTTTGGATTACAGGGACTAGGTAGATCTTCTCAAAAGAGCTGCTGGAGCAATGGATCCATCGCTGGTGAGCGATCTGCAGTATCCCTGGAGCAGCATGAGGAGAAGACTGGAGCTGGTGAAGTGCTGAACAGTGCCTTATCAGTTGAGGATCAGCTGCAGACAGTTCACGACTCAATGCTAAACAACCTGCCTACCATCAGGAGCAGAACTAACATACCAGGAGCTCTTAAAAACTTTATGACAATTCACCTTGGTGAAAACAGGATATGCCTTTAGTGATACTGGTAAAGACATTAAAGACATCTTCTTCACATTCACCCAAGCTAAATGACAGAATTACTAAACATTCAAGAGAAAGTCAAATATGGAAATTTGGCACTGAAACACCCCAGGAAGAAAATCGTGATAAAGCAGAACTTGGTCACATATATTTCAAGATAGATGTCAGATTTTAAGATGTATGTACTATAGGAAGGCTATTTATTTTTTGAGGTCTTGCCATAAATAAAAGGATATATGCCATACAAGGCACCAAAAGCATTTTATCTATAAGAAGGCTGTAAAAACATATACTCAATTATCTGGAAATCACTAGTGTCCTTCTTTAAACTGTTGGACAGCTTGAGGTAGAGCGTATTGTAAGCTGGAGCCTTTGACATTAAATCTGTATTCCAGCATTGGGGAAAAAAAAAGTAAGCACTTGTAGCAACTGCTTTTTATTATGATATTGTGTTAACTGACTACATAAACCATTCAAGTCAAGAAATAGTTTAGTCCCCCACACCATGATTAAACCATCTAGTTGAAATTATATTTATTTTGCTTATAGGTACATTTCTCTTTTCCCCCTCATTCTATGTGTGTGTCTTTATGTATGTTGTTACAGTAAGCCATTTAATCAAGCCCTTTTGAAGTGGTAGAGTGGAAACAGCTGTTTCTGACAATGTGCCGATGATATGGGGCTTAAAGCTGTCATGAGCTCCAGACTGCAAGCAGCATTAATATGTGGTTGGGAAGGCAGTGACTTGCAGGTCATGGCATCTCCTTGAGGAATGTTTCTAAGCCAATCAGCTCAAAGTGGTGGCTCAAAGTCTTAAGGCTCTGGTGAGCTCTCTTTTATTTAATACTCTTGAGGTCACACTTCAAAGTGCCTTTTCTTCTCAAGAGCCATTGGCCACATGTGGGGGTTCTAGAGCATCTTTTTAAGGATTGGTTGCTTCAAGTTCAGACTTAAAAAATTAGAAATGAAGTTCCATTACACAAATGATGTCTTAAAAGTTCAATAACAGCTGGAGCTTAAGTCAGTATCTCACATTCTTGTAAAGAATGGTAGTTTAAGGATAGTTTCTGCATGACTGATTTTTCCACAACAAAGTGAACTTAAAGCTCACATTACAGAGTGCCTAACAACTTGTTAAAACAATTGCCTGATTTATGAACATTACAAGATGTAGAGCACCTAGAAACCATCTCTGAGTACAGACTTTCCTCAGCAATACTCCTACTCAGAATAATCACTGCATACATGTCTTGCTGTCCAGGAAACCTGCACTTTCATTTCTTCATGTAATTGCATTTGTTAAAATTAGACTAACATGATAAACACACATCCAAGCCAACACTGCTAGAATGAACACATATGGGATTCTCACTGCTCTAAAATGATTTTGTTTTGACCATGGTAAACATACACCGTGGGAATGCATTTTTCAGAAAATATTCAAAGAGATCCAGGCACTAGGGAAAATAATCTCTCTAGGTTACCTATAGAGTCGAAGGAGGAACAGAGAGCCCTGTAAGAAATGATTCATAGCAAATAAAAGTAGACTCATTCTCTGAATGTCTTCCTGGATTCCTCCTTAGCTCTCCAGGGGAAAGTCAACTCTGTGAAGTCTACTTGGAAATAAATAGACAATTTTGAGAATGCTTGCCTCTTCAGTGAAGATTAAGAAAAACAATTCTCTTTTTCACAGAAGTACTATATTCTACAGAAAGTACCGCTCTTCTGAAATTTGACTGGAAATTACTTTCATAGAGGATAAATAAACATCTACTGTAAATATGGCCAATCACGAACATTATTGAGAGAATGGCTAGGTCTAACTCCTGAATAACACTAGCCAGATTTGTTTCTAATTTTGTACCCAAACTGCATTTCAGCTGCAGCTGCTGTTATACCAAAGTGTTATAATTCTTTTACACTTCGTAAAATGAAGGAGTGTCCAAAAGCAAAGATGTTCAGGAAGTGTGTATATACATATATAAACTCACCTGTGCTGTATTCAGCAGTTCCTTTACCCGTTATAATATTTTTGCAAATACTTTATTCATTGGAATAAGGCTTTTCACAGAGAGAATAATTAGTATTTTCAGTATTTTTCAGTCCTATCAGAATTAATTCAATGATGAATTAATTACCACCAATACTACAAAAATATAATCTGTTTGCTTTCTTAAAAACAATGGCTTGCATGTTTCAGAGAAGTTTCATTCACCAAAATCAACAGGTACCATCTCAAGCACCCGAAGGAGGAAGACTCTTGTAAAACAGACACTTTTACCACTTCATTGTTCTAGGAACAAGGCAGCCCCATTGCGCAGAATGAGGCTTCAAAGATGCCACAGTATTTTCGCTGTGAGGGAATGTAGAAACAGATCTCTTGGCAACTGATATTAAACAGATGCACACAAATGTATATATATGCATGTATATATATGGAATTGTGTATGCATACATCTATATATTACATTGCATTCATACATCTAGTATTTGAATTTTCTACAAAGAAGTGTTTTCAGACAATTAGTGATACATAAAAAAAAAAATCCTTCAGCAATATATTTTACTTGAAATTAAGATATTTCTTTAATATCTTGACTCTCATCATTTTGCTGATTCTTCATAAGGCAGTGAGAAGATACAAGGGTTGTATCCAGAATAACAAGTCACACTGTGGGCAGGGAACATTCCAGGCCATTAGAAATCTATTCTCTACATTTTCAA
Source organism: Cygnus olor (assembly GCF_009769625.2). NCBI lineage: Eukaryota > Metazoa > Chordata > Aves > Anseriformes > Anatidae > Cygnus > Cygnus olor. Next base: position 52,790,068 of record NC_049169.1, read on the forward strand.
GACGTAAGAATGGCTCCTACATAGCTGTGGACTGGGTCACTGCAGTCTCTCAGACAGTATCTGAACGCACTGTGAGAAGCTGATTGGCTTGACACTAGAGACTAGTCCCTGGCACATTTAATTTTCCAGTACACGTTGCAATTGAGCACACAGGATTTCACTATGGCCAGCTAATTTGCATTCTACTCTACTTTGGAAAGACCAGGAACTCTGTATTACCACATCTACTTTATATTGCTTACTACCTAGAAAACCCCCTTTGAGTGATTTCTTTTTCCCCCGCTCTGAAACTGTTATGGTCGATTTGGAGAGTTAATAAGAAAACAGATGAGAAAGTTGACAACTTTGACTTTCATTCTTGAGATACTGCCCTTGTACAGTTTTCCTCTACCAGTCAATGATGGCAATGAAAATTGATACATCTTGCCCACTCTGCACCATTACAATTATTATTTATGATAAGTTACGAAACATATGCGTATTATGGGTAGCCACAGAGTTATACTTTAGCACCTTGAAGATAAAAGTGAATTCCTTCTTAAAGGAAACTCAACAGGAGTACCTGTTAGATTTAAACTTAAAAAGCAAGATTTAACTTTTCTTCTGATTCACTAATAGTATTTAGATACCAAGATAAAACTATTTCTAAACAGAGAGCAATTATTTTAAGGTAGAATAATGAACTAAGAATTACAAACAAGGCTGACCTTGTTTCTGGGCATGACTGGAAAAAATGTGTTACATTTTTTGCATTAAAAAAAAAAAAAAAAAAACACTGAAGAACCCTCACAGTTGACAAAAGGAAAAATAGACCCTTACCAGCAACGTAGGAATGGTGGGATGTTTATCAGGCCAAGGAGGAGGCTGTCACCCTACCTCCAAAATATATGTATCTTACATTACCAGTAAAATAACACACTCTTTGCATGATGATAATGATCTTATAAATCAAAACAATTTAATGTTAAAACCATATTTTGCTTTCCACAGGAAAAATTCCTACAGCCAACAAAAGATCATTCAGACATAGCTTCATAACCTCCTGTGAAATTTGTCTGACAGAAAGATATCTCTATACTAACAAGTGGAATAGCACAACAGAAAGGAAAACATTTGGATGCTAAGGTAATCTTGGCCATGCAATGCATGTTTCATGGGGTTTAATTTGGACTTCCTCTGGGCTATCCCTATTAGCTGCTGGAGTATACTGGATGCATCTTCTGGTTTAGTTTCCTCCCACATATACTCCCATTCATGTACTACAAGAAGTGATGAGAACCAGAGTGCAGTAAGTGGAGATGTCTGTGAGATGTGCTTCAAAAGTATGCTCTTGCTGTGAACTGAAATGCTTAAGATACCTGCGGAAACACTGAGCTTTACCCTTCTGTTGACTTCCACAGTACAGTGGTGCTAATGGTGTGTGCAATGCACTGGAGAGCCAAGCTAAACAAGTGCTGATTCAATAAATATCTAAGTTAGTAGATAGTTGCTATCTTTTGGTAGTAGCTGTTCTGATTATCTCATCCTTCAAAAATTATACTTGGGTCTTACTGTGTAAAGTTTGTCAGCAATACTTAGAATCACCTAGACTTTACAGTACCACTCCATGAGCCAGAAGCCCTCAGTTACTTCACAGGATCTCTGAGAAACCTCACCCCTATAATCATATTCCTTATGGTACATGAGAATAAAATAATTTTTGAGTTTCTGTGGAACTTTTTGAGAGTATGATGAACTGTAGAAAAGAGAAGAGGAATTGTACCAACTTTGAGGGAATGGAGAATTTTTTCAACATTAAAGTACCCACTCAGAAAATGCAAAAGACTTGCACCAGAAAGCCTACCGGAAAGCACAACAAATCACAAAGTCTAAAATGTAATCTCACAAAATACGAATTAAAGGAATACATAGATATTGGATTATTTTTTTTAAGAGACTGTGTGAAAATGAAAGCTTTGTATGAATAGTTACTTTATTTTTTTGTATTATATTTTGTTAGCTTATTTTGAGTTTTAGCTAGTGTTAGTTTGGGGTTTTAGGCCCCAAAATTCTTCAGTTTTAAGACTGTATTTTTTGCCATTTTTTTTTAATGAAAATGCTAACCTATTTTCAAATTAAGCACTATAGAATTTCATGACAAGAATGTGTTCTGTACTTGATACCTTCAATAGACAAAGTATGAGAGTTTAAAAATAATTCCTGCCCCATTTATATCCGTGAGTGGTGTTTTCTCCCAAAGTCCAAAGGTAATTGAAAAGAAATATAACATTAAGTAAGAAATGGTAAAAAGAAAATATTTTATTCCTTTAGTTCCTGATGCAATAAAATTGGTAATGAGCTTTTATTTTCTTTAACAGGGCGCTCATATATTCCTACATATTTCCACTTCAAGGAATAAGCATTTCTTTGATTTTGTACAACCATCTTTAAGTTTGTTGAACAACAACATTTTCCACAAGTTCCTCACAGAGGAAAAGGCATAAACGTATTATTTAAAATGCCTTAAGTAGTATATCACAGAATACACTTTCATTATCTTTTTACTAGTGAAAATAGCTGGAATTAGGAGAGCTTTCCAAACTTGACACATTTAAAAGTAGATAAATAAATCTAAATCTATAAATCTTTTTCAAATATGTGAGCCAAGTATGACTTGTTGCTGGAATACTACACTAAGATAACATGAAAGTGTACTGATTGGTCTAGCCAATGCATGGCTTTATCTGACTACCCTATAATTGACCATATATGATACAGGCCAAGAGATCAAACATTCCAGCAAGAAGTCTCCTCAGCATAAACAGTTCAGCACTACAGCACATTCATCAGTTTAAGTAATGGATATCATTAAGGAGGTACTTACATTAGGTCTTAATCCTGCTGCCATTTCATAATATTTCTCAGCTTCTTCATTAAGACTGGCTTGTCTATCAGAACAGGAAAAAAAAAAAAAAAACAATATAATTACTCATAACCTCATTTTCCTTGGGTTAAAATCAAACAAACAAACATACAAAGGCACACCTAAAAAAATACTGCAACTATTCCCCACCATTTAAGGATATTACCTTAACAAATACCCAAAATATCTAAAAGACTGTAGTTCAGTATATCCATTTCATCTGATGAATCCTCTTTGTGTACCTTATTTTCTTCTTAGTGCTGAAAAGGTACACAGTTTTTCTGAAAATTAGTGCACACTGGAGAGAACTGCAGAAGGCTAAATACTCTTCTGAGTGCTTCTGAGACAAAAGCACTGATGTACCAGTCTTCACCAGTGGAAAATCTGGCTTAATTTTTGTAATTATCCATACTTTAACAGTAAATTGTTAAGCTACATGTTATACAATAACATAGTTCATTTCTTTCCGCTTCTCCAATAACACTGTTATTCAAGAAAAAAAAATGCAGAAAATACAAGGATTTCTTAAAAATAGGTTTCTATGATTCAGGGAAATCATTTATCATAGAATCATAGAATCATAGAATATCCCGAGTTGGAAGGGACCCATAAGGATCATCAAGTCCAACTCCTGGCACTGCACAGGTCTGCCCAAAAGTTTAAACCATATGACTAAGTGCACAGTCCAATCTCTTCTTAAATTCAGACAGGCTTGGTGCAGTGACTACTTCACTGGGGAGCCTGTTCCAGTGCGCGACCACCCTCTCGGTGAAGAACCTCTTCCTGATGTCCAGCCTAAACTTCCCCTGCCTCAGCTTGACACCGTTCCCACGGGTCCTGTCACTGGTGATAACAGACAATAGGTCATCTGCCTCTTTATATACATTCTCATTATTTATATAAGTTCTCATTTCAACACCTACTCACATCAGACCAAGATTGGGTTTAACTTTGACATCATATTGCATGGGAATAAGACGAGTCTCCCACCTCTTTTCCTTTTCCTTTCATATAGATGGTGTCTGCATTCTCCTAGTAGTTTAATTTTTATACCTTCATTCCCTGACTTTTAATTTTAATGCATTCAAATGAATGCAGTATGTTGCCAAAGAAATCCAAACACATTTTTTTGCTCAACAGGCCCTTTTTAAGTCTTCTCTCAAACTCCTTTCTTCTTCGTCTCTACCTTCTTAAATTCTCTCAAAATTTTCATTGTGGCCACTGGCTGAAGGGGTATCTCTTAAACACATACATGTTATGAGAAAGATGGTAAATACGTAGGAACAACCAGCAAGCTACATATCTTTTGCTATTGTTTTGTCACAATATTGAAGCCAAGGAGAAAAAAAAATATAGAGAGAGTTAGCTGTCTTCATATGAGATCTTTTTTTGTTATGTGATTACAGATGCGTTTGTATGATACAAGTGAAAAATTAGAAAACAAGGATAATACAGGCTAGGATGGATTATTTTTTTCTTTTTCTTCCCCTTCCAAGAACAGTAATTAGCTGAGAATAAGTCAACTGAGCACTTGTATCTGGAGATTTTGTTAGTTATATATGATGTTTTACATGTTTTGTTGTTCAGTGATCACATTGTGTTTTAATTTTGTATTCCCATCCACCAAAATTTTAAATATTAGCCACATCATACATGATAAGCAGTTAATTCCAATCAACATATTTTGAAAGACAGTTATTGGTCTTGGGAAGAGAAAGGGAGGATGGATAATTCTTTTGAAGTTTCTCACATATTTCACATGCAGTCTGAAACTACTTCCTGACTAACAATTTACCACGTACAACCCAGTTGATACCTGTTAACTGTTTTATATTACTTTGCACATGCATCATCAACACAGTGGTTGCTGTGGTTAGAAATAATAGAATGTCTAAAAACACTCATTTAACATGCTTCTGAATCACTCCTGAGGGGCATTAGTAGCACTTGAAACTACTGAAAAAAAAAAAATATATCATACTTCCAAATTTCAGGACTTACTACAAGGCATATAAATTGAAATATGTCACATAGCTTTTTTTTTTTCTTTTTTTTTTTTTTTCCAGTTTACACAAAACTGTCAGGAAACAAAGCATTTCTGAATGTAGTTGAAACCTGTACATGTAAGGTGCCTTACCCAGGGGCAGACACAGACCATACATTTCAGCTCAAAAAAGTGTTGTTGGCACGTAAATGTAAACCAAATTAAAATCTTGTCCTCTTTTTGCCCAGTGGTGGAAATACATGGCTTGCTTTCCTCCCACATGCACATACCAATCATTAATTTTCAAATTGAAATCAATTTAAATTTATAATTATCTATTAAAAATGGTTTATATAAATGAACATACACCAACTAATCTGTTCAGGAAAATGCCAGTTCCATTACTGAGGCATTCAGCAACTGCTCCTTTAGTTAAGATACAGGAGAATTCTGGTTCACATTTTCACTGGAGATCTATGCTAGAAATTCATTATGTTAAGCCTTGGAATGGCTATCCCTTGAGAAAAATAAAAGGCACAGGGGTAGGAAATTGCAGTAACCCTATGCCACTAAGCAGTAAAGGGCTCTGGATCAATGTCAAAAAAGGGAAGGACACCACTAAAGGAAACATAATTCACATCGCAGTAAAACATTAGACAAAATGCTGATAATAAAACAGAAAGGAAGGAAAAGAAGTAAAGAGAAGTTGGGAAGACAGAGCCCTTTTTATACTTCAGATGTATATTTCAACCTGTATTCCAGATCCTTTCATGAGGACTGTCCTTGAAAACACATCTGATTTCCCCAATTAACATCTAGCATTCAATCTTATTTCAAGGGACAAAAATGTCTTATCTCTTTATTCTCTCATCTCTCTCAACCTGAGCCTTCAGACCTACCAGTTCCTGTGTTGTGTTCCAGGTGATTGCCAATGACACTTCCTAAACGTGCTGGACAACACATCACTCTTAGGTTCTCCTGACACCCAGTTACATTCAACTTACATTCATTTTAAATGTTTATGCTAACCACTGGAAAATATATTGCTTTGAGAGAAAAACTACACCAATGTTTAGATACATAAACTGGCTTAGATACATAAACAAGTGAATGGAAAGGGCTATTTTTAAACTGCCAGTTGCTTGGCCTAAAGCTTCAGGCTGTTATTTTTTTTTTTTAATTTTTTTTTAATGAAATCATGGATAACAGTCCCACTATGAAAAAGACATTTTTATGAAAGAGGTTGCTATTTAATAGTACAAATTTTTGATACTTGTCATTCTTAATAGAACCTTTTGTGTCATACTAAAATTATAATGACTTTCCATACATGTAACCCTTCATCCATATTTTCAGTTTTACAACAATTACAAAATTTTACACGGATGATATACTTAGCCATGCATATACATATGTAAATACACTGATAGCAATTACATAGTGAATAAAATCTGTGTAGGCAACAACATAGGGTGAACTGGTATCTGCGAGATTGTGCCAGCAACTACACCTTATGTTCAGTCAGTGTATTTGGCAAGCCAAAATACTCTCATAGAAGTTCACTGCAAGATGAAGACCAAGTCACGTAGCAGTGCTCTAATTCAAACTTCTGTTTTTAAATAGCCAATAAGCATGCAATGACTTCATGCAATACAATGGTTGCCCAGAGCAACCCATTGTCTTACAGAAGCGTGAAAAAAAAAATATTCCTACAAAAAAAGTGCTTTTTAGCAAAGCTCTTCTTCTTATGCTTGTTTTCATTTGAAGACAATGTGAAGCTCTTTTCCTGTTTCTAATTAGTACAGCACTGTCACTACACTGCCATTCCTCATTCTAAAAGCAACCATCTCTTAGTTCACAGGAAACCTGTCTCACCTCAGTACACAACTGCAAAGTGAAACAACTCTGTTAACAGATGACTCCGTCACTGAAGTTAGAGCCACCATAAGGCACTCCCAATATATATGCTTCACTACACTCCATTCAGATGTATCTAGCTTTGCTGAAAGGCTTCAAGCTGAGTCTATAATCAAGAGCATAGCAAACACCACAAAAGTAAAACACACGAGCAGTTACTGTTTTAAGAACCACCTCCAAAACAGCTACATAACCCTTGAATAAAGCTGTCTGAAAACCAAATTCGGTGAGAAATCAAATTTTACAGGCAAGAACTATTCAAGTTAAAAGTTACCAGACTGTTGAAAATAAACGATTACATTCATCCCACATCTCACTCCTCTTACAGGTGACTCAATTCATCTGACATTGCATTATCATGATCCTACAGAAATCACCTAGGCAAAAAATGATTAACTGTTTGTGTAATTACGAAAAAGAAGGTTCATTAATAATGCAAACTTGACCTCAGCTTCAGATTTAGTCACAAGGTCAGGAAGTAAACAGTGTTGGAATACCTGACAGAAGGAGCTGGAATCTTTATTGTGACTGCAAAACTGAGAACAGGCTATCTAAAATACAGCTATGGCATTAGGACACAGTTAACAGTTCTGTTGCAAATTTAAGAAGAACAAACAAACATTAGTTCACAGCATCCCAGTCTATGCCTTGTTCAAATTTTTCAAAAATTGTTAATTACTGGTATAGAAAACAAATTGAACTTGGAGGGAATACTGTGATTTTATCCACCCAAAGCAGCTGTAACCCAAATTATAAAGAATTTGTGTGCAATTCTAAATAAGCATCTTCATGTTTCTAAATCTCCTGACACTCCTTGGGGTAATGGTGGAAACAGGATAATGACAAGAGGGAAGGATGATACTTCCCTAAATAAACAGTACGGCACTGGGAAGAATTTTCAGTCAATATTAAAATATTAGAATTTACAAAAAGAAGAAAAAAAAAGAGCTACTGCTATTACCTTCCCAGACATTTCGGACACCCTGCATCACCCACTTCAATATCAATTTCTTTCTCCTAATCCACAACAAATCTTTAAAATGTATCCCTCCTTCTCTCTCACAACAGTTTATTTCCATGCCTTGTGAACTTCTATATTTTCTACCTAAGAGCTGTGCAGTACATTCAAAATTCTTACTTACCAATCAGTTTTTATAGATCTCTACAGCAACCTCAATAGCTGTTGTCTGCCTACATGAAACTGCTATATTTAATAATATCAGCTTTTCATTTATGACCCTCTTGAGCATCCACCTGTACCATAGCTTCTAGCTTTCGTACTCTGTGCCAGTCTGAGTACCCCTTTCTTTTCTTCATTCATTTCTTGGTATCTGCTTTCCGCTTGGAATCACCACAGTTCTCCTTCGTTCTAAATATCCTGAAAATCAGCTTTCTCTGAAGTCCTGCAGACTCATAATGGATTTGTAGTTGCTGTCCCAATGTATGAATACACATTCTCTTGTCCAGTTGCTATTATGTAAACAATATATTGAATAAACTGCTAAGTAAAGCAGTAAACCAAGGCAGACAGCAGGATCATAACATTTTAGCAAAAATCATTCAAATCATTATGCATGCGGTTTTAAGGAAAAAATTGGCAGAATTTGACATTACCACCCTGACTCTTATTAAATCATCCAGACCAGTTGAGTCTTCAAGAGCCTATTAAGAAGCCATTACAGTCTTCCACAAAAAAAAAAAAAAGAGTATTTAAATGGAAAACTAGATCAACTAGGTATCACATAGGAGCACAGATAGATTCTAGCTAAGCTGAGCTAGCAGTACATTTTTTTTTAAAAAAGGCTTTGGCTTAGTAGTTGTTTTGTTGTTGTTGTTTTAAGGTTTTAATTTGTGCTTAGAGTTAAAATAGAGAATGCCATTCAGAGTCCCTGAGCTCAATGCTGGTTGAAACCTCCTAGAAGTGTCCAGTCCCAACCAGATCAAGTAGGGTAACCACGGCTGATGTACAGTACAGCAGCACAGATCTTACACTGAGAGTGAAACAATACTCATATCCCAGTGTAAAGATATGCCTTAAAGACCTGAGGTGCTTCAGTCAGTGGTCACAGAGAAAGTGAGTCATGCAGTAAGCCTATTGCTAAATAGTACTGATGTATGCCAACACATTTTATAACACGCACCAAAAATATCACACCATTTTACACCATTAAACTATCTGCCACAACACACTCACTGAAATCAGCAGGAGTCCAGCTCTCTGCATCCTTCTGGATTCAGCTTTCATGCCTAACTTACTATGATTCTGTCTATGAATTTATTTCATTAAACTAGATGTTTTAACTTCCTGAATTGTATATTGAGGAGACATTTTCAGAAAATAATCAGGAGGAAGGAAAAATAGTGGATACACCTGTTGCAGGTCAAACCATTATTTATCAGTGAACCATTTGTCTGGGCTTCTTTTCTAACCTATAAGCAGTAAGAGCTATATCTCAAAGAACGTTTTGGGGCTTATTTCAAAATCCTGGTATAAAAAACTTCATTCTAAAACACAGGTCACTTGGCTGAAGCTGATTCTACCTTCTTTTTAATATCACTTTCTTTTCCTTTCATTTCATATCCTAAATGTTAAAAGTACAAACAGCCAAGTGACAGATCTTCATTAGAGAAATAATCTCAATAGCTGTTTTATGCTAATGAAGTATATTTTTATTTCTTTGTCATGCATTTTCTGAGCATAGATATAATCTAAATGAAATCAAGTATCCTCATAACTGTCAAGTCAACAATAGATAATAATTAGATAGTTATCCTAGAAATAAGCATGGATGATACCTATTACAGTAATGTGAATTTAATGATCATGTTCAGGCAGAAGCTCAATGTTACTGAATATCCAGGTCTACCAGCTTTAAAAGGAAAAAAAGACAACTAAAATTTTATTCATTTCAGATACAAGAACAGAATTAAATATGACTACATTTTAAATCATAGATTCTGATAATATTTTTTTTTTATAATTGCTCCTGTGTGTCTCAAAGTCAGCATTAGCCTGAGAATATTTAGATGTCTAATCATCATAGTGTTCCCTATTGATATTAACACAAAAGGTGATATTTCCAATATTCTCTAGTTACCTCCAGATCTATAATTTGCAAATGCTATGCATCCTAAATCTTTAGAGATCAGATGAAAGGAAATCCTGCAGAATGTTCTTCACAAAAGAAACAATTGTTCTTATATGCAAGTAAAAAGAACTACCTACTTGTGAACAACAGAAGTTGTAAAGGCAATAAATTATGAGCTAGCACATAGAAAATTAGAAATAGATAGTCCTAATCCCACAACACTTTCATTCCAATTCTTTTCATCTTATTAGAGATATTGAATTATTCAAAGCAGTCCCTGAGCTTTAAAAATAAACCCTGTGTAAGCAAAGGCTGTAAGGACTTTTTCCTCCAAAACAGGAGAGGAAAATCAGGTAAGACATGTAAAGGCACTAACCTGAGCATATGGGCTGCATTGAAAACAACATCGAATTCTGTATTATCAAGTTCAGCTGCTTTCTTTGCCATCTCAGCTGCTTCTATTAGACGGGATTCTTCTAGGAGGAACTGACCTGGAATGGAGTACATGAACATGAATTCATGTAAAACAACTAATACGTAATACTTCAGAAAATACAGATACAAAAAAAGAATTAAAAAACAAAAACAAATTAGATGTCCCACACTCAGTCTTTGGTCATTTGTTGATTTGCTCTGTATTGCAATATATTTAAAATGTAGCAAATACAGAAAAATCCAGTAGATATGATAGGAATAACTAACTGCAATATTTGCAAAAGATATTTATGATTAGGAAGAAAGTTACAGTAAAACTCAGCTGTCAAAGAACAATACCCTTGATCTGTGAGAGGCCTGTCTTCAAGAACCTGCCCTTCTGCTTATAGTTATACTGGTCTTTGCTTCCTCAGAGGAAAAAGAAATAAAATCAAGTAGCCTCTACAAGCAAAATATATTCCCATTTTACAAGGATATCTCAAAGATCATATAAAATATATTTTTTACTTTTACATACATATATGCAAACATGTTTCTCCAGCTTTAGAATTATAAGCAATACTTTGCTTTAAAAGGATTGTATATGTATACCTTGATGAACTTACATTTTATCACATATATCAATGACTCTAAAAGAATTGCAGTTTTTTGTTTCCTAACTAATCCTTACTTTTCACATAAAAACAAACAAAAACAAAACAAAACAAACAAACAAAAAAAATGAAGATAGCTAAAATCATGTGACTGAATCTTTACAAATGGCAATATTGTAATCATTACACCAAGTTAAGACAGAGAAGAATAAATAATTTAGCATTAAGCAAACTTCAACTAAAGTACAGTAGTTTCAAAAGATAAACAAATAACAACTAGTAAAACTCAACAAAAATGAGTTTTCCTTTGAAGAAGAAGAAAACACTTTGGAAGCTACTCAAACCACCTTAGTTCTGCTCCTTTTAATGACTTTTTCACACCTAATTTGTAAAACAAGTTATTTTTGGATCAAGGACTTTTCAAAGGGTTTCAGCTGTCTAGACTTTGTGTCTGCATAACCTTATATTTGGAAAAGCCATCTTAAAGTATGGTGATTATATGCTCCAACATCCCATCGTTCCTTTTTTATCTTACTTTTGAAAAATAAGATCACCCATCCAAAAGTCCACAAAGCCATCACTGGCCACAAAGCCTCTTCAGGAACAACAGTCCATGAACAAATGAGTTACCTCTCATAGTAGGGGATTTTCTTTCTTTCTTGCCTCCTTTCCTCATACATTCCCTGTTGCTTTCTATATACAACTGCAGAAAATCCACTTAACCAGAGCCAGCAAGGTCTGTAAGGGCACAGTGAATCCAGTAATGCTTGGGTACAATGAACATATTTGCAGAAGGAATTATCTCAATACCAAAAGTGATGAAAGACAGCTTTCCTAGCTTTTTGCTTTTTCTTCATGGATACATTTCAACTTGGCAAGAGATGGGAAATTCTTTACTCAGACTGTCACCTATGTCTTAGATATTCAGATCTGCAAAGTCTCGGAAAAACATTCACGTCTTACTGCATTCATAGCATTAGCCTTGCTTGCTTCGGTTACATCCACTCTCAGCTATGCGCCATCCTTCCATGCACTATGATGTTTTATGTTGATTCCAGAAACAAATGATTTCCAAAAAGGCTTTCTTAGAACAGCGAGAGAGAAGGGAAAAACATAAAAAGAAAACATACGAGAACAATTTTGATCATAAGAAATTAATTTATCTTCAGAATTGGAAACCATTGCTTGAGCCATTAATGGAAGTCTCTTATGAAGGAGAAAATGTCAATATTTTCTCTCTTTCCTCATGTCAAGATGGGGAAAAAAAAGGGACAAAAGTTACATTTTTTTTTATTTTTTCTTTTTTTGGTACCACATCAGGACATGCTTTATATACAGTAGGACAATCTCTGAATCTGAAAATTCTCAGACAATCTACCAATTACAATAGGCAGTTCTTATCCCCTGATTTGGCTGAATTCTTTGAAAAAAGCTTTAACTGATATTCCAATTCACTTTCAAACGAACTGAAAGAGCATCCCTAACCTTTAGGTCAATGTCAAAGCAAACCAGCCTTAAACTGTTAATATTGTGTGTGTTTTTTGTTGTTGTTGTTGTTTGTTTGTTTGTTTTGTTTTGTTTGTTTGTTTTTAACGGAAAGTACTGGATTAGGAAAACGAGATGATAGTAACTGGATGTACTCTTTATGCAAGGAGCACATAACCTTTAGACTTCAAGATGTACTGAGCCTTGAAGATTATTCTGAAAAAAAATAGGAAAAATATTTTGCAGCTTAGAACCTGAAAATAATGTCAACTGATCATTAGGCTAATTAATTCCAAAAGGATGGAATAAAATATTTATTTATTGTCTTCAACAAAAATAACTCAAGGATTTTTAGGGAGAGATCTTCAGAACCATACTTCTAGCTGTCTGTATGAAACATTTCAACACTGGAGCTCAACAGAGATGTTATCTTAGGTATATTTATAACTAGCCTGAATGTAATAGAATGTAGCTGGTACATTCAACTTAATGTGACATAATCAACAAATTTCTCAACTGAGATTTACTTTATTAAAACAGTAAAATTCTTTCACTTCATCCATGTAATTACTAAATTACATTTTTGGAAACCTTTTCAAACCAGTACTAATGGTTTACTGGCTGTCTTAAGCAACATATACTAGGTTAATTCTTAGCTCTTTAAGAGGTCTATAATGTCAACATACTACTAAAAATATTATGAAATTCCTACATGCTTTAGGATTACTATGAGAAGGCTAATTTAGAATAGGACATCATTATTTACATTTACTGAAAAGCAAGTGCATTGCTAGATGCTTTAGCTAAAAGCTTATTTTTATTAATTGCTTTTTCTATGACTCTGGCTGCATACATTCCATTAGTCTACATGGACATATTAAAAATGTCAGCAACAACTCTAAACTAATGTTTTAAATTGTTAAAAATGGAATTCACTCTCCGTTTACTATCAGGACTCTTAAGAGTGTCTCTATAATAGGATTATTATTTTATATAACATATTAAAGGATTATCTTTACTGCAGTTTTACCAAAGCTATCTAAAACAAATTGCAAATAATCCATCACACCAACTAAGTACAAGTAAAACTTTCCAGAAAACTCTTGACTGCGCATTCCCATAAACAAGTCTCTCTCCTGCACGGAAGGGTTAATAACAGTGGAAATACCTCATGTTAAGTGGATAGGTAGCAGATGACACATGGCACCATCCTGAAACAAACTGTAGCATCATTTACACCCAAACTCTTAGAGAATTCTGACTGCAAACAAGAGAGGAGAACACCCTGCAACTGCCCCGCTCATTTCCTAAGTAGAGGTAATTTAATCAGAGGTTGCTGATTAAACATTTACATAAACTGACTGGGCTACAAATATAAATGACTGCTACCTTTTCAGTCTAGTGGAAAAGTCAACACTTGAGGGTACAGGTGTGTGGTGGGCTGCCCTAACCAGAGCCAAGCACTCACTTGCTCACCCCCCAGCATGATGAGGGGACAGTAAAGGAAAAACAAAAGCAAGAAAATTTGAGGTTCAAGATAAAAACAGTTTAATATGTGAAGGAAAGAGGGGAAATAAAAAAAAGACAAAAAGAAAAAAAATTTAAAAAAAGACAAAAAAGGAAATTGCTCACTGTTTCTCATATGTAGACTGATGCCCAGCAAGTTGTTTAATAAAGGTCACCTTAGAAGCCAAAATTCCTCTTTTTTCCTCTACTCCAGTTTTTACTGCTGAACATAACACTATATGCTATAGAACATGCCTTTGGCCAGCTTAGGTCAGCTGTCCAAGCTGTGTCCCCTCTCAGTCACTTGCCCACCTCCAGCTTACTCACTGCAGGGACAGAGTGGGGAAAAGAGAAAGGTTTGATATTGTGCAAGCACTGTTAAGCAGCAGCCCAAATATTGGTGTATTTATCAGTGCTGCTTTAGCCACAATCCAAAACACAGCATCATCCAGGCTGTTATGAAAAAAGTTAACTCCATCCCAAACAGACACAGTAGAAGGTGGAAACTTTCAGTTAAGAATTGAGATTTGCCAGGTTCTCCTGAAATGCAAACCAAATTTATTCACACATCTAAATTTGATTTACAGCATCTAATTAGAGATAACCCATTCTGAAAACATTAGCTACAGCTCCTTTTAAAATGATACACTAAATTCATGCAAGAATGAACTGGACTGGCAGTTTAGTGCTGCACTTTCTTCATTAAAAAGCCGACTTCTGAACTTTTTCTGTCAAAGCTATAAAGATGTGTTTTCCCAAGAGAAGAACACTAGGCAGGGCAAAATACTGGCAGAGCGTTAAGGTGGATCAGAAAGTTTGATCCACAAGCCCCTGGATCCAGGAACCTCTTGTGTGGGTCTAAATTTACATGCAGGATTTTCTTCTTTGAGAGGTAGCTGGCAAACTGCGTGATTTATGAGACATTGCACAACATCACATACAGAGCTCTCTTATTGCAGGTGTCATGAATCTGAGTTTTGCCAACAGCATAAATTATGGTAGCCTGATTGTTTTTTGGAATCAGAACCAGCTTTTTAGAAAACAGTTTTCTAGAAGCTCTGGATCCAAGATTTTCTTCCTTCAAGGAATGAATATTTCTCATTGCTGTTCCAGAACAAGAGTGGGAAATCCACAGTCCAGGTCCAGATGTGATCTTCAACAACACTTTTCTTTGTCTGGAGCAGCATTACTACTTTAAATAGAATTTTCCATCTTTGCTAGACAGCACAGAGATGAGTGTAAATGTATAGCCAAGAGTTCTTAAAGACCTTTGACAAAAGGGAACTAAGTCAATACTTCACTATCCTCTTAGTCATGTTTCTCTTTCCTCTAAAGTCTGAGATACCTAAGCATCAGAAATAGCATTAAAAATGAAGGATCCTATACCTATGGCTTTGTTCAAACTTTTTCTTGTAAATCGTCAACAGTGGGTTTGAGTCTATATTGGACTGGAAAAAATGTTAAGACAATATATGCAATCTACTTGTCTCTGAAAAAAAAATAATAGAATATATATAATTAAAATACATTAAAATACATTAAAATACATTAAAATACATTAAAATAAAATAAAATAAAATAAAATAAAAGTTTCCAGTTCCCAGTGGTTGAAAAGAACTGATTTTCATCTTCTGACAAAATTTTTAACAACTATTCATCCACAGAGGTGAAAGCATACAGCTTTATCCTGGATAATTCTTTCTCTAAAATGAGCATGAACATTTGTAAAGCATTTTGTTAAGACACGTGCCAACACCAGCTTAAAAGCCATAAACTGAACGGGTAGTTCTGCTACTTTGTTGTAATATAAAAGGTATTAATTGGTTGGGATATGCCTGTGTGTAACAGTCTCATTTCAGAGCACAAGCGCATCAGTGCCTGCCTCAAGAATTGGCTTCAACTATTCCCTACCAGCACTATGATCTTCTATTTCACAAGATAAAAGTGAAAGTTGCACCAATCTTTCCTTAGTTGAAAAGTTCATTCCCTTTTGCTCACTGGGAAACATTCAAAGATACTTTGTACCAGAACAGAGAGGGTTTCTGACACAGTGCATCTTGCTACTACTACTTTTAAAAAGAAACATTCTGAATGTTCTGGGGATGCTCCTGGGTTTTCTCTTCCAACTTGCTTCCAGCTTGCTTTCTTGTCCTGATACCTTTACTAATGCAGAAAAAAAAAAAAAAAAAAAAAAAAAAAAAAAAAAAGAAAGAGTAAAAAAGAGTAAACTACCTTCTGAATAAGAAGGAAGAAAACTTCTAATCCCACCAGGGAGTAGTTAGCACTTGCTTTTTTAAATAGATATACATTTGTCATCAAATCTTCTGCATTTTATCCTCTTCAAAAGAGTATTCTCCTTCTATGGCAGCAACTTAAACAACTATTTTAACATGAAAAGTGGATATATCAAGACCATAAACTCAAATGTCAGATCTGTTTATAATAAACTTCACTAGTGGTTCTTTCAGCACATTCAACACCGAGGATTTGAAGCCCAATATTTGTTGAAGCTTTCAAAGCACTTAGAGTTCCATCGCAAACGAAAACAGATATCAGGTTCTGGGTGACTTCACACATTTTGTGAGTCTTTGAAGCACACAGAAAGGCTACAAGATCATGTCTTGAGAACTGAGCTACATTCTTACTGGCATGAGCAGAACCATGACTGAAACCACCACTACCTCTGTGGCAACCAGGAGCAAAAGAGCAGATGCAAAGTCAGATTTTTCTAAATGGAAAAATTTCTATAGTATGCTGGGGAAGAAATGAGAGGAAAGACCTTGCCTCTGAGTTGATATCCAAAACTTTTTGGGTGATGAATCAATGTTGCAAGATGCCAAGTCAACAGACATGACCTAATGTAACTGTTTCCTCTCAGAGTTTCAAAACAGATTCATTGGCTGTGAATGAGCATTTCCCAGAGCAAGGGAACGTTTGCTTAAAGATCTTGTTTTCAAGGCCTGTTAAGACAATTTCTCACTGAATGTGTAGGATGTGACAGGGGAAACAAAGATGAACTTACATCACCTAGGATCACCTAGATGGCAGCAGCATTCCAGTTTGTTTTACTGTTCCTTATATCCCATTCCATCTTTCCACCTGCTCTCTGGCTTTCTTTCTGAAAGGACTGTTGGGGAGTCTATCCCCTCAATTCTTTTCCACCAAGAAGATTATTCAGTGCAAATAAAATGAATACAAAGACTATGCAAGCCAGTGGATGCTGCAATATCAATATCGGCACTGGCTTAGAACGGTCCTCTTTTATTAGACTTTTTCTTTGTCTGAAAAACTTATCTGTTGCAGTTGTGCTAAATATACCATTGGATGTGATCCAGAGCACAACCAGAGATAACAGAGAAAAAATTAAATTGCAAGCCTTTGGGACTCAATGACTGAGCTTGTGACCACATCTGGATCACTACGAGCTCTCACTAAAACATAAAATTGATGATGAAAATGTATAATGCAGAGGACCTGATGTTTTTACAAAACCAAAGCTATATTCTGGACCCTATATAATTCCCCAGACACCTGGTGATATATAAGGTTTGGAAAAGAGATATTTGGATAGGAAAGAACTATCCAGTTGTGCTTTTGTAGCACTTCCATGCTCTGTCTTCAAAAATCTTCATAATGAGTTGGTACTCATAGGTCAGAACACATAATCATTAACAAGTCTCTGGAGATCGTTGCACCACAAGCTTTTTCAGTTCCTGTAGAAATTCCAAATTTTGGCAACATGAAAGACGCATAAAGACGCATATCCAGCACTGTCTCTGACCTAAAATTTCTACACGATAACTCTTGAACAGTCTAGTATATCGTGCTGAGGAAGCAGAGTCAGCCACATATTCAGAATGTCAGAATAATTAGATTTAAGGAGAAACTCAAGGGGAGAGCCAGAAACATGTACATTCCACAGCATTTAGGGTCGTTGACCTAGCTTGTTTGGAAATACTCCACTACATTCCATCACTTAAGCGATTGGTTCTAAAGGGATTTTGGAATAAATAGTTATTAGAGTGGTTTGTAATAATCTTCTTTTAATGTTGTATGATAGCAACAGCCTAGAGAGCAGCAAAAAGGACTTGACAATTTATGTACATATGTCTTTGTATGCTCATTAAAGTTACTCACAGCTGCCAAGAAAAATGCAAACAAGACTTAAAACTAGTATATTCTTCCAAATAGTTCTGTTTCTGATACATCTTTCTTGTTCAATTTCATTTTGGATGTAAGAATGTTACATGCTATGTTAATAGCAGCTGAAGATTTTCTTAAATCAAAGTTATTGGAAAGTTCTGGGAGCAAAAAGGTTGGAAAATTAGTGAAGTCTTTACGTGAGCCACTTACATCTCTCTTCCTGTTTTAGGTCTATGAATCTTGTCTCCCTTGAATAACATTTATTGATATTGTAGGAGCAGATACAAGCTGTATCCCAAGCATCTTACTTTGACAGCACTGTATGCACAAGATGGAGAGATTCCTTCTTAAAAAGTACATGTGTTCTAGCATAAACTTGTTCTTATAGCTTCCCTACAAGATTATGACATATTTAGTGTTAGGATTTCCAAAAGATTTTAAAAGGTAAGAAAACCTTTCATTTGCTGAAAGGTTCATGAGTGCATATTGGCAAGGCTGGCAAAGTGACTTAGTGATGGACATACTGCATCTGCTTGGCCCTGACCCTATCACATCAAGGAATTTAATTTCTCAACACACAATCACCATGTAGCATCTGGTGTTCCCAATGGAGCAGATCCATGCACTCTTTTATTTATCACTCAGCATATACTGCATTTAGCCAACCTGACAGTTGGACAAATGGACAATTCATTCACTGGAACTACACACTGTGAGGTCAGTTTTATTCATTTAATTGACAAAGATAAAAACGGACCTTCCTATGGACTTAGGTGACATTTCTTCAATTGGCATAAAAGTTTCTTGAAGAAATCAGTAAGACTTCATTCCTAGGTCACAGCTGATATTTCTCTTTCCTATCAATAAAACTTTGATGTTTAATTTTTCATTATGACACTGTTCTCTTCAGAAGATCTTTTCCTTACATATTTGGGAGAAAAATGAAGTTTTCCTAGGCTGCTCTTCAGGCAATGAAGAATAAAGACAAAAAAATCTAGCACTGTGAATAATGTAACTACATGTAAGGATTATACATACATCACATCTAGGAAGAAAATTGAATGTACATATGTAAATATATGTAAATTTTCACAGTAACACATGTATGACAATAAAAAAATGTGTTTCAAAATCAACTGCTATCATCTTTTGACATGAAAAAGGGATAAAAGTTCAATGTTGAAACAATAATCAGAAGGACTTATGATGCATGTGAAAAAAGAAAAACAGCATTTAAAATACACAAGCTTTTGTTAGAAAAAAAAAAAAAAGTCAGATATCATGAGAAACACAGCAAAACCAACTTCTAAATTATGAAGAATTCAAAAGTGAAAAATAATGAAAAATAAAAGTGAGAATGTTAGAGAATGTGTTAATCTATTCTGCCTTCAATGAGAGCAGAGCTAATGCTCTTCACTTTTACCTAATCTGACAGGCTGTTTTTCATTTTGTTTTATGGTTATAATTGGAAATGTACTAAAAAAGGCAGATAATCAATGCGAATTGCCTAATTAAGTGAATGCATAATTAATCTAATGAGAATAATCCCTTTTTATAATGAAAAGAGAATCGTTAAACAATTCAGCTTTATTAGAAACAATGAATTATTCAAAGGAACTACTTTAAAAGGAGGTCTCAATGGTGATTGGTAAAACAGGATTAATTTGAACATCCTGTTGGGTTCTATACTTTCCCATTCCAATTAAACTAGTACAAATGTAAGGAAGAAGGAACCTCTGTACACAAATTTATCTTGAAATCTCAACACACGTACATACATGCTCCTTAATTTTCATTGTGTTGGAGAGAGACAACTGTATACACTTTAAGAGGCATGTTAACAATGCTTATTTATAGCAACAAGTAAAATGAAACCTGTTTTAGTATCACTTTTGTTTCTTTTGTTTGCTTTTAGACAGCGAATTATAAAGGAAATAAGAAAGTTTTGGAAGTAAAACATTTCCACTACATAAACTTCACTGTAATTTTAGGGTCTTTATTACTATTATTTATTTGCTTGTGGTAATAAATAAATAAATAAATAATATATACTGATGCTTCTGCATTTTTCCCTTTACCATTTCTCCTACTCCTTACTGATACGCTTTTTCTCTCTTTCATCTGCTCAGTCTTTCTGGCAGTGTGCTGAACCTCAATAGCTTGTATCATATCACCCACCAAGACTCACACTTTTGTAAGACAATGGTTCTGCACAAAGTTCAGATAAATGGCATATGTTAAGAAGAGAACAGAGTGGGCAGCTGAATAGCTGCCTGCACTTCTGACTCAGAGGGGACTGGCACCCTCATTTGTCACTGGAGCAAGAGCCACTTCCCTTATGAAATGGCATCATGTCTTCAGCATGGAGGGATTTATAGCTCTTCAGCTTTTCCACTTGTTCTCCTTTCAGACATCTCCAAACATAATGAGTTAGAGAAACACTGCTTTAAAGCTAAATCCACATAAATTCAAAGCCAGCAAATTATCTATACAAAACTAATTTTAACACTAGTTTGATCACAGAAATATACTATGGTGGTATTATCCCAAGGAGCAACCAGGAAACTGTTCACCTCTGCTCAAATTTTTGTGGGATCAGATAAGCTGACTCCTGAACTAAATCACATTTTCTAAGAATAGTTTTGGCTTAATGCCTGAATTAAAGCACATTATAATACAAGTGTAAGCCTCTTAAAAGATATAGTGTATCGACAGTTACTTCTCTTAGCTCCAAAAAAAAAAATCCAAAAATTAGAAGTCAAGAAGAACATCTGCACATCCTTGGAGCAGAAATTATAACTGTGTGTATACATGTGCACTCGGAGGAAAATCTTCAGTCCATATATTCATGCTACCCCATCAACACACTGTTGTGTCCCAACAGACCACTCCTTCCATTTGGCTGCTCAGTGAGGTATGTGTTTTATTAGGGATCAATGCCAACTATTTTATTTGCTGTTCCAATATATTCATGCTAAGAAAAAAAAAAAAAAAAGGAAAAAAAAAAAAGAACCCCTACAATACGATTTATATGTAAACTATGGATATATTTCCCTGTGGCTTAATGTTTCGCATATAGAATATGGACCATACCTGTGACAAGGTGCTAAAACAAATTTATGGGATGTAGAGATATACTTAAAGTGTTCACTAGGGACTAGTGTTTAATATTTGGAATGTTCCTGGTAACATACACTAAAGATTCCTGATCAATACAATAAATAAATGTAAGGAAAACTAGAGAATGAAAGGAGAGAGAGAAAGAGATGAAAGTAAGGACAATTTATTTCAAATTTTAGAAAGTCCTATGCCTGAAGTGATAAGAAATAATCTTAATGAGGAAACAATACATCATTTTAATACTGTAGTCTGATAATGAAGAAACAAATACATCAGAGATGAATGATGATATGAATAACCTTGCTTTTAGCTTATAGGCCAACTGAAAATGACACAGAAGGAATACTGCAGGAAACGACAGGCATATTGATCAAGCAATGAGAGAGAAAAAGAAAAAAGTCTAGACCTGTAATAAAATATACACAATCCTAACTTCAATGCCAGAATGGATTGTTGAGACCTACCTTTGAATTTGTATTCAAATAGATTTCCTATTCGCTAAGGATAGGTTTCTTAATAGGAAAGGCTGGAATGGGATGGAGTAGGATTTCAAGAAACAATCTACTTCAACTTTTTCTCATTATCTTGAGATATCATCAGCTATACTAATATCTAATTCAAATAATGGAGCTTATGTACATATCAAATTTATCTGTACAGGCATAAATAGAAGACAATGTCACTAACTGAAATGACCTATAATACAAAATAATGCAACACTGAGCTGCATTCATTTAAATACCATGACACATTCAAAGTAACAATGCATCCATTAATTACGGGAGTCTAACACGCAGAATTTTACAGTGAATAGGATCAAACAGAAATATAATATGTGAGCAATTCAGACAAAGAAATCACCCAAAGTAAAGACATGGTTATTATGTGAGATTAATTTTCCATTTTGGCCACTTATTTTCATTTATCTTACATTTACCACTTAGAATGAGAAGAGGAAATTAAAACAATATACAAAAATATATACAGTGTGCCTATGGTTCCCTACCTTTTTCCTCAACTACAATGAAATTTTTTACTTCTTTCCATATTTTTCCATTACTTCTTCTCCATATTTTCCAACTGGGACTATGTAACTTTTTTTTTTTTCTAGATTTGTCTATTATCAGTAAGAATTAGTCCATAAAGTTAAATATTTTTGGTTCCTTGGGAGTAATCACATCTGGAAATATTTTTTGCACATCTAGCAAAACCAATCCAAACTTATAAAGATACCTTCAAATTAACTGTGTGCTTTAAGCGCATTTATGCCTTAGTATGACAAAGACATAGCCAACTTGTCGAAACCTTTTGTAATACTTATCCATTTCAAGCCATGAAGATACTGGGAACGAGGAAGATTTAAGACCCATAAATCTTTGACAAAAAACAGACACTTCAATATGTAAAACTCATGCGCACTAAAGTAAAACTTTTAGTTGCCCACCCACTGTCAGTCAGCAAAGTTAGGCCAAAACTGCTAATAATGATATTCCAGGCCATGAGGTTTTGACATATGGCAGCAGTCACCTTTCTTCTTTCCCAGAGAAGCAGTGATACTGAAATTCCCCTCATAGGAGGAAAGCTATGCAAAATAAGAAAATCTTCACCTCTCCCTCTGTAGTTATTAACAAATTGAGATGGAGATGAAGTTATACATGGCAGATTAGTTTCTTTCCCTTTAAAGAAGGTATTATGCCAGTAGTACTTTTCAAATCCTTAATCACTCAGAGATTAACGGCAAGCCTGGAATATGTGTGGAAACCCTATCTATCTAAAACATACCATAATGCATGTAGCAGTTGCCTTTGGTAGGATCCAGCTGAATAGCCTTCACGAAGTACTTTTCTGCCTCACTCTTGCGTCCCTTAAAAAAAAAAAAAAAAAAAGGAGAGGGGAAAAGAGGGAAGATTATTTTAACAGTGTGTCACCATGGAGCCATCATGTGCAGTTACAATTTCCAAACTCCAGGCACTAGAGAAAAACAACTACTATTATCGCTACACTTAACCTAAGTAAATATGATTGCTTAAGTGTTAGAGCAAGTTTTGTGGTCAGCTACTTTACGCTGCAGATCTCCAGACTGAGGAAGAAATGTGTCCAACATCATCAATGTCCAAGAAGTAAGGAAATGGCAGAAGTATACTGCAAAAAAAATATATAGTAAAGGGATTTGAGTGAACATGGAGATCCACACTTTTCCAGACATGCATCAGCTAAAAAGGTAAAATCAGAAGGGAGGGTGGGAGGAAGTTTCAGTCATTCCCTTTGGAAAGCAAACAAACAAACAAACAAAACCACAAGAGGTGAAGGGGAAAAGAGTGCTTTGGTTCTATGAAATAACACTATATACATAGCCAACAATAAAGGCATTGCAAATGAAGGAATAGAAATAGAAAATACTTCTGATTTTAATGGGGCAAGTAAGATCTCATCAGAAGTCAGTTCTGTTAATCATAAAACTTAAGTAGAAAAGGTAACTTTTAGAGACGATAGTCAATGTGATGGCAAAGCAGTCAAAAAAAAAACACAGAAACAGAAACAAAAAACAGAAATGGTGTTTTTGTTTTGAAAAGAGAAGAGCAGGAATACTCTAAACCACAGCTTTTCTTGTCACTGAAATTACCAAGCCACTGAAGTTGCACTATGGGGTACAAAGTGCCAGAGCAGAGCCATTAGTGGTGATTACTCTTTTCATAAAAAAAGCATCAACACTGGATTAGCCTAGTCTGATACTCAAATGCAAATCAGCATTAGCTATTTGATAAGATACCTGTGACTTGTTTATCCCTATCCCCATGAAATTAGTTGCTGTGTTTTGAATTATAAAATAGAAGACCTCCAGAATAAAGAACAGTTAAGCTTAACCACTGTGGAAGAAAGGCATTGTGGTGTGCACCTCTCAAGGTTGGCATGATAGTTATTTCACAGATAGAGGCTTTCTCAAGTTTTGTGGTCTGGAAACAGACATTGCATACATCCTGCACTATCCCACAAGTTAACGTAAGAATAGTAACGAGGTCTGTTCATGATTACAGCTGCTCCAGATTCTCAGTATTCCCCTCAAGGGCCTTAAAAACAATTAAATAAAGAGAGAAAGAAGTTCTGCAACACACCAAGAAGTATATCAAGACTAGATTCTATCAAAACCAAGACAACAGGAAAATTTCCAAGAGAGCATCCTGGTTGAGATACAAGCAGACTTATCATTTACAGCATTGTAGTTTCACAATATGAAAGCTCATAGGCAATAAGAGTTTAACCTGATTATTTAGTAAACTTTGGTAAACCATTATACCTTAAGACACATAACTCCAAAGCTTCTGCAAACCAACTGGTGTAATTGCATGACAGAATATGATATCCTTTTTTCTTTTTTTTTTCTTTTTCAGAAAAGAGTACCATATTACATATAGTCCAGACTAATTTTCCCTCATCTACTAGAGTAGTAAAGACACATTTAAAGATTAAATGCATTTTTTTTAATTGCATACAACCATAGTTGAGAACAAAAAGTGAAGAAAATAATCTCCAATTGAAAACACATGGTAAATTTGGTTTAATATAAAATAATTATTCAAATTAAACTAATTGGGGTCGAGGTTTATAATTAAACACTTTTAACTCCAAGATTGGCATTCTTAATCTGGCAAAAGGTACCATGACATATGTAAACCCAGCCTTGAGGCTCGAAAATGACAAGCACCAAGCATATGTATCCGTAATGCTGGCAGAATTAACATTTACAGATTTTGCATCATTGTTTTGTTCTTGTTGTTTTTTAAACAAACAAACATAATTAATTTTAGCTGGTTGCACTCTGTCTCTGTGTCTATTTCTAGAACATAAAAGGACAGTTCATTGAATACAGTCACAAAATATGTAGCTTCTGCCTACAGAACTTTAAGGCCCCAAACATTTGTCAGACATGATTAATTTTCATTTACTATGAAAACCAAAAATATATGAGTGCTCTACTCTTTTTGGCACTTTCCAAATGGCATACTGCACTCAAGTTCAGGCCTGTCAGGAGACCTGGAGTACGTAATGATGACAGGTGCCAGTATACATAGCATCAATAGAAAGACTGTGCTATTAACAGGCCCAAATACTCATTAACAGGAAAAGGGGGGGAAATCTTACATTATGTCACACAAGACATGAAATGATCTGACTACAAATGATCATCACAGCTCCATTTGTTCATGTTGACCATCATTTTTATGTTTTCCATATTTATCAAAAAATAAATAAAATTCTTGCAGAATGGCATTCTGAGGAAGCTTCTACCATACCAGCTTACGTGTCCTCTTTGGTGCCATCTGGCTGCTGCTAAAATGTCAATACCTCAGTATAGATTTAATATGCCGTATTGTTGTGTCAAATGATATAAAATCCAATCATTTGACAGAATCAGGCTATTTTACAATTAAACTTTAGCATATGTATATTTTTTTCAACTATCCAATATATACGTAAACTACCATAACAGAATGTTGGCATTGCGTAGCTACATTAAGATGACAACCCGATCATTGTCACTTTCAATCACATGTAAAATAAAACACATAGCATGAGAGGGGGAAAAAAATCTAGCTTTTAAAGAAAATCCACAAAAATTGTTTAAACAGCTGAAAAGTACCTTAGTGCAGTCTTAGTGCAGGAAGGCATTTTGTGTGCATGTTCACCATTATGTATATTGACCCATACAGATGTATGCATTGAGAGCAACTGGAAACCTCCCAATTTCTAGCAGCAGGGTGTGCAGTTGTATATGCACAACCACATGCTTTGGCAACTTTACAAAGCAAAAAATATAAGTTTACAACTGCATGCTAGAAGACTTATTTGAAGGATAAAAAAAAAAGTTATTCATAAGATTTTAATAGAAGGACTTGATGGCTCTGAGGATTAATAATGGGATACAAAATACTTTTCACCTGTTGGTCACCAGTTCACATCCAGTCCAGGTCAGTAGCTAATGAAAAGGTGCTATCTGACTGCTACTGGTTTGCTCAGGAGAAATAAGTAGGTGGTCCCAGCCCAAACCCTAATGGAGATCCTCTGCACAGAAGCACTGGCATATTTATGGCTTCTCAGCGCACTGAGACATAATGATACAGAAACATAAAACAATGAATGGCAATCTCATTGCTGAGGAAAAAATCCATAACGAAGACAGTTCAATAATCAATTTGGAAGACGGCGCTGACACTCTCCTTATCAGACCTGGACCTTACCCTATAATGAAGACAAACTTTCAGCAGTTTTCCATTAATAAAGAAAAATTCATTCTTTTTCCTGGGCCTAAATAAAGAAGAATTGCCAGTGATTAGCACCTTCCAGAAATTAAACGTAAAGAAGTAAATTTAACTGACACATGACTCTTATAACCTAGCATGCCAGTTGTCCTGGCTTTCAGAAATATCCTGCTCTCCACAAATCATGCAGACTTCAAATCAGAATGGCTGGTTGCTTGCAGTTTCGGCAGGGAAACGGTTAGATGTTTAAATATGAATTCAGGAGGTTGATTTTTAAGACACCTGTTCTTTGTAGAAGTTGACTGCAAGGGGTTTTGCTTCCTTGGTTGCTTCTTCCCTAGAGATGAGACAACGGGTCTGACCTTACTAATATGGTCAGAAAGTTGGTTAACTGGGCATTCCTACAAAAGACGTATGATTAGTATGACAAAAGAAAGAAAGCTAGCTAAGGACAGCTGACAGATAAGTAAAATACCCTGCATTTATCCTTAAAATATTTAAAAACTGAGGACAAATCTACTGTTTTTAATACCCGCCCCAATTTTCCCCTCCCTGTGCCGGCAGACTGTGCCAAATTCATGTTGAGGCAGCTGGTGTGCTTCAGGCTGCTGGAGGCCCAAGGACCCTGAGATGCTAATAAAATTGGAAAAGACTAATACAGCTGAGCAGCTCTGAATAACTCTCTTGTGTAAACTATGATGACACAGTGGCTACTAGCAAGGTGGTTCAACTAGTTAGGTGGTCTCTGCAATTTAAACCAATTTCATATTTTGTAAATATTAATCGTTCTCCAATGCACAAGGGTTTAATCAGCAGAACAGAAACTTCACTCCTCGATATAGTTGCACCATCTTTAACTGCATCACTAATGCAGTTGACTGTCATTCCCCAATTCTGCCCAATTTTTTTGGCAAGCATTCATTTTTTTAATAAAAAGAATTGAATTATGGAAAAGATTTCTTAATAGAAGATTGATTAAAATACAGACACTGAATGCAGAAAAAAGCAGTCATTTCAGATATTTCCTTTTTCCCCTCCAGGATATTCCCCTTCAGTAACAGCAAGTATGCTACAAGAGAAAAAATGTCTGAACTGAACCTGTGGCTTCATTTCAGGTTTCTTCAAATTATTGCAGACCTGTTTCATAAATATTTCCTTTTGCCTTATACAACGTGTCACAGAACAGTAAAAATACAATTTACATGGTGTATAACTGAGTAAATTAGCAATAAACTTTTCAAAAGTTTTAGTTAGTTACATCTTACAATGAGGTCACTGACATACACAAGATCTCCATCCCTCCTCTAACTTAATATTTACAAAATTAATATAATATCTATTATTTAAGCATCTAAATCAGCAGATTCTTCTTTTCCCTCATTTTGCTGTGTTTCTACAGCTCTTTTTTTTTTATTCTGAATTATAATGTGAATGTCTTGCACTACAATTTGTATGTCAAATGCTAATCCCACTTAAGTACATGGGATTTGCATTATTCACATCAAAGGTCCAAAATTTATCTCAGTATCTATACTTCCTGCAGCAGAGACAAATCTTATCTCTTCTTTACCATAATAAAATAAAAACAATGAAACACAGCAAAGAAGCAATGACTTCTAAAGGTTAACATCTGGTCCAGAAAAACACATGTACGTGAGGCAAGATTTGCAATGAATAGTAGTACACATTATTATAAAAACAGGTAGTTGTGGGGAGGCGAAGTTTACAGTCATCCAAAGTCCTTCTTTCAGCATTGTCCAACTAAAATCAGTGTGTATTTACCTACCTTTTCCATGCCACCTTTTCAAAGAAAGTTTTCCTCCCCCATATCCTTAGCTAAGCACAGTAAAAAATTACCAGCACTGATACCCTCAAGTTCTAGCTCTCTAAACTTCAAGAATGGGAGAATATTTTTTCTGTTTCTTGTAATATATTAATCTCAGTGTATAGGAGCAAGAAATTAATTACTTTGGAGGACATTAGGGTATAAATCTGTAACTACTGATGCATGATATTCATCATATGCAAATATTTACCTCAGTAAACATTAGGCAACTTTCTTACTTATTGTCCAGTATGACACATTCACATATTCTTGACCCTGACATCGTGACTGATGCTATCCTCCCCAGTCATTTCACTGGACCAGGGTCCTCACACAGGCACGTCAGAATACCACTAACGTAATCCACTGGGTTACTTTGAGAAATAAGCCTTCACAGGATCAGTACAATGCAATATCTTGATTTAGTTTCACAGAATCACAGAATCATCTAGGTTGGAAGACACCTCCAAGATCACCGAGTCCGACCTCTGACCTAACACTAACAAGTCCTCCACTAAACCATATCACTAAGCTCTAAATCTAAATGCCTTTTAAAGACCTCGAGGGATGGTGACCCAACCACTTTCCTGGGCAGCCTACTCCAATGCCTAACAACCCTTTCGGTAAAGAAGTTCTTCCTAATATCCAACCTAAACCTCCCCTGGCGCAACTTTAGCCCATCCCCCTCGTCCTGTCACCAGGCACGTGGGAGAATAGACCAATCCCCACCTCGCTACAGCCTCCTTTAAGGTACCTGTAGAGTGCGATAAGGTCGCCCCCGAGTTTAATCCTGTATTTGTCCATTAAGTGGAAGTGGTGCACTTCCATCTATATACATCACCCCAGCGCTCCTTTAACCACAGATGTACTTTTGTTGACTAAAAATCCATCTACTAGCCTGACTGAGTTTCTACTAAAGTCAGTGGAATTCTTCTATGAGCCAACGTTATTTTAGAAAGTATTAAGATAAAGTGGGTTCTTGAGTCTACATCTATGGGGATAATTAATGGCATGATAACCAGAGAGCTGAGATTTAAGCACTGCCCATTGACTTTGGTTGGAATCCACTGGAGCTTAAGCATTTTTGAATGTGACATCACTGCTTACATACAGATTTAGGAATCTAAAGCACAACTCATAACTTTACTGGCTTGGGGCATGATTCAGAGTATATTAAGATGATATTTTTTTCAAGTAAAGCAGTATGTATCTGATTAAGAAATAATATATTAGAGCTATTTCCCATCCATTTTCTTGTTTTATGGGTCTCATATCACAAAAAGCATTCTCATTTTACTAAAGCATTCAATATGGTATAGAAAAGAAATATAGGCAGAGTTTTTTTTGGTGGTGGTGGTGGTGTTTTTTTTTCCTTGAAGTGTTTTTTGTTTTTTTAAATATATACTATTTTTTAGTCTTTTTTTTTTTTTGGGGGGGGAGGTGGGGGAACTTGAAGTCTAAAAGCTATTTACTTCATTTTAAATCACTGTTAACACTCATGAAGATTGTGTACAATTTTAAGTAAACCTTTAAAAAACACATTTCATTCCATACTTTCTGATTTATTTACTGTCAAGACCTTTATTGAAATGTTCACCTTGGTCATGAAACTTTAGATTATTTTATTTTAAGAATATGTAACGAAATGTTAAGTAAATTTCCATTTTAGGCACTTTCCTTTCCATTCAGTCTTAAGCCACATTTGATATTTTCTGATAAAGTCATGTATTAATATCTGCTCATATTTCACTAGCCAGCCAGTAGAATACAAATTCACTATCTCCACATACTGTTTTTCACTGAGTCCTATGAATTTCTTCTATGGTAAATTTGGCTTATATCTTGCATTTTTCTATGATTACTGACAAAATTACTACACACAGAGTAGTAACAGGTGACTGGCAGCTACATTCAACCATGTAACAAAACAAAAAGATCTCTCTTTCATGGAAGCAGTTCATCCTGTGTCAGTGGTGTTTTCTGTAACAAGCTTTAAATTTATGTTGAGTAAAGTGAGAAGTTTAGAGCTCCCCTTTTCCTGTCTGCAGGAAGTTAGAAACAAGATAGAGAAGATGAGATCCCTGAAGGAGGTTAGTTAGGGGTTACGTGCCTAAATACCTGCACCAGAGTAATTTACCAACCAGTAAGATGGAGATTTTCTATTTAAATGAAAATACTCAATTTTACAATTAGTTCTGTTACACTTGGCATGCAGCCAAACATATATCCTAAGGGGACTGAAAAGTGTATCTATGGATGCAATATTTATGGCATGCAGCCAACCTCACAAGAAATACACGCTCAATAGATGTCATTTATTGAGATTTCTGTAGTTTGGAAATCTTGACATTCAGCCTGGAGGTGTTAATGCTCCAGATGCACCAGATAACCAGACTTAATAAATAATAAATAAATAAATAGGGCCTATGGTTCTGAAGTCAATAAACATGACTTTCCACATTGAAGAGACTCCCCCATCCCCTACAAACAAATTGCTTGTAAACTGGAAACAAAAACAACTTCTGACATTTTGCAAATTTCAGAACTAAATCCAAACCTTGTGTTTGGATCAGTTTTAACCCCCAAGGAATTTAAAGTGGCAAGAAAAATTACAGTGTCTGTGTCAGACTCAAAGACAAACTGAACACAGAGAAGAAGTGGACATTTCTTGGCTTCTTGGCTCAACTGGATTTCTTAGGGAGGGCCTACTGAAGTATTCTTCAGTATACTTTGTTATTTTGGGTGTTGTGAAATATATGATTTTCATTTAAAAAAAAAAAAAAGTCTTCCTAGATACTGTACTAACAGCCAGGGCATTTAGCCTCCCAAAATGAAATATCTAACAGCTTTGCTTATCTAATCAAATGACCTATTCAGAAAAAGTCTTTTCATAGTTTTAAGATTTCTGTATGTATTGGCATCTATTTATCATTCCCAAAATAAATATCACTAGAAATATATATTTTGTTGTTTTAAAGTTATTAATTATTAAAAGAAGGGATAAACTGTTCTAGGAAATCTTACCTACATTTAACATATAGATTTTCAACTGCTAACTCAGAAGAGAACTGACTCTTCTGACTTCATGGCTGTACTACTTTGCCCATGCTTCCTTCCAATTGGTGTAAGTTGATAGCAATTGGTAGCAACTGAACAATGAAATAAAAAGCGACAATATAACAGAGCTATCCAAATGCAAATTTCCTTTCTGTGTTGGAACACAATAAGCAAGTAATTACAGAAATAGAAACTGTTGAATTAGTCTATTCGCTATTGCGCTACGTTCCCCTTTGCCTATGCTGTCCCATGTCTTTCTGTTCTTCCTACCTTCCATTTACTTCCATGCTGTCACTTATTTGTATTTATTTTGAGATGACTTTCAAGGACTACACCAATTACTGAATATAGTAGGGTACTTGATAGTGGCACTATCTTACTTGATAGTAATTTACCAACTAATCAACAATGGCAGCATAGCTTTCTGGCCTTCTGTTTGTCTGGAAAATAAGCAACAAACAACTGTGGGCAAAAATTTGGCCACCCACTGGGGAGGGAATATTCTGAATCTTAAAAAATGTATTTAACTTCAGTGTCAATACTGGAATGTCACAATCCTGTTTCTTTTATTTTAATTCAAAACACTGCCAGTGTCTATCAATCTATCAGTCTATGTCCTCCTTTCTCACCGTCCCCCTTTGGAGAAAATGTCTTAAAATAAAATATTTTAGATTTTAGGGAACATTCTAGGGTGATTATTACTGAATTTAATATGGTTTGGAGCTGTAACACAGAAATTTTACAAGGCAAAGTAAATTTTTTTTATAGCACTTTGGGTGATTTTCCAAGCCAGTAAAAAACAGAAGATTAACAGCACTGTGTGGAGCCATGTATAATGCAAGAAACACTGTGCATTTTTTTTTTCCAGAGGAATACAGTAAAGCCTGTAATTCCTATATGCAAAATGATAAATGTTACAATATAGGGCTGTCCCTAAGTACATGAGCAATTACAGGCACTGCTGCAAGCTGCGAGGGGTGGTTTGTGGGCTCAACTTCACTCACAACAGACGAAACAAATCTTCAAACCAAATTTATCTACAATTGAAATAAAGCTTCTCAGACTTGAGTGCTACTACAACAGCCATCCATGGCCTGATGGCAGAGGCCAGACATGAGAACGGAGGGCTTCTCAGTCTTCTCTCTAAGAGGAGATTAAAGTGACAGGAGAAAAGAGAATTATAAAA
Organism: Cygnus olor; assembly: GCF_009769625.2. NCBI lineage: Eukaryota > Metazoa > Chordata > Aves > Anseriformes > Anatidae > Cygnus > Cygnus olor. Next base: position 52,822,568 of record NC_049169.1, read on the forward strand.
ACCTTACTTATGTATGATTTTTATTTTATGTTTTTTTAGATGATAGCCAACCCTTTTTCTTCTGGAAGGTCTGTTCATAAAATGGAAAATAAATTACAGCTTATGCTCAAGGCCTCACCTGGCACTGTCATTCTGACAGACTCGTTTTTATCTTAGAACTGGGAGCCTTACAATTTTAAATACTTCACAAAAAATATGTTTTTCTTTATGATACAGCAATAAATTAGCTAAGCAAGGGATGAGGCTCAGGTTCCGTGACTCCAGACTCATGTACTACAAGTAGACTGGACAGGTCAACTATCATGTCCCATTGACAAATTTCTCTTGTAATTTATTCAGTGTAACAAATTAAAGATATGAAAAAACATTGGAAATATAAAATGCTAAAGCACTGAAGTAAGTCCTAAAAAGCCACATATTTCTGAAAAATAAACAATAGCAAAAGCACCAACTTAAGCCACAGACATCTGTCTGTTTTTCCATTATTTGACTAGTTGAGCTACTAATCATGCTTTTTAACCACTGATTTTTTGCTGTTCTAATATGTTATCAGGAAAATTGTAGCCTAGTAACCTTTAATCTTTAGATATGAACATATAACATTATCCAATATAAGGGTTATGAAATACTTGTTACTTATGGAACTGTAAATTCATTAGTCATTCCTTTGGAGCCTTTATGGTCTCTTTTTTTCTGCAGATACAGCAGCACACCAAAGACCACCTGGCATTTCTTGTATCACAACAAGCTAACAAGACAAAAGACAAGTATTTGCACTAAAAAATAAATAAAACAAAAACAACAACATAACTTTAAAAATATGTATTTTATCATTAGTAAATAATTGACTCAAAAGTTTCTATTGCATACAAATATGCAATATGCATGCATATATGCCATTTAGGCATTTCAAGAATCAATGACAAGTTAACACCCATTTTTCTGTGTGTGGTTTGTTCTTGTGTGTGTGTTTTGCTTTGTGTTTATACTATTGATATTAAAATGTAAATTAAAGTTATTACAAGCTGAACAGCGTATTTTGAGTTTTAGGAATGTATATTTACAGTTATTCAGAAAGTAAATTTAACTGAGAATAATTTTGTGAAGAAATGTCACATTCAGCATTTGAAATTATGTTGCTGGACCAGATGTTGTCATCAGCAGGTTTTCAGGGGTGGTGAAGGGAAGATTGTTTTATTTGGATTTTTATTTCACTTTTTCCTTTTATTGGGTTTCCTTAGTTTTGCTTCATTCCATATTTCCAGGTATACACATGCAAAAATTTATGTAGCCTTTAAAGAAGAAAACATTATTTTTTCAGGTTTGTCTAATAAACTGTTAGAAATCGGGCTTGTAACACCCTATACTCTCAATTTTCCCATAATTCTAACCTCAAAAAAAAAAGTTTCAAGAATTTCCCTGTTTTTGAATAAGTACATTTTGTACTATTCATTAAATTATTTCTAGAAGTAAACAAGCTGCTTATAAACACTCTCAGAGGTTTTTAGTGTTGTTCATCTGTGGGGAAGAGAATGTTGAACAGAAAAAACTTCGTGTTTTCTTATGAGGACTTTTCAGACTATATGCATGTTTATGAATGAAATCATCTACAAATAATGTGCACTTATACTGAGCATATAAAAAATATGAGAATTAGCACAAGTAAAATTAAATAGCATAGATTATGCTTTTGCTTGCTATTGTTCATCTCTCATAAAATGCAAGTTTAAAATTTAAATTGCCCTTTGGAACAGTAGCAACATTAGCTACATGCAAAGGGATAGAGATGATGACATGAATTAATATATGTCACTTACAGCATGATTGCAATCATTTTAAGTTTATCACAGCAGATGAATTGTGATTTACCTTTTTTAGAGCTTGGAAAAGGTAACCCATTCCAGTACAAACTAATCCTCCTTTAAAACCTATTTTCAATATAAGAGAATAATAGTCTTTAATATGAAATATGTATCTGTACAAGGGCCTTGACTCAGAATAATGCATTTTAGTAAACTGGAACTAGCTTCAGCATAAAAACAAAGATAGCTACATAGAATCATAGAACAATTCATGCTGGAAAAGACGTTAAGATATCATCCTGTCCAATTCCCTACTCAAAGTAGACTTAGTATTTTCTTTAGACCAGATTGTTCATGTGGTGTGGTTATTGTTCAAGCTGGAAATAAATGTATATATAACATTTTTTTTTCATTGCTAAGTTACTAAACTCATGTAGAATACAGTACCTTTATTTTAAGTGTGCTGGAAAATCCATTATTAAAAGAAAAGAAAAAAAAAGGAAAAAAAGGACATGGATAGGTAATCATGAATTCAGAAAAGATGCTTTTTCATGTTCAGAGATTCTAGTTTGTGTTTGACAGAACCAAGGCCAGACAACATGAATAAAATAATGGTTTACTCTCTAGAATGTTCACTTGTTTCTATGTCTCTGTCTATGAAACTGACAAGTCTTTGCTGCAAGTTGGGAAATGATAGCCTGCTATAATGAGCAAGCTGTTTTCCAGTCTACACACTGGTTATAGGTCAGCCTCACATTTCCTCATAGGAAGGAAAAAAACAACAAAACAAAACAAAAAAAAAACATAAGGTACAAGAAGCTGGTGCAGGTATCTAGATTGGCACTAAGGGAATAAATGCATCATGTCATGAAGTAAGCATTAATATTGGCAACAGACATAAGGGGGCAAAAAACGGGGGTTGAAATTACGCCACTTTATTGCTTTATTGGAATGTAAGTCAGGAAGTAAAACATAGCCGAATTTGTGAACTTCACAGGTTAGATTTTACTGCCTCTTTTTTTTTTTTTTTTAAAATAGTACAATAATACAATTGCCTTTGGCTGAAACTTGGGAACTTGTCTAAAATCCTACTTCTCTCGCCCCCATCCCTCAACTTCATTGACAGAGAAGAATTTTCTATCTATATTAGCACCTACTCCTACCCTTCACTTTATCAAACATCTCACATTTCTCTCCTGGGAAAGAGACAGAGAAGTGTTATCAATAGTTTTGTCTCAGTACTTGCATTCAGACAAAGGACTGCAAAAATTCTGAAGATTTGGTTCCAAAATGCATATGACAGATGAACGGAAACAAGCCTCTAAAACATCTCTCCTCTAACATCTGAAAACTTACTGAAGTAGACTTCTCTCCCTCATAAATACACCGGCTGTGAATAAATGACCATAAGCCTAGGTAGCAAAGTTAAATGGAAGAATAAATCACTGTGGTACCTCATGATCAGTATGGACTGAAACAACTACGCCAAAGGGAGTAGTTCTAGAGCTACTGAACCCCAGGAAAGTCTGTGCAGTCTTGCAGGAAGGATGTCATTTATAGCAATCATATATTTGTGATGGGAACTAATACTAGTACAGGCTAGAAACTAGAAACTAGTCAAAATTCATTTAATGTGAATCATCGAGCAGATGGTAGACTGCAAAACTTATTAGGGATAAGTGACCAACACAGAGATAAAAATTTGTATTATACTGCCAAATCTCTCCATCATCCAATTTTTTTATTGAATGTCTTTTCAGACTTTGTAACTAAAAGAACCAAATAAAATGAATTTGAATACAAAAAAGACAAATTAACATTTTTGTCATGAACGAAATATCCACTTGTGAAATTTCCCACTATCTCTAATTACGTTGTCATCAATGTGTTTTCTTGCGTTTATGAAAACGTCACTACAGGCAAGAAGGACATCAGCGCTGCATTTTCAGCTTATGCTGCTGTTATCAGAATAGACATGAGCCCTATCTGTATGTGTTGCCCTGAATATCAGAAGAAGTGGCAGAAATAAAAGAAAAAAGTGTCAAGAGATGATAATAAACAGGTGTGATGGGAACAGACTACAATTATGGCAGAGTGAGTACAGAATAGCAAGTATGCATTGGGAAAGGACAGACTATTTTATTGGCCTAGCATGGTAAGGGTTTCAGTCTTCAAAGCTGTATATAACTCCTGTCCTTTTTGCTAATGGGACACGTTCTTCTACAAGCATAGTTGAGATCCTTAAGGCAAAATCCACCTCGAATGCATCCTGTGTTTATATCCCTGAAGAAAAGCAAACAGTTCAATTCTACTATAAGGATTTACGTACATTATTCATCACGTCCTTTCCAAAGCTGGGGTATGCCACTGATAGTTAATCCTGTAACTGAACATTCGTAATGAGGGGACAAAATCCAGAATTTCTTTTCAATGGCTCACAATGCCTGTAAGGAGTTATTGGACTTAGGGGTTTTGTTATTTTGAAGAAAATTAAGAGACTTTTTTTTCCCTGAGCAACTGCAAGACCTTCCTTAGCAGGCTTATATTTCACATACACGGAAGTCCAGAAAATGAACAAAACTAACCATAGTGTACAAAGGGTAGAAAAAGAAAGAGAGAGAGAAGGGGAAAGGAAAAACAAAATGGATTTTAATTGAGAAATCTCTTCCTTTCCCCACAGCAATTCTAACAAATTGGAATTTCTGTGTCAAAGATCTAAGAAAAAACCAGTAATACTGTCTTTTTGATACTATTCTTAGATGCAAGCTATGAAGATATCTGCTGGAAAAACAAGGTAATTTAGGTAATTCTGCTGTGTAACCTACTTAGAGTTCTATTCCAGAGGAAGGTAATCAGTGAGTGCATGCATTTGTGAGTATCTGGGAAATTCTAACAAGAACTGGAAATCTTTTAGAACAATGTTTTTCCAGAGACTGAATTTGACAGGGACTGCGAATATAACACTAACAGCTTGACTTCTAGCTCAAGCTACAACCTCTCATCAAGAGAGTTTTTATAAAACTATTCAACATTAAGTGATAAGACCAAAAATTTTTTAATTCTTTCTAATTATGTTACTTGTTGCTCAGATAGAGGCCTTCTGTTCTAATCTCTCCCTCTTTTGCAAATTCAGATACTTTTAGCAGCAGTGGATCTGCTGAAATTAATTTTGAACTGTTTTTCTTGACTTGATCTCTACCCTGTGTCCAAGGACATATTTTGCTTAAGGATTGGACAGGACATAAACAAGGTCAAAGTAAAAGCTTATAGCTGGTGAAAAGTTGAGTGAAAAGTTGATTCAGGCTCAGGCACGCTGACTGAAGAGCCATATAAAGGTGTATCAGTAGAGCATAGAAAGGATATATGAAACAAGTGGGGTGAACAATTAAAGCAAATGTGGAAGAAACAGACAGGAAAGAGGATACTGTCAGAAAAAAATACGAAAGAAGTGAAAGGTAGTTTTAAAACAGGGCTATTTTAGTCAATAGAACAGAAAACGCTTTTCACCTTAAAAATGTGTGAAAATCAAGGAGAGACTAGCACTCTGCTGTAACTATCATGGGGCTAGTCTACCTGGAGCTGAAAGTTCCTCCTTACTGAAAAGGCAGAGTAGATTTTGAAGAAATTAAAAAGTCCAACTCTTCTGATTTGCTAGAAGCAACTTTTAGACAGGAGTTGTTTATTTCCATTTTGCATGCTCAAAGAGACACTTCTAAAGAAGTGTAAATTCAAAGCATGAGACATAAGTTGCAAAGTACGGGACACCCCTACCTCTGCCACGGGTTGTTACAACAGCCCTGGGTCAAACACTAGATACCTTTTTTGTATTTATATCATTATACCTGTGACCTAACTACTGATAAAGAAGGCCCTTTTAACCAAATATTATACAGTTTCAGTGCTCTAACTACTGTTTTATTCCAGCACAGAGGAGGTGATAGTTCAGGCATGGGTACAATGTTTCACAACAGAAAAAACATACACTATCAAATTCCTTCCTTAGCAAGCATAACTGGAACACTACAATCAGTAATTTTCAGGCCAAAGTCTTCCTGTCCCTTCACCTTACCTACTGAAAAGGCCTGGGACCGACCCCCAGCAGTGCTGATTAACTCACCGTCAGGGCCAGCAGTTTCCCATAGGTGAGATGTGCTGGAATGTGGTCGCTCTTGGATCGCAGTGACTCCACGTACCAGTGCTCCGCTTCTGGCAGCCGGCTCATTCTCATATATGCTTCTCCTATAGGGTGAAACACATGCTAGTGAGAATGCCACCGAATTTTCAAGATTTCCACAGATTTATCATCTCATTTATAATTTTCTGTTTATTAAATGGGCAGAGATCTTGGAAAGGGTGAAGTGCTTTGAACACCTGCAATGAAAAAATAATAGTAAATAGCCTTACAGACACTTGAGCGAGGAGATTCTAAGTTATGGCCTTGTTAGGGCTGAAAGAGCATGGTTTAGATGAAAGGCTTGTTGGAACAGAATTGCAAGAGAGAGCTCCAGCTGTGAAGTTTCAGCCAGAAGTCTCTAAGAAACAGAATTTTTATCGTATCTACTATAGAAAAGTTACTTCTTTTTCATCAGTCTACATTGCACAGCATGGAGCAGAAGGAATAATACAGAATGAGCTTGCATTTAACCATAACACACCAAGAACCTAGATCTAAGAAAAAAAAAAAAAAAAACTAGTCAAGGTTAAGAAAACAGTCCTGAAAGACTGGTGGGAGAACAAGACAAAAACCCCTAATCTCTGAAGATAGTTAAATACATTCATCTGCCACAATTAGATTAAATTAGAATACACCATCCATAATTTTAAAATTGCTAGTCTTAGGAACTCACGTATGAAATGACCAAAATTAGACTTTTTTTCAAAGTAAAACCCCTCAATGTAAGAGGCTGAGGAAGGCAATGTTGAAGAATGTGCTGTCAGAAAGCCACACTGTGGTACAGATAATTGTAGGCTTTAAGTTTCTAAGAAAGGACTTCTCATGCTGAAAAAGAAAGGCTCCAAGAAATAACACGATCAAATTTCTCAAAGACTGGAAGTAAGCAGTATCAACAAGTAGGTAGTGGTGAAGAACAGCTGCTTTCAGATTAATATCCAGCACTGACACAGCTCTTTTGCAAGGGCTCTAGATGTAAATATGCCCCTGCCCAACTGAAGGACTGAAAAAGCCTGCAGCAGTCAGGATTTCACCATCTCACCAGATGATTCATACCAAATAATTTTTCCCCAGAATTATTTATATTTTCTGTTCAAGCTTGAGGCCAACTATTACACCTCCAAAACTCAGAGAAAAAGGTACCACCAACCCGCTCAAAGAGGCAAAATTGAAAGACCTCTTACCATGTGAGCTAGTACTATTTTTTTTTTAACAGACACTAGAGAGAGTTTTCTTGATTAAAGAAATTTGGACAAGGCCCAGTTAGATTTTGTTGTTTGCTTGTTTCCTACTTTTGTCACCATAAACTTGGCAAAATGTGGCACAGAAATTTGAGTTTCAGGAATTAGCATGGTGTAGAGTAAGAAGTCATGCTGTCCAAGGCTAAGGGGAGCCAACGTGAATTTTATCAGAAAATGGAGTTATTTCAAAAAGGGGCACAAGCCTATTAAGCTAGCAAACCAGGATTTCTAATTCAATTGTCTAAATAGTATTCTATACTTGCATTGGTCTTGGATATCTGATTAAATACACAGAAGGAGCTGATGTTTCAGTCCCAGCAGTACCCAAGTGATTCTATCAAAAAAATTCTATTTAAAACAAAAACAAACAAACAAACAAAATAAAAAGGCAACACCACCAAAATAACAAAAAAAAACCCTAAAAAAAAAAACAAAAAACAAGTCAAATAAAAACAAACAAACCAAAAATAAAAGCAGGAAAAAACACATGAACACCCGTGATCAAATTCATCATGTAATTTTTTTTCCCACTATGTTGGCACTCACAAATAAGTAGCATAACATTATATTTTATTATGCGCAAAACAAAGTCATGAAGTCAAGTGTTGAAAGACTGGAAAAAAACAGAAGTCAAGCTATACACTCCCTTTAGCTCCTGTCTCTCTGGATGTACGCTTTATGGCAGAATGTTTAATTATTTGATTGCCTACTATTTTTCCCAGAGGCTCCTGCTTCATTTAGCATACAGGAAATGAGGAAAACATATTGCCTTTTTTTTTTATTTTATGTGGAAAATTTCAGCCCAACCTGTTACAGCTTGGCAAAGTTTCAAGCAATTAGCAACAAGATCCTTTAAAAAGAAATGTAAGCAGCCATAAGAGATGGAGTTGTTATCTGCTGGTAGTATGTGCTGAATGCACTGCCAAATTTCAGAAGGATCCAAGACTCTCATCTATTTTTCATGATGCATTCTGATATAGGAAGAGATTAACATCTTCAGTGCACTGGCAAATTCAATTTTTAATAGGTTTTAAGAGCTCAGCTACTTTACGAGCTAACCTCCTAAAACTCTGAGGGTATTTCTGAGCTGTGCCTCTAAAAATGAAGCATTGACGATATGTCAATCTAAATGTCAAACTGTAGAAAAAGAAATTTTGTTCCCTCAAAGTCTTTACAGGGAATTCTCTGTATGTGAACTTTTTTTTTTTTTCCTTCCTGAAGAGTCTGTTTTGTGCCCATAAACCACATGATTTGCTACATTATAGGTGATTAAAATGTGTCATTACAATGGAAGGAAGTACTGTTGGAGGGTCTGTTATTAATTTCCTTTTTCTAAATGATTTAGAAGGACACTCCTGTTTAAAAAGAAATCATAATGATTTGAAAACTGAGTAAGGCTCTGCAACCGCCATACTCAAAGACAAAAAAAAAATCTAGCAACTGTTAATCGAAATGTTAATTAAATCAAGTGATTTTATTTGTTAGACTAATGCAATTTTATTAGAAAGCTTTTCATCTGTAGATAGTTTTCCAACAAAATTACAGAGAAAATATGTATGGCTTGAATTCCGTCATTCAGGATGTATTTCTATGTCCAAGAACGATTAATATAAGAACAATAATTGTCAGTTACAAGTCTGAATTTTTATAATGTTGCAACATAAATGATTTAGTCATTAGGAAAATAGTGGACCCTGTGTTGGCAGAAAGTATGCAAACCAGTGGTACACGTAAAGAGGTTTCAGAATTTAACAAGTATTTAATTTGTAAAATCTTTCAGAACTCATGCTAAAAAACTGAGATCAAACACACACACACACACAAAAAAAAACATTAATGAGATTTGTCAGGTCTATAAAGTTCAGGAAAGTTGCATTCTACTTTACCATTAAAGTTAACAGCAGCAGAGAAGAAATTCAGGGCAGTGGTAACCATAAGACAAATCGAGAGTTATCTCAGTTCCCTAACACGTATCAACATGCAGCCACATGCAGCAGTGCCTGCACAATAAATGGTGGCAAAAAATTCAACAGCCAACTGGAGCAAAAGGAGACAAATCAGTCATTCAAAAAATGTCTTGTTTTTTACAGCGTTGTTTATACACCCACTTTTGCTACTTACACACTCATATCTTAGCCTATTCCACAAGGAGAAACATAGATAATTAAATTGTAGCTCTTATTTACTAATATAATACAAGAAAGCACATTAATATGAAACTTAAACCCTATTTAAAAGACTGTACATGTAGTTCAATAACACCTCCATTAATACTTTATGACAAGGGAATGAGTAATGGACTCTTTTAACTAGACTTATACCATTGTAACTAAAATTCTGGTACTCAAATTGATTTTCTTTGCAAGAAAGAGAGATCAATTGCAAGACTACCATTATCCAAAGCAATCTTTCTATATTTCTTCAGATTCCTTGGGACTGAAAAATTTTCTTTCAAAATACTGCATAAACAAAAAATGCTAGAATTATCCCAGGATAAATGAATTAAGAATAATTAAAGAATAATATCAATAATAATAAATATTAAATATTGATATTGAATAATAATAAGAAGAAAGGATCAGCTCACTACCAGCTATTTCCCCAGGAACATTAACTTTATACTTGATAATGAAGTGGAATATGAGCTTTATGTAAATCCTCCAAAAGGAAAACACAGAAGATGAGGTTTGCTATACGCATTGTATATTGTTAGAAGACCATTAAACACCATTTGCCTGAAAGAACCTTATATGGTTATACATTAACCTCCCAGCTACTGATTTCTGATTTTCTTGGTGTTGGATGCACTGCAGATAACATCATTCTTTCAGTACCATGGCAGCCAGACCTCTGCAAAACCCAAGCAAAGGCCATCTTCTTGCAGGGAGCACAGTAGACTTATAGATGAGTGAGTACAATGAAACTATGAATGTAACAGCACTGTGCCACGTACACATACTTTCAGATTAAGAGCATAAATTCTTCTGCGGTCCTTCTCTTAGGATTTCAAAAGATATTGCTGAAAAGACAACTGAAAAATTCTCTCTCTAGGGCAGACAATGCAGAGTAGATGTGCATATGTAGTTATCTGCCACCAAAATTTCTGGATGGTAAAAATGTAACACAGAAAATCCCAGAAGAGAGTTTGGCATTGACAAGAGCAGATCTCAAAAGAGAAAAGACAACGGAGGTGCATTTTAAAAAGGAAAAGGTCTATCATATACCTTCAGTCAGGATTTAAATTTCATTTTTCCACTATTTCTTTGGATTGGGAATATAAACAGGTTGCCTTAGAAAAAGATGGAGAGGTCTATGACCCCACGTACCACAATGGGTCTGTGTCTTTCATAACACAGATGTGCAGTCCTCCTGTGCAAATTAAGGCCACAGGTGCTCTTGCCATAAATGTACCTCTCTAGATACATAATTTCCTTCTTTTTTTATTTTTCTCTTAGGTATCAGTGCATACAATAACATAATAAATCTAGGAGCATAGTCTGATGTTATATTTTATTGTTCAAAATACACTGCACTTTTCAGTCTTGGTGATAAATATGCAGTGCATGTACATCTCTGAAACAGATGAAGCATGTGAGCTTAATGAGCATCAAGTTCTGCATAGACTAAGCATATTCAATTTTTTTTCCCTTTCACAGAATAACCTCCTTGAAGATTTCAAGGAGTGCATTGTATTTTAGGAGGGTTTTTGATGGATGGGAGTCAATCCACATTTACTTTGGTTGAGCAGATTCTTATAGTTCTCAATTAGCCAAAGCAAAGCCTTTGATCTGATTTAATTAGACCAGTAATCTACTTTTCAAAGAAAATACCTGAAGTGGAAAACAGATACAAATGAAGGGCAAAATAAAATAAGTTGCAGCATGGAACAGCGTGGACTTAGCACAGCTGTTTGTTGTTACACGAAGACTTCCAGTGAAGGAAGCAAACTGACAGAAACGGAGGCCCTGAGCTCACCTGAGACAGATAAGTTCATTTTCATTTCCCAACAGATGTGCAGCCAGCAGTAAATTGTAAGGTACAAACTGACTAAGAATTAATAACTGAACAAGCGATTGTACTCTTTTCTTGCCTTTTACTTTACGTACACATATTTTATACATATATTTCATTTTATTTTATGTTTTATGTTTTTTTCAGTATAACATGGACATTATGCCAGAACAGGTTTCTTTAAAATACTCTTAATAGAAGCACTTTCTATTACGATCATGTCTAACTTGAATCCCTGGAGTCCAGTTTCAGTATTGGACTATATTTTTAGCCTACAAATGTTATGTTAGTATTTATTTTCATACAAAATCCTGTATGTTTAAAATACAAATACATTCTTGGCCCTTTCAGAATATTGTCTAAGCATATTCAGGCATTTCACAAGAAACTAAAGATCAACAGTCTAAAAAAAAAACTGGTCTCAAACACTGCATGTCCCACCCACTCAGCAACTCACTGCTGTAGCCTTCATACCCAGTTTGAATCCTTCAAACAAAACAAAGTGAAAAAACAGGAGACAGCTCAATCAGCCCAGAGATTTACACTCAAGCTTTGGACTGCAGATATGAACTACAGTAGTCTGCAAAGTCTTGGACAGGGTTAGGGTTAAAGCAGCAGGATGGTGCTTGAGGGGGAAAAAAGAAGCAAAACCTTTTACACCCCTTACTACTGGAGTGGACTCCATTCTCGTTCTAGAACATGAAATAAGATATAAATATGAAAGAAAAAAAACAAAACAAACAAAAAAAAAACACATTTTTTTCCAACCAAGACAATCTTTCAAGAAAAAAGTGTTTGAAATGCACATTTAGTAAGCAATTATCAGGAAATGTTTGTGAGATGCGTAGTGAGTGCATTGATGACTGGAGCTCAGACAAGTGTAGGTAACATGCTCTGCATAAGTTATAAAGTGGGATACACATTTCACAGCTTAATCATCTTTGGCTCTTAAAAAGTAAGTCTTGCACAGTATGAACTGTAAAACTACACCAACAAAAGTGTTTCTTGGAATTCTAAACAATATCTAAAAGTAATTCAATAAAAAAACATTTAATGGGAGCAAGGGGCAAATGGGATAGGAGCCTTAACAATGTTAACAGGTTTGTACAAACAGCCACATCCACCCCAAAGCATAATCAAATAAAGTGATAGTTATGTTATAATCATCAACACAGAAAGTCTCTCTACATGCTAAGCCTTTATACTTATGATGCAAACCTCTGCACCAGATGTAAAATCTGGCTCCCCTTTCCTGTTCTGTACCTGGCTTTCACTAGCGTATGATTTGTTTTCTGTCCATGTGCAATGTAGCAGATTAGCAAGAAGAAATCTAAACTGTGTCATTAACCATATTCACTCCTGCAACGTTAGTTTCTTCTTAACTTGCATTTCTCTCATCAAAAAGGTTTGCAAGACTTTGCATTAAATGCACTTGAAAATAGACGTTCAGATGTTAGTTGGCAAGGACAGATGAAATGCGATCATGACGTTTGTCTTTATGACAATATCTTCCCAGTCTAATCCTGAACAATGTCACCCCAACATCTTCTTACTGTTCAATATTAAAATAAAGCCCCCATGCTCCACCTCACACCACTTCATTGGCAAGGAGTATGAATTACTGTAGCAGGTGGGCCAATGTGGTTTTAAAAGCAATGTAATACAATCAACTGTACAATATCAGATTTCAAGAACGCAAAAGACATCTAGAGTAAAGGCTGATCCTTAAGCAATCCTAATATTGGCATTAAAGTGTTCAAGATCCCACAGGGACCATTTTATCTTTTGACCCCAGGTTTTAATTGAAACTTTAAACAAAATATATTACCTATTTAATGGAGCTGAGCTGGTCTCTGGCCTTTGTAGTGCATGTTGTCATGCCAAGCAAATTAATCTGTGTAACCTTAGTATGTACTTTTTCATTTACATCAAAGAAATATGACATAGAGAAAATAAATATCAAGCCAACCCTATACAGCCTGTTGAATAATTATTTTGATTCTAGTTTTAGAGTTTTAATTTTTAGCTGTTTGGTGTTCTTTTAGGGAAAAAAAAAAAAAAAAAAAAAAAGGTTTTACTTCTTGGTACAAAGCCAGAGAAACATATGGTTTCCTTAGCTGAGTTGTTGCACACCTGGCAAAATAAATCACAGCAACAGGAGACCAAAATCTACCCTGCAACTTTTCATATGCACAAACTTAGAACATTTGATGCTGGTCTTCTGGCTCTGCCTGTTGTACAATGAATAAAATGCAAAGTCAAATGGATGTCTTGCTTCTTGAAGCCCAACACTTCTTTTTGTTCAGGAGACAAGTTACTCTAAGTTTTAAGAAATGAGAGTCAGCTGGGCAGACTGGCACACTGGGGGAATGAGCTCCTGGGTCTGGCAGAGCAAAAGGCCAGTAGAAACCAGTGCAGGAAAAGAACGGTAAGACAAACAGGGAAAGCAGGTGGTGTAAAGGCTTAACACTGCCGGAGTGCTAATGCTACCGCTCTTGGAGTGCTGGAGCTCCAACCCTAATTCAGTTTAAACAGTTCATCTCCTGCTTATTCTACTTCAAGTATTTCATCTGCACCATGCAAGGAAAAAAGCCTCCAGAAAATCTTCAGTGAAATAGTTATCTGAAATTAGAGGAAGCACTGTTTTCTTAGACCGCATACCAGTACCTAACACTAAACCAAGCAGACCCATTGCCAGAGACTTGGAATACATCAATTATAATGACAACTGCAGTAGGTAATCCTCAAACTGTAACTATTCTTGGATTTCAAGATAAGCCATGAAGACCCTTTCCCCATGTCTTGTGGAGACAGGGAAGGACCCTTCCTTCCTGAACAGGTGGGGAGCGCACCCCAGGTTCTCCCCCTTCCTCCCCAGCAATGAGCACATGGTGAGTTGGCACAGCTCAGAGGCAGCTTCATGCAGCACTAAGTATACGAGAGAGGACTGGCCTATTTCAGTTCCTCTAGCCTCCTGTTTAAAAGAAAGAAGTAGGCAGGCAAGTTTATGCAATGCTGTATATCAAAGGGAGTGTTATGGTGAATGTGTTTATAATGTTGTCTTCAACAGGAAAACAGAAATAAACAATCCAGTCAGCCTTCTGTTGCCCAGTGGTACAGTATGAATTGCAGAGTGAGGCAGTCCTGATAATGGATGTGTTTGCCTTGTTCCCGTCACACCCAATGTAAAGAGGTGACTGAATAGGTGTTTAGGATATACCTCACCCAACTCAAGCTAGCAAGTCTAAGCTAGTCATCTCAGCTCCTTTTACAGAAGTATGCTTGCAGATGATTATTCATATAATCTAAAATAGATGTTTAAGACCGATGGGCTAAATTACTCCCCGGAGGTATCGTTTTCGTTCCACGTCATAAAATGAACACAGCTACCTAGCTCTGACTTATCATCCAACCTTTACACCATTACAGGCAAGGGAGAACAATCAGCCCCAATGCGTCTAACTGCAGTCATGTGAGATAATGTAGACACATCCAGGACAGCTTTAAACAAACCTGCTGTTAACAGAGTAGCACTGAGTTCAGCTGAAGTCACCATCTGGCTCTTTACCTAGCCTCTTGGATTACCTTTGTAGTAGAGCCAGTAAGCCACACCTCAGCAACAAGTGCGAAGCAAATTCTGGCTTCCCTGCAAAAGCTGCAATCACAACAGCAACTCAAATACAAATATATATTACATCCAGGGGAAGTGGTACTTTACAGATCCCCAAAAAGCCTGTTGCTCTCTGCAGTAGCCCAAAAGGGGCTAAGATAAGCTCAGCTGGCCGTGACTTGTTATGCCACCAGGATATCCATGGCATGTCAGTGGCTGCCTAAAGGAAGCAGAACCCAGCACATGTGCTGAGTGAGCAGCGTAGGGAGGACATGTAGCAGCAGCCAAGTCCAGGCAAAGGACTGAGCTGGTCTTTATGTTCACTGTCGCTTTGTGAGTTAATAAATGCAAATCCCAGGAACAGAGTGAACTTGAACTTTGTGGACTGAGGAAAGGATAAAGGAAGCTGAGAAAGGCTTTCTGAACCCAAAAAAGTAACCAATGGGAAAAAAGTAAAATAGTAAAGAACTTTTTAGGTCATCATGATTCTAAAAGAATCATCTATTCACAGGAAAGAAAAAGGGTGATGCAGGTCTGTTTTGTAATGAAACAACCATGATGTGGGAAACAGCATTGGTTTTCATTTTGTAATTTCTGTACTTCCAAGGAGCACTTTTATCAGAATTATGAAATATTTATCTGCACTAAAGAGGGCAATCAAACTTCTGAGGGATTGCTTGGAGCACTGTAGTACATCAAAAGTCACTACAGGACACCAACAGTAAGCAGATGTTTAATTCTCACAGAGTGGTGACTGTTGATAACCCCATCACATCTATCAGCAAATGCTGATAAATAAAAGTGATACAGCAATAGTTCAGCTAAGACTCTATAAGAACAAGAGTATGTGCATTAATCAACCTGAGCATTTTAGGAATTTTAGCCATTTGCATTGATCTGATAAAGCTCAGCATTTAGGTAGAAGTAACTGCATTGAACTGTATGAACTGCTAAGAAAGTGTTTATACTACTGCAGACTTTAGATAATTTGTCACTCTGACAACCATTTAGTTTAACATTTACAGAGATTTGCAAATATGGACCATCCTTTATAACTAGGGTTTCAGAATATTATTTCCCGTGCCCAAGAACTTGTAAAGAGCTAATAAAAGATACATTTTCTAAATAAGTAAAGAGCAAGCGGTGCTTCCTTTGACAACTGTGTCAACCAACACACTCTCTTGCATTTTGAACATTGGGGAAGAGAAAAAAAAATAACCTTTCCTGTTGATCTTAATGGTTTCTAGTTACATTTTTTATTGCTCTACTTCAAAATATTTCAAAGGCATCTTATGACTCTTCAAATAGGAGCTTACAGAATCTACTGGCCAGAAGCTGGGGTTAGTTAGAAGAACTGCATGCCCCTTCAGAGATAACTCCACTTAAAACATCTCTGGAACAATCAAGAACCTGTCCTCTTCTTTACAGATCTGAATAATACAAATAATATATATTTTCTTTTTCTTTTTTTTTTCCTGTTATCTGTTCAAGGTATTCTTTGTAAGGATGTGTCAGAGAATTTGAGGAGCTGAAGTTAAACTGAAATCATAAAAACACCTCACAGTTAAATTAATGTTTCTTGTAGTACTCAAGGGACTCTGCTAAAAATTTTAAGAACAGATAGGTTGGTCCTATAAGAAAAATTCTCTCATTGCAGACCTCTTCCTAATCACAACCTGAAAAAATGTGTTTTCAAGGTTTACAAGGTAATTTAACATCTAACGCCCATACTAAATTACGTTATGCTATAATGAAGGTGACTTTTCATTCCATTTTCTAAAAAGCAAATGCAAATTCTTCTTAGTTTCAAAGTTATATAAATAAGAGTTTAAAAAACCTGAATTGCACATGAGGTCTCCAAGCTAACTGGACAAGAGACTAATCCACGCATTCTAAATGTAAAAGTGCTTTATGGGACACTCTTAGATATGGAGCCGCTATATGCCCCAGTAGCTGATAGTCTAATCATTTATTGTGCCTTTTCCAGCATTGCATTTGCCAGCACTCTGAACCTGGTTTGGCTAGCATCTACTGAAGGCAAATTTTTTTTTTTCATTAGCTAACTAATTTGAGCCCCAGTTGCCCGGCTATGGTCTTTTGTTTCACCCTGCCCTACTTCACAAGTGCCTTTCTGAAGCACTAACACCACACTTACCCATCATATTGTATAAGCTCTGTGGTGCAAACTGTCTTGGCATTTTCTGTATTGCTTCTTTGTAAACCGTAAGGGCATCCTGAAGAGACACACAGGTGGGACAAATCATTAGTAAAACACCAGTTTCAAAAGCAGCCTTGTATATAAATTAAACAAAAACTATTCTCCCCAAATGAGGGGGTACAGAAGAAGAAAGCACATCTGCATCATATATATCACAGCAAGCTCACATTTCTCATATACAAAAGTTTTACCAAATTCAGTGAAGCTTATTGGCAAGAGATCAAATTAGTTGCAATCAAACATCCCCTTTCCCAGGTGAAAATAAAAGGAACGTTTTTTTAAACCCTTCAAAGACTCACAGGTTTATAAATATACATAAAATTCTATAGGCTGGTAGACAATATGGAATAATACTAAATGGCAGACAAAGGATTTTCAGATGACTGAGCTACAGTAAGTGATGTAAAAATAAAGAAATCATTATCTACCACCAAGTAATAGCAGAATATAATCCACACAACTGAAATTCTGCTACACAGAAAGAATGAGATGGACTATAGATAGAAGTGCCAAAACTGTATTCCTTTCACTAATGTGCTGTGAATTATTTGATCAAGTATTTATGACTCATTCAGTACTTAGGATGCTTACTGATTTATCTGTTAGCTCTGCACCTTTTTCCACATCATCCCATCAAAAAGTCACAGCTTGTGAAGGCTGAAATATGCTTGAAAAAATCTAAGTGTATGACCAAGCCTGGGCCAGGCTGCCATGACCACCAGGCAGAAACCTGATGTTTTAAATTCTTACAATCTCTTGCACCTCCCAGGCATTCCACTCCACCTCTACACTCTATCGGCCGTGCAGGCAATATGTTGCTGTTCTCTTATCTTTATCGATGTATCAGCTCTCTGTGCCTGTGTTTTAACCAAATAGTAACTGCCATCTGACAGAGCTGGATTCAGCAGACAGATGACAGAGAATCCATAGGGCTTGTGCATGCCTAATCTTAAACAGCTGAGTTAACTGTCACAGTCAGAAAGAGTTATATGGATCAAAACCATGTGTAACTCCTGCTCTGAAGTATGCTCAGGAATGCAAAAAAGAGAACTACTTTCTTTCGAATACTGCAAGAGGTCAAAACTCAAGCAAATGACCAGTTTTAATAATTTCACTAGGGAGAACGGAGAGGAATCACAACTGTCTCAAGTGCACACATAAATGAGATGGGATGGGGTTGAGTGCAGTGTCTGACTACACTTAAAAAATTCAATCTCTGTAGCACTTATGTCAAGTTATCTGAAAATAGCACACACTGGAATGCTTCCAATCACTGACGTTTTGAATTGTTCCAAATAGATCTTATTTTTGGAGACTCAGTAGCAACCATAAAGGCTTTTTAATAATTTAAAAGATGGTCTACTCTATTTTGAAGTAAAAAGCCAGTACACATTAGCTCAGCTGATCCTTTTCATACCAGCAGCGAGGGCAAAGCCAAAAAGAATGAATTAGCACATAACAGATGTAATCATTGCTAATACTGATTCTGACACCAGAACATCACACTGCAAATTAACATCTTCACACCCATGGCTGTAGAGTACAAATACTCTCTGTAGAGAATGCTAATCATTTGGTGAAATTCACTCAGTTGGTCCCTGTGTTGTATTTTGAAAGTCTGGATGGAAGCAATAGGTATTATTTCTGTATGGAGATTTTATAATATTGTAGAAGAATCTGGAGTGTTACCTCATAGTGTCCTTGTTCATGAAAAAGTTTTCCTAAGTTATAAAGACAGCTAGTAACAGAACTTTTATGAGCATGAGGATCCTTCAAATTTTCATCAGGGATCTCTGAACACTTCAGGAAAGTCCTCCTGGCTTCCTCTGTCTTCCCTTGGTTCATTAGGATGATACCAGTATTTAAATAGGCAGCTGTGAAGATGGAAAGAAATGTTATATTTTAATAGGGTTCCGTTATGTTTTACTTGGTCTTCAGCTTACTTTGAAGTAATATCAGAAAGCAATTCCATGATTATCTAATTTGGCTTTCATATAATATAGATCAATCATTGGTGCAAAGAAGAACAGGTAAGAGGTGAAAGTTCAGAAACAAGGAAAGAAGAGTGACTACAAAGATTGAGGAAAAAGAAAAAGAAACGCTGACTAAGCAGTGTGCTCTGCTTCATTCCTCTTATTAGGACTGTATCAAGCATATGGTGTCATTGCTTGAAATGTTGTTTCTTATAAAGATATATACACGTGTACACACACACATATATGTAAGATTCAATACTTCAGCTAAATAAAAAAAAAAGCATTTTAAAAGTGTTCACTTAATGTTGGAACCAATCATGGGCAACACCTTATGAATTATTTCCCATGTCCCCCAGGCAAGAAAGGAAAAATGAAAAGACCTCAAAAATATTTGTATTATTCAGTCACACCACATACTATAAAAATCTAAGACTGGCTTTATGAAACACAAAATGGGAGCCTGTATACTTGTGCAATAGCATCTATGGCTCACCACCCCTGATCAGAAGTGTTTTATGTTCTACCAACGCTGTTCAGTGTTATATCCCTATCTGCTTCTTCCCTGCACCACAGTGAGCATAGCTCTTGACAAATAAACACTTGCTTTCAGCTGAAAAGTACACAATTTCTCCTCCTACTTTCAGAATGAAAAAAAAATTCTGAGGAGAAAAAAGTGTTATTAAAAAGTAGGAAGATGTCCTTAAAAAACAATAGTCAATATTATGCAAGCTTGTATAGCTGAAATACTTACAGGCTAATGTGGGCCTGCTACCAATTGCCAGTTTATAGTAATGCAATGCCTCTGAAAATCTGCTGTTTTCCTGAAGCAGTAATCCTCTGAATAAGGACAAAAGAAAAAAGAGAGGAAGGTTATTCAAAGAGTAACTTCAAAATGTACTTTATGTCTCCTTATCTCATATGAAACAAAAATATTAAAAACAGTAACAAATATGATGACAGAGACATAATAAACCTGCAAGCTACTAACAATTTGGTGGGAAAAGTATTATCTCTAAAAACAGGATTAATTAATATACATCAGATACATTTATATGACTTTACCAAAGATGTTAAATGCAGTATTTTTGGCTTCCTTGGAAACAAGGATATTCTTTTACTCATTTGAGAAAATGCTAGAGTCTGAGATTTTTTTTTTAAGCGGTTGGAGTATGCTGGAGTTATCTGCAGCTATTCCAGTCATGTTTAGCCTGTCTTCTCTCCTTGATGTGAACTAAACAGACCTTTTTCAAATGCACAATAAAGTTGACCACCTAACACTTCACACACGTTACCTTAACCAGTCCTTGCTGAGCAATTTCATTAGATTATTCACTGCAGGGCTAAGCACATACATCAGTTCATTTTTTCTCTGTCTTCTTTCTATTCCAAACAAATTTAAAAACTTAAGAGATATCAAAAATGATACCTAATTCCTCTTCTTTCTCAGTTAGTTTCATAATTCATGAGCTTTAATTAAAGCTTTTATGACAAGCATCCTTCTGAATTACAAATCACAGCAGAATACAGAAATTACAGAAAATGCAGTCATACAGAAATTACTGAGAAGTGGTCTGGACATCATTGATGATATGAAGAAGCATACACAAATGCCTTAATATCACAAAGGTAAGAAAATCCTTAATCATTAGTAATTTTAAATTTGGACCCAGACATTATTAGCAGGTAGGGTGACCCTCTTTATATACCTTAAAGTATCCAGGAAAAAATAAATGTAGCTATTTCTTTTAGAAGGCAGAGGGAGCAGAGGGTTATCATCTCAATTTTTCGTTTCTCTAACCCACAGCATTTTTGTCTTCTTCCTTATGCTTTTATCTGATGATAGCTTTTCAAACTGCAAAGTGGTTGGATTGGTATTTCCTTTACCAATCAGAGAAACTTTTTTCCCTTCAAAATCTCAGGAAAATCATTTTAATTGAAGCACTAGACTTCAGGGGAAGAAACAAATATTTTTTGCTTCCTATCATTGGGTTAGAATTTAACAAAATGGACAAATATACCCTCTTTTTTCTGTACTCTCTCTCCCCACCAGTACCATGTGTCCTCATGTTTGAAACAGTATCTGTCCACTAGCCCCAGATTAGGCAGTAAAACGGACTTACTTTCTGTTGGTCCTTGACCAACAGAAATTTGAGCAACGAGGGAATGTATAACCTTCAGGATACTTTTTGGCATGGCACCAAGGTTTTTAACTGCAAGCATTATGCTAAGTGTCTTGCGGGTGGCAAGATGTATGGTCTTTAGGACAATAATAATAATTTCTAAATTTTCTAGAACTTTAGTCTACAAATATTTGTTTTGTCTACATTTTTATAGCTGCAGTTATTCAAAGGAAAATTATTTTTAATGATAGATTGATCCCATTTTCTACTGAGAGCAACAGAACTAGCATAAAGCTGAGTTGCATGGTCTGACACTTAAGTTGTTTCTTACTTTCTTAAAAAAGCATTCTTATACATGATTTTGAGACAAATTTATATAAAAAAATCCTTTCTTAGTTCTGGAATAATTATTTTCACATGTTAAAAGAAGTAATACAGTAATTAGTCAATTTGAACAAGATAAATTACCTAGGTAAGCATATGATATTTATGCTTTTTTGATTAAAAGCACTTTTATTTATCATTATTACTAGATTTATCTTCTCTGTTTACTACATGCCCTAGTACTTGCACTCTTAATTAATTACTTGGTACCTTAAGGTGTGTTTTTTTTCTCTTCTTCTCTTCCAGATTTTTTTTTTGTTCCATTAACAGACATTCATTCATTCATTTTCTCTCTCTCACACACACATACTCCTACATATATATTTATATAAACACAAGCTGTTTGGATGCATGACTGAGAACTGAATTTCAACAAATAATTAGTGTTTCAATTAGTATTTGTTATGGGATTTGGTACAAACAAAACCAAATTTAAAAAAAAAAAAAGATGGATATAACCTAAAAACCTTTATGAGGCATGAAACTGCCTCTTCTTGTGAAATTCATCCTGACTGATTGCTGTTTTTCCCTGTGGCTTCTGACGGTACAAGCTGACTAGATTTATGAGTCTCTAGTTTTGGTTTCAGATTAAATGAAGTCAGGAAAAGGCTGAAAGAAAATTTCAAAAATAGATTTTTTTTTTATTGAATAAAATTAACACTTGGGCGGGGGGGTCTGAGAGAGAACTGGATTGGACATTTGCTAAAGAAGAGATAAATACTTATTTAAATAGATAAAAAGTTAAGATGATGAAGCTTGCATTAAACGAGCAAAGCATTCCTGAAATTACAGTGAATATTAAAAGAGCTTAAAGAGATGATATATTTCACTTCCCAGATGAAAAATCAGATTCTCTCTAGCGTTAAGCTTGAACAGGATGATGCAGGCATATAAATATGCTCAGTAACCTCTAATTACTCACAAAATGCAACTAAAATTAAACACTTTAAATTTAATTACTGCCAAAATTAACACTGCCAGTGAAATTTTCTACTCCTCTTCTTAGTATATGTATTACAGTCACGGTCTCCAACTGCATTATTGTTCATTGTTACTTCCACAGGACTACTGTCTTGTTCACTACACAGAAGGGATATAAATTAGTAATCACTTCATATTTGTTTTTGTCGCATTTCTGTAAGTGCAATAACATCATTATTTACAAACATCCTTTTTTGAGCAAAATACTAAAGAGGCTAGCCTCAGAATCATATCAGAAACTACTATTTATTTAAAGATCACTTCAAGAAAATCTGCAAGTCTTCAGGTCCTACATTCTCCATTCCACCATTGCATTTCAGAGCACCTAAGCTATCCTCAAGACCAGAATCATGCAGAGTTTCAGCCATGTGTTTCATCTGAGAGGCAGACAGAGGTCCCAAGAAGCAAGCGCATGGTTCAGCCCTGCTGCCACACAGCTCAACTGCCCAAGCTGCTCTGGGCAGGCAGCATGGCCTGTAGGAGAAGAGCAAAGACCTCAGTCTTCAAGCTCCCTACGACCACTCTACCAATGTGAAAATAAGGCAACTTGCAGGGAATCCTTGGTTGCCTGTAAAAGCAGCTGACCCTGAAAATTTTTCACTGTTATGAAGAAAAACATGAGGTGAAGAGATATGCTCAAGTGAGTGTCTGAAGGAAGCACATACTTCACCATGTGGTTGCAAAGAGGTCATTATAGCTAATATTAACAGAAGAGCCAGTTCAGCACTTGAAGTCCTTTCTAAAGAAGCTGAGATGTTGAACACAAACAACTGTCAGCAGAATACTGTTATCCTCATCTCAGGCTTATGTGGCAAGGTTTTCATAGTCAGGGGACTGCAGGGGTGGCGTCTGTGAGCAGAGCCCAGCACCTGCCCCATATCAGATCACAGCCAGCTCCATCCAGCTCCTAAAGGGACCCGCTGCTGGCCAGAGCCGAGCCAGTGAGTGACAATGGTTGGGCCTCTGGGAGAGCAGATTTAAGAAAGGGAAAAAACTGCTGCACAACAGCAGCTGGGAGAGGAGTGAGAAAACTGAAAGAGATGCAGCCCTGAGGACAGTCAGTGCAGAAGGAGGGCAGGTGCCCCAGGCACCAGAACGGAAGTTCCCCTGCGGCCTGTGGAGAGGCCCCTGGTGGAGCAGGCTGTCCCCCTGCAGCCCATGGGTCCCACATGGAGCAGATCTCCACGCTGCAGCCCGTGGAGGAGCCCCCGGTGGAGCAGGTGGATGTGGCCTGGAGGAGGCTGCGGCCCATGGAGAGCCCCCGCAGGAGCAGGCCCCGGGCCGGAGCTGCAGCCCGTGGAGAGGAGCCCACGCAGGAGCAGGGGATCTGGGGGGAGCCGCCGCCCATGGGAGACCAGTGTTGGAGTTTAGTGGTCTTCCAGTATCTAAACAGGGCCTACAAGAAAGCTGGAGAGGACTCTTTGTCAGGGAGTGTAGTGATAGGACAAGGAGTAATGACTTTAAACTAAAAGAGGGCAGATTTGGATTAGATATTTGGAAGAAATTCTTTACTCAGAGGGTGGTGAGACACTGGATCGGGTCGCACAGAGAAGCTCTGGATACCCCAACCCTGGAGGTGTTCAAGGTCAGGCTGGATGGGTCTTTGAGCAACCTGGTCTAGTGGGAGGTGTCCCTGCCCATGGCAGGGGGGTTGGACCTGGGTGGTCTTTAAGGTCCCTTCCAATCCAAACCATTCTGTGATTGATTCTATGAAGTTCCCAGTCATAAACTGGGAACTAATCACTGCATAATTACCAAAGTATGCTATCATTGCAAGAAATGAGCCGACCAGCTACAGAACAGAGAAGCATGGAAAGAAATAGATGAAGCAAGAGCCACAGGCTTTAACAATGAAAGCCCATGACCCCTTGAAGTTCTTCATATCTGTTTGTTCAGACATATTTTGATAGTCCCAGTTTCTTCCTTCTTTCCCCTCCAGCTGATTGCTAGGGATAAAGTCAGAAAATGGCAATGGCAGATGGAGCCTGTGCTTCCTCTTCTATTGGCTTTCAAACATCTCTTAGACAAAAAGAAGTTCCTTTCCGTTCACCTGACAAGGAGTGATAATGGAGGAATGATGAGTCTATAAAAATGACAAACTCTTTCCAAAAAAGTTTGGTGCATGGATGTTTCCATCTGTTCTTTTTTTTTTTTTTTTTTTTTTTTTTTTGGTGGGGGGGAGATCAACTGTTTAGTCAAAGCTTTATAATTTGGCTTCTAAATGTATCCATCTCCACAATCAAAACAATTTCTTATTTGTTTTTCATGCTTATTATTATGCTTTACTACATTGAAGACATCTTTTAGAAGTTCAGGGCATATTCTGAAGTTTAGCAAATATCTACTTCTACTCCATCTCTTTTTAAAAGAGACAGTTGCTTTTTATCTCACATTGACACTTCTGTTTAAAATAAAATCAGGCACAAAAACAAAAACAAACAAACAAAAACATGTTTGTTCTGAATGACCAATTTCTAGATGCAAAAGAAGAAATGTCCCTCAGTGGGAGCCCACACCTTGCGGACACCACCAAGCCTCTGATAGCTCCCAGAAGCCGGAGCAGATGGCCATGTAAGGAACTTCCTCCCACAGCCAGGAGAGGATCTGCTCTTGACATGCCATTCCCGTTCTTTGTTTACTGATAATGATGCTAATAAAATGATAACTACTCTTCAGAGATTGCTGGGAGAAGGGATAAGAAGTGGATAGAAAGAATACAAAAGCAGGACAGTGCAAAATACTGACCAAAAGCCAGTGATGGAGCAGGGCAATTGGTGTGCATTAAGTATGTACCTATCTTTTGTAGTTACAGAATACAAAGCCTGCCTTCTTCTTTACATGAGAATAAACATAGGAAAGCATGTCCTTGCAATAAGGATGCTTGATACAAGAGAGTAAACTCAAGTGGTAAACTTGGATGAATACAGAAGAGCTTAAAGGCTTCTGACACTTTTTAATAAACTTTCCACAGTTGCTAGAGTTACCCAGCTAAATAAAGAAAAGAGCATAACCCCAAGTAACCCCCAAAAAACAAACCACAGGACCAGTTGCTTCAAGTTTGCAGTTTCAAAGCTCTTTCCACGCCCCCCCCCCCCCCCCCCCCCAGTTCATTTCCCAGATGTAAGGCACATAAATTAAAACATTAATTGAAACACACAACTTTTGTTCAAAGAAAGTTTATTCACATAATTGCACAAATGTGAAGTCTACCAGATGAGAGAAGGGGGAAAAAGTCAATGACTTCTTTAGCTTAGTAAAACAAGTACTTTGGAAGTTTCTCTCTGGAAATACACGAGGATGAAATTACTTGGAAAAGAAAAAGCTACTTAAACCACAGGACACAAAGTAAACGGGTATAAATTGACCATGAATTAATTTAGGATGAATTAGAAGACAAGTTTTAACTATCACTGCAGCAAGATTCACAGCCTTACAACAGGATTGTTTTGCCTATGTTGCTTCTAGCTAATTTTACAGTGGAGTATGGATCATTTATGAAATGGAGGATATGAGCTGACTGCTTGCAGCAGTAGCAGACCTCATGCAGTGACTTAGAAAGCATCTCAGAACCCTGTTTTCCTAGTTGGAGGAAAAAGAAAAAAAGTAAATCCTGGTTATGTAGAAATGCTGCACATCACCCCTATAGATAGAGCTACTTATTTAAATGCATGCAGCAAAACATATTCCCAAATCTAGTTCTTCTGTGCAACCATCCTGAATTCTTTAAGCTGCCTCCTTTCAGCTATCTTTCTTGACCAACAACTTGAAAAAATCTTCCTGTCTTCCTTCTCTGCCTTGTTTTTGATGTAAAGTCACTGAATACTAATGGAAAAAAAAAAGTATTTTCAGGGACTGAAAAGTAGACACAAAATACAAACAGGCAGTATACAGCCTACTGCTTCCCTCAAGTTACATATTATTTTATTTCCAGTGTAGTCCTGTTAAAACCAGTTGCTCTGCTTAGAAAGCAAACTCCTCAGTTACTAAAGCTGGCATAAAGCGATCATTTACAATACACGAGAACCATAAATGCCATCAAGGTAAACATGTACGTTAATGAAATATGTATTAAACTTTCATGCCAGGTATAATATTGAAATAGTTTAATCAATTTTGTATACTGGTTGATAACAGCTAATACAGGGCCCATTAGTTATTATTTTGGCCCATTAGTTATTATTTTGGCCCATTAGTTATTATTTTGGCCCATATATCCCCCATTGATTTCCACTATATCTACCTGGATATATATATATATACATATTTACCTACACTGGCAACAAAGATGAGATGGAAGAGAACTCTCTTGTATTCCCCACACAGGTGTGTCTCCAGCCAGGCAGCCACGTGGCAATAAAAGATGTGCTTTGCTTAAGGCAACTCTTTCATTGCCACTTGCAAAACTAACGGGTAGAAAGACAGGTATGGATGCTACAGCAGTGCAGTGCATGAAGCCATTAAGTCTGCTACTTAATTAAGGCTTTTTTTTGTTTTGTCTTTTTTTTTAAGCTATTAAGTCATTTAACTACTCAACCAAATGAGTGCTAACCTTTTGTAAGAGTCTACAACTAGGTTCCATTAACAAAAAAGCCAATCATTAAACAGTGCAAACAGGGAATGTTTAATGTTTTCCAATAACATCCTGTTAGCAAATATGTAAATGGCACATAAATCCCACTTTCAGTAATCGCTAATAAGCCAAACATACCCAGTAGGCAGTAACACAGAACGGCCATTCCCTTTGCAGACAACACAGTCATAACTCTGTCATTTTCTTCTAATTCTAGGGAAAAGCTTTTCAAATGCAAGCCGATTGGTCAGCAGATAATTCTGTTCTCTGCTGCTGTGTCACTTAGTTGGGGTTTCCATCATTCAGCACAACATCAACTGTTACCAGCCCTGCTGCCTGGACAGAGGGAGGGCAGCTGTCAGGATGAGGAACGGCACTGCCCCTGCCTTTCCCCCTCCTCTGGGTGCTGGGCGATTGTGCGCTGTGCCAGCACCCCCAGGCAAGGTGCCTGTCCCCACCATGTGCCTCAGCAGTGCTATAGGATGAGAGCTGGACAGAACCATGCACAGAAGGGGCCTTTTATAGAATCACAGAATGGTTTGGGTTGGAAGGGACCTTACAGACCACCCAGGTCCAACCCCCTGCCATGAGCAGGAACACCTCCCACCAGACCAGGTTGCCCAAAGACCCATCCAGCCCAACCTGGCCTTGAACACCTCCAGGGATGGGGCATCCATAGCTTCCCTGGGCAACCCATGCCAGTGCCTTACCACCCGCTGAGAAAAGAATTTCTTCCAAATATCTAATCTAAATCTGCCCTCTTTTAGTTTAAAGCTGTTACCCCTTGTCCTATCACTACACTCCCTGATAAAAGAGTGTCCCTCTTCAGGCTTTCCTGTAGGCCTGCTTTAGGTACTGGAAGGTACTTTTTATTTGAATGATAAACTTGTACACCCAAACCTATCCCTGAAAGCAAAATGAGATACTTGGGGAGAGAAGCAAGGGGAGGGCTGTTTGTTAGAAATATATCCTTTATGGAGCACTGTACGCTCCCAAAATGCAGTCAATTAGTACCATTTTAAAAACATATTCAATATTTATGTGAGATGGCAAACACTTAAAATCTGAGAAACTCAAGGTAACATAGATTACTAGGATAGGCAACAAAAGAATACTCTAAGCAGCAGAACTTGGCCTAAATATAAATGGAATAATAAATAAAAAACTGTCTTGTAACTGATAAGCAATTTTACTTTAGGCAGGAATTAGCAGCAATTTTAAACAAAGTAAAAGAAACCCTGAGCTTTAGGTAACAACCATCAAAGGCTGAAAATGCATTAAAAAGTAGCTTGTTTTTCATCTACTAATCATTGCCTATTTTGGAAGAGCAAACTTTTTTCTACAGCTCTGTCCTTGGTACTTTGCTGTATTAAAATACTGGGATTTCTTAAAGGCATGGAAAGAGATCTGAGTTTACGCTGATTTAAATCCTATAAAATCTAGCTGAAGTCAGCAGTATTACATAGCTCTGAGAACTTGAATTTGAGATTTATTTGTTAAAATTACCTGCAGTGTAGCCTCAAGATGTCAGAGAAGTTATTTACAGACGACCGCTTGATGTGTATTTTTGAAGTACAAACTACCTTATTACAGTTGTATACAATTGTAATATAATATTGTAATATAATCTCCACATATAGTATAAAACAACAGCCGAAATACTTTCCACACGGAAATTACTATGGAAGTCTCAACTGCTTTCAGAGATGTCAGGATCCAAAATCCTCTCGAGTTTTTCATGAGGCTTTCATAAATAAATAAATAAATAAATAAATAACAGCTTGCAAACGAGAACTCAAGTCCTCAGCCTGAATTCAGGTTTCCTAAATTCCAAGCCAAAGATATTATCTTCATGATAGGCTGGGTCACAGGCAGTTTCACTTCTACATATTTGGACATGAGAAAACGTCAGTAGAGCAAACCCATTTTAACCCATATCTAAAGGAGTGCTGAAACACCAACCCAACACTAATTGTAAGCAAGAGGTGGGTTTCTTTGTTTTAAAAATAATAAATAATAATCATTTATTCATTAAAGATACAGGTTAGCTAGAAACTTATTGTTTCCCAGGTGTTGGGTGGAGAGAGGGCAAGCCAAAGAAAAAACAGATCTTTCCAGTGAATTACAGTTTGCCAAAATCTGTTCATCATATGAAATCAGTGGTTCTCTGTAATACATGTGACTGATGGCTTGTATTATTTTTATCCTCCTTTTCCATATTAAGCATCTTATCATTTGGTCTTTATTACGTTTGCTATTTTCTAAAAATGCAGGAATTTATGGTTGCATAATTGTCACATTTGAACAAAATGGCAAATGACACATTCTGAATCAGGCAAACCTTCAAAAGGAGATTGTGTAATTATGTAATCTAAATTCATGCAGTTTAAATTCTCCTGAATGGCAGAAATAGCTGCAACTCAGAACTGCTGCAAAGGTATAACAGTCAGAAAATAAAAATGTGTTACTGAAATCAGCCATTCACCTAATCTGCTAAATTCACTAGGTTTTAACACATCAATAGACAACTGCTAAATAACAGCACATTTTAGTGGAAGACAGTTTCTTGATGAAGAAGAAGGAAACAGAGATCAAACACTTCTGTTTATGTAGCTTCTCTCCTTGATCATTACCCATCTAAAATTGAGAGTTAATCTTTAATAATTTGTTCCTCAATCAGATAGCACTTTGATTTGTTTTTGCTGTGTACAAAAGTACAGAGTACAGCTGCATGTGCTAATTAATTTGTATCTAATACTGAGACATAAATGCTAAGAAACAATAAAAAGTATGTGAGGTTAAAATAGACTTATGATCTATGATGCCAAAAACACGGTAATCAGAAATGATGGTAAGGGTGCTTTCTTTCTAAAGATCTACTAAATGACTGTTTCTGTTTTAAAGGTACATCCTAAAACCTAGAAACAGTAAATCCAGCTGGCCTCTTGTAAGCAAAGATATATTTTTCCATTACTTATAATTTTTATTTTTTTTTTTGTAAAAGGCTCCCATAGTACTGCATGGCAAGGAAGGGCTGAACTTGCAAGATACCTCTTCAGAGTTTATGCTTAAAATATTGGATTAATTTGGGGTTTAATTGTATCAAAGCCTACTCCATTTACCAGTTAGTTTCCATGCTGGATGTGGGAGTAACCAACACAGGGAAAGAACAAGATGGCATAAGAGAAAAATTAAAATGATGACGTAAGATTTTACAGTTTCTGTAGGATAGTTCATGGTTTTGTGAGACAAAACAAAACAAAGCAATAAAATAAAGTAAAAGAGAATTCAATTGCATTCAAAATACTGTTTAGAAATGTTAAGAATTGGTGATCCATTTTTGCATAAGCATTCGTGTATACATACTTTGTAGCAAACACTTTCATTTAAATAAACCTCCTTTACTTTCACAGGTATATGTAGGTAAGTTTATGCCATCAATATTCTAACCATCATTTCAGTTAAATTCCTTTTACTCAGACTCAGTAGAATTCAAAGAATTTTTCTATTCAACAGAAATGAAGGCTTGTAGGCATATATTTTGTATATCAATGGAAAGCCAGAAGATTATCAGCTTGCGCTCAGAACAGCAAAACTACCAAAGTCTGATTTCTTTTATATCCCTGTCTTTTTCATCCAGCCCCCTTTCCTCTTCTTACCCTGGTATTAACTTGAGTTTTCTCTGACACACTGAGTGAGTAAGAGACAAAAGTACTGTATAGGCATACAAAAAATTTTAATAGTTATAATTTTCATCCCCAAAATGAACTGTGTATAAGAAATTCAGGGATATCAATCTTTTCACTTTTTTTTTTTTTTTTTTCCTACAGTCTCCGGCTGCGTTCAGAAGTTATTTCTTTAAGCATGAGTGGAAAGAGTTTCTTCTTAAAAATATGTCTTTTACACTCTCCGTTGCCTAACAGGGTCAAAAAAAAAAACGAAAAAAAAAACATGCATGTATGTGTGTAATTGTATGATTATTAAAATATATATATAATTTTGAAATATTAAATAAACTTTGGAATGGAAATTTTATCAATAAATTATTTTGAAAAAGGAGAGAAAAGTTTCTAGTATGTTTACCCGTCAGGCAAATTAATGAAATGGGCAACTTACTCCCGTTTAAAAAGTCTACCACGATAAACTTCTTATCCAGATATTAAAAATGGCCATTTTAAACTGGATTTACAGACAAGATTTTTTTTTAATTTTTTAATAAAGAGGCTTGCTATTTGCATTCAGTGTTTGTCCATCTCCTTTCCCTAGCACATACTTTTCTACTGAACAGGGCATATTATTTTCATACAGCTTACACTACTGCATAATAAATGGTGGTCATCTGGATTTTGTTCGTGCGCACAGCGACACCACGGCATATCCCAACTAGAGGGGTCGGGTTTGTCTCGCAGCAGAGCCCAGCTCCCAGCCCTGAGCACCCACTGAACCATCCCCACCCCGCTGCTCTGAAAAGTATTTAGCTATTTTAATGTTTCAGGCCTCGGGAGCTAACTGAGGGGTATTGGCTTATGCTAAGAAGTGTTTACACCCACTCCTCCCACCAAGTGTTATTTAGACTTAAAAAGGAAGTCTAAATAACACCTCTGTATTTTAGCAGAGCCAGAAACAGATGGAGCACTACTGGTGCCAGCTCATCTATCTGCACTCTGTTCAGTGTGGGGGTTTTGTTTCTTTTAAAGCAAACAGATTTGTAATTTTCCCTGTCCCAAGCCAGACAGTGATACAAGAATATACAGTAAT
This sequence comes from Cygnus olor, assembly GCF_009769625.2. Taxonomy (NCBI): domain Eukaryota; kingdom Metazoa; phylum Chordata; class Aves; order Anseriformes; family Anatidae; genus Cygnus; species Cygnus olor. The sequence continues at coordinate 52,854,410 of NC_049169.1, forward strand.
GTAGACCAAGGAAAGATCCTATCCACCCCCAAATTTAAGGAGCACGATTAATGAAATGGCTATTACAAAGCAACAGCTACCATCATCTCTGTCTCCAGCAGGGAAATCAATAGCTCCATTCACAACAGGTTTTGCAGAGGATCCAACCCCAGGAAAGCCACGCATACTTACAAATTATAAAGCATATCAGCCATGTTGCTGCGGTAGTACAAGGCATTTCTGTAGGCGCTTTCAGCTTCAGAAATCTTGCTCTGGCTCTTGAGAACATTTCCAAGGTTACCCCATGCTGTCAAGAGGAGAAAACAGTATTCAGGAAGAGCTCCAATCCAATTACACGTGACACAGTATCTGAGCACAGGGAAGTTCCACAGGGAGGCAAAACTCACAGAGAAGCTATTTTTATGGATGGGGAGGGGAGGTTGCTTGGTTTTTCCCCCAATTCTCTGTATCATTGCATCTTACTATGAGATGTACATCTTGTAGCGGTGATTTGCATACAGTCTGCATACATACAGCTTTTGGGTGGGAAAAAGAACTTGAAAAGCAATACATATCTGTATGCTTTAGAAACAATTATAGCAAAGGGAAAGGACCATTTTCTTTTACAACACCTCTAAATAGAAACCCTCAGGGTTAAATGTAGAGCTAGAGCATCTTCATAGTTTCTTTTTTTTTTAAGCTTATCTACTCAAAACTGCAAGGAACGTTCCCAGGGCAGACACAACTCTCAATGAAGTATGAAAATTAACATATGACACAAGAATTGAAAGAAGAGTAAGGTAAGTAACCAGGATTAAAAGTATGCCATATGGATATCAAAATACTACACAGATCACTAAAATGCACTTTTCTACTCGGAAAACATGTGGTTCCTTTCCATACAATTTATTATGTTATACAATGCCCTTTTATATACCATCTATAAAGGACTTGAGGTAAAAAACATATTTAAGGCTCCACATGTGTTCCTTTTGCAGCTTTGTTGAGCAGCACAAAAAGTGTACTTACAAAAGAAACTGGAACTAATGTTTTATAGAAAATGCAGCCCATGTTATTCACAATTTAGGAAGCTAATTTAACTGGCCTTACAACTGTAGCCTATGTGTATACATGAAAAAAAAAAGGCACATTATGCTTCACATTACGCTTATAATAGATCAAAGTTGTTTCATAAAACAGCTCTACTTTCACAAGTATTTCTTTTTTATGAGCAAGAGGAATGGAAAGATGATGCCCATCCTTTCACTAAACACACACATATATGGCAAACTCTTCTTCCCTCCAGATGTACGAACAACAAACATTAGCTCAAATAGCTGTCGAATTCTGCTTCTTCAGTTATTCAAGCCCTTTTTTACAGGAATTTATATCAAGCATGAGAAATACAAACTCAATGTAGTTTTATCATACTGCTAATGGACTGATAATTATTTAAAGTACATGTTCTTCCTTAGAAAGTACATTGCTTTCAAGCTTCTGTGGGTTGCTGCAAAAGCATCCTGCCTTAAGGATGAATACAACAGCAAACACCATTTTCTTCTGAGCAGAACAAACTAATTATTGGTGGGAAAAATGATGGAACCCTTTTAGGATTCACAAAAGTAAAATCATTCAATTGTACACAATATATTTTGCTAAGAAACAAACAAACAATGTTTCCATGCGAACAGAAGGTATCATTTCTGTATCACTTTATTTTACCACAGTATTTTATAAGAAGGAAAATAATTCAGAAGTTGCTTTTCACTAAATTGAGAAAAGTTACAAAAAAGTTCCATCATTCTTTTACTTAGTGAAACTGTTAAAATATTCTCAGATTCACTCAGGTTTTACACCCTGCATGCTGAATTCTGAATTTATCTCCCCATTACTGTTACTATTCTTTTTTAAGCACAGAAACCACTTTGGAAGCACCACCTCACATGACTACTAGCCAGCCTGTAAGCATAAACACTTGTCAGAAAAACACAGAATTTTTTAAACCCATTTGTGAACACAAACCCTGATGCTGCTTGTGCAGTCTGCAGCCATCCCATTTCCCATAGATGTACGTTCCATACACTCTGCAGCTACTTCTGTTTTCACTTCCATCTCCTACACCAGAGCATTGCATTAAATGACCATTTGGACAACCCATAACTATTTCCTGCTACATAGTTACTTTCTCCCCAAAACACGGAAGCTCAGAAAATGAAAGGATGCACAAAAGAATGATTTGGTTCATCTTTTCAGATACCAGACTGAAAAAAATCCTATCAACACTGTTAAATATACTAGGTATTTAACCAAGTTAATGTATTCTTTAAGGCAATACCTTATTTTACAGTCTGCAAAGTATTCTGTGTCAAGACCTTAATATCAGTATTAAACCAGTGTTATTACATCTGAAACGTATTCCATTTAGACTTTTGTCTCAACTTGTAAAACTTTTTTAATCTCTATCTGTGAATGATTATTTTAGCCTAATGTGATACTAAAAGAACTTATACTAGCAGAAAATAACTAACAAAAAACTCAATGATCTCATAATTTATTATTCAGAGGAATATGGAAACCAAGGTCTTTTTACTTCCCTAGACTATAAAAGCTTGGTATAAACCTTCACATCTATGTATATACAGAATTAGACAGACAAATGATCTAGTACTGCCTGGAGATGAAGCTATGAGGAACAATTGATAGAACAAATGCTGTTTGTTGAGCTCATACTGGCAGCCCTAGGCATTCAGGGCGGCTATCGCCTGCAGCAACCACATCCTCTTTCAATAGCTGGTACCTGGGGAGAGAAAAAAAGGGCAGAATACATGGAAAGGAGGCTGCCTTGGCAACTCAAGGAATTTCACTCCTTATTTGTCTTAGGTAGGGCAATCAACCTTAGGAAAAAAAAAAAAAAGGAAAAAAAAAAAAAAGCACTTCAATTATTTACTACATCTCAGGCACCCGACTTCTCGATCCTTATCTCAAGCCAAATTTGCCCTGCAAAATATGCCCATTCAGAAACAGGAGCAAAATTATACCTGGTCATGATACAACATACCTATGAAAAACATACTCAATGACTCCAACTAAATTACAGCACGTGACTATTTTCCACCTGTACATAGTGAGAAATTAAAAATGAATATAATCAAAAGTAAAGAAAATAGATCTGTAATTCTGTCATTTACTATGGATTTTTATTCCACCTAGTATATTTTTCATACAAAATCTGCAATACCCCAAATTAGCATTGCAAAGAGGAACACTTAACATTCAGAAAATGCTAAACTGCATATGTAGCACAATTTAATCTTTAATTACAAATTCAATTTTTCCGTGATAGGAGACCCTATTCAGCTCAAGAGAAAAAGCAAGCTGTGAATGAAACAGCTTTGCAATATTTACTTTTTGCCTGCTGCTTAATTCCCTGTGCTCCAACTTTGAGATAGAAATAGTCCCAGGTCTTTTAGAAATAATACTCCATCATAGCATGGGAACAAAGGTAACATTCACACATCTCAAACACCTACGAAACAGTTGGTCTATTCAAGCTGTACTTCATCGTGTACAGTTTCATAGATCTTACTCAACATAAATGGACATATTAAAAATTAAAACTCCATTTCATCTAAGCCATTGACAAACTGAAAAATCTCCTGGTACCTGCGAACCACTATTCATTAGATTTCTTGGCAGGAAAATGGACATTTTAAAGGTGTGGGCTGTGAGGTTTTTTTTTGGGGGGGGAGGGGCGGTGTTTTTTTGTTTTTTTGTTTTTAATGGAGCAAGAAAAGGTAGCACCAAGTACAAAACCAAACAATTCTTTAAGTAGTATAATTCTGGCCACATCAAAATAGATTTCTATCAGACTTTAAAAATGACACTTACATAGCCTAGCAGTGAGAGTACCTCAAGATCTCAGGCAATTTAACTGCTTTCAAAATGAAAATGAATATGAGAAAATTCAGCTTCAAGATTTAACTTTTTTTCTGAACTATCTCATAGAAACTGAGGATTAAGACTTAAAAAGCCTTAAAAAGTAAGTTGACATATCAAAGCTTCTCTTTGCACCTTCATTCTGAAAGCAAGACAAACAATAGTGAGGCAGGAACAATGTTGTCCATTCTAATTTGCCTAGATTTAAGAAGCACATTCTACTGATCAGAAAAATTGAACTTTCAGGTTGCAATTGAGCTATGAAAACAAATCAGAAATGGAAATGGATGTGTGCAAATATCATAATTTAAATAAATCCTTCCCTTTCTACTGAATCAAGAATTATGCTTTTCCATTCAGTGAAATGGAAATTATAAAGCAACAAAGTAAAGTTTCAGAAAAATACACACAGTGCAAAACATATATGTGAACTATTTGATCCAATCATTTTCTTTAAAAAAAAAAAAAAAAAGCTAATGATTAAGAAAGATAACCCAAAGTATTAAAAGAGGATTCTCCTTCCTACCCATCATCCTTATTTAATCCATGCAATAAGAAACCAAAAATGAGATAATAATAAAAGCTGTTTGGGAAGTCACAATCTATTAACAAAATACCTCTGCTGGAACAAGGCAAAAAAAAAAAATCCAAATAATATCCCCCATTAAACCACCAAAATATAACCTGATAAACTTTTTAAAATAATCTACCAAGAAAACGAAAATGCTGTGTTTCTCAATGTATTATGTCATGTGGCAAACACTGCCTTTTTTAAGTCTTACTTCGAGCAAACATACTTGAAAACTGATGAAACAAAACATAGGATTCAAAGTTAAAAAAAAAACATACAATTTTCACAATTCATATCGACAAATTATTGACATTTTTCAATATTCTCACGTTAAAATTGTAAAACTGATTCATAAAATATAAGTTAAAACAGAAAATGATGAAGGCATCAAAAAACATGAACAAGACTACTACTTGAGTGACAGTGATAAACTACTTGAACAGCTACTGAAATACTTAGGGAACAGCTAAATCGTTCATAATTAAATTCTCAGCAGCCCAAACTAGCAACTCTAGTTCACAGAACAATGCACATCAAGCCAAAGAAACTTCTACAGAGCTTTACGAGTATTTATGCATTATTTACTGTTCTTTAGCATCTGACATTAATAACAGTAGTTCCAGGTTGTACTACTCCTCTTGACAATCTCTCTGCATTTCTCCTGACTCTCTGTGAAGAAAAAAAAAGTGAATGCATAACAATTATCATCTTTGTTTTTTTCATAAACAGATTTGAGGGGTGAAAAGATGCTGGTCCTGGAAAAAAAAAAAAAAATGTTTCTAAAAGCTGTCTTTACTATTATTACTATTCTAATGTCTTTTCTTTTTCTCTCTTTTTTTTTTTTTTAAACTTCTGCAATACGTCTGCTGCTCTGTACCACCACAATTGCATTTGTGTTCTTATGTAACAGCCATTAAATAGGTGCTCCTGGACAACATTTACGTTAAAGGACATTAACACAAGAATCTTTAATGTTCAACTTCACTAGAAAAACAGAATTTGCCTTTGATTTTTTTTTTTGGTTAATTTTGACTAGTATTAATCTCAGTCTTCCCATATGGAAGGGACAAGAAAGGGGTGCACATAAGACCAAGAACGAAGCAAACAACCCACTTTATGTAAACCCCCTTGAAGAGAAAGAAGTCCAATTTTGAAAACTATTTCACAATTCCAAACTACATGAAAAAGCAGTGAGAGTATGTATTTTTGAGTCTAATTCCTAAAGATAATTTTGTTTATTGAATAAAATAGGCTTTTTAATGAGTATTTTTGCTTTCCTCCCCCTCCAGATTAACGAAATGGAGGAGGGGGTTATCATTATATCACTACCAAAAATGGTGTGGAAAGAGAACTATGGTACTTATCAACACAATTATCAACACTTAAGAAGTGCATGGCAGACGTGCATACACAAATCTGTTAGTGTGCCACTGGCTTCTTCACTTTGCGAACGTAATGTTGACTTGTATCAAAACATGCCAGCTCCCACATCAAGCTGATAAACAGTGCAGCTCCTCCATATTCCCCTACAATTTTATGCCTAAACCATCAGGACTCATAACTTCATGAGAAAGTTATTTCTGTTCTCCTGTTTACTTTACAGACATAAGATACCAAGGCTTATCAAAGATGATTAAGCTCATGGGCCCAACAGATGCTGCAAAGCTCCAAAGCTTCATTCCCACTCAAAACTTTTTGAATTTCCTTGCTATTATCAGTGGTAAGACTTTTCTTTGGATGATGAAATAATTTAATCGAGTTCTATTTTTACTTTTCTTAAACACTTTTTTCTGTTTCCAGTACTGTCCAAACTGACCTTCCATTTGCTTCTCTCTCCTTCCAAGACTAACAAGTCAATTGAAAGATGTGTACATTTTATATAAACCAGTTCTTCCGTTCAGTACACTAATAATCTTTTCTTGCTGACAGCATCAATATTTGAAATTTGCATTCCAGTTGGTGCATTTTTATGTTTTCTTTCACTATGAACTTGTCACATAAGAAAATCAAAGAGAAACAAGTAGTGAAACAGTATGGCAAAACTGAGATTTTTACAATGAGAAAACAGTACAAACTACACTTTCCCACTTTGAAATGTGATGCTTTCCAAGAATTTACATCACAGTTTGACTAATTTTCAGTGTAGGGTTGTTTATTATTATTATTATTATTATTATTATTATTATTATTATTATTTTTCCCCTGAAATAAGTTACTTTGGTAGTTACCAGTGTAATGGAGTCAAATCTTAAAGATTTAAGATCTGACTAAAATAACTATATGGAAAGTTAGGAGACTTTACTACTTTCCAGGTGATGCTTCTGAGAAATAGCAGAACCAGCATGGAGAAGGTTTCACTGGCACTGCCCATACAACAGGTCTTAGAGGGACCAGTTTATACGGAGCTGTCAACATACCAGCCCCGTGAGCACTAAATTAAATTATAAAAGTTGGGAGCACAAAATATAGCTAAACCCCAAAAGAAATAAACTCTTCTCTTTTGCTATTAACTTTTATGTGAATTAATTACTGGAGCATGACAAGCCAGGTGACCAGTTTAGGACACTTTGGTTTTGGTTGGGTGGATGGGTGGGGTTTTGGTGTTTTTTTTTTTGTTGTTGTTTGTTTGTTTGTTTGTTTGTTTTTACCATGTTCTTAACACTTTTTAATTTTGTACTATAAATTATTACTTTTCGGCTATCAGTAAGAAAACCACAGCTTATAAGCACTGACATTGCCACCTCAACCTGCAGCAGACATTGCCACCACGTAGGCAGAGGTGAGTGCAGCAGCACGTTGTGAAGCTCTCAGCTCTATCGTAAAGGGGAGCAAACAATATTAAAAAATTATGGAACTTTCACCAAGAAAGTTTTTCTATTCAGTCTTAGCATCTACACCAGATAATTCTAGATCAAATATTTACAAACTGAATCATTCATTTTACCACCTACTTAAAGCTCTGAATTAGTAGCTGAAAGCTATGTATTCCTTATACTGGAAGCACTGGGCCGCTGTTACGGTTAAAGACTATTCAAAAATTAGAGAATTTTATGGAACAATGCCAACAACAGAAGATGTGTCAGTAAAAATAAACTTAATGTAGAACGTGGCTTGCATAGAAACAACATATTTTTTTCTTGTGCTCAAGTTTATGCTTTTAAAATAGATAAATTGCTGCTATCACATTCAGCTCCCTCCTGCTGATATTATGGTTACTAAACTAGAAATTAAAAGAGGTATGTTCTGCTCCCAGCTCTGCTGCTGATCTGTTGTTCAGATGTGTTGTTCAGGAAGCTTCACCTCCTGATGCCTTTCCATTTTTATTCTTGACATTTGTTACTCATTCATTAATTGCAAGCTTTTCCTGCCAAGGCTTGTGTCTCACTATGGGTTTGTACAGTGCCTACCACAACAACACAGCTAGACACTCATGGAATGTAAATGCATGACAGCCTCTAGAGGAATGAAGTAAAGGAAGAAGAGGAAGTGTTCTTGTAATATAGAAGAGAGATGTACGGAACATTTCTCCATATAATTAGCATTCTCATAAAATGAGGGCCAAGAAAACTAAGTTATTTAGTTTAAACACTGTGGGAACCATTGATATTTGCATTTGCATTTTATATTTTGGTCTGCATTCATAACTTCCGTTAAGGGGTCATCCTTCCCAAAACACATTTGGGAGCAGACAAAGGTCCCAAAGTGAAATCTGAGATTCTTTGAGGAGTTCCAAGTGCAGTCTACTTCACAGGAAAGAAGTTGAAATATTAAGACCAATGTTTGTTAATGGAAAATTCATCCTACTGAAGAAAAAAAGGCTGAGATTTTGCAACAGAGGCCATCCATAGCTGTCAACAAGCTCACAAATATCCAGGACTTTGCTGGAATAACACATGATGAGAGAGCACAGTACTAGTTACCCAATTCACATTTAAAAGTTTATATTCATAGCTATAAAGAATAACACCTTTTCCTCCTTGTCGAAAGGTTAGATTCATCAGCAGTTTATGGCTTTTTTTTTCTTCTTCTTTCAAGGGTACTACTAAGGAAAGTAGAGTGGTGCTTCAGCCTTTAACATTCACATTTCATCAGGCAATCACTTTGTTCTAGATGGGGAAGGAGTTTCACCAATGGAACTAAAATAGGTTTCCTGAATAAAAAGTATAAAAGCTCAGTTGCACTCACTAAAAAAGTCAATGAAGAGAGCTCCACATTTGAAACAGGTTTCCTACAATACAGACCCACTATATCTCACAGACGTATTCAGCAGATCAATTAGATAATGCTTGTTAAGTGGTTCGAGCACAGAAAAGTTCACACAAGCACTAAAGGTTACTACTTTAGAAGTTGAACAGGTTTTGCATAAGTTCTGCTAAGAGAACATTATAGTTCATGCAAGCTATTTCTGTTTTTCCTATTATTCCTAAGAAATAATGAGTTTGTTAAAATATGCCATAAATTCATCCATATAATTTACAATGCTGTTCCTACAAAAACTTCACTTGTTAACAGACACACTTTGATCAAGTTACCTCATTTTCTTAACTCAACAGCAGAAGTGCCTTGTTTCTTTTTCCTAAAGGGATAAATGGTTTCTATGTACCCATAATTTATGAGTTTAATCTACTTTATGTATTGATTTTTTTTTACAGTGGGTACACAGTAATGTTGAAGCAGATTGTAGTAAAGATTTACCACCTCCTAACTGTTATATATTATTCTTCTTTTTATTGAGCGTTATTTATATCATTTGTTCAACACTTCATTTGTTGATCAATTCCAGGGCTTTTGGAATGACAGCACGTGAAAGAAAAACTCATCTGAAAACTATGCAGAGCTCTGAAAGCTCTCCAACACCCCGTCAACATGGGTACTGAACCTACTGAATTTTGGCAGGCAGTGTTTTGGTTTTGTTTCTTAGTTCTGAAACCCTGATGCAAATGGGTATGAATGTATGACATCTTTTACTACGTTCAACACCACTGTCCAATATACGCATTCCCCTTGCAAAGTTACAGAAAGTTAACTTTTTCTCCTCAAAGGATAGAACAGTGGCTCTGTCAGTTCAACAAAACCCTGAGATGATGCCGAACAGCTGGTAAGGAGGGACTGCTCTCAGGCTTCGCCATTTGCTCTGTTTAGTCTAGAGTACAGATCCCTCATTCTCTCTAGGACATACTTGCAGATTTCAGTAATCCGATTAGCTTTAACAAAACTAATCTCAAGTGTGTGAGGGCTCTGCAACCTGATTGAACATTAAATATCACATTAATGGAGTCTTCAGGGAGCACCCAAAATAATGGAAGCATCAAAGAAAAGTGGGAGGTCTATGCAGAAATCCCCACTTCTCCTAGACACACCTACTCACTACACATGACAGACTGCTGTATGAAGAAATTGTCACTAGTACATTTGTTTGAGGTGCCAAGGGATCAAATGCACTTTCTTACTGTTTTTAGTTCTAGTGTAAAATGTTTTTAGGGTAACATTATAGAAATGTTTGACAGCATAGCTTCCCCTGAGCATTACTCAACAGACAAGTTCAAGAAGAAACACGCTTCCCAGCCACACATCTACCACCCTCCTTCCCATTCAGTTCAGCCTTGTCCACTTGTATGCCACCCTGTCCCTCATGCTACAGCAATTCTTGGGAAGGCAATGATGAATCAGTTGAGCCAAGTTAGAAAAAAAAAGAAGTGAGAAAACAGGAATTATGCTACCCTTAACATCTAATCCAGTCACTTTTCTCATTCACTGCGAAGCCCAATGACACTTTTGTTTGCACAGCTTTGTTAGCTATGTGCACTGCAAGTGTGTGAACACTCCAAGTAAGCCATATCACGAAGCTTCACAAGGGTCAGGAACTAAGCAGTGAACCAGGGCTGTCCCAGAGCTCTCATGATATAATGAATTGTACTTTGTAGGAAGGATGTGCTCAAATTGTTCTAGAAAGTGAGAGGGGACCAGAGGACCAGGAAAATACAAGTGGAAGAGGAGAACTCTGGCACCTCAGACACTTCAGGATCAGCCCTGAGGAACACTTCCAAGCACTAAACTGACTCAGGCAAAGACTTGACAGTGTACTAAATTTGTCAAATTATGTAACTTTTAAAACAGCAGGCGTGATTCTAAAAAAATCATCTATGATACATTTCAAAATTATCACTTACGTCCCAAGTGGTGAGCTGTAAGCCAGATGCCTACAGAAATGGAAGGGTGCGCTTAGCTGACTGAAATGACAGCCCTGGTCCTCAAGGCTAAAAGTAGATGGGTTGTGTTGGTTCACTTCCAGGAAAGGGTAACGGGGAGGACAATGCCCTGGGAATGTGCCAGAGAAGCCACAGGAGGGCTGGCGTTTATCAAATCAAGAGAATTTTAAGAGTAGTCAAACTACATGTGTCAGACTTGGAAAGGCAATATAGTTCATATCTAGGAAGCAGGCTTCTATACGACACTAAAGTGGGTCTTGTTTGCTTGTTTTCAAATCACTTACTGAGGCAAGACAGAGCCTGTGAAACTTTACCATCCAATAAACAACCATACTGGTATGGAAATATGGATGGCATGGAAGAAGGTGAATCATAAAGTGACCTAATTCATCTTTTGCCAGTAATGAAACTAAGGAAAGAGACTAAAATGATTCACTAGCATTCCTAATGAACCCATATTCCATATATCTTCTGTGTGAGAACTGACAGAAAAGTTCAGTGTGCTACAGCACTCAAGCAAAGACAACAAAAGGACGCTGAGCACTCGGTTCCTCTATTTTGCGATCTTTTCTGTAGTTTCAAACAAAACTAAATGTGAGCCTTCTGCACATCCTGTAAATGCATCAGCCATCAGCTAATTTTTGCATGAATGCAGGGGTGGCAGAAATGAAAGTCCAAGTCCGAGTGATGAATAAAACTCTTGATTACAAAGGAAGGGGACTGGAAAAAAAAAAAAGGATTTTACACTGCCAGAAAAGTCATAAAGAGACGTCAGAATGTGTGTAAATTACTGTCACATGGATATTAAAGGTTGGTTTCTCTACTAGACTTATGTAATGGGACCTCAGTGTGAACTGCTATGAAATTCACCATGAGTACGAAAATGAAGATATGTAACCCATGCTGAGAATCAGTAGGTAAAGAAAAATTTTCCACAGTTGACATATTTTGGAAAGAAGGTAAAATAATGGAACAACTGGGTGAGTATCTAATGCATTTAAGCAAACATGCTCAGCTTGAGAAACAACCTGGATAATCTCACTTTCCTCTAATTCTTTCCATCCAAAATAATCAAGCTAGGTCCATAGCACATGAATATGGAAGTCCCGACCCTTAACCAAACTGGAAAGAAGTCTATTAGTTTTTGGCCAAAAAAAGACTGAACTTAATCCAATCCACATAATATTCTACCAACAAAACAAAACCAACCAGACAAACAAAAAAACACACACACAAAAAAACATCTTGCCAAAGCTAATCCCTCCTTGACCAGGGGTGGGTTTATTTGCATTGCAGTTTTTAGCACAGATGAGTTTGTTGAATGATTTTGCAGAGCACCTCTGGGAAGGCGGGGGAAGAAGTACAGCCTGATGATTCCATGTCTCAAAACAGGGTAACAAGAGTCCATGTCTCAGAATTGTTTATTTCTTTAAATTCTTAGTATATGCAAAGGAAAAAAAAAAAAAAAAAAGATCTAGCTAGTAGTTAATAACAGATTCTCTTCTTATCCCTCTGCTATTTAGGATTCACAGATCAGAGGTGCTGTTGGACTATGCTGAAGGAAAAAAAAACATATATATACTATGCTTGTTTCCAGTCCTCTACAGACACAAAGGAAGAATATTGAGCTTTCTGGTATCCAGCTGAAGGAGAAGCAGATATCCCACAGTGACTTGGGTTTCAAAGGAAATTACAGCACTGCTGAAGAACTGAAAGAGAGAATACTGTCACTGGAGAATAAATTCAGACTTTGAACTGAAGTGTAAACCACTTTCCTTCAGCTCTCCAACATATTTAGCATAACCAGACTGTTTTGCTGAGGCTGGGCTGCCTGCGGGATGCTCAAATGCTCCAGATAACTATGGCTGTTTCCCAAACAACTTACTAATAGCCATTCCTTCTACACTTTCTCATTGTCCAGGGCAGCACTACCACCCATTTACAGAGCCCTGCACCATTTTCAGAGACTACTATTTTTACTTAACTTTCAAACAATTCCATGAAATTCACTTACTAGTCTGAGATTTCTCTTTTAAAGCTGTTAAGACTGGCAGACAGAAATAGTATTTTCTATTTATTTTGAGAAGTCTGAAGCATCCTGTACAACATTTATCCTTGAAATTCTGACATTTTGTCAGGGAAAAAAAAACACCAAATTGACCATGGTATATCCTACATAATGTATATACAACAATAACAGAACTATATAGACATAGAAATTTATATATTGCTAATGATATTTTAAAATGTATTACTATTGCCTTTGATTTTATTTATTTATTTTTTTTACTTACGAAAGACAATTTAATTATTGTGTGTGTTTCCATGTAGTACAGGAGCCAGTGCATGGGTTATTACTGATGTCTGGAAACACATGACAGAAGTTATACTTCTTTTACAGTAATTTCTTCTTTAAAATAAATAAATAAATAAATAAATAGCCAAAGCTGAGTTTCTGAGAAAGGCTGAAAATAATAATAGAAGTGAGGGAAAATATCCATGTAACATTTTGTCAGAAGATTAAATACCATGACGTTCTGGTGAAGGTGCTCTTAACAATAAACACATTCAAAGAAGGCCATACCTCAAAGCATTTCTTCTCCTTTCATCTCCTATAAAGATATTAATAATCATGATATTAAAGATATAAAGATAGTTATAATCATGGAAAATATGGGTTTAATGCACCCTTTTTACTTGAAGGAAATATTCCTTCTTCACCTAGTTTACTACAAGATGTTATAACTACTTTCCTCATTGCACTATTAGTTGCTATTTTCATTGTTTGTTGAAGGAGGAAGATGGGACTGCTTACTGACAGCTACTCTGTTAGCAAAGAATCATTTTTTAAGAGCGGATAAGGATAACAGCAGCAAGCTTTCAAATCAGATGGAAACAGCTTCTAGTATTTCCTTCCAACCAAGTGCACAGAACCAGAGCACACAAGCTCTATGCTTACAGGCATGGATTTTTATTTATTTATTTCATATCACAGGAACAATTCTTGGGTGAGCAAAATTTGGGTACTTTGTCAAAAAATTTTAAACTGGGGACAAAATTAGCTCATGAGTTTTTGTTTTGTTTTTGCTATATTTGCACTTAAAACAATTTCTAAATTAAATACACTTGATTGCTGCATTAGTAACAGCAAACTAAAGAGGAACGTAACCCTTCAAATGATTCAACGTGGATAAAAAAAAATGAAATTTTCTATTTTAAAACATATTAAATACAAAGCTTTTTTTTTGCCATTCATATGAAAAAACAAGCATACTGCTGCATAGATGAGATGCAATAAGCTAAATTTGCCTTTAAAAAATTAAAAATTCCTGAATTTTATTTAGCCGATGGCATTACAGCAAACTAAACTCCAAACTAATAACATAAAATGGAATGTAAACTCTACATGAAATAAAAATGCAATTAGTACTTCTTATGACTACTCAAATGAGTATATAGCTACTCTGTACATTTTTTTTTCAACTGAGAAGCTTCACAATGGCTGAATTCAGACTCATGTCGACAGTCACATGCATGTACAGAGGCAGTCCTTACCAATCCTATGCTAAATTGATGATAAGAAACGAAACAAACAAAAAGGTAATCACCCATGAAGTTCCAAGTTTTAGTTCCAACTAAAACTGACCAAGGCTGAATGCTATGCCAAAAATGCAATAAATAAATAAATAAAAAGCAAAGCAAGTTCAACAAATCTTCTACACATGTAAATATAGTAGGATGAGGCAGAAAGATCTCACAACCTTGTCAAAAGGACAGGTAAGGAGCACTGTGGTCAAGAAGAGTATTTCATGATTAGAATATCTTCCGAAAACTTTAAGCACAATTGAAAAATTCATACTGAGAAGAACTGAAGTAGAGGAAAAAATGGAAAGATAGAACGTATGTGGCTCTATATTTGTATGAAACAACATATGTACTCTTCTTTGTCAACACCATGTCTTGGTCTTAACTGCTGCCTGCTGAGAACAACATGATGATAGATGTTTAAAAGCAAAAGTGTCCTGAATGACTTTGCCAGGAGGGATTTTTTGTTTTTAAGTCTTCATGTTAATCACGTATCAGGAAAATCTATGCAATTTGACTCCATCAGTAAAGTTTATTTTAACAAACTTAACCCACTCACTTCAACTTCGTTTTCATGCAACAGATATTAAGGGTGATTTTTTGTTTGTTTGTTTGTTTTTTCTGTTTGTTTGTTTTCTGCAGAATGACTATAATCAGGAGGCCCAGTCTTTTTATCATAACAGAAAAACTGATTCAGGAAAGGACTATAGCACATATTCAAGTCCCACTAACCTGCCCAAGATGTTTCATTAATACTAGTATGTGATGGAACAAGGACAAACATCTGAGCAACATGAAAAGCTAGTTCTGAATGCAAAAGCTGTAATGCCAACTTCAGTCAGTGACACAAATACAGGGCTTATCAGACCAGGTGTAGGCACCACAATAATGTCATAATACTGCTTCTGGGAGAATCTCTTTCTTGTTACATATCCCATTGCAAAAACAGTAGTCACATATATGAATTTAGTAAGACTTGAATACATGGTTGAACTTAAGTATCCGCTGAGGAACACTACACCATTTGGTGCAGCAGGTCAACTAGTTTCAGGAAAGATCTTCAAAGTTCACTTACAAATTTCATGGTAAAAAACAGAAGACTAAAATTGACTAAAATTTCATCAGTAAATATGATTAAGCAATGGATATCTCTGCAGCACTCTAACAGCCTAAGCCTCTCTGTTATTTTCCATTTCTTTAATCAGTGCCTTTAACAGTACAGCAAACATATCTGAACATCAAAGATCATTATGATGTGGACTCCAAGGTACAACATGGCCTCGAAGTAAAAGATGATGCTTTTTGAAGCCTACTTTTGGTGCTAAAGAGAAAACTTTAGCTAACAAGATGCAATGTCATTATAATTTCATATTAAACACAAGGTAACTACCAGCACAGAATGACTCACAGTCTAATTGGAAAAGATGTGACAGCTACCACCCATTTTTAACTTTGTGGTTTGTTTTTACGTTTTGGGAGGCTTCCTTCATTATAAAAGAACACTCAAATAACATTAACTGCTTTACATCAGTTCGGCTGCTCATTAAGTTGAAGGTAGCACAGAGAAACACTTGCACCTTTCCCTCCCTAGTGTCAAAACATGCATACAGCCACTTCAGAATCTATAAACTGCATTAATCAATCCTGCCTATTTTTCCCCCAAGTGCTGACAAATCGTAAGGAGGCAAGGCTCAGATCACTTTAAAGATATTTGAGATACTAGCCATAACCACCAGAGCAGCAGATGAACAAGCCTGGTAAGAGATGCAGCCGTGGAACCCCCATTCCTCCTCCCAACCCCCTCAGGTGCCTGCTGAGCACTGGCCTGGGGACATGCATGGCCTTGGGGCGGCCTCACCAGGGCCTGCC
The DNA here is from genome assembly GCF_009769625.2 of Cygnus olor. Classification (NCBI taxonomy): domain Eukaryota; kingdom Metazoa; phylum Chordata; class Aves; order Anseriformes; family Anatidae; genus Cygnus; species Cygnus olor. The sequence continues at coordinate 52,870,559 of NC_049169.1, forward strand.
CACCTGATTCTCACACGGAGTATTTTTGCTTATTTGGTTGTGGAGGTTGGGTTGTTGTGCTTTTTTTTTTTTTCCTTTGACAGATGAAATGAGCAATACATCCTGCTTTTGAGCATTTTTTCCACACTGCCAGTGATTGACAAAAACAGCCTGGAAAAATGTATCCTGGAGAAAGGCCGTGGCTGCCTGCAGGGGCTGGAGGTCTCACCTGGGGCAGAACACTGCTCCAGGCCTGCACGGCCTGCAGGGTCCCAGCCAGGGGGCCAGAACAACAGCGCTGGCAAAGCACTTAACGACAATTTCTTCACCGAGGATGAGAGGCCACTAAGAACGTTTGTCTGACTGTCCCACAGCAGCAGAGGAGATTAGATTCTTACACACACTGCAACGCAGAAGACCTGATTATAAACCAGCACCACACGAGATAACTCCATTTCCAAAGCCGTCTGCTGGCACCAGCACACAGATGCACCTGTGCTAGCGGCTTGCCCCTCGTGCAACCTTATTAGCCTGGCATGTATTAGCCTGACACATATTAGCCTGGCACATCAGCTCAAGGCCGTCGCATGGCGGCATCCAGTCAGGCCAGCACACAGATGGATCTGGAACAAAATGCTCAGCTCCCTGCTTCAACAAAACTGCTCTTCCTACTTCTTCATCCTACTTCGTCCTACTTCTTTATCAGTTCCTAGAGGGGAGTTCTTGACGGGGTCCCTCTCTTCACTTCAGCCTGTGATAGAAGAAGCTTTTGTCCAGAAGCTCCTGACAGAAGGGAGGAGCAGCAGAGACTGCAGGGAGAAGGACCCCAAAGCTCAAAATGATCAGAAATGAGAAAATACTCATGAGGAAAAATGGCTGCGAGATGAGCAAAATAGAGAAATGAGGAGTGGCAACCCCTTCTTAGGAGCCTAAAAGGAAGGAAAACACTTCTCCACTATACCATTTGACTGAACAGTCCATTGTCTTTCTGTTTGAATAGCCTATTTATCACTAGCATTCAAAAAATTAAAAAAAGGAGGCAAACAAAAATAGTTTTTTCTATGTCAACCTCATTTAGTTACTGAAGAGTAGTGTGAATTGTTGATCTCTTAATGCTTTGGCTAGATTGGCAGCCAGTCTAGTCCAGTCAGGCTTGCCTGATTGTATGAGAAATAGAAAATACAATTAGCATAGTCACAGCCAGGGATAATCTAGGAAGTATTCACAATAATGAATAGAGTTGGGTGACAGGTTGCTTTAGCTGGGAGTTTCTGATACCCAGCTTTGTTACAATGTGTGTGGGCTAGTAAATATTCAGCAGAAGTTTAACAGGATATTTTAAGGGGATTTACAGTCAGCTCAGTCATGTCTGTATCACCACACTGACATGCTGTCTTTGCTTTTGCATATATTACAAGAAATTTAATGTCAGCTTGTATGGCAGGAAACCAGACAATCATATATACATTAGTCTGCACATACTGAGATGTGTATGATGAAAATAGCTCGCCTTGTCTCCTGGGAGTGCAATATACAACGGTCTGATTTCCAGACAACACTGCAGCCAATCCTAAAAAAAAACACTAGAATTTATATTTTTATCACAAAAATTGGCTCAAAGCAAGCAGACAATTACTAATGCAGTCTGGGATATCTGGGCATCCCCAACAAGAACAAAAAAGGAACATACGCTAACTCTAATCTTTTAATACACACTCTTTTCTTTCCAAGGAATGCCAACTTTTTAATGCAAGCTTTACATTGTCACTAAACTGGTAAGTCTCATTCACTGCATCATATCAGTGTGGTGTGTTGTCTTGCTGTTCAGTTCCTTCTCATGTCTTGCCCTCATGCACTAGACTAAGTTTTAGAAAAAAAAAAGTAACATAAATTGGACATGCTTGTTCACACTTAATAAAAAGTCACTTACTGCAGCAACAAATTTAATAGTTTTAACTACATTTTTACCTAGGGCAATAAAGCACAAAAAGAAGAGTTACAAAGTCAGACTGATGATTGACAAGCTACTATAATGCTGCTTTGCAAGGTATCTCATCTGCCAAATCCACTTTTACGCTCCGTATCAGCTCACAGTAACATCTGCATTTGCCTCTTATCATCACAGCTTTTAGACTATGCCACGATGTAACTGTCTAACCAAAAAGCACAGCTCTGTCGGCAGATGACTTTGCAATCATATAATGGGCTTTTGAGCAGAGAACTGGAAAAACCCAAGTGTGATATGCTCAAGCGCTGTCAAATTTTTCTTTCATAGACAGGCAAAGCAATCAGTGATCCCTTCTCACTTCTGATGAATTGTGAATAACGAAGGCTTAGTCAATGCCTACATGGCACTCACAGGTGGTATTTTGACTGTTCTCATGTAAACTTGCTCATGTGCCAAGAGCAGTACAGCCAAGGCAGCTCAGGATCCCAGCTGGATCTGCTGTATATGCTGAAACCACAGAGCGACAGCCAAACATTGCTACCGATCCCTACACTAACCAGTTTATTGCCAGTTTGGATGTGTTTACACTAGCTGCAGTCACATTTCATTACAGCACAGATACAACCTTGGAAAGAAGTAGCTGGGCAATGTTACCAATGGCTGACATTTATATATTAACATGAAGGTACACGTACTTGACAATAATTCTTTACAGGGCTTGGATGCAGGAGGAACCACAGTCATTTCCTAGGCTGAATAGTATGACCTCATTTCCTTATTTTTATTATGTAGCATTGACATTATTTGCATCAGATAAAATTAAAAAAAAAATAGCAACTCCTTAATGCTCTCCCTGGCTACTTTTTATATCTTCTGTTCATAGCAAACAGAACATTCAGTGAACGTTAGAAAAAAACTCCATTAGGGCGATGGATACCAGACTCCAAATGGAAAATTACCAGGGTGGAGCCTGTAATAATCATATTCCATCTTTAATTCCAAAATAAAGAACTAAGATCAATGAAAAAGTAAGTGTCCTCTTACCTTTGCGTCTCACTTTCTGCGCGTTAATGCCAAACCTGTGACACCTAATCAAAACACATTCATCCTTTTTCTCATTTTTACTGAAGCATATACTGCTTTAGACAGACATTTCCTGAAGCATCTTCTTCAGAAACAGTTAATGAAATCAGACAATTCAAAGGCAAAGACAGACAGGAAGAAATGAAACATTCACCATGAAGAGCAAAAATTACCTTTAGCAGGGTTTACTTTTATCCCTGACCTATACAGCATCTCCTCATTCTGCCAGTCCCCATTCCTGACAACAGTCTTGAGTCCATAGAAAACAATTAATGCAGCAGTGGAACAAAAGACCAAGTTCTTCAGAAAGCGCTTTTGGGCTTTGACATAAAGGGCCCTGACACCTACTGTAACCAGCAGGCAGAAGCCCATACTAGGAACATACAGCACACGCTCTGCTATTACAAAGCCAACATAGAAAAATAGGTTTGTGGCAGGAACGAAGGGCACTATTAACAAAGACAGAGACAGAATGACAATGTTCTCAGTTGAAGGAAGCTGCAGTTTCTGAATTTCATGCCTTTTTATGCCATTCTCTTCCTTTGATGCGAAGCTTGACTTCCCCTCCAGTGTCTTATATTCCACCTCTGAGTGACAGCTATGCCCATTAGCATTCTGCTTGCCATTCATTACACTTTTCCCATTGCATTCTCTCTCGTTGCCGGAGCCCTTCAAGCTAAAGTAGGCGAGGAGGAGGAGTCCAGCATAGAAGGCCACAGTGTGTAGATTCCTCCAGTCGCTGACTGCTTTCAGAAGAGGCACAGCATCCATGGACCAGTCAAAGCTGAGGGTGTCTGGGCAAAGCAACAGCCAGAGATTCTTGGTCGGCAGGTAAAGGAAGGTGAGCGTTCGTGTGAGAAAACTGTCCGAGTCAGCTGCTGGATTGTCAGAGTTGGAGAAACTTGGGGGCTTGTTGCCCATCCAGTATAAGCGGACACCCAGCAGTGCAGTCCCCCAGGAGGTCAATAATCCAATGCTGAAGAAAAGGCTTAAATTCTTCCTCTGAAATAAAGAAAATAAAGAATCATGAGTATAAATTGACACCAGCTATACCAGGTATTTAAATCATAATTCATTTTAAATCATAAACGAAAGAAATCAAGAAATATCTCATACAACTGTTGGTGGTTTGTTTTTTTTTTCCTTGTAATAAAACTCAGGGTTTGTAAGTCTGATGTTTGGCTCACAAAATGTTGATGTATGCTGTTGACCATAAACTAAAAGAACAAGCTCTTCCATTTGAACTGTATCAAGGCTGTATCAGAACCAAGCCTTGAGATCTTAGGGCTGCCAGTCCTTGCTTAAGACTTCCCCAAAGTAACTGAATAATGCTCTGAAAATTCTTTATTTTAGAGTAATTTATGGAACCTTACAATGGTTTCCAAATAACCTCCCAAATCCTTTCTTTTCTTCTGGTTATGGCTAAAACAACAGTTTGCCTCAACTTGATATGAAATTTAAAGAATGTTCCAGATTAATTCTCCCTAATGAACATCTTTTCTAAAGTACTATCTTAGGTATTACGTCTAACAAACAGATACACTTTCCAAGAAGGCAAGACAGGAAAACAGACACAGATTCCATGTTTAGGTCTTCCTTTCCAATTAATTACAATGATCATCTGGAGCCTTCAGATGTGTCTGAAGCTCCATTTCATTTTTGCGTCTCACAGCCAAATATGTTTTGTTGTTGTTGTTGTTGTTTTTTTCATGAAGCACACCATATTAAACCACTGCTTTAAAACCTTTCACATCTTTATACCCATCTAAATAACAATATGTGAAGCATTCAGATGTCTCCGCCTACTCATGTCATCATACTAGCAACTCTAAGAACCACCACTTATTTATGGAATAACTCAATATTTGCCAGCTGGAGCTGCTTGTCAGGCTCTCCCCCTCCCCATTAGAAAACACATACTTATTCATACACTTGCAGAAACATACCACTTCTGCCTGAACAAGAATCAGGAAGCAAGGCTTTCTCACCTATTACTAGGATTGATGAGCTTAAATTCTGTTCTCAATTACATGGGCACCCTAAATGAAAGCTGTTTTGGATTACTCTCTTTTTGTAGAAGTATCTGTGAAAGCTAAAATAACATGTAATTTTTGTATTTCCATTCCTCAGATGCCTTCTTTAAGAATAGAAAAACTATTTGCCAAATAGCTCCAGACACAGTGGAAGCACTTTGATATTATTTCCCCCCATTATTACAAAGAATTATATGTCAATCATTTTTCATTTTATTAGGTCTGTTTTTTTCCATCTCACACTATGCATTCCTGGGATAGTTATTCACTGTTTCTTCATTTACTCAGAAGCAGGACTTCAGACTGGAATGTTTTATCTTATTTCTTTCAATCAGTTCATTTTTCTCTTTTGTGGGGGGACTCTTCTCTTGATGTCATGAAATACAGATTGTGTTGTTCTATTTCAGGTCAACTGTTAACAGTTTTCTATTGTCATGTAACCAATGTTCCAGTAACCTGATGTTACTGGATGTGGTCTAATCGTAACTTATCTACTTAGTTCAAGAAAAAGATTATTCCTTTTCACATTTCTGTAGAGCTTCCCCTCGTGAATTTTAAAGTATTTAGTGTCAGTTAGATTAACTCATTCAACTTTGAGGAGATATGGAAGAATGCAAAGGAGGCATTTGTAGAGAACAAGTGAACAAATTCATAATGAGAATGATTTATGTATATTTGCATGAAATGCACATAAAAATGCTGCACTTTTTATACATAAAGCAAAGTCTGAGTCCACGTTTCATTTGCCATATTATTTTATTATTTTTGTATATTTCTATATACTGGAAAATCGATATTTTTTTGGTAATAAACCAATCGAAATCCAGATCTACACTTTATGATTAATATATTCCCTGGAAAGCCTACTGAAACAACCTGCTTCTATATGTAAGCTGGATAATACTTTGCAACCTATCTCAGACACTGTTCTACCCCTAGCTGCCAGAATTGTTCAAATGCTTCTAACATTATAACGCTGCATAAACTAGTTATCACCAAAACTCCCACCTAAATTTGTATTCAGAATAAGAAGATTATCCATGTTCATACATTTTGCACGTGTGTCATCGTAGTAAAAACTTATGGTCCTGATTCAACTTTCCCTTCCATTCCCATCATATTTTGGTACATTAAATTCCCACCACCACCACCACCAGCAGCTTTACTATTTTCAAAGTTGTTTTCTTCAAACACACAGATGAACAACTTTCATATGTTAAATGTGACACCCCCTTTTCTTTTTCTCTCTTTTTATTTACCCTTCTATAATCTCTGAAGAGGACTACAGGAGGAGGCCGCTTAGAAAGGGTAAGAAAAAAAGAAATAAAAAAGAAAAAAGCTGGGAAGTGGAAGATCGGGGTTCCTTTTTATTTGTTTGCTTGTTCAATTAGGAATTCAGAGCAAGTCTTTGCTGGAAAACTACACAGCACTAGAAAAATTAAGACATCCCAAATACTATGCAAGTGAAACTTGATTAACAGACAGGAAGTGAGCTTTTAGGATTGCTTACTTAGACTGCTTTGTTATTTTGTTAATACTTAACAACGAGAGGGAAATCTCCCTTCCCTAAAGTTCTAACAATTGCACTTTTCAACTAAATGGTAAAGAAAGTTCAAATTACAAAGTTCTTCGACAAAGCCATACTGCAGCAGATATGCCATTCCTCGTGGTTAACAGAGAAACCTGCTAAAAACTTTCAGATCTTCATACATCATAAAACAGTAACAATGAAAAGTTTGCCTCTTGCTCCTAGCCCTAGAACGCAAACAATCCATACCTCAAAGCTAATCCATCCTCACAGCTACAGTAATTATTTACAGCCTTCCCTTTAAGCTTAAATTTAAGATCTGTAAGGTCTGGACCCTCTGACTTTTTGGATCTATAAAGAACACCATATTTCTATATGCAGTATTGTGTTTCATGCTTTAAGAACACTTTTCTTTTCATTAAGACTTTACACCAGTGTCAAATGAAATATCTAAGCGTGCACTTGTGGAGCTCAGAGGTATCCAGGTAGGTGATTTTCCACAGCAACATGTCTATTTATCATGCTGCAGAACACCAGATAACTAGAGAAGGAGCTCTGGCAGATTCCTGAGCTTAATTAACAGACTAGAGGAGTGGAGTGCAGGTATCCTCTCGTTGCCTTAGAGATGAGTGGTTTGCATCCCTCCACTGAGGCTTTTTGATCCATGGGTCTTCTCAAAAGCCAGAAGCTTTACATCTTTTTAAAACTAACTACACGTTAACTACAGCTACCAGTAACTTGTGCAACACTGAGGTACCAGTGTAAATTTTTTAGTTTCAGAGAAGATCCTCTGGATTTAGTCTAAAACCACAACTAAAATCCTCCCTAACACCGAACACTTAAACTTCTGTCATAAAAACTTAAAGTATGATGCTTTTTTTTTTTTTAATCACACAGATAAAGCTGGCTCAGAAGGAGAATGACAGACTCATTTTTCCTCTCTCAACACGTAACCTCATGCCTTTTGCACAGCTTTCACCTGACCGCCCTAGTATAGTCAGGTATAATTGGACTTAGCTCACATTTTAGCTTTACTTTCCTACAGGCTTTGTATAGAAAGAAAAAATAAGTGGGGAAAAAACATCAACAACTGCTTACAGCAATTTATTAAATAACATAATCAGTTCCTTAGTAGGCCTTTGTCTGCACAAAGTCCTTTCAAAACGATCTCTGCTCCCATCAGCACTTACACCAGCAACTTGTCCCCTGCATCTCCTGACAGCCCGTGCTCCTCTGACTGCAGACTTCTAGTGTGGCCCAGCAGCAGGAAGAGATCCTCGGTAATGCTTGGCAGCAAGGCTTTGGATTACTGTACTCATGAGTCCTAATCCAGCCCATCTGCCTTATGTTTTGACACCCCCATAAATCCTCTAACCTTTCATAAGTAGCCATTTTCTTCTGGGGAAAAAATGAGCACTGATTTAGATCCCATTTAACATCTCTCCTGCCTGCTAACAGTCGAGCACCACCACTGCAATTTTAGTGTTTGTGACTGCAAAAGCCTTTTTCATCTCCCTACCAAAATCCATCTGCATGACCCACCCACATTGTACGTTTCCCTTACATTAAATCCTAATTCCTCACTCCATTATACTGCTCTTAAATATGGCACTGCAGCAGATTGCTTGATTGGGCAGCCCTGCCAAAGCTCCGTCATCACCTAAGCAGTATCCAAAGCATTTTCAAAGATGCTGTTCTTTTAACCTCACCTTGTCCATCTCACACAGCAGCATTAACTACGGCATGCGGTCAGACGGGCCAGATATCAAAATCACCACAGCTAAGCACACACAGGTTGTTATTTTTAGAAGTCGGGAAATGCAGAAAAGAACGTGGGTAAGTCACCAGGCATTACTCACATGAGAGCTTCTTTTCCAGCTTAGTGCTCCTTGAAAATATGTTGGCTTAGGAGCTGGGGCTTCCCGAAGAAGTGGGAGGCTGCCAAGACACTAGACGGGACTGACAGTATCTTGTTTCCGAGGCAGGCAGAGGCTCCTGGATCACAGCTCTGCCGACCTGAGCTCATGTGAAGCTCCAAAACCAGCCAGGGCAGGGGCAAAGCTCTTTGCCACAGCCCGCTCCGGGGCTTCGCACTGAGCTGGAAGCGGCTTTCCAGCTCCCTCTCCACCTGCCCTGTTTGTTCCCGTCCTGTGAGCCACTATACGGGGTCAGCTCATTTACACCGGTCATACAGCAACAGTGGGTCCCCAGGTCTGGCCTTCCTCCGAGCTGGAGCTCCGTCTGTAGCTTGTCCAATACCGTCGCCAATTCAATGACATTTACTTGGTGTTATGAACCCACAGCTCTTCCACAACAAGGAAGTCAGGGCATACATAAAAAAGCCAAAGATTTCGCGTGTATATTTTTCTTGCAATTAGCAAGCAGCACAATTCAAGCAGTGATTATTGGTGTTTACTCACATTACTAAAATTAAAATTGAGTTATAAATAGTGGTATTTAAAATTTACCATCTTCCTCTATAATCTTTAAAGTGGGTCTTTAAATTAAAACAAACAAACAAAAAAAAAAAAAAAAAAAACCAACCTCCAGCCTCTCAGCTGAACAAACAGTTCTAAGGACTACCAGGGAAACAATAAATTGTGTTAACAGCAACAACTGCACGAACGACCAGAGGTAATACAAGAGCAGAAGGGACTAGATTAGCTTGATAAATCTGTGAGCATGATCAGTGCAGAAGAGAAGGCTCTCTCTGACGATCCGTCTGCACAGCCAAATGCAGTCTGACAATCGGGAAGCTACAGATATCTGCCTGGGGTTAATCCATCCATCTATGGCAGCGAGAACTTAAACACAGGAGGTTGGAAGCCCACTGGGACTGAGTCATTACTCGAACTGCCAAACTTCTGGGGAACACTGCCCAACCCTGCTGTTACCAGCACACAGGTAGATATGTGGTCCAACAGACATAGCTTTGTTTAACACGCATTGTTAAAGAGGTTTTGCAGTGAATGGAGGGTGCTGCACTTTATGCACTAGCCAAAATGCTGAATGCTCACCGCACATACAAGTATGTCGTTGGAAGGCAGAACTGAAATTCTGAGAAAAACAGAGAAATGTTCACTAAAAGAATCCTATACAAAAGGCAGGTGCAACTCTGACTGCAAAAAACTGCACAAATGTAAGTTGTGGAACAAGTGATAGGCTCTTCTGACATGCATCTGGGATTACATAAAATCACAAGCAGCTCTTTTAAGCCACTGCTAAAAAGGCAAATGCTATACTGGGACTGCAAATGAAAGCCTACCCTTCTAGACACGTGCAGTAATCCTTCCAGTCTTCTCAATACTAGTAATTCCTAAAACTGTCTGGATCCAGCACAGAGCTATTAGAAATAAATGGAGGAAATAGAGAGAGGTCAGAGGAGGAGAATAAGACGGGTTCGTGATCTAGAAAAACATGCCCCATGAGGAAAGAATGAAGAACGTAAGCTGTTTAGATATGACAGCTGCCCGCTAGTACAGAAATGAATACTGCAAACAGGAAATGAATAATCTGTTTTCTATATCCATGTCCAAAGGATAAGAATAATAAGCTTCAGTTCAAGAAAGGAAGATTCAGGTTACTCATCAGGAGATGCTTTCCTCTGCTAAATATAGGGATGCACTGGAAAAACCTGCTATGGAGGTTGGCTCTATGGCTTTTTCCTGTCATTAAGAGTAGGGTAAATGTCTAACTTGTGGGGAAGATAAAGTATTGTCTCCATTAACCTATCCATACTCCAATCATTTCTGCATTAAGTACCAGAGCTTCCTGCAATCCTACTTTGTCCTAAGATTTGCTTCACTTCAGCAAAAATGTTAAGATGATCCTCATGTTTTGTTCCCCCTGTCACATTAGCATCTTTTTCACATTTCACACATTTCTAAAATCCATCTTTTACAAACATATCCTTTTGCCCAGTGATTACAAGCACGTGCAAATCCATGCCATTTTTTTAAAAACAATACTAAACAAAACCACTCAATCATATACATTAATAAGTTGTACTCTTGATCTATCTATCATTTTATGGGTGATCTCTGTCCTTAAGACATTCTCTCTTCTTGTAGTACATTTCTTAAAACTATCGTATATAAATACTCCTGCAAAATTTCAAAAAAAAGTGCAAAGACTTATGAAAAATTGTCTGGGAGAGTCAATTATTTCTAACGTGTCCAGTAGAATGTAAAATCTATTTTTTCTATTTCTACATTCTCTCTGCTGCCGTTCTCATCTTTTCCATAAACATCCTTCTACCTCCAGATATATGTATACATATCGCATGGAAAAATAAAAATTAATCACACAAAAAAGACAGATACTTTGTGTTGAGTGTTTTAGTACAACATCAAACAATGTAAATATTGGTTTCTATTTACTATAAAAATAATAATAATTCAAGCTTTCTCATTGGTAAAAATGGTGGCATTGATGTCAGCAATTTACACCAGATAATGGCCACATTTCAAACTCACCAAGTGAGAATGTTAGCAGCAATACTGACTCTGAAGTTGGCATGTTAATGTTATAGTTCCTTGATGACACACAAAATATAAAAAAGAAGTGAAGGAAAAAAGAGTAAAGTAAATAATCCAAGTAAGGTGCTGCAAAAAGCTAACAGCATACATAATGAGATGAAAAACATGCCTGAGATTTTTAAAAACTCATTATCAACATGCCACAAAACCCAAATAACACACACAAAATGACAGGACTTGGCTTTGCCTTTGCAACCGTTTTTTGAACAGCGATTCATGTAAGGTGAAAGGGACCTAAGGGAAAATTCACCTCTGCTGTATGGGCTGCAGGGAAGCCTTACAGTCTCAGAGAAGAGCATCAGGGCTCAGGCATGGTTTAGCACCTACACTTGAGCAACTTCATGAGTAGGCCAGCAGAGCCCCCTTCCTCCTAGGAAGGAAGCTTTGCCCAAGTCCTACTGGTAAGGCAAAGCCTGAAACTGCTACGTAGCCAGAGTGCCCTCTCGAGTCATGAGTACACCTGAAGATGAGCACTCACAGCTGAGACCAGCAGTGCCCTTTGTATCTCCTATAACATACGAAGGAAATCTGATCTGGCAATGCTTCTGAAATATTCACCCTGTACAAAGTGTTGGCAAGTTACTGAAGGCCTGATCACTTGGACAGATAGTGCATGCGCATTTTTTTCTTCTAAAGGAATCATAGAATCATAAAGTTTGGAAAAGACCTCCAAGATCATTGCTTTACAGTATGTATGGGCTTGCTCAGGGAAGAGGAGGCAAAGTACCAAATGACGCATACAGCACACACTGCAATCCTACTTCCAAACCGACTACCAAAAATGAGTATGGCACATTTCACACGTTTCTTATACTAGTAAGATGGCAATAAAGGAATACTGAAACCTAAGAGCCTGATTAATATTCAGTGGAAGAAAAATAAATACTGTAAGAATGTAAACAGGCATATACTTTTTAACTGACTAATGCAAATGGAAATGGATTTCATGAGTAAAAATGTAATTTATTGCCAAATTAAGACTCTGGCAATGACTAATCAACTTTATTAATCCAGTAGAAGGAAGTCATCAATAACCAATTTCTGTATATGGAATAATCAGCAAGTTGACTCCAGTTTTGATAGAACAATCTATCCAGATGTAATAGAAATCCATCTGCTGGAAGCCCATAGGATGAAAGAAGTCGGTTTCTGCAGTGGAAAACCATCAGAATCTTGTGTTGTTTTTGTTTGTTTGTTTATTTTCTTATTTGCCAAGTCAAAAATTTAGGTGTTTTGTTTATTTGTACCTTTAAAGTATAGGAAAAGAACAAGCAGCAAAGTTATCTTGAAACTATGTTCATAACAAAGAAAATATATTACAAATTGTAATTCTTTGAGTAATGTTTAAGCACAGAGAAACAGCCAATTAAAACTCCACCTGAAATGCAGAACCTACTCATCAGCTCAGAAGGCACTTCAAATTATCAAGGAAGGTTCATTTAAGATCATACAAGAAGTTACTTTTGTCCTTTAAAAAGAAATATTAAAATCTGGTTTGGGTGCAAATATTTTCAGATCTATTGATTCAGTGAGAAAGGAAAAAACAGAGGTAATTGTTTAGTGACTCAGAACATGTTTGTGTGAAAAACTCAATATAACGTTAACAAACATCTCCTATGATCTGGATGCAATCTCTGTTTATTCTATGCTACAGTAACATCACATTTCAAACAATGGGAACCATGAAGAACTGGAGAAACAAAAGGTGATGTGCAATGACCATCAGTCTCAGAAAGCCTTCCAAAAAAGCCTTCCAAACAAAACTTACTTTTGAGATTTAAAGTCAGTGCTTGCAGCAGCTGAAAGGTAATTCAAGAAAGAATACTAGCAAACAGTAGGTCAACCCCACTGATGAAAGGTTTGCGTTTCAAGTATATTTTCAGTATATTTCAGGTATATTTTCCTCTCATACTCCTAGTTAAAACAAGTAGTCTAGAGCACATCTACATGCCTCCTTTGTCATCTAACTCAGCCTTGCCTCCTGTGTAACTACCCAGGTTAGTTCTTGACTGATGGAGGCTGCGGCCTGTGGAGGACCCCCACCGGAGCAGATTCCGGGCCGGACCTGTAGCCTGTGGAGAGGAGACCACGCAGGAGCAGGTGACCTGGCAGGAGCTGCTGCCCATGGGGGACCCAGGTTGGAGCAGTTTGCTCCTGAGGGATGGACCCCTTGGTACAGACCCATAACTGGTACAGTTCTTGAAGAGCTGCTGCCTATGGGAAGCCCATGCCGGATCAGTTCACCAAGGACTGCATCCCATGGGAGGGACCCCACAGCACAGGGGACGAGAGTGACCAAGAAGAAGCAGCGGAGACAAAGTGCCATAGACTGACCACAACCCCCATTCCCCCGTTCCCTGGCGCCGCTCAGGGGAAGGAGGTCGAAGAGGGTGGATGGGGGGAAGGCGTTTTTGGTTTCTTTCCTTTGTTTCTCGCTTCTCTAGCTTGTTAGTAATAGGCAATAAATCTTACTGTCTCCCTATGCTGACTCTGTTTTGCCCGTCATGATAATTGTTGAGTGATCTCCCCACCCTTATCTCAAACCTTGAGCTCTTTGTGTCGTATTTTCTCCCCCTTCCTCTTCGAGGAGGGAGAGTGAGAGAGCAGCTGTGGTGGAACTCAGCTGCCCACCTGAGTAAAACCACCACAGTTCTGGAGATTCATGCTTGGACATTTGAAGAATAATACATTGGGAAAAAAAAAAACACTCAAAGAAAAAACTAAATGAACAGCTTCTGTAAGACCTGATGAATAATACTGAGATCTCAGAGAAGTAACACTGGGAAAATTAACATTTTAATATCAATTTCATTTGCTTTTCTTTTTCATTAGATCTGGTTAGTTTCTTATAGAATCGGTTCTGCACAAAGACTAATTTGAAGAAGAGAGCTTGTCATGCCCTATGTTAATTTCTGGGGAACTTTTTTATATTCATTCTCTATGGAATACACTAGATAGAAATGGGAATGAAAATCTATTAGAAAACAAATAGAGAGAACAAATTAAACATTTTGCAGCAAACAGCACTGTCTAGCTACATAAATAATGACTACTCAATGATACTAGCAAATAGTGTTGCAATGATATCACCGGAATAGAAAGGCACAAACACACATAAGAATATTTAACCAATCATAAAAACCGCAAATACTTCAACAAAAAGTTTCCCCAGAAGCATGTTTGAGAAAAATAATAGAACACCTTGAATGGAATGTCTTCTACCTTGTTTCCCTATACATTAAATATGAAGAATATATATATATATTTTTGCTGTTATTTTTTCTGCGCTCGTTTTAAATACCTTTTTAAAGAGTATTTAAAAGGATATCTAAGTATAGCCCTTTTAAAAACATGAATTGTATTGTTAGGGTCTGACCCAGAGACAGAGTTAAAGGTAAAGCAATTACTATCCTCAGTAATGCAAAATCAAATCCCTAGTAATTCAAATAAAAAGAGAGCTATGAAAAATAGTGAACCAGAATATGGATGACAAAACTTACTTCATGTCATGGGATTGAAATTGGCATGGTGACTCATTATTGTCCATTAAGCTAATGTGAAGAAACGAGGCAGTGAGCAATCTCCTGCGAACCAACACCAAGATACTTTTCAACCAAACTATTAAGGGGTGAAGTACTTAAAAGAGGTCAATTGCTGGTACTGTGAGAGGTATGATGAAGTCCCTTAACCAATTATATTAAACTTACTTGAACGTCTGCACTGCTATCTTGCTTGGCTTAAAATGCAATCTTAATACTTCCCACTAGGCAATGATCTGTGGTCTGATTTGTTAGGCTGTAAAACAATTCAGCTTCTATGAGGGAAATATAAAAATGCATATATGCTTTTTGAAGAAATTAATATATATATTTATTTATTTATTTATTAAATAGATTCAGTATGTTTATCAAAACATTTGTTTTAAATAAGCTTCTCCACTTTTTGGACCAAACAAGCAGGAAGAAATAAAAATGGTGCAAATGTAATTGATTTTGCCTGCATATATTCATTCATATTCACACACACAAACACAGCCTTCCCTATTAATTCTCAGTTTGTTGGCCTTCTGCATCGCAGACGTGTTTCAGGCATCAAGGAAGTCAACAGCAACAGTCTTTCCTGAGTGTGACTCCGGTGCAAACAGCCAGCCATTATGAAATTCATTCCAGTCTCATTAATGAGTGCAGTTTGAAAGCAGCATTTTGGAACCATAAAGAGATGATTTATAATGAGACTTCACTCGGTGGGAAGGCTGAAGCACAGCAGTTCTCTCTCCAAGTTATCCTAATAGAAAACTATTTAATGAGTGTGGGATTTCTCCGAGAACACAAAAAAAGGCAGGACTTGGAAGAGGATATCTTATATTGTATTGTGCAGACACCCACATCACTGAATGTTTCTGCCACAGTAAAACCAGCAAAATAAAAATCCTCAAAGTTGTTTCTATTTTGAGCTTTTGGCTTGTTTTTAATAAGCACTCCAATATAGAACACAGATTTGTAGAGATTAGCAGATCGTCATAATTCAGTATTAAAAAAAAAAAAAAAAAGCAAGGTTTAGTGAACTAAACTAGGTTGCCTAAGGTCAGACACTCAATAATGCAAACAAGAAAAAAACTGTGCACTGAAACAGGACATTGGCTGCCAAGGAAGCAACAAAAGAGCAGAGAGGTAACCTCCCCCAACCAATTCTTCAGGAGGCTGTGGCGGTGAGCTGCCTCTTACAGCCCTCTCCCCTTCAAGGGAGGCACGAAAATGCTGCTGAACCAAACTAAATGGCACACAAACATGAGCCCTTGTCTACTCCAAACCTAGATCAAAGCTGCATCCAGTCCTCAATACTGGTTTAAAAAAAAAGTTCAAAAACCCATATGCCATAACCATGCATGAGAAGGGTATATAAAGGCTTTAAATGTTAGAAACTAATTACCTGGCTTGCTGATTATATTGTTGAATTTTCTAATAAAAGGCAGGAGTGGGAAGGTGGAGAGAAGACAACGGAGCAGAGCATGCCAAACGTCTTTAAATTGACTAACAGAAGCATCGCATTTATTTTCTAAGTCGTGAATTTAGACCGTGGCTTCATAGTATGACAACAGCAATGCTGCTTTAGGAGTTTGCTTGTTTTCTATGGTTTTCAGCGTGCTCAGTTCCTTGTACAAACTGACATTGTGTCAGCCCAATGGAGGGAACGACATACAGGGGTGGAAAGCTGAAGGAAGAGGTGAGACTTTGTTAAGCCATGACTGCTGCCAAAGAGATCTACCAAACCATGACTTCTGAGAACATCGTTAGCACAGACGTACTCTGGCCATGTATTGTAGTAATGTGCGCATACATCCCTGCTTCTTCAGCAGGCTGAGACTTGTAGTGGTAATACTTACATGAGATCTATTACAAGTAGTAAACATTAAGTACAAACATTCCATTTTAATAAGTGTTTTGGGACAAAAAAAACCACCACCACCACCAACAAGAACAACAAAGTTCAACTAAACATAAAAAGCATAACAACTTTAAAACAAGAAGTCCTTGAGCCATCATACCTTAAGAAGGATTACATGGCCACAAGATCTCTCCCACCTGGCAGTTTTAAGAACATCCATTTTACACAGGCTGCTTGGTTTCAAGGTCGGTACACAAGCTCCGCAGATGTGATGCTAGGAAGGGTCCAAATTCATTAATCTTGCAGAAAATTCTGTTAATATCTTTTGGAAATACGCACTTCTTCAGTGCCTTGATAACGTTCAGATACTTAAGATGAACTTCTCCACTGCTACATATCTGTTTTGTCTACATTTCCAACTTCCCCTGCCCCTCATCAGCTCATCGTTCTTCTCTCAAAAATGCCTTAAGACTCCCTCTAAAACCTCCTTCATCTCTCCCACATGGATGGAATAGTTACCTCAAATTGCTCCCAAAAGTATAAATTTGTCCAAAATTTTGCTAGAAGTACTACAACGAAACTTACCTGATACCAGATCAAGATGCTGTTTCTACAACCAGTTCTGACATGGATGTGCTGGATTATATTAAGCAGACTGCTTAAAAGCCTTTTGTCTCTTTTTCCTTTCCCTACTGCCTCTAAATTCAGATGTTATACTTGTAAAAGCAGCAAGAATTTGTAACGATGTTCTCTCTGGTGCAGCAGGAGGTTCTGCTCCCTCATAAGTGTCTATTATACAAATAAATAAGCACTACAGACAGTAGTGACCTCTTTTACTACGAGATCTGGAAATTTTATTCTAATATGCTTCTGCTGCACTGTATCTAACCAAGTGAGTTATACGCCTCAATTACTTTTACTATTTGCTTCAGCCACTTATTACACTGAAACGTAACGGTGTCTTTGGAAATGGTGGGGTTCACCTTTATGTCTAGAGTCTTGTAAAATCTAACACGATCCAACATTACATCCTGGGAAGCCTGAGTATAGTATCATCTGCTACTTATTATTCCAGAACTCTACGATTCAAATATTCAGCCAGACAGATATACAGCAAACCCAGCTAAACTAGGCTTGTAGCCTTTAGCTGACAATTTCAGCTACTGCTCTTATACAAAGGAATTGGTTTGAAAGAATTAATCAGTTTTGAAACATCATCAGTTACCTTGCTTGCCAGAGTCTCACTGCGAATAAAGACAAAAGACTTACTGTTCTTATGTATGAGTGAGGAACGGCATGAAAGGAGATAGATAGCATCTTCTATTAGCGCAAGCAGCATGGTTAGAAAAATGTACAAAGTATAATTGGAAAAATGGGCCAAAGATGAACAACTGGCCTAATAAAAGATATTACCTCTCCCCATAAAATTTGTTATATATTTTTACCACCACAATTATACTAGCCCTGCTTTCTATTAAGGAATAAAAAAGCCTAGAGAACTCAAGTCAAGCTATAAAAAGACATCTCTTTGTTGTTGCATACTTTTCAGCCAAAATATGCAAAGCAGAAATGGAAATTTTAGTGCAGTACAGCTGAAAGACAATAAGAATTTGCTCTTACACAGGAATGGACAACATAATCCTGGAATCCTCTTTCCTTCAAAATAAAATAATGCTAAACAGAGAAATTTCAAACACTTTTTTTTTTTGCTTTTGCAAGTTTAAGATATGGGGTAAAAAGCTATAAATACGATGGAAGTGGATGGAAATCTCAGAAGTAAAAGAAATCAGTAATTTAGAAACAAAAATCAGAAACCAGGAGAAGAAAGGAGCGGCAACGCAGTCTTAAAGGAGAACAGTAATGGATTAAAGTAAGAAGAAACTCAAGTTCTTACCCTTTTCTTTTGAACAAAGGCTTGTATTAAAAAAAAATGAGGTTGGAGTGGAAGGCTCAGAGGTCATTAATTACGGAGATATTCAAATTAAATCATAAAATAAAAGAGGAAAAAAAAAAAAAAGAACAAAACCAGAAAGAAGGCTTGGGAACCTCGTCCGTAATCACTCTCCCTTCTGTTTTCTCCCTTCTCCTCATCTTTGAACCTGCAAATACTTGCTATCAGAGTTGTTGCCAGCAATTCCTATTTGGCTAGGTCTCAGGCTTTTAAAATGGAACCAAAGCCTGCTTATCTTCGGTGGGTATAGCATAAATACCTAGTTCTTAACGTGATGAGACCCCCCTATTGCCAACTTCACAACCAGCTCCTCTCTACCTTCTAAACTATAAACCTCCTGAGTCATTAGAAAAGTGGTTCCTGAGGAGACCAAGAGGGAAAAGAACAACAACAAAAAAAAAAAAAAAAAAGAGAGGACTACTATTACAACTTGCAGTAAAATGCAGAGACTTCTAATTGTTGCATTTATAAATTATACATCTTACATTACATATTATATATTTATTTATATATTTTATAATATATTTATTTTGTATATTATATATCATATATTATATATCATTTATATATGCTATATATATTCATATATATATATATAAACATGCACATATACACATACATATATATTTATACATCTCCCTCTGTGGGTGGGGTAGACACTGTAGCACATACATCCTTTGACTTGTCAAGGACTTTCATTTTGTGTGTGTTTGTGTGTGTGCATGTGCACGCTTTTTTTCCCTCCAGTTTCCTAATGAGGACATGACTAATTTCCACATAATGAATTCCAAATTTCCTTCTCTGCATTGAAGTCTGGCTCAGGAAGAATCACCGTGGCAGGTTATCTGGGATTTTTTAGCATTATGCATCCTGAGATGTCACAGAAGGGGACTGACCATGCTTGATTGATTTTCAAGAGAGCAACTAGGCTGCAAAGAAGTTCAAAGTTGTTAATCATTTACACGCTTCTCAACTTTGCCAATCAATGCAGCACGTACACTTCTTGACCTTGCTTAGAGAAAAAATGAGGATAACCTTTAAAGACTAGGAGGGCTCACATATTATGAATTTATCTGCCTAGCAATATTCATTTCAGCAATGAAAAATTAGACTTATAAGGCTAACATCCTGCTTTAAATTGCATACATGCAAGTTTGATTAAAATTCCTTCCTATTTGCACAAGAACATAAAAATCATTAACCAAAATACATGCAGAGACAGAAATGACAACTGCTAAATTTTTAAGGAGCCACTCTGAAGGGACCTCGCCATTTTTCCAAATATTAAAAATCACAGCTTCCACAATTCACATATCTAAATAGGAATTAAACTGTAAAGTCTACTCTGCAGTGGTATTTATGCTTCTGTGAAACAGTTTGCTGGCTTGTTCTTCTGAGGGGATCTCTAAAATGAGTATTTCTAATATTAAAGTCACAAAAATGATGAAAACACCAGTATGCTGAAAATTTCAGTGACTCTGTTTTGTAATTGCCTACAGACTGGAAGCGTGAACATCTCAAAACCTTTGAAAGTGAAGTGCCTTAAGCACGGGCTCCACAGAAATCAGCATTCTGGGCAGAGCTATGTCTAAGCTAGTCTCTAAGAAATGCCAAACTTAGTTCCTTAGAAACCTTACTGCAGGCTCACAGGTTCACAAATGGAAGAATCAGGCACTATTCAGCACTTTGTTTTCTAGAAAACAATATATTGTCCTACTTTTTGCCCAGTGACTTTGTAGAATCGTGGACAATGCCCTCCTTTTCAAAAGAAAGGAGAATTTCCACATTTCCATCTGCATTTTCTATGGCAGACTCCAGACCATGCAGGTATTCTCGTCCTAAGACTGACATTTTCTCTTTTCAAAGTTGTTTGCCTCTGTGTACGGTGCAGTATCCAGGTTCTCAGTTGACAATATTGACAAATGCAATAACTAGACCCCAGCTGACAACAGTGAACATGAGTAATCACGACTTGAGCCCTTGGTTTTGGAGGAGACCTGAGCTCTGGTAGCTCAAGTAATTAATTTAGCATCCACCTGAGCACACACTTTCACTTCAGTGCACATGGCAGCCCTAAAGTGTTAGAGCATAAACGGGTAGGGGCACTCTGAAATCCTGACGGCACAGAAGTAGAGGCGGCTGGGATCTGCAGACCTGGACAGGCTTTACAAGTGCTCTGCATGTCAACTCATGAGCGTCCACCTGACAGCAGCTGCTTAGACCTTCAGAATGGTGTCTGGGGATGGTGTGCAACTGCAGGTGGCAGCCGAACAAAACCTATAGACCTACATTTTGGGCTTGTGCAAACATGAGAGTGTACCATGCCCCTACATCCATCTTTGGATCCCGGCCCAAGTGCCTGTGTGAAAGGTTGACAAACTTTCCACATGCTGCACGTATGCATATGTGAAGGAGCTTTTACACCAGCAATTAAACGGGAAGAACACTTCCTGCAACCTGCAATAGGCCTCCCTCAGACAAGGACATTAACAGCTGGGCTGGCCTTGCTCTTGTCAAACCCACAGTCAGACTTTGAATCTTATCACAGAAATAACTAGAAGACCAGAAAACCCACTTTGTTTTAATTTTTTGTTATTTGCCTTTTGAAATCCTGGATTAAAAAGGTTTACATTCTTAAGCATTGGCCAAAACCATGAGGACTATGTATATATTTTTTGATTTTTTTATTTCCCACATGAAAGCTGAGATTCTCACTGGGACAGATGTTACAAGTGTGTAAGTTGCTGCTCACAGTTTACAGTATACGTATGTATTGCTGAAGGGCTGGGGCTCGTCAGGAGCCCAGGGCTGGCGGCTGGCCTTACCAGCCAGCTGTGCACTGGCTCAGGCGGGATGCTCAGACGGGGCAGGCAGCTCTTCCTCTGCCAGAGCACTGACCTGGGAAAAGCTTCTGCAGTGCAGGGGGCAACAGGGAAAGCCACACGAAGCCACAAACCACGCGGATAAGAACAGGAGACTTGAGAGAAGCAGGGAACCAGGTCTCAGAGACAACAGGCAAACTCTTCCTAGAGACCTACAGGAGGCCACAAAGATCCCCCTAAGCAATGAAAAAAATAAGAGGCCTTGCCCTTGCCAGCAGGCGAGGACAAAACCTGCTTTCAGACACAACTGAGTACACTTCACCCAGCAAATCTGTTCACTCCCTTTTATGACACTCTGCTTTATTTCTCTATTTGCTTTCTGAGAAAGCTATAAAAGTTTTAAAGATTCAAAGTCTTCTTGGTGTATTCTGTTTAAGAAAAAGGCCCAGACACGACAAACCTCTAATCTCTTGCTGAGAGCTTCACAGACTTCCAAGAGAGGTAAGGCTTAAAACGCTGAGAAAATTGACACACTGACTGGAAGTGGAGGAGGTGGCTTCTTGAAAACACCATCAATAACTTATTCTTGCATACTGAGCCTCTTCTTTGCTCTAAATGTCACTCATCCAAACTGGAAAAAAACATTATTTAGTTTAAGGGCAACTTCTCTTTGCATGAACTTTGCTTTCCAAATGGAAAAGATCAAGCATCATACAGCATTTTGCAACTAGAAGCCAAACTCTAGCATTTCAATAAGGTCAAAAGGGGCAACACTAACTCACAGGAAAACCTGACTTCACGCTGGGTAGAGAAGAGTTAAAAACGAGCCCCCAGAAAGCTGGGATGTCTTTGCCAGGAATGTGAGCTCCAGTAAGATGCTGGAGGGGATTCCTACAGCCCACTGCTGGAACTGGAGTGTGCAGGATGTTAGGTGACCGTGCTCATGGCTTTGACCTCCCCAGCAGCTTCAATTATTGCTCTTTAACCATTTCCTTTGGGGACAAGAGTACAAACAAACAAAAAGTCAACGGTAACAGCACAACTAGAGGGATCCTTAAGTAGATGCCTATTTGTTTACAAGCAGTTCAGCATATCGGAGGATTGGTTCTAAAAATGTGAGTGACAAAAGTGGCAACTTGATGAGGAGGTAGGTGGGGAGACAGCAGAAGTGTGCATCGGATGCTCTACGGATGAGTGCAGATCATGCAGGATGCCTGAGGATTTTGCAGGAACAAAGTAATTTCCCGGAAAGGAACACAGATGAGGAAAAAGTGCTTGAGCTTTGCTTTTTGAATGCTACGATTTGTTTGCTTTTGCCTTGAAGCTATCTGAAAGCAGGTTTTTATGCCAATTCACCTGTCTTTTGAGTATTCCTTAACAATTTACAAAAACAGACAGCATTGAGCCCCCAGGCAGAGTTATATCTAACCATTTCTGATGATGCAGCTAGTACTGCTGGAACGTTTGTCAATTTCTTAGGGTGGAATTTTTCTGTTATACCTCCGCTGCAATTCATGCAGAATTTGTATTTAACTATCATTAATACCAAGCATGCTGTCTTTCTATAGCTACATCCTGGAAAAAGTTCTTTTTATAGTGAGAAAGAAAGGAGTATCTTTTGTATGTTAAAATGTGGACTTCGAAATTCTAAGAAGAAATACATGAAAATGTAATATAGCTTGCAAAAATTTCAGCATTATTTATGTCATGTTGTCTTTCTCTGACTATACTATTAGTCAATATGGAGGGGTTTGTACATTCAGAAGCATTCTTTAAAGAAAAAAAACATACAGATGTACAGATTTTTATGTAAGGCCAGAAAAGGAAAAGCAGCAGCAGAGAGATACTTTACTCCTGAACTTTTTGTTAACAAAGACAGTGCTCCAAACAAGTCACTTTAATACAGCAGCATGAGTGTGTTTCAGTGCCATCTAGCTAACACTTAAGGTAACTTGCATCACTATGCATAGACTTTTTTTTTCTTCCAAGAATCCTTTCTTCAATTTAAAAAAAAAAAAAAAAGACGAAGCAGCACATTGTTTTTGCTCCAGATCCATCAGTGTATTGAAGCATAAAGATCTTGGGTTGCTCTTGACATACTTGAGCTTTGATGTATTTATGTGAGGAATGTAAAACATGTAACCCCCAAACCCTTTATGCTGTGACTGAGTGCTTGATCTGGACAGATCCACATGGCTGAGTACTTTAAACACTGTTCTTTAAAGTATAAGCATATTTGGTGTCATTATGTAACCATTCTGATCAACTCTTTTATTCCATATGTTAATGGAAGGGTTGAGACAGAAAAGGAAGTGCAAAGAAAACTACTTCAGTTTGTTTTAACAAATGGAAAAAGCATTGATTTTTAAAGATAAGAAATTTGTAAAAGCAAGTGAAGAACATATTTTGAGGAGTGCAACACTATGCTTTAAATCCTCGGAAAATTCCTTTTTTTTTTTTCTTTTGCCTTCTTCATAGAATGGGTTTCCAGATAATAAAAAACATTTGCAGTCCTGCCCAAGCCGTTATGACTATGTAAACACCAACTGAAAGCATGCAAGCTCTTTCTGAACTTTAATCAAAGTTCTCCAGTTTAGAATAATTTGACAGCCTAACACTTCTTTCTGCAGCCCAAAATAGACTGGAGGAAAAATGGTTTCTTTTGACTCAGCAATGTGCTTTTATATCCTCTAAAAACCATAATTGAATCATAATGGCCCAGCTTTAAATCCTTCTGGCTTGAAAGTGTACCATTTAAACCTCTTCCGAACGTTCTGGATACCCAGCATACACCTGCTAAGTCATGTCACTGAAAGTCCAAGAAAAAAAAATATCTCAATATGTAACCAAAATCATTATTTTTTCCACTACATAGTCACTGCATTTTGGGTTTTAGATTGTGAGTGATGCAAAATGAATATCCTTAACAACAACAACAAAAAAAAATCCAAAACTCATCTTGTCCAAAAAAACAAACACAAAAAAACCAACAAAACCCCAGGAGGTTGCAAAAGCACGAAGTGTAAGGTTGTGGGGCATATTGCACCAAAGCGAGATAATTTTGCAATAATTACTCTTTACTTCTTCTGTCACATTTTTTTTACTATTTAGTCCATATATTTCTTTTTAGTAACATTCAACTAATTCCCCTACAGATAACGTTTTACCAATAGTTTAATTGCCAGGTTTCTCAAAGGGCACTGCAAAACATTTCAGGAAGTGTACATTGAATAATGAGAAACACCGCCGAACAAAACATGGATGGGATTAAGACATCACACAGGAACCTGCTCCTGAGACCTGACATGTTTGCCTGGTTGAATCAGCAGCAACCTCTACTTTCCCTCCCCTCCCACTCCCCGGAGGCACCCGCCAACTTCAGCCCCAGTGCTTCCTTTCTTTTCCACCACCTTTTAGAGTGGGACGCAGATCTCTCTTCTCTCCTTACCCTTCCCGCCACCCTTTGTGCTAGGGAGGATCATCTTCAGCCAGTTGGGACACCTCTTTTTGCAGCAGGGAAGTTACACTGAGAAGTAAGGAGGAGCAGAGAAGAGCAGTAAGACAAAGGGGAAGGAGCTTTGCCAGGCACCTGCCTGACAGTGAGAAACAGACCTGAAGAGAAATGAGTCACTAAGTGCACTGAGGAGGAAGATGAGGTGTTCAGAGCAGTGATGTTTTTGGTTGACTATCTCTGTTCAGACTGGAGACAAAGTTCAGATACTGAAGGCAGAGAGAGCACATACATGGACTGTATTGGCAGGGACTCGAATGGATGTGCTGCTAAAGTAACTATTTAAGTACCCTCCCATCCTGCTAGACATACAGAGATTCTCCACAACACCAAGGGACTCCATAATTTTTCACACATACATATATGTATATATTACTGTTACAGTGGAAAATTTGACGGAATAAATCAACTGTTCTTCAGACAATCATGATAGTTCCCAGCTGACAACAGCCACCAGCTTACACAAACTGATCTCCTTTTCTGAATTAACTACCTCCATTGTTTCATTAACTTTAACTGCTTATGGATAAGCCTGAAGTTTCCAGCAGAATGTAAGGAGAGTTAACACAGCTTTGAGAAATCCAAGCTTAGCTTTTGGGGTAGATAAACAAATGCAGAATGAAGTGAGCTACTTAGAGATATTTTTGGTTGGCTAATCATCTTTATGTTATCCAAAGATTTTTTTTTAAAAAAGTCCCCTAAGCCTTCACTAGTTTGTGTGTCTGAACTGTAAACAGACAGATAAATAAAAAGCATTACTGAATATGCCAAGCTGCTGTTTTCACAGCTATAATCACGCCTTTTCAACAGTCTTGCCCTTAAAAAAAAAAAAAGACATCAGAGGATGAGAGGAACTGAAGAAATCACAGCAGTCCCAAATATTCACCCACCCACACAACTGATCTCAAATTCCTCTACATTCTTCCACTGTATCTATAAGAAACTGGACAGTGAAGAGGCTTAAGAGCAAACTGGGTACGGTTAGTATGTGTTTTATACACAAACATCAAAAGTTACTGTATGTCTACAGGAGTTATACTTTGTAGGCATCATCTCTCATCTCCAAAACCAGTGAGATGTTGTTAGAGGCCAAGGTCTCTGGGACAGAGATGGAGCCACCTTTATCTAGGCACGAGGCACTTTGTGCTTAGTCATGGACAGTGCTCACAGACAATTCACATGGAGCTTTACTCTGGAAACAGAGTTCAAACAGGAATATGAGCCTGGAAAGGGGTAATATATACACCTCTGGGAACGTAACACCTGTTTCTAGGAATTAGCTCAGTTTTTCTTACCTTCTCATATCCATCTTGGATGCTACTTTCTGCGGCCACTGGGGCAAATAAAAAGAGTTTGTGCAACAAGATGCTACCTTCCAAAACTGTACCACGAAGTCTGCTATCAGGGATATACTTTCCTGAATAACTGATAGCAATGGTATACGCGTTTGTTTCTACACAATGTAACAAGCACTTTGTGTGAATTAAGTGACATCCTGTGTGAGAGAGCTTAAAGATGACAAGTAATTCTCAGTAGTGATTTAGAAAGTGATCTCCTGACACGTTTTTCAACAATGGTTGTGAAATCAGCATTTGCTACTTACTTTGACAATACCGACACTCATATGGATGGATACTGTGCGGCCTCCTTCTTCACTGCTATGCAAATCTATGAAATTAGACAACTTGTCCAATGTATTAGAGTAATTGTATTAATTCATAGAGAAATATGCCTGGTGGGAATGCTACCTCATTTGGCCATCATGGTCCAGCTGAAGCAGTTCCACCAAGTGTCAGTCATGCCTGCCTGGCTTCGGCTGTCATGACCCTGCAGGGAATTGGCGGGTGGTATTTTATCAGGTGTGGCGCTTGAAGGGAGTGCAGGAGGAGAGAAGCAGCAGAGAAGGAGCTGGGTCAGCCTGTGGAATCTGACCTTTCACTTCGGGCACATCCTCTGATTTTGGCCTTGTCCCAGGTGGCCAGTAGTCATGTTATTCAATAAAAATCTTTTGTTAAGTACGTGTGAAGTGTTCAGCCCAAGTTCCTAACGGATCACTCATCTGATGTAACGGGCAAACATGGCCACAACTAACAAAGGGCAGCAAACAGCGAACTGTTGATGAGTAACTGCAAGACCCACTGACAGAAATATGGAGACAGAGCAGGTCTTTGTACTGCTACAGTATCCACTGCAGGAGGCAAAGCATGAAGGAACAAACTTATTGCTTAATAGCATAGCTATCTCTTCCATAAACTACGAGACCTATGTGCAAATCACAACGTTTCTCTAAAGACAAAGTTATTCCCAATCTTTACACTGTTATCTTCACAGATACCTTACAACTTGGCAGAACTGATTGCTGTCCAATAAAATTAACATCCATACAAGAGAGGGGAAGATCCATCACTTAATTTAACTGGTGTTCCTCTTAAGCAAAAAAGATTTAATGTAGTCTGATAAAGAGGGAGATGAAAAAAGTTACTTAACATCTTTACTGATGGAGTATAATCCAGGATGTAAAATCAGAAATTGAAAAGTTGTAATTTTACTACTAGACAAGATGATCACGTTTTGAAATTCTTCTAACACTAGGCTTTTTCTTGACACAAATGATATTCAAAATTTAAGACTAGATATTCCACGTACCTTTTTCTGATTAAGACTTATTTGAGAAGTTTGTCATTAAAAGAATCATACAGAATCATATACACAAATGACATTTACTTATAAAATTGCTGGTCTCTTAGAAACATGAAAAGACTCCATTCTTATTTCCTGAAACCACAAATAGAGTATGTCTTTCAAGGCAGAAAAATTTACACCATGAGCACCATTTACAGACAATTCTAATCCTTTCTATTAGTCACCCTGAAATCCTTTGGCCTTGTAACTGTGCTACTTCCAGAACACATCAATAAAGTTATAGTAAACCAGCCAACAGAAATGAAGCTTTCTGGGGGCTAGCTGCACATAGAAATCATGGAATCAGTCTGCTGTTATTATTCTTAATCCACAGAAAAACAATCTAGACAGGGAGAACGATGAACTTGCCTACGGTAATTCCAGGTCAATGGGAGAGCCTGTCAGGCCCCAGGACACATAGACCTGCTAGTCCTCCCACCACACCCGGAGTCTAATACGTATTGGTAAAGATAGTTTTCTCTTTCAAAATAGTTCCTATGTGTTAACAAGTAGACAACAACAAAAAAAGCCAGACTTCTGGGGCCAAAATCTAGACTTGGAGACACTGCTTTATGTGATAAACCTTAACTTGCTTATTATAAAGAACGTTTTATTCTTTGTTCTGATTTTGTTCCTTGTTCTGATCCAGTATTTCTGAGATAACCAGTTACAGGAATAGTAACCAAATTACGTTGTCCTCATGGAGTCACATTTTCTCGATATGAGACAAGACTTTCTATAACTACTTAGGAAAGAAAATACTGAAATATTTTGATCATCTTCAAATAATAAAGCATTTAAATTTCTGCAGACCATTTTCATGTATCATCTTCTGCAACTGTGACCACTGATTTTACTTTCAAAGCAAAATAACAAGCCAATATAGTCTGAGAGCTCTGACATTTTTAAGCAGACTGTCAAAGGGAAAAATGATAGAAGATTAAGTGATATGGTGTCAAGCAAAAGATGAATTATCACTACTTGATGGCAATCAATACATACTAGAAAACAGATTCTGTAAATATTTAAGACTTTCGCCACAAACTGGAATATCTTTGAGGTTATTGATTGTCATTTTTCTTCTTACTGCATTAAAATGAGCGTTTTTGTATATGAGTATCATCCAGACTTTACTGAAAACTGTACACAGAATATGGTTTTGAAATTCCCAATGGAAAAAAAAAAAAAGGAAAGCAAAATGACAAGACAAAGAAACATGACACGGGACACAGCTGACAGGGGTATGTGGAAGGAGCTAGTTTGATAGTAATCCTTTCCCAGAGTTTTCTTAAAAGAAACAGACTCAGATTGAAAACACACCTTCTGAGAAACTTACTTCTGTTACTTTTTTTGTGAATATTCTGTATGAGGAAACATTTTCGGATGAGCTGATACTATGCTACATAAGAACAGTTGCTATGTAAGTGATAAGTATGGAAACAAAATTTTGTTTAGAATTCGAACATTTTCATACAGAATACCTTCCTACTTTGGTCCAAAAGAGGACCAAAACCAAAGAATTTAAACCATCCACAGATAACAACTAGCTTGCAAGCATTAGCACTAACGAAGCCTGCTTCCCAATGAATGCACATGCTGTGACCCTCTTCGTGCTTGGTAATGACACAATTTTTTCCCATGGTTGCAAAACTGAGAACACATTGCTGCTACTTTAAATTTTTGGTGTCTAACAAGGTGCAAGCTCCTGAGTTATTTTTGTCTCATGGCCATTTGACATCTCTTCTGAGTTTTCTTCTACTAAGATTTTAAGAGCTCCGCCTTTGAAAACACTGCTCCTCTCTCAAATTCTCTTGTCTGATGGACACTAGAGTGATTGAGAGGAAAGGTAGACAGAAACATCGATCATGATAAGGCGTCTTATACCCCTACACTAAAACACCACTGCTAGTTTCTGATATCACACTGTCCAAAAATTAACTTGCTAAAAATCTTTTGTGAACTAGGCCTTGCTAATTTTGTATCTGTAATTTAAGAATTCCAATTTTTTTTTCTTTCTTTCTAAAGAATCTTACTTTACTATTTGTACTAAACTTTGATCTGGACAGTTTTAGTAGCTGGGTTATAAATTCTAGATAAAAGTTTAGGTTGTTTGGAGGAGAATATTACCTAGGATATTTTGTTGAAGGAGTGGGGAGAAATTAACACTCAGATGGTTAAAGCTGAGGCTGTGGTATTATCAGGAAGAACTCTAAAATTCAGTTCCCTGTAGAGTACAGAATAGAACTTTAAGAATCAGTAGAGGAATATACAAAAGCAAAAACATTTGCACGATTCACCTGTAACTGGCAGATAGGAGCCTCAATATAGTTCTGTTTCATTTCATAACATTGATTCATAACAATCCATCCACTTCCAGTACTTGCATCAGGTCTTCATTTCTGATGTGGCTGAAATGAGCTCCAAAATGCGTTGACTCCTTACCCCTTGGCACAAGAGACAAGGCTGCTGAACAAATCTATTCCTTTGGTTCCTGCAACCCTTTATACCACAGTTGCGACAGATACCCTGGTACCACCTACCGCATTGGGCTGAGAGGACACTGCACTTCCCTGCTCCGTGCCTGGAATGTGCTACCAGCAGTCATCTGTGCAGTTACGGATTAAATGCTAAAACTGTCAGCTTAAGACTTATTTTTTCACGCTGGCTTTTTCCTAAGCCATCCCAGTGATGTGGATCTTGACAAGCTTTACTCTTGCTTAATAACTGAGAAGCACCCTGGGGTCTGAGGACTCTGTTATAAATATACTGACTGATCAACTTTCATTAGTGATGTTACCTTCAGACTGACAAGTATGAAGTGTCATCATACACAAAGTAGTTCATAAAAACAGAAGGCAGGGGACGTCAGCTTTCTGCAAAAAGGTACCATAATAGTCACTGATTTGGAGTCACTACTTTTGCTGTTAGGCTTGATGGGTGGAGGAAGTGAGGAACCCCTGGTGCTACACACACATCTTTATGAGGATTTACTTGACGGGAGAAACATGACAGCGTAACCTTCTGAGAGGCTGGTATTTTCCAGAGATACGCAATAAAATGTTAAAATATGCTGAAAGCTCTTCAGCTAATCCCACAAACTCCAAAAATCTGCTGTCAAACAGGCGTCTAAGCTTTCTAATCAGTTGCTGTGTAACATTTATCAAACAATAGTTGACAATAAAAAGTAAGATTGGTCAAATGCATTTCAAAATCATCCTTTGTAGTAAAAATCTCTACTAGCCCTCAAGAGACGCATGCACACCACGCAATCTTGCTGGCAAAGAATCTATTCAACACGTTCAATAGAGATGCATGGACAATTAGCAGGTCTTTCATGTTTAGCTCCTTTTTGCTACTTCATTTTCTTGCTGGAATCTTAAAATTATACATTTAAATAATGCTTCAAAATTTTCACTTTTGGGTTACCATTGATCACAATAAACCAATAAAAAGTTGTGTTAGTTTAAACAAACCTTTGGGACACTACAGAGCTCGTGTGTAATTTTTTTGATTTTATTAAAAGAAAACCTTCCAAGGCAAAGTTACCATCTGGGTATGTATAAGTGAATTGAAACTTTATTTGGTGTATATGACAGTTCTTCTCTAGCAAGGGGCTACTCTGCGGAAGCTAGTGGAAGAGAAGTCTTGTCCCATCTGGCCCAATCTTCTGTGCGCTTACGGCAGAGCCTTGACTGACCTTGTCTTCGCCAACAGGTTATTCAGCCAAATTCTAGTTTCTCCTCTTTGTTCTGAAGATTTACATGTTTATAGTACACATGCTGCTTCTGGTGAAATGTGAAGGTGAACACTAGATCTTAAGGTATCAGATAATTTGCTATGAAGGAATAACTCATTCTACTTCTGTAACTTATCTTTTTTTCTCCTGACTAAACTTTTCCAATATGTCTCTGTTCATCCCATGTAATAGGCTTACACCTTTAATTTGGAGGAACATACCAACAACCTGGTATCCAGAGGATCCTTTGCTGGAGGACATGAAAAAAATCCCTTCAAGCATTGTATCTGTATTATTCAATTATTTATAACTGCGCAGTCAACTCTCAACCATCATTATGCTGGACATGTGTATTTTCTTTTCTGACTCTTCTTATTAAAAAAAATCAGCTGAAAGCCATGGGCTAGAGCCTTTACTCATGTCTGGTTTTCGTTTTTTTTTTTTATGTTTGTTTTTTAACCCGTAATTATCTCATGAGGAGAAAATTCTGAAAATGTTTTGGTATTCAAATATTAGAAAGTTATAGAGCAAGGAATAAATACATTTTTGCATTACGGCAGAACGATTTAGATCACAGAACCTATTTTAGTGACGATTTCTCTCCTACTACAGCACATAGAATTTAACAGTGAATTCGCTCATCCTTACCATCTTCAGCAAGATATGCTAAGGTACTCTTTGACAATTAGCTTCTTCAGATTATTCTTCCAACATCTGGTTTGTATTTTGTAACACCACCACCCAAAATTTCTTTACACAGCTGGCATTCTTTTTTTCTAAGCAAATCCATTGCATTAGGTAGCATTTTTTTCAAACAAATTTTCATATCCACATTTCTAATCCATGTGGGGTAGTAGTTCCTAAATGGTTACATAAATCATCGTAAATTACAGGACTCTAAGCCCTCTCTAATTCAATCCCAATGCCACTCTTTTCAAATAATAGTTAATAGCATAAGTTAGCAATATTGAAACAGTAAGTGGAAAATTCACTCAAAATAGGAAGGGCAATGCTACATCCCAGCTTCACGTATGGTAATTATTTCTTTTACCTGAATGAACATCTGTGATCATTAGTTTTAGATTATCATTTCTTACAGGCAAATTCACTCTAATCTCTTAAAGCCACTTTGAAATTTCACATCATTAAGTTTAGGTCCCCCCTTCCAGTTCCAGACAAATACTTGAGCACAACAGAGCGCCTATTAAGGAAACACTTGGCAACACAAAACACGAAGCAGATGGGCAAGGTATAAAGAGGCACAGGGGGTTGAGTTTAGTAGGCCAAAAGCAAAAAAAAAAACCACCTTTTTCAGATCCTCTGTTGCAATAAAAGGACAACAGGACACAAAATAGATATTTCTTAGTCACATGAAACTGTTTCAGATGACCTCCAAAGAAAACTTTCATTAGTTTGAGAGCTGTCACTCATGTTATCTCTTTTCACTTGTGGGTATACTTGAGTCCTTTAATTTCAAAATCCACTACAAATGTCCTTAGTGCATTTTAAGGGAGTCTTAGTAAATGTTTACAAAAATATCTAGAATAGTACAGATCCAAATATAAGTCTCTACCATCCCTGTTTTTTGTGACAAAGACAGTTATCCCTCAAGTTTATCGATCAGCTATGTTTTCCTCTACATGAAAGAAGTCTTACCAAAACCAGTATAATTTTTTTTTTAAAAAAGCAAAATTGAGGTAGAAAATATACTAAAAGTGCAAGACTTGAAATTCAGAAAACTACACATTTCTGAAGCTACTAGAAAGAATTTCTGTGCATTTTAGTTGAATCATTTATCTTTAAAAATTCAGAAGAATTTCTAAGATGAACCATCATCCCTTCAAAAATTTATTACCAGAACATCACATGATGTGCCTCCTAAATTAATATATATCAAAATATGAATGCATGCATATTCTTCTCTACATACTATGACTTCTACTGAGTGGGAAATTAAAACATTAAAGTCTGAGCTGCAATTTAAATTTTAACATTCAATGACATGAATTCATATTTTTCTTATTAAATTCCATTCTCCTCATCATCTTGTTTTGCTTTATAGTCTTTCTGAAAAAAAAAGATTAAATTGAAACATGTTCTTCCTTGTTTCCCAGCTTCCCAAACTGTGTTATTCTTCTTAGAAAATTACTTTAGTAACAAAGTCTGTATCCTGTTTTTGGTGCGTTTTTTTTTTTTTTTTTGGTGGTGGTGGTGGTGGTTGTTTGTTTTCCTGCCCCTCCTCATTGTCTGTAATCAAGTTCTTCTCTTTCTATTTCTTTCTCACTTGACTGTCTTTGGCAACCATTAAATCGTTCCAGTTTTCATTGCCCTTGGGTTTCTTCTGAATGCTTTATCTGACCACATATTCCTTCATTTCCCTTCTACAAAAGTAATGCTTGTTACTAAAACTGTTTGTTAACTTCATGAGAAAATAATACTTAGGCACAAACTCATGTTTCACAATGCCGGTATTTCCAATCATTTACCCATAATCTTCTCTCCCATTTTAAGCAGCTGCATGACAATCTTGTATTCTCTTCTGCAACATATCAGACCAGTTATCCACAGGGTACTCTGCCTCCCAGTCTGGAAGTCTGGGACAGGAAGCAGAATTAACATCCCACATTTCAGCTGGAAACAGTTAGAGACCTGCTGCTCCATCTGGACTGTCACAAGTCCATGGGACCAGACGGGATCCACCCGAGGATGCTGAGGGAGTTGGTGGACGTGATCGCTGGGCCGCCTACCATCATCTATCAGCGGTCATGGTCATCCAGAGAGGTCCCAGATTACTGGAGACTTGCTGATGTGACACCCATCTACAAGAAGGGTCGTAAGGAGGACCTGGGGAACTACAGGCCTATCAGCCAGACCTGGGTGCCAGGAAAGGTGATGGAACAGGTCATCTTGAATGCAATCACGCAGCATTTGTGGGACAACCAGAGGAACAGGCCCAGTCAGCATGGGTTCATGAAAGGCAAGTCCTGCCTGACCAACCTCATCTCCTTCTATGACCAGGTGACCCACCTGGTGGATGAGGGAAAGCCTGTTGATGTAGTCTGCCTAGACTTCAGCAAGGCCTTTGACTTGGTCTCCTAGAGAAGCTGGCAGCCCATGGCTTGGACAGGTACACTCTTTGCTGGGTTAAAAACTGGCTGGATGGCCAGGCCCAGAGAGTGGTGGTGAATGGACTGAAATCCAGATGGCAACCGGTCACCAGTGGTGTTCCTCAGGGGTCGGTGTTGGGGCCCATCCTCTTTAATATCTTTATTGATGATTTGGATGAGAGAATTGAGTGCACCTTCAGTAAGTCTGCAGACGACACCAAGTTGGGGGGAAGCATCGATCTGCCGGAAGGCAGGAAGGCCCTGCAGAGGGACCTGAACAGGATGGGTAGATGGGCAGAGGCCAATGGGAGGAGGTTCAACATGGCTAAGTGACAGGTCCTGCACTTTGGCCACAACAACCCCATGCAATGCTACAGGCTTGGGGCAGAGTAGCTCGAAAGCTGTGCAGAGGTAAAGGATCTGGGGGTGCTGGTCAACGCTCGCCTGAACATGAGACAGCAGTGTGCCCAGGTGGCTAAGAAGGCCAACGGCATCCTGGCTTGTATCAGGAACAGTGTAGCCAACAGGACCAGGGAGGTGATCATCCCCCTGTACTTAGCTCTGGTGAGGCTGCACCTCGAGTACTGTGTTCAGTTTTGGGCCCCTCACTACAAGAAGGACATTGAGGCCCTGGAGCATGTCCAGAGTAGGGCTACAAAGCTGGTGAAGGGCCTGGAACACAAGTCCTGTGAGAGCAGCTGAGGGAACTCTGATTGTTTAGTCTGGAGAAGAGGAGGCTCAGGGGAGACCTTATTGCTCTCTCCATCTACCTGAAAGGAAGGTGTGGGGAGCTGGGGATCGGCCTCTTCTCACAGATAACTAGTGATAGGACTAGAGGGAATGGCCTCAAGTTGCACCAGGGGAGGTTCAGGTTGAAAATCAGGAGACGTTTCTTCTCAGAAAGAGTGGTCAGGCACTGGAACTGGTTGCCGAGGGAGGTGGTGGAGTCACTGTCCCTGGGGGTGTTCAAGGAAAGGTTGGACGTGGTGCTTAGGGACATGGTTCAGTGTGTGACAGTGGTGGTAGGGTGATGGTTGGACCACATGATCTTGGAGGTCTTTTCCAACCTTAATGATGCTATGATATCAAATCTGGATGTCCTTGACATGCAGTTCAAATAGGCTAAAGCAGATTAACTGTGATGGAGCAATAAGCATTTTTAACTCTGCATCAAGCATTTAAATATAAACTTCATTCAAATAATTTTCTGTGCATGCTTTTAAAGATATCACAGCTTTTTAGAGAAAGGGATAAACTTTAAAAACAAATCTAAACTCCAAGAATAAGGCATATGAAAAACTATCTCACACTTCGATATCAAAGAAAATGTACGATACAATTGAAACAATAATCCTTTAAAGTCCGTTGCTGCTGTTAACTTCAGGTGGTAAGTTCTTGGTGTCCAGTGAGGCCTCAAACAGTATATTTTATGTAGAAATTGATTACACTGAGTTGTTTGGCAGCTATACAGCTACACCTACATCAACATTTCCTCTTTGTAATTCCTACTACTGATTCTTTTTACCATCCAAAGGACACAATAGTTTCCAGCAAATGAAAGATTTTTTCTCTGCATGGAAGGGCTACCTAAAATACAGACATCTTTCCCTTTTCTGCTATTTCTGCAATAACTTGAGAAATATCAAGAGAACTTTGCCGCAGATGGACTTTGAAAACTATGTTATTATATTGTCACAAAACAAAAAAAGCCTTTTTACCAATGTTTTCCAAGTCTAGGTCTTGCTTAAACAGCCTCACAATTTTTGGGGAGTATCTCTAGATAGTACCACTTCAGGTCCAGTCATTCATGGCCTACACAGCAAGAAAACATGGCCAAATACTGACCAAAGCACAATTTGTGATGTAAGCCTTGGCTAAGAGCTTGCATGAGCTTGCAAACATGTCTGTTCATAATAAAAATAAAAAGTTTAACATTAGTCACATGAGAACTAGATTTCTAACTATCTTCACAGACAAGAAAAACATTGCTATTTCCCACAAACAAGTAGTTTTGCACTCATGATGCCTAGCTATCCTATTAGATCAACAAATATCTTGAGGGGAAAAAAACAAAACCACTTTTGAATATGAAGCCCTGCTTCAGGGCACAACAAGATGTCCACAAGACATCACAACCAGAAAAAGACTCAAGTCCCATATTAAAAACATCTGGCTCCGCTTGCATATGACACAAGGACATAACACGATGTAACATCCAAGTAAAGAACTGCTGAAATTGTGGTGTTAACTGGACATTCACATTTAATTAAGCTTCCAGGAAGAGTCTGTATGTCTGCAAGCAGCCCGTGAAATTCACAGTTGAGTGTACCAGCCAGTTAATGGCAGAATATATCAGATTACCAAAAAACGATGTTGAGAAAACGATGTACTTAAATTTCTGCAGCCATCAATGCTATCAACGGGAAAATAAATTAATTAATTAATTAATATCAGAAAAAAATTACATATTTGCTTTAATGCACAGAAAATTGAGTTTACTGGAAGTAGTCAACACAAACCTAATATGTATTATGATTTCAGATGCAAATACATGTTATTTTAAAAAGCAGTTCTAGGATTTTTAGCAAGAAAATTTCTGAGCTATTTAGCTGCACATCTTCATGTAAACATGCTTAGAAGCCTGCTGATGTATAGCAACACGACTTTGGGACACACAAAAAGGCTAATTCTGTAGTGAGCTTGTGGACACGTATGTTTTTTTGAAACAATGCCTTTTTAAAACCAAATCTGAACATTTCAAATGGTTTGTGTATGTATCACAGTAACGTAACATTTAATCAAAATACTGCAACCAAGCCCAGAGGATGAAGTAGCAAAGCAGACTGAAAGACAGACTTAAAAAGCTCTCCCTGAGGGTTTGAAGCTGTCTGCTACACTATAAGTAAAACAAATAACTGTATTAAAACACAAATTTACTACCCCAGTGAGGCGGTATGTTGGTTGCTAACCACCGAGTGCCACAAAATGCAAGGTCACACATCAAAAAAGATTTTATAAAATTTCAGTTTTTATTAGTCTGTCAAAACTTACAAGAAAATACACAAACACTGCAGACAGTAAGGTCAGAAGGCAGGTGCTGCATTCTCTAGCTGATAAGAGCAACTCCGGCAATTAATATAGGAATGGTTAGTCTGTACAGCACAAATTTTGGCTTCCATATCATACATTGAGCTATTCAACCTTTTTTTTTTTTTTTCCTTTATTTTCTTATCATTACTAATTTCTTCCTTTCTTCCTTACACTTTAGGATATAGTCTAAAGACAGATTTTGGCAGGCACTGAAATTCTTTCCTCCAAATATAGAAAAAGAAAAGCTTTACATAGGATTGGTACAGACCCGAAGCTGAAAACACTGAGCATTAAGGCTCACGTCAAAGAGGACTATGCCTTGATTAACAAACCTACTAAATCACTGCTGCTTCAGAACACGATTATCATTCCAGAACGACTTTATGTCTAGTAGGACACCAGGCTATAACTCAAAGTGAGATCTAGCCCACTTAGCTACTATATTAATATACCACTTGCTTACTGGACATTGACTTGCAGTCACATCTATGAACAAGGCAGACATCAGTGAAGAAGCTACACCAACACCTGTATCTTCTTTACTCCACCCGATGATGGCAGGGGTTGTTATCAGGCTACCAGAGCACAGAGGAGCAATCTGGGCACTGCAGAGCCTTAAAGACCAACCTGAGGGAGCACAGACACATCAACCGTTTTGCTAGTACGCGATCACCAGTTGCTGACAGCACACCGTATGACGCGCAGGGCAGTTCCAAGGCAGAAGCAGTCACCTGCAACGGTCTAGGTCTACACTACCATATATATCATGATTTAAGATGGAGTGCAAACATCTTCTAGACTGAAAAGGGATGGAAATAAAAGAAGCATGTTTTAAAAAGTTACATTTAGAAACCTGACATCTTCAGAATATATCAACATTGACCTACCATAACAATGATTAAATTATAAACCTTTTTTTTTAATTTGTGTTTCATATAAACCTAAGGTTTTAAAGTAAGTTACAGATCAAGTAATCTGCCACAACTGCAGCCAGCTTAGTTTTGTCTTACCATATACTAGCATCAAATAAGAACAATTTTCACTGTGCTAAGAATTTTTCTTCACCCTTTTCAAGCTTCATGATTACAGACAAAATCCTGAAAACGCTTAATCTACAGGATTGCAAAACAGAAGGCAAATGAAAACTTCCAAAAGTTAATTCTTACCTCTTCATTGTTAATACTTTCTTTTGATTTTGGAATGCCTGAGGTCTAAGTTACTTTGACTAACGGGTTTCCTGACAAGAAGAGTGATCATAAATAGCCAAATCCTGAGCATTGTATAAACATTTCCTCAGCTAGCTTCAGGCTTTATGCACTAGTAGCAGCCTACTACCAGACAGCCAAGGAACCCATCTGCTTACCTTGCCTTTAGACCCACTTTTGTATTCTGTAAAAAGGTCCCTCCAGCTGGTGACTTCCACAGTGAATCATTATCACTAACTACATGCATACAGTACAGATATAACTTGAGATAAGACTTTCTTGAGATACGTTTTACAGAAGATGACTGAACTAATCAACTGCTCTCTTCTTCCAAGGAAAGATGTCTCTCCCAGAGCAAAGGTGCATGGACAGTTGTTTTTTGTTTTTGTTTTTGTTTTTTCTGCTTGTAAGAGAGACTGCATGTACATACGTGAACCAGTAAGAAAACATAGATCACAAAACTGGGTGCAAAGGAAGGTCGGTAAAAATACACATTATGCAGGCAACTTTATCCCAAATAAGATGAGAGAAGAAGCTCTGCAATATTCACTGAGAGGAGTTTAGAGCTGGGATAAAGGCACACGGTTTGATACTTCTCCTGCAAGAAATTCTGTTTGGGATTTTATCTGTAAATAAACAAGATTTTATCAAGTATGTCTTGTCCCACAACTAATCCATATTCTCAACTACAATCACCCACAAAAAGTCAAATTCTTGTTTAACAGCTCAGGTCAGAAAAGGTAAAAATATATAATGGCTTAGACAAAAAACAAGAGAAACAAAAAATCCCTCCATAAAACTGCTAACACTGAGTTTCCACAGATTTCAAATTACCAGAAGCCAAAAATACTATATGTAAGTAGTCCAAAGAAGCAAAAACTAAGCTTATAAAAATTGGCATGGCTTCTACGTTAAAACTCATGAGAGCTATTTTGTGGCAGCTTTTTGCCACTTCTAATAACATCTTTTAAGGAGAAAAGTCTCCAAGTAATAGATAGAACTATAATAAACATGTATTTTAAAAATAAACTGTAATCTCACAATCCCTGATAAATAAACACTGCTGTTGATGCAAGTTTCACTGTGCTGTACAGAAGTATAGGCTGCCCGGGATACTTTTAAAGCACACAGACTAAAACATGCAAAAAATTTATCCATAGCCCCCAAAGTCCTGTTTTCATGAAGAGAAAGAATTTACAGAGACTTGATACAATTCTACCCTCTCTTTTCCCCTGCTCTTTCATTGCCTTTATTAACTCAATATGCCCCTACACTCACTTTAAAGATTTTGTTGCTATGGGAATTTATTTCCATATTTTTTTGTAAAGGGGGAAAACAAGATTTTGGTGATTAAATGTCACAGAAGCTCTGACTTTTACACAACCCAATCAAACCCACAGCCTTAGAAGTAAACTGTGTATGTGTCTGAAACTCTTACCATTCTGATAGCAAAAAGGTACGTATGTTCTACCTGACATTTAAGAGCACCAAGTACAAAAATTTTCATTCCCTTCCCTCAAAAGCTTCTGGACAATTTTAACATAATTTCCTCATGTGCATTTTCAATTAGTTTCCTAGAAACTTGGGAACAAAAAATATTTGGTTTTCCCCCTCCTCCCAATGTGGACTATCCACAGCATCAAGGGATTCTTCTCTTTTTCCAAGAGACATTCAAGGTTAGCGAGGCTAGAAATTTACCTCCTAAGAACTGACCCATAAAATCAGCTACAGGATTGCAAGCCTGGGTTGTCTCCCTCCCCCATACCTAATCTACATTGCAGCTGGAAAAAGAAATAGAGGCAATATGTACAAAATATCATTCTGTTCTTCCAATAAATATGCCAAAAATGTTTGCTGCCTTCTATCAGAACTGGTTGTTTCCACCGTAAATCTCATACACTTGTATTTTAATATCGTAGCTGTCCACATAGGTTACTGTTTAGAATCACTCAGTTTGGAAAAAGCGTGCACGTAATCATTAAATCATTACAACTAATAAAAATGAGCATAAGCCAGGAAATTCAAAATTAAACATAATACCAAGAGAAAAGTCTCCCTTGTGTCTCAGGGTTTGTATATCTTCTCCCAGGTCTGGAATCAAAGCCCATGCTCAGATACCAGCAAAGGCTCTGTTTTAGGGTAGGACTCTAGGAAGACGACTGCCTTTGAGAACATAATTCTATTGAGCAGATTCAGGTAATACTTTCCAAGCTCTGCTGTTGTGAAAATTAGGTGACTGCAGTTAAAATGCTCAAAAATCATAAAGCTGATTTTCATGTACTCCCAGCAACAATTACATTTTCAGAAGGTGCTTTAATGAATTTATAAGAGACAGAACTAAGAGCACCCAGAACCTGTACCTTCTCCCTTGCATATTATCCATTTGATTCTGACTGGTAACACACCTTGGTGTTTTGTTTTGTTTTTGTTTTGTTTGTTTGTTTATATGTGTGTGTTTTTTTCCCTCCTCCTCCTCCTCTTCATAAGCTATTAGCACTTGCCTTGACTGTTGGAAGCATATAGTCTAGCTTGCTACTTAGTTGTGGTCTACAAAGTGCAATAGGTTCGTTCAGCAAAGCCCATAAGAAGCTACAAGCATTCAGCACTTCATCAAATCAGGGCATTTAGGTGCCTAAGCAGGATATTAGGAGGCTAATGTAAAGTACTCATGTTTGAAGAGAATATTTGAAGAAGATTTGTATGCAAGGCACACGTATAAACTTTCTGTCTGGCATCTAACAGACACAAGGGATACATACTTGATGAATAAGAGATCATAAATACGTGCATTTTAGTCAAAACACCAAAAGAGGTTTAAGCATAAAGGCCTAACTCCTGAGGCAAATCCACATGAAAGAAGTTACACCAGGAGACATTTAACTCACTAAGACACCACTTAACTTTAGTACTGTACATTGTTTTTCCCATTTTATGGATGGTACCCAGACAACTGACTCATGGAGAAGCAGAGCTAGAGAGATAAGGGACACAGCTTTCCAGCTCACAAACAAATGGAAAACTGAAAACAGCCAAAGCTGCATGTATTTCTCAAAGTTCACAGGCACCCAAGTCCCTTTATCACTGCATAAAATACTTAATTGACCATCCCTTCCAAAAAGCATGAAATGTAACTGCTTTTAGTACAGATAATTTACACAATAAACTTGCCAGCTGTTAGAAAAACAATTTTACAAAGCTGCTTCAATTAGTAAGCTGTAGTAATCACTAAAATGAAAAGTAACTAACACCTGCAAATACTCCTAATGTTCTGAAACACAGTTGTTACACACTATGGTAAGCTTTGTGCTTTTACTTGATTTGTTAAATATTGTGAAAACATTAAAAACTATGAGAGTAACATCAGATTAGTATTACTGGCATGGGTTTTAAAAATTGGCAAGTAGCAAGTCCAATACCCCGCAATTAAACAACACCATGAAGAACTCGCATTGTTCTTCATATTTGTAATTGGCATGCAACCTCGGAACAAAAACTAAGTGCTAACACCAACCGTGCAAAGCTCCTGAAAGCTTTTTCACCCATGCCTCAAAACAGATCCCTTATAAGTCAAGGGGAAAAATGAAGAACAGAGCATATTCTGCATGTTACCATGCAGTATAAATCTTACCTAAAACTGAAGACAGTGACAACCTTCCTCTAACAAACTAACCTCTGTGTTACACTGAAGGTCCTTCATGTCTTCACAATCTCTGTAAATATGAAAAAGCATCTCTGGTTTTGATTTACTTATTTATTAAAGAAGCCTGTCCTTCTTCCTTCTTTCCAGAGAGGCACTCTCAAAAATAGTTTCCAAAATACTATTGTAGACTTCAAAGTGGGTAGAAGAAACTAATGCAGATTTTAGTAGCAATTCCAGAAAAGATACTACAGATTTAATATTAAAACATAGTCCATTTTAGCCCAGAAACTTCAGATAGCATGCAATTCCTTATTTGAAGAAAATAATAATAAAAAAAAAACCTTCTCCTAAACTTGCCTCGGGATGCTATATTTCTGTCATATGTGATCTGTTTCAGTGGTTTAAATCACCACATGAAAATATTTTCAGGAAACAATAGCTATTTATACTTATTGATGTTCAATTCGGTGCAACTCCACTGACATCACAGGACCTGCAGGAGATCAATATCTCTGACAAGAAAGATAGCTGAGGCCAATCTTGCTTTTCTTATTTTAGGATCAAAAGGAAAAGCAGCAAGGAGCTGTGGGAGCTACAGGAAACAGCAGTATTAGCTACTTGAAATTGTCAAGAAAGAAGTAAATTGCAAAAAGCTTCTTTTGTCTAGGAGCTATCTGCCGGGGGAGGGGGAGCGACGGCCAGGACAGTGCAGGCCTCACGCTGCTGCTCTCCCGCAGCGTGAAGAGAAAAGCACCAGGCTGGTTCCTCCGGAAATATGAGCAATGTATGTACAGGCACATTCGTCTCAGCATTTCCACAGTTTTGTACGGGCTTGGAGCTGCCAGGAGAATTAACCCCCAGCTGACCGCTGCAGAGCAGGAGCTCACAGCTGGGCACCACGGACCGAGGCCTCCGACCCTGCCCTCAGCCCTGAACCCGAGGAGGTTACACAGCACACAAGCACAGTATGAAACAGCTCTTGTTGTTCACAAAGCGAACCTGCAAGAGTTCAGGTCATGTTCGGAAGCCCTAAGCTATTTTTTATTTTCAACTAGGACAGAAGTTACGTCCAGGAGAAGCATGTCGGCTGACTATCTGGCTCCGAGCACAAAGACACTGGGCTAAGACAGGACTATACCCACGCAAGTGTTTGAGTGAAATATCTTGCAAAATCATGGCTTACCGGTCGGGTCTGCCAGAATATCCAGGCCTGTGGCTAATTTCAAGCACCTTAAAATTCCTTAGATTGCAGAAAACAAACAGAAAACACACCATCATCAAGCTAGATTTTAAACAATGATAAAAACACTGCCTCAAACTGACAGAACTTGTAGATGGAGAAGAGATGAAAAACCAGCAAGACCCACTGCATTGCTAAGGCTTTAAAGCTCCCCAGAAGAGAAGAATAAAATCCCAAGTTTAAATCTAGAGCAGCATTTTATTTGGAAATTGCTTTCCAAGGCATGACAGTTCTAAAAGTCACTGCTTCAAAGAATGGAGAAAATGGCTTGTTTCAAGTTTAGAGTGTTCTCAAAAATCAGTAGCTTTATCTAATACAGAAGTCCTATTTTGAGCAGGAATCATACATATCACCCACAAATAAGGCCGTTCCAAGACCATAAAAGAAAGCAGCGTTTGGTTTGGTGGTTCACCATGTCATCCATGGAGGCCCAGGTTTCCATCATTACCTTAAATAAAATATAGGTTTCCAACAAAATTGCTTTTTACAAAACCAATACTGTTATAATAGTACAGAAAGGTTAGATAATGCATCCTGCAATCCAATTTGTGGTTCATGTTCAGCTATAGATACCAGTAACTAATTCCATATGGGAGACAGACCTCCCAGGGCTGGGGGTGTTAGTCAAATAAGTGATGGGAAAAAAGAGGTGTCCTTATTTTAGTATAGGGAACCCTCTGTACTAACAATATGTTGATCTGGTAAAATGTTACCATACTATAGCAGTGGAACATTAATGGAACATACATCTGGTTTAGTTATTTCAGTAAGGCAGTTTGTACACATAAACCACATAGCAATAAATATTTTATCATTAATATTATATTAAAAATGCAAATTAAGTGCATTCGCCTCCTCTTTTTAACTGCTAATGTTGTCCAGCTCCATTCCCACATTTAAAAAGAAAAAAAAAAAAAAGGAAAAAAAGGCAGTACCATAGGGCTTATATTAGCTTTGTACTACTAATTGGACAGAAGGCTGTGTGCAGCCATGTTGAATAATGGCTCTGCTCTCAAACTGGGGACTGCAAGTACAAAAGAATTAGGTCTCTGAATTTGCATAGTTTCTATAATTACAAACTTGATCACAGGTCTCTCCCGTAGTCAGGTTCCCCCTCCCACCCCTACACTTCTGGTAGTTTAACTTGTGCAAGTCTGACTGCTGACAGGTACAATCATTAGGTACATACAACACATGACAACCCAATCAATCTGCATACCTGCTATGCAGCTTACGGTGGAAACAAGGTCTAAAATACCAAAAATCAAGCAAAATCCCAGCTTTCTTCCATGAAGAATGCTTTGCCCCACTGCAGAGACACATTTTTTTAATTGCTCTCAACCCAGACAACTCATTTACAACCGTAATAAAT
The DNA here is from genome assembly GCF_009769625.2 of Cygnus olor. Classification (NCBI taxonomy): domain Eukaryota; kingdom Metazoa; phylum Chordata; class Aves; order Anseriformes; family Anatidae; genus Cygnus; species Cygnus olor. The sequence goes on from NC_049169.1 coordinate 52,915,409, forward strand.
AATTTCCAACAAATTCTGCTGACTTAAAGACAGGGAATATATTCTTATCAGAGCGCACTTAGTAAGCGAGTCAGACAGAATAAAATAGAACTAACCAAATCAAACTGGGTTCAGACTGACAACTCTGCCAGCCAGAGAGCAAGTATTGCAGGCAGACAGGAATACAACAAGACTTGGCAAAGGGAAAAAGATCAGCAGCCAAGTTCTACTGAATAACCAATATGTAGATGACAGGGAAAAGAGCTGGATAGTTTAATAAGCAGCTATGATATACATTTTTTAAAAGTGTATTAAAAATAGCTTCTAAATAACGGGTAATGTTCATCTGCTCTGCTGGTGGTCCTGCTCTGCAGCTGCCTTGTTCAGAAGCCCTGCCAGTCTGTTCCAATCGCAATGGGATGCTGTCACGGACTTGATGTGACACATCGGGACTCACCGTGATCACAGGTGCAAGCCCACTAAATGGCTACTAGTCTTGTGCCACCACTTCATATTTATTTGACACTTGGCCCAATGATAATAACAAAATGGGAAAAAAAAAATGAAAAAAAATAAAAACAGTCTTGGCACCCCAATGCCATCTCTTCCATCTGCTGGAGCAATTTTTAAGGCTGTTTTTACCAGCTCATTCTCACTGACCATCCTGAAGGCAGTCAGAGATGTTACAATTCCTTATACATAATTAACTGTGTCTCAGTTCCCTCAGTGACATATTCTCAAAAGGCTTGCAGAAGCCAAAAGTGATAGTCTGTCAGCAAGCTATCCCAAGTCCTTAACCACCCACTCCCCGAAATCCCTCACTCTCAGTTCCTCGTTTCTGCCCCCTCACCTCAGCATTCCTCTCAGTAGCTGTTTGCAGGGCAACAAAGAGAACTGGATACAGCCAGGACACAGCCAGTATCCAATTCCTAGAGCCATATCTGGGATATTTGTTTTGTTTTTTAAGGGTTATTTATCACCTGCATTTCCTCTTTGTTCCAGTTTCCAGCACAACCTTTGAAACAGCTGCGTCAGCTCAGCTGGACAAGGTTTAGCTTAAGGTTAGGTAGACTGAAAAGGGTAGATCCTTTCAACCATTCCATTACAAGGATACTGCAGCATGCTGTTTATTCTGCATTCGGTTTCGTATTATTACTACGTACTTACTCAGTACAGATTTTAGCTAACCATCTTTTAAAAATTATTTTCCTCTCTTCCTTGGCTCCATTTTGCACTCTTCTCCTCCTACACAAAAGACCATAACTTTTTTCTGGACCGATGTTTGATTTCTGATTTTTAATTTTATTTTTCTTCTACAATCTCCTTCCCACACTGAGAAAATGCAAAGCACAAGTTCCAGAACCCGTAAATTGATTCAATTCTTTCTAATTGTCCAGATATTCTTAAAAAACATTTTTGAAACAAGACAGGGTTTTGTTTGGTAAGTTTGGCTCTCTTTTGTTTTAAACTGCACTCTGGTTTTGAAATACTCAAGCCAGTTGCTAGCACAGGAAGACACATCTGTGAATGTCTACTGTCATACAAGTTCCAATGCAGGAATGTCTTTTCAAGCAAAATAGTATAGGCAACATTAAAGGAAAAAAAATAATCAAAAGTTGATTTTGTTTGCTTAAGGAGATTTTACAGTTTGTTCTCGGAAGAAAGATTTTTTTAATTCTTACCAGGGACATGTTTTAAGGCCAAAACAACAAGAAAAAGGCATCACCCAAACAGTCTCAAAGAGATGTGGAGTTGAAAGCAGCTACATAATCTGTTTTGTTGGATTTTTTTTAATACCAAAATAAACTAGTCTTCATCATTGTATGTCTAAACCCAGAGAACCAAACTAAAACCAAAGCTTTTAGTAAGAAAACTTAGCTCTGTTGTTACTAGTTATTTCAGAAGAGATAAAATATCACTTTAAAACACCGTTCTTATATCACAGTCATTTCAAAATTATGTGAAAATAAACCTAAAAAATCATTTCAAATCAAGATAACAGCATCCAAATTGCCGTAGTGGTCTGGGTTTGTCAAACATTGGTCAGATGCTACAATCAAAACCCAAATTTCCCAACTCCAAGGGAGAGTTGTCCCAAGTGGGAGATGCCCAACTCCAAGTGGGAGTGTCCATTATCAAAGTATCCACTGATGTCAACTAAATAGCAGCCTTGGAAAATAATTTCCAGTCCTTTGATGGAGCAGGCCAGAGACAGTCTCACTAGACTTCTCTAAACAATATTTTATGTTAAAGGATAAACTCAGGTACATAGGAAATATAAATAAATAGAGATAGTACTGGGCAATGTAATAATAATTAATGTTCTATACATACAATATATGTGAGTAAACAAAGCATAAGAAATTATACTGTCAATACATTTATTTTTGCCAGAAAAGTGCTTAACTAAGTCAACATGTCACAACAGCTTATCAGCTAACTATGAGAGACTACTTGCTTTCTTTTGACTCTATTTTCACTTATACAGTACTAGTCACTTGTACAGCAACTGACGTAATTGAATCTTGGTTTCAGACAGGGCATATGGGTACCACTAAAATACATGAGCTTTGGGGAGAAGCTAGAGAGGGTTTTGATGAGCTTTTTTTTTTATTATTATTTATTTCACTTGCTTGCCTTTAGGCCAGTTAAATTAAAAAAATAAAATATTTTGTTTGGTAAGGCAGTAAAAGATTTGAGTCACAGCTCCTACTAGGGGAGAAAAAATACATGCCAAAGGCATGCACCCAGGTTCTGTGCAACTCTGTTAAACTAGAACAATAAAAGCACTATCTTTGCCTCAGGGAGCCTGTAGATGGTATCAGCTGCTGCACTTGCATGCCCAACCAAAGTAAGCTGAGTTTGCAAGATACAAGAGGATAAGAGCATGAATGAGTTCTTTGCAAAAGGCAGCCAGATATCCAGTGCTTGAAGGTAAACAGAATGAGGAAAGAGCTGCTGGAAGCAAGGAAAGTAACTGAAAGAAACAGCGTCAAGTAATAGGAATGGGTAATAGCACATTGTTTAAACAAAATGTAAAAAGTCCTTACTAAACTGCTTTAAACATACTTTCAGTATCAGACATCTGTGCGTATTTTTCAGAGTTGACTAAACTACTAAGAATTATTGTGTGCTTGAAAACTCATTTAGCACCTGTTTAATAGTGACTGGTGCTTTATGAATAGTTTACTGGAAAGAAAAGGAGACTCACCTTGTATAAAGCAGGAATGATTTGATGCATTTTCAGCCGATGAAATACAAAGATATCGTACACTGCTGAAATTGCCAGAACAGTTACTCCTTGCTCCTTCCACAGCATGCTGCACCCAGCGCACACTCCCGTTCCCAAGATCCAGCCCCAAGTACTAGCTGAGGAACTTCTCGTAGAGCAGTGCTTCACGTAACACATCAGGGAAAGCAGAAAGAAGAGGCAGGCTCCGATGTCTGCCCTCCCCACAATCCCTGCTACGGCTTCAGTGTGGATCGGATGGGACGCAAACAGCAGACCTGCTATCAAGGTCCAGTACCCATCCCCAAAGAGGATCCTGGAGAAGTTTGTGAAAAGGCCTGTGACTGCAGCATGCAACAGGACGTTTACAAGGTGATAGCCCCATGGGTCCATCCCTCCAACAGCATGATTGATGCGGAAGGAGAGCGTGCAGAGAGGTCTGTATGACTTGTGGCTCCCACTGTGAGTGAGAAGTGTTCCCCAGAAGTCATTGTAGAATATATGCGTCCACGGTGTCTCTGGCAGAAGGTCCTGGTTTGTCTTGATGGCTCGGCTATAAAAGACAAAAAATTCATTTCAATAGAAGGAAAAGGATACAAATGAAAGGCTGTGAAAATGTAATCACACTGCCACAGCAAGAAAGAATGGCATTGTTTTGATGCTGCTTTAATTCAAGTTTCGAATTTTTACAGGAGGTGTTAGAGAAGTCCGCATCTATTGACTTTTTGCTAAAGCAAAATTTCCATACAAATTGGCTTTTAAAACATTAGAAACAGATGTTATGCTGCTTCCATTAAATTAAAACACCCTTCAGTGGCATTCATCTGAATCTAACCCAGGAGTAATCGGTTAAGATTTGATGAGTTATAATTAAAATGTAAAAGAAATATGAAAAACTGACAAACATTATTGTTGAAACAACTGATCCTCCAGTAATTCAGAACTAAAACCCCAACTGGCCTTTTATACTGAATTTTTAATTTAGATGTTGGAATGAAATCTCACTGACATGGATGAACAATAAACACAGAAAGTCGGTAGGAACATGCAAATCTGTGGTGCTGTATGGGCACTCCCACAACTTTCTCATACATATTTTGATTGACAATATTTTTAGCTAATACCTTGCTAAAGACAGACAGCAGAATATTTTATAGGTGAAAATACACATTCTCCTTAAATTTCTTATATTTACAGTTGAGGAAAAAATATTTTTTACATTGTATTAGCTTATGACTTCCAGTCTGTGTCAGCTTGATTGGGGGAAAAAAAAACTGCAGTTTTCAGCATTTTTGTTTCCAACCACCCTGGCAAGGACTGGTGCCAGCCATTAGCAGTCTCCATCTCTAATTCAATACTGTGAAAATCTGTCCCCTATGTTTGTACAATTCTAATCATTTGCATTTAAAATTTATGCTGAGGGAGAAGGTGTGAGACCTGCTTAGCTCAAAATGATGGCTAGAATTTAATTAATTACTTGTCTTCATAACCAAAATTAAATTTAAGCTGTTCTGTAAAGGTGCTTTGTTTTTACTACTAACCTTAACTCATTTAGCATTTATTTTATATGGGTAACTAAGAATCCAGCCAGTTCAAGACTCTACTGTTAAAAATATTAAACAAGAGAAATGATTTATCTCTATTTCTTTACTCATTCCCTCTTCCTGCCTTTCAAAAAAATACCTTCCCATAATTAACCATTTTTCAATTCAGATGATAAAGAAAAAAAAACTGTGTGAAATTCAGGCCAGTATTGGAAATGCACTAGCCTAATTCATTTGCCCAGATTCGCCTCACATTCTCACCCCCAATGAAACAAGTCCCTTGCAACCTGTACCCAAAACCCAGTTTTTATGCTGTTAGTTTCAGGAATGTTGTCTTGTTCTTTAAAGAAAAATGGTCAGACACCGATATGCTATGTCACAGAATCTTCATGCAAATGCTCTAAATAACATGCAGCTCAGCATTTCCATTGTCTAGCGCACACTGCTATAATGCTTTCAGACACGCTTCCTCCCGGCGTGTCCTTTTGTCTCTGTGCACATGGAGGTTATGAAGAGGTCAGCTTAAATCCCTTAAAGATCTGATGATGCCTTCTAGAATGCCTGAAAATTTTCATTTTGACTTCTGCTTATGCAGTGGATCAGGTTGCTTCTATTTGTTTTCCCAACCCCACACACATTTTTCTCATTTCAGTCCAGTCACAAAAGAACACTGGAAGAAAACAAGATCTTTGTTTTCACATTATTTATCTTGTCCTTCCGCAGAGTCCCTTCCTGAAATCTAAGTCCTCTGTTTGTGATTTCAGTTTGTAGAAGCACTATCAGAATCACCATGAGAAAAAAAAAAAACAAAAAAAAAACAAAACACTAGGAATTCAGTAAAAGTAAAACAGGTGTTAGGCTAGAAATATTCCTTTCTCTTCTAAGAAAAGAATAGTATGTAAGACTACAAGCTCCTGAACAGTGAGTGGTGTTAAGAACAGCTATCAGATATCAGAATTTAGAGTTGAAACCCTGGACTACAAACACATTTTTTTCTTGGGGAAATGCTAAAGAAATAAGTGGCAGCAAAGAAGTAAGTTGCCACTGCAACTGCCCTCCTCAGAGGCTTAGTGCTCTGCTGCAAAAAGGCTAGATGGCAAACATGTTAGTCCTAGGAAATGTACGGTTTTGTATCTTTTGCAGATGTGCCCATTTCCAATACTTCCATTTCCATACAACCACTTCGTAAGAGAAAAAAAATAACTGTACACATCTATAAAACATATATATATACATGTACACATGTATAAAGCTACTGATACAGATGTATAAAACAACTCCACACTGCACTTAGTAAGAAAAGGGACCGGCTCTGTCCCTGTAAGTGAACAGCTGCCCTACCATTCCTTCCCACGCAGCATGTATCCCCTTGTTGGTCTCTTCCTTGCCAAAAGTAAACTGCTTTCCTCAAAATCATAAAGAAAGCTATTGTATATTCTGAAGGCATTAATTCAGTCAAATTTCATTTACAGCCTTAAGAACAAATTTGATGCAAGCCTGATCCTTTCCTGTTCAGTCCTGCTCATATTTAAAAAAAATAAACAGCAAGCCTTGTAGATACAGTATTGATCACCCTGTATTTGGCTACAAAATTCATCAGACAATTGTGAAATATATGTAGTTTCTCATGCGTGTAAAGGTAGCATAGGTTAATACCTGTCAGCATGAAAAATACAGGAACTGTTGGTTCCAGCTTACTTAACGGCCCAGTCACATCAAATGTCGGACCCTCTGTGAGACAGGATTTGAAATGAAGTTCTTTCCACAAGATTACTTTTTGTTAAATGTTTGAATGTAACAACAACAAAATAGTCTAGTTAATGTTTTGGGATACTGGAAACACTAATGCAAGAGATGAAGCTAGATGTCAGACAGCAAAGAAGCACGTCTCACATAGGCTGCTTAAGCTTCAACTGCTACCCTATTTCACGTTATCAAACGTAATAAAATCCACATTCGGTCAACATGCATGACTGCACAACAGGATGCAGGAAAATGAATATCTGAGGTACCAGAGCCAGGCATTTCTAAGCCATTTTGCTCTAAGAATCAAAAGCAGAAAGTCTCCAGCTTCCCACAGCCTGGCCAGGCCCAGCCATGGGCCCCCTGAGCCAGGCCCTCCCACAGGCCCATGGCCTGGCCCAGCTGCCCCCAGCTGCCCTGCTCCTGTCTAGCGCAGCCCCATCTTTCTTTAATTATTAAATTAACAAGCTGTTAATTCTGCTGCAGTAGTGGTGCTTAGTCACTGGTTTCAACGGCAATTTTAAAAGCCGTCCCTCTTAATGCCCTGGCAGGCAGTGCTGACATGTCCTTTATAATGCCTCTGCACTCGCAGCAACTGGGGCTCTCCACAGATAGAAAATGTTATTAATTACTGGCTCCAGGAAAGACTCTGGGATAAAGGAAACTACAAAACGCCTTTTTAGCCTTGTCTTCTCCTTCTCCTTCACTCACAGTTTACCTCCAGGTTACGTCCTGCAGATTAGTCCAATCTTGCTAATGGGCATAACAAGAGAAACTCGCCAACTGCACTCATCACTCTTAAAAAGAGCTGTAAACTCTGCTCTCGCTAAAAGGCAGCAGGTCACAAGGGAAAGCCGTTTTTCAAAGCTCCAACACAACTGGCATTTTTACTTTCAAGCAGCCTCAGATAAGGCTTGCAGACTCAGCCAGGGAACTCGCTTTCGTCAATTTTTAATGCCTGCCCATTTCACGCATCCCGGGAGAGCGGGATATCTTATTCAGTGTACAACAAATGGATCGGTTTGAGAGGGGGAAAAAAAAAAAAAAAAAAGAATCATAGCCAGCTATCAATACTTTAAAAATAGAAGTCGGAAGAAAGACAAAAGCTGCACGGGAAAATCATCTGCTTATCTACTCAAAAGATTCCTTCTGCCTCCTGCTTTATAAACTGCTGATTTGCCTGGGTCAGTACACACCTTCATCACAATTCAAGTAAGATTTTTTTCATCAAACTCAAATAATGCTGGAGACCCAGCAGTTCACACACGCACATATACATGCATACAAGAAAGCCCAGATGTTTTTAAAATTAACAGCTCTATATGTCCTAAACTTCTGCACTAGTGCTAAACCGATCCAGGTGTTAACACCAGGGTAAAAAAACAGATGCAACATTCTAAAGTGATTTAACGCGTTAAGCCATATGTCCAGCTTCAATATTGCTAATGGTCCCCATATGCTGAAAATGAACATCAGCATTTGAAGTATGGAACATATTTTTAAGAAAAAGGAGAACTCCCAAATGTGCACACAGGAAGCTATTGCCCAGCCTTCTCTCACATAAAACAGATAGGCAGTGATGAACTGGCAAGTCTCTACTTGGAGGTTCTTCCTTGTTTTTCCTCAAGATCATTTTAGAATATTTTTCATTTACTCCCTTTTCATAAATAACAATGGAAAAGTACCCTAGAGCGTTTTTACAGTGTATCTTAACGAGTCATCCTAAGGATGCTTACGAGATTACACATTACCTATAGAGACAACAAGCCTGAAAAAAAAACTGCCAGAGACTCTTTTTTGGAGTAGAAATTAGCTTCACATTTCCCAGATACACAGTAGCTGAATCTACCTTTCCAAACTACTCACAGGCTATTTGTTAGGCAGATGTGTGATGAGAAAGCAGGCAAACAACAGACATCATCTATTGTACATGCCTACGTCTAATATATATGGTTGTCTGTTATATATGCATATAAGTCTATGGGGCCTGATAGGATTCATTGCAAGATAGCCAAAGAGCTGTCTGATGTCATCATGAGACCTCTCTCAATTATTTTTCAATGGTCTTGGGAATCTGGAGAGGTCCAAGTTGACTGAATGCTGGCAAACATTGTCCCTGTTTTCAAGAAGGGCAAGAAAGAAGACCCTGCTAATTACAGACCTGTCAGTCTAACTGTAGTGCCCTGTAACTGTAGTAAAATTATGGAGAAAATTATTCTGGAAGTTACTGCAAAACACCTGAAGGACAACGTGGTCACTGGTCATAGCCAACACAGGTTCACGAGGGGAAGGTCCCACTTAATAAACTTCCTTTTAAGACAGGGTCACCCATCTAGTTGACCAAGGGAAGCCAGTTGATGTTATCTTCTTGGATTTCAGTGAAGATTTTTTTACCGTTTCTCACAGTATCCTTCTGGTCAAAATATTCAGCATACAGCTAGATAAATATATAATGTGATGAGAGAACAATTGGCTGAGGGGAGGCCTCATGGCAGCCTGCAGCTCCCTCACAAGGGGAGAGAAGGGGCAGGTGCTGAGCTCTGCTCCCTGGGGACAGCAACAGGACCCGAGGGAATGGCATGGAGCCGGGACAGGGGAGGGTCAGGCTGGGTGTTAGGGAAAGGCTCTTCACCAGGAGGGTGGTCGGGCACTGGAACAGGCTCCTCAGGGCTGTGGTCATGGCACCAAGCCTGCTGGAGTTCAAGAAGCGCTTGGACAACACTCTCAGACACATGGTCTGATTTTTGAGTGGTGCTGTGCGTACCCAGGAATTGGACTTAATGATCCTTGTGGGTCCTTTCCAACTCAGGATATTCTATGATTCTGTAATTGTCATACTTTGGACAATTCTCATACATGACCACAGACTACAGTATACATATAGTCTGTATTGACAGCATAAAAGAAAAAAAACTCAGAAAATACTATCTAGTGCATAGATATTTCTTATGAGTAATAAGCATAAGTACATGAAAACTCATTCATTTAAATGTTTAATTATAGACTCAAGAGAACTAGTTACCGTTCTTGTAGATGTCTGGCGGCAATTATATCTTGGATGTTCTGTTTTAAAATTCATTTCTTCTCAACAGTTGTGAAAGTGGAATTTATCTACAACTCCAGCAGGCTGTAAAAGCTTATCGGTGCCACTTCACAAAAAAAAGTTATCTGTATTGTATATTGACTAGGGACACCTGCAGGAAACCAAATTATGTGCATCCTCTGGGTTTCAGATTGCAACTTTCAGTTTCTCTTAAGCACAAATATTTAGGTGAATCTCTAAAGAACGGCCAATAACTCAGATGTTTTCAGACAGGAAATACTGGGTAACAAGTAGCTAAGTGATATATAGGATCCTGAGTTGCTGGCTGTGAGAACAGGACCATACACACCAAACACTGCAGAAAAAACGCCTACATTCAAATCATATTTTAAACTAATTAAAGCAATACCTAACACCACCAAAGGGAAATGAAGTGTCAGTAAACTAGTGCTTAGCTAAATTCTCCCAATAGTTCAGTCCTTTTCTTCCTGTTTAGAAATACCTGAATGCATCCAACTCAGCGCTCATACATGAAAGATGATATATTTTTAATAAAATATTCCTATATTGTATAACTGCTGGTGAAAGCTATTAACTATGCAGTTTGTATAGGAGAGTATATAAATAAATGATAGTATTATTTACAGGTTTTGGAATATTACTGTCCTTTAACAGTAATTTCATAGCCAACTTAAGTTTAGTACCAGAACAAACACAAACCACAAGTAACAGGACTGTAAGTAGTGTCTTTCTCATAAAACTTTTGGGGTGATACTTTCCTGAATTAGATATAAGCAGAATGGAAAGATCCATCAGTGAGACAACTTATACTATACCCTCACATACTTGCAATTGCCATCAAAAATGAAGACAGAGAAAAAAATCAATAAAAATAAAAAATAAAAAATCACTGTCAAAAGTTATGGTCTTGTTTCACAATATAGATGTAGACTTTTTAAGATTTTTCTAAACTGCACAATGTCTTTTAAAGGAATCGATCTTTTAAAATACACAACGCACATTTGTAGAGTATAATGGAAATAAATACATTTAACAAGGTAACTTCAATTCCATCAGTTGTGGTTTGATTCTTCCACCAGTAGGCTACAATTCCATAGCCCACCGGCTGTAGCTTTCTAGACCTCTCTAACTTTCCAACTAAAGACACACAATGTTATTCTGAAGAAGGAATGGCATCCTGAACCAGTGGTGGTACCCATATATAACACCAGGTGCTGTCAAGCACTGCTTTAACTACACTGAAGCATGCTGCAAGCATTGATTTTCTTATTGACCAAAAGAGCTTTGAAAACTTTAAGCAGCTAAAAGTTCAAAACATTTTGGTTACAAGAAGGTTGAGTTGGCCTGAAAAATCTTTTCCTCCCAGAACATAAATATTTCAAAAGCTAACTATAAAGGCTTCAGACTGTATCCTTCTCCATACTGTAAGCCCTTTCGTTTCTAAGTGTGTCCTCATGTGCTAAAAGAATCTGGCTTTAATATTAACCCTAAGTGCACCTCACTTCCTCTCAGTTCAATCTTTTGCTTGACGTAACAAACACTAAAAGATGGACTACGTGAAATCTGAAACTCTAATGTCAACTGCCTGGTTTAGGACTACTTGATTATTCAGACACAGGTAAGAAACATGCTGGAGGGAAGCAAGAAAATAATAATTTCTGTTTCCAAACAATGGCATGCCATCAGATTTCTCTCAGGAGGTAGCAGATACACACAGTGGAAGAAGATGAGCTCCTGTCTTTGTGTCTGCTCCCCACATTTCTTCACCTACTTGTACAATAGGTCTACAAAGAAGCATTTATTGAAAAAATTATTAAATTACTAAATTAGAAAATGTTTTCTCCTTTTCTCACATTTGTTACATACGCTAACCTCTCCCCACCACACCATGTAATACAAATTTTCTAATCCTGTTCCCCTAAGACTTCAAGATATTCAGTATTTGCCTGATAATATATTCCTTCAAATACATATTAAAAGTTATTCTTTACAAATATTCTTCAGTGCAAACTACTGCCTGGCAATAGCTCATGATTTATTTCACACACGCACACGTACACACACACAAACGCACATATATAAATGTATGGGTAAAAATGTAATTCCAAGCTTCTGAAGCGTGGTCAGAATTCATAGCTGAAACCTCTGCTGCCCTTTTCAAATCTATTTTAGATGATAAAAGTGGGCCCAGCAGGCCTTATTAGATTTACTGTTCCACAGAAGAACATGGCAGTACCCTATTTCTCTTCCCTACTTCCCTTTGAGAAAATAAAACATAAATATTATTTTTTTTTGCCATTTCACCATACAGCTACTCACAACAGTACAATTATCTCTAAGGAAAAAGACATTTTAAGGCTTGAGAATACAGTAGTTACAGTGGAAATGTTGAGACTCTTAGCTAGATTAATAGGACAGACATTAAACTACTTTTTCTGACAAGCCACCTACTGAATATACATAAAGCCTTTCCAAAACTTGTATATTTTAAACAATTAAATGAAAAACAAGGCATACCTCCTGTACCACTACTGAAGAGCTTATCAGTCACATATCAGTCCCATTAACAGTTCTATATTCTTTTAAGTACATGGCAGACTATTCTGAGGAAACAAAGCTCAGTCATTTAATTTTTTAAAACTTACATCTTTTGTGATTCAAGTCTATTTATTGACAGCAGTTTCAGAAAGTTCAGGGTGATTGTGCATAATTATGCCTAAACACAAGTTTCTTGTGTACTCCCAATTTAAAGCCTGAAAGACTTTTTAGGCAGCTGACTTTTATTTTTAGTGAAGCATTGAAAAGAATGCCCAGGAACACGTACACACATAAATATAGAAATAATGAGTAGAGGAGAAACTTCTGAACCACAACATAATGTACATAATGTACAGACAGCGTCCTTTTTATCTTTTCCTTGAGGGGAAGGAGAGGAGGTTACGTGGGGGAGTGTGGTTTGGGTATAAAGGGAAGTGTCAATTTATTTTGTATAAATTCCCGAACTCAAGCCTTTTATTTAGGCGCCCAAAAAGCCTTCATTAACAGAAGTCTGGTCTAAACTTAAAGTTTTACTGCTTTAACTGAAAGGTATCCTACTAAATCTATTTAGTGAAAACAAATACCCAGAGGTCAACTTTAACCTTACACTAGCTTTAGAACCCATATTGAGGAAATGACCATATTTGGAGGAGGAAAAAAAAAAAAAGGCAGCCCCAGACCAGCTACTGTCGGTAAAATTCATGTTTTTCACTGCAAGAATCAACTGATTCAGACAGCAGTCGAAATCACAGTGGCTTTCCTTCCTTTATTCAAAGCACTGCAAAGCCCAGATCCCACAATGCTAAAAGCTATCAGCCATGGAATTTGTGTACACCCCAAACTCTCCTCTCTCGAAAGAGTCTCCTCTTCCCTTCCTTCAACCCCATCTGTAAGTTGCATAAATGCGTAAAAACAGTGTTCTGACCCACAGCAATTGCACACACAAAGATGTAAGCTGATGACATGCCCCAAAATCTCTACTGAATGATCGCCTTCCAGCTCCTCCTCCTGCTCAACAACTGGGAACAAAGCATTTACACATTGATAACTACCAGAAACCAAAAGTTGGGAAAAAAAAAAAAAAAAAGATCTAAGATTGTAATGTGGTGACAAATTTTCCCATCAAAAAGCATCAGGCTTTAGAAAACCAAGTGCCAAGATCATTTTGCAAGTGCTTATGAACATTGCACTTAAAATTTTTAACACAATATTTGCATTGTCCTAACCTCAAGCTGGACATGAATTTTTGTTCCAAATACCATAGACTAAGTTCTTTCTCTACATACCTGTAAAAATGCACAATTAATTTTATGTAGGAAAGTAAGTAGGAAAATAAGCATTTTCCACTTTTCATCCCTTTCCCTATCTAAAGGCTATCATAGAATCATGGAATCGTAGAATCATTAAGGTTAGAAAAGACCTCCAAGATCATCTGGTCCAACCATCACCCTACCACCAATGTCACCCACTAAACCATGTCCCTAAGTGCCACATCCAGCCTCACCTTGAACATCCCCACGGATGGTGATGCCACCACTTCCCTGGGCAATCCATTTCAATGCCTGACTGCTCTTTCTGAGAAGAAAATAATAGCAGATTTTTCATTTAATCATATTGTACAGCACAAGCATTTTCCATTAAGGTTAAGTACACGTCAGTATCTTATAAAGAGTTATTCTGAGGACTTAATTATTTTTTTTTTGTACTAAAAAAGCAGAACACTTAGGTATCTTTTCTTGTAGCATCGTCCATTTTTAGTACAAAATTAGTACATTAGTACATTTACTACATGCCTTCAGAAGGCACCCAATTCTGTACATGAGATACTGCCCACATAAATATATTAAAACTTCAAAAATTGCCATCTTTAGACAGCAACTTCCATATAAAGGGGAAGTGGAAAAAAAAAATTTTTTTCTTTTTTAAAATCAGTCTGGTCTAAGGAACCCAACAGATGCCACTGGTCCAAAATTATCTCTGTTTTCCTACTCCAGTTTACTAACTTCTCTGATATGCCGTCACATGTGATTGTGGTGACAGCACTATTTATAGCAATACACTAAATAATATTAGGAGGTCAAGGAAGCTCTCCCTGAGGATTGAGCAACTAAATTATGCTGAGTCAGCTCCGAAGTCCAGCTACCCACATGAATCAAAAATGCTGCCATTTCAGTGAAGATATTCAAAGATAGTGCCATTTCAGTGAAACCATCTGAGGACAAAAAGAGAAACACCAACCAACATACAAAGCAAAGCATGTTTAACTTGATGGAAGAAAAGCAGCATGAAATTTTAACATTTAAGATGTTAAAATAAATCCTAGGTTTACATTGCTCTCTGTTGATAGTTTACTCACTAGTGAATCTACCAAAGTAATTAAAGTATCTTTTTAGAAGATTTCAAAATTAAAAAAAAAAAAAAAGGTGCAGCATTTTTCCTTGTCAGAAGAGGATTTCTATTAAACAAATTTCCTACAGAATATACACAGGGGCCAAAATCTGGCTAGAAAACATTTGTGATGGATGGAGTTGAATTCTACCCTTAGACCTTGCCACAGAAGACAGGTCAGACAAATTCCTGGAAGCGCCCAACCCCCACCACCACCCCCCGCTCTCCCCCCTCTAAGTAGTTCCGTATAGTCTTGGATGAATGAACTTTCTCTTTCTAGCTCTCCAACTTTTCTACACAAGCACTGTGGAAAGCCCTTCATAACAGAGCAGGCTGGCACCCACCCATTCAGAAGGTGTTGATCCCACTGAAAAAAAAAGGTTAAAATGAGTTTTAGTGATTTGTTTCATCTTTGTGCCTCAATCCCTGATGCAGACATCCATTAGAGAGAACAAATCTTTGTGGCACACCATAGCAATTGTGAAACACTAGAAATCTAAGCCTACTGCAATGTTTAAAATAAATTTTATTTTCTCTTAATTCCGTGGTTAAGAGCACCCAGGTAGCAGCAACAGCTTGAGATTGACATAAAAGGACTAATCACAGTTATTTTAGTAAAGAAAATATGGACTTTATAGTCACCATTACATGGTAGTCTGCACCGAGCATACCCCAGAGGATTTTACGGGATGCTGTCAAAGATTGAGCTAAAAAGCCAGGAAATGACAAATTAGTTGAATTATGTTATCAGAACACACAGGATCAAATTCTGATTTCTGCTTTATTAGCGTTAATCCACATTAGCATTGGAATAACCTCCGATTTATGTCACTGAAACCAGTAGGGTTATGTAATCAAGTGCAATTGGGATTAGCTTTTATAGTCTTTCAGAAGACTTTTTAGATTTCCAAGCACAAAAACAAAACAACCAGAAACCATTTCTTCCTGTGTTTTGAGCAGCTGTTGGGATGCAGGCACTAAGTAATAAGGATCTCAGACAGCAATTCAGGGAAACTGAAGCCATTACTAGAATCATGTACGAGATCAACCTTCCCAACTATACCATTACAGCTAAGTAAAGTTAAGCAGAACTACAAAAGAAACCAGCACTGAATGGAAATGGCCAGATTTTTAAGAGTCTCCAATTCTACACTAGCAAATCTGCTTGCACTTTTTCTCCACTAGTGATTTGTGTGCCATTTTATGTGTTTTTATACAGCAGGTTTAACTTTCCTAAGAAGTACCCTTCTAAAAAATGAAGATCTCTGGGAAGATTAAGCCAATAGTTAGCCGCTAGGCTCAACTTCCTACCGTAACATTTAAGTCCAAAAACCCTTGACAGCAGCACAACAGAGGACTACATTTTTCCCGGTAGCTGAGGAATGTGAATGCCACAAAAGGTTACGGTATTTCATAACTCTGGCTTTTTAACAATGACAGCTGTAGGTTCTGCCTAAAGACAACTACAGAGGAAAGCCAATAGAAGAGAACATAAAGCACAAGTACTACCGAAAGCTTTAAAAAAAATTATGAACAGTTTGCTTCTTTTAGTAGTCCACATCAAACACAGAAATGGTTTGTAGGGAAACAATTCATACGCAGTATTTTAGTAACATGGAAGTTGTGTGTCATCTCTTAAATTCTAGCACTGCTAAGGGACAGCAATAATTTTGCCTTCATTATTCACACAAGCAGGGTTGGTTGAGATCAGAATATGAAGAAACTTGAAATGTGGAAAAAGAGTCTTGGATAGATGAGAAGGGAGAGACGCAACCGAGTGGAACAGAAGTGATCCAAAGGAACCAGCGAACAGACTGCCTGGAGAGGTTAGTCAGCACGTCCAGACTTCAGAAAAGAGAAAAACGGTGGGTACTACAGTGTTGTATTTGTTGACAAGGCTAATGTATTCTCTTCAAATACCTCAGCTTCTCACAGAAGGCTGGAAAAAGTACTAAATTTCACCTCAGAGAGAAGCTTCAACTTTACATGCCTGTAACTTGAACAGAGTCAGTTTTCTGCTAGGGATCTACATGTGTTTAATATATAAATCATCTAAGAAATAAATTGCAATGCCTCACCCCACCCCACCCCTAGTCCCCAAAGAGAAACAGCCCCTTTTGAATCTTTACATAAACTACAGCGCATACACCTATCACCTACAGAGCTGGGGAAGGTTACCTCTGCAGAGTTCAAGGCTCCCTCTTTGCTGTCTCCCATGGCATTACAAGCCACTGAAAGTTTAATGAAGAAAATTATAGTTTGCTAGAGCATATAAAACAGCAGGATGTATTTATTTCTGCATAATAAAACCAATGTAGAGTAACATAAGGAATAAGCACTTTCTGCTCTACAAGACTTGCGTCTTCTTCTGGGGCTCTACATTGCATCTTGCTACAAAGTTATTGGGAATTCAAGATTTATTTCTCTTCACAGGAAATTAGCTGTTTGGAATAACAATGCTGTGCGTGCATCATAAATATCCCAGCTTCTTAACATGGGATACACAGGCAAACACTGAGAAATGAATTATGACATATAGCCACTAAATACAGCTATCCAATGCACCCATCCCATCCACAAAGACAACGTAGCACTGGAGGCCTATTCATTCTTCAGCACAGACTGCTGTGTTCTTTCGATGAATTCTGAAGAAATGCTGAGATAAGAAGACAATGCTATCCAAATGCATTAGGAAACCTTACGCAAATATTGCAAGCAATAAGCCATACCTATCTCATTCAAATCCGCTTCATCACCCTCTCTCATTCTTTCTTAATTCAGTTGTAGGATAAAAGCCTGTAGAAATCAGTGAAGAACAGAGGCAGATGATCGTGAGAGGTGCTGTGAGCCCACAAGAAACCCACAAAGTCACCATCACGTTTCCAGACTCACTGGGGGTTCGACGTCCCACCCTTGGAAATGGAACTAAGTCTAACAGGGAGCTGCAGCAGCACGCACTATCAGGATCCTTTCACCAGAAGGCACTCGACTTGAATCCCACACTTAGAGTGAATGCTTAACCATCAACTATCGAGAAAGATAAAATGATATTTCTAGATATATGAGCTGCTGTTATTTTAATATCACAGACCATTGCTACAAGCCAACAAAACAGATGAAAGTTTTAAATTAAAGGTCACTTCTGTGGGCTGATATTCTGCAATTTTATATATAAATCAAGCCAGGTGACTTATTTCCAATAGCTATGAAAATAATAAAAATGGTTTCAATGACCTCAGAGATATATATGCTTATTTGTGGTTGTGGCCCCAGGCAACCCTGAAATCAGCAATTCCATTAAGTCAGAAGCATGGCACACAGCCAAGCTCCTGTAAGAGTTAAAGATCCTGCATATACTTTCTTTGTGTGTTTATTTGAATAGAATGGTGACTTTGGATTTTGGGCCACCCATCACTTATAGACCTCCCATTATATTTAAAAGAACTGTTCGGCCAAAACTTAACATACACCAGTCAGCTTTGGGATACTAGCTTTTTAAACAAGATGTAAAAACATCAAAAATTGAAACAAGGGGGAAGAGAGATCAAAACAGGGTTCATTTATCTGGAGATATTTTAATCTATTTTCCTCTAAAGATAAGACATACAACATTCGTGGTGCAGTTTAATTACAATAATAAGATAAAGAACTTACATGCTGTTTCAAAGCCAAAATAAATACATATGAAAACACAGACTGTCCAATATAATAAAATAAGAAATAATGGTGACAATTATCAGAAAACAAAGAAACTACTTCAGGACACCATACTGTTTAAAAAAAGAAGGAAAAAAAAAATTTTTTTCCTTTCTTCTCCAGGGTCACAAAAAGAAGCTGTAACAGCTAACATATAATCCTGAAAGTCACAGTGATGTGGGTATATTAGATACAAATTTTTCAATGTTCAAGTCAGGATTACTGGCATTTGCCAGTACTCTTAAGGACACCCTGCTACTAAATAAACGATCTGTTTCTAAATCTGGACTCCAGAGCTGCAAAAGCCATCATGAATTACATTTTCATTCAGAAGCTTCAAACCATGAAAGTTTAAATTGAGGAATAACTAACACAGGAAAACATCAGTGTATCCTATTTCTCTATATACAGTTGAGCCCTCTCAAATGAGAGAAATTCATAAGGAAAAATGCTACACCTAATGATGAGTAGAGGAAAGCATGATTCAAACTTGCTAGTAAATATAACGCAAAAGCTATACTCACTGGTCTATAGCCCAGGAAAGCTGGGGATGCCCCATGCCTGGAGGTGTTCAAGGCCAGGCTGGACGAGGCCCTGGGCAACCTAATCTAAGGGGTGGCATCCCTGCCCGTGGGTAGGGGGTTGGAACCAGATAATCTTTAAATTCCCTGCCAACCCAGGCCATTCTATGGTTCTGTTTTTTCTTGCCAATGGTACTGGTTTTTACCATAAGAGTTCACTCTCAAGGACAGCAAGTGCTAAATTGATATAGATTAAGAGAACAAAGTTTTCAGAGCTCACTAACAGTAGTCTCCCTGATCCATCCTGACATTCACAGCCCCATCTCCATTTTACACTGCATATACTGAATGGAAGAAAGTAGCAAGCAAATTGCTCTAGAATAGGGACTCAACATGCATGTTTTTTTCTTTGGCCAGGTACTACAACGAAGGTTGTTAAGTACTGGTTCCAGCCTAGCTGTGTACCACTTGGAAATAAGCCATAAATTACTGAAGTATGTATACATGTACATTGAGATTTAGGACCTGCTGCTTTAGAAAGTTGATTCAATGCTAACATCTAAAGCTTTAAATTTGGCTCCTGAAACAGAGAATAGTACAAAAGCATACCCATTTACCATGTATCAAAAAGGGAGTCCATTGCACCTCCCAGCAATAATAAAAATCAATAAATAAAACAAATTTATTATTTATTTGTATAATAAGTTAAAAATGAAAGTGCTTGTGTCTTTATGGATTTAAATAGAGAGAGGAGAGCATTGCCAAGAACCGCAGAAGCTCTGAGATTTGCCACTCCACCTTTCCTGGCTGCCACGAGAAGACAATGGTAGCTCTAAGCTGAACTTCACACCCCTCCTATCACCAAATGGACACACTCATGAAGAAAAGTTGTTCATTAAGCCCAGGAAAAATGCAACGCATCAAACCGATTAGAACCTGTTCTTTGAAAGACCACATCTGAGTCAATCCTGAAAAATGGAATTGGATAGAAGTGCACAAAAATATTTACATTTCACACACACATAAATGTTTTTATGGCCTGCTCAGCTTAACCATTTAAAAAAAAAAAAAAAAGACGAATTGCAGTAGAGTACACACTATGCAAAGCACAAGTGGTAGCTACTGCAGCATGTATCATACCTGCCAGTTCATTGGGTTCTCTCCTTGAAACTAGAAGAAAAACTAGTTTGCAGATAGCTCTCTCCGGTAAGACACCCCACTGTGCAGGCGACACAAGGCTTCCTTCCCACCAGGCATGTTTTGTCTTTGTGGAATTAACTTAAAGCCAGTAACAACAACCCACCCTTCCTCTTGGTATTTATTACATGGCTTCTTACTGTCTGAAGGATGCTGATGTCTCTTGGATACGTTTCTCTAATTTTTCAGAACTTATTTTAGATGCCATATAATGACTTTTAAACTGAAGTTTCATGGCAATGTTTTTCAAGCTCAACTGATTAAAGCTTGTTTAATGAATCTTGAAGAATATATATTATTCACCTTAATGAGAATTTATGCAAATCACTGCCACTAGCTTCTGCAAAAAAACCTTTTCAATTAATTATAATTAGACTTTTAGTTTTAGGCTTCTAGTTTTTTTCTACTGGGAAATTATAAGCATGAATTTATTTTCTTCTTCCTTTTTTACTCCTTGGATTTTAGGATGGTCATTTTATATGAAAAATAAAAACAGTATTCAAATAGGCACGTTCCCTAACGCTTCTGAAACTCTCACAAATATGGAAAGACCTCTTTCTCTAAATAGAATATTGTACAAATATTCTTTCTACACATTTCAAGGGCATTTCAGTAGGTTGCATATTAAACACTGATGTAAAAAAACTTGCCTAACTGGATAAACTGTACTTTGAGTATAGCCCATCAAGAAGTTGCAACTCAGAAAGAATATTGCACTTACCAGTAATAATTTCTGAACTATTTTGCAGGTGTGGATTTACAGTGAAAAACATAGTGCAGAACTCTGTATTGCAGAGATAAATAAGTTAGAGGTTACTATGACTAATTCAAATATTAAGAAGCTCCTTATATAAAGGTGAAATTCTTATTACATTGCAACTGATTTCATAAAATCAGGTGCTTTTAGCTCTTTCGAATAAAGAACCACCATTTTGGTACTAACTGTAACTGCTGAAGCCAAGAAGAGAAGGCAGGAGAAGATTGTCACTGCAGTCTTCCTAATGGAGAGTCTTCATTCTGGAGAACAGCACAATTCCCATGAACCTTGCATGTTCCCCTCGGGCTGCACAGGAGCAGAACCCAGCAAACACTTAGGTCTCACCGTCCTCCTTGGACTGTGAAATACCATCCCAGACCCAATCTTGAATTATTCAAGCCTCCTCCAATTCCCTTTCAGCCTCAATTCCCTTCATCAGCACAAATACAAGCTGGGAAGAGAAGGGATTGAGAGCAGTCCTGATGAGAAGGCCTTGGGGGTTCTAGCCGATGAGAAGCTTGACATGAGCCAGCAATGTGTGCCTGCAGCCCACAAAGCCAACCGTGTCCTGGGCTGCATCAAAAGCAGCGTGGCCAGTAGGGTGAGGGAGGTGATTCTGCCCCTCTGCTCTACTCTTGTGAGACCCTGCCTGGAGCCCTGCACCCAGCTCTGGGGCATCCAGCACAAGGACATGGACTGATTGGACTGGTCCAGGGGAGGACCACAAAGATAATCAAAGGGCTGGAGCACCTCTCCAAAGAAGACAGGGTGAGAGAGTTGGGGTTGGTCAGCCTGGAGAATAAAAGGCTCCAGGGGAGACCTTATAGTGGCATTCCAGTAACTAAACAGGGCCTACAGGAAAGCTCAGAGGGAGTGCAGTGAAAGAAGGAGCAATGGCTTTAAAGTAAAAGGGGTTAGATTTACACTAGATATGAGGAAGAAATTATTTACTATAAGCGTGACAAGACACTGGGACAGGTTGCCCAGGGAAGTTGTGGATGCCCCATCTCTGGAAGTGTTCAAGGCCAGGCTGGATGGGGCTTTGGACAACCTGGTCTGGTGAGAGGTATCCCTGCCCATGGCAGGGGGGTTGGGACTAGGTGATCTTTTAACATCTCTTTCAACCGTAACCATTCTATGTTTTCATAATTCTATGAAACTCATGATTAATTTGGGAGGAGAAGGAAAGAAAAAGGGAAGAGATCATGAGGCTGTTACTTAGAATTACAATTCAGGGAAGGCAGTTTCTGTCTGCGCCTTTTTCTCCCCTGAAGCCACTGGATTCCAGTCCCAGAACACCTCCTGTGCTTTGGCAACATCTCTCTTTTAAAAGTAGTCTAACGCACCTTACATTGTTCTCACTCCTGTGTTAGGATTTTTCATGCTGCAGCCCCTAAAGGGACAGAAATCAGGAAAAAGGAATGACTGCCTCAAGTAACCCATGTTCAACAAACTTTCTTACAGTTACCCATTGTTGACAACTGCCATTCTGTTCCTTTTTCGGTTCCTCAGGCATAACTTTCTTTCAGCTATGAAATCGAAGCTCTAATCCACACTGACGACTGCAATCATAGATGCTATTCATAAAAGAGAGAAATTCAGAACTGGACATAGATACACTCCTTAATCTGTCACAGTTGTTTAATCATGTGTCATTTAACCAGAACTGAAAGAGTGCTTCCTCTTGGAAACACAAATGTGAAAATGACCGTTTGGTTCTAGGTTTATAGTCTTCTAATCCAAATCAAATCTGCTCAGGGAAAAAAAAAAAAAAAAAAAAAAAGTTACTCCTGTCTAACTGTTACATCCATAAAAATCAACCTGGGATTTGCAAATCAACATTTCACTTTTGAAGCTTACATTGCAGTGACTAGTAGCAAAAGTTTAGTAGGTTAATTCCAACTACAGTGACATTTTATATATTGCAATACTAAACATGAAAGACCTCAACAAGACATGCATAAGAGTACATCTACTATGCCCAAAACAGTAACACTCAAAATTAATGTACAGGACAATCATTTTGAGTTGAACATAAAAACAAACGTAAGGCTTTGGAGCAGTAAGCAGATTCATTAGAAATGAAAAACCAGAATATTAAAGAGCAACATAAACAAGGTGAAACTGTACTATGCTTTTAATTTGCAGAAAGAATTTGGCAGCTGGAACTTCATTAGCAATTCTCTAGGTGATGTATGAACCAGTTCAGTCTCCCATGACTGTACCTGTTTTGCAGGGCTAGCAGTAGTAAAACTGACATAATAGCTCGAATCATAAAGACAGAGAACACTACTTCTTAACAACCTCAATAAAGTGACGTGTTTTATTTTTTAAGCAGCCACTTAGCCCTTTGGAAATGTGGTTATGGTCAGATGACAGAAATTATCTTTTGAAATTCAATATTCACTGCCAAGGGGATATTATGATGCAAACTCACATCTCCTGTTTTGCCATTAACACTGTCTAATCTGTCAAATTCTTTATAAAAGAAATCTTGGTTTACAGGAAAAAAATTAAATGCATCTGTTGGGTTGGTTTTATTTATTTTTTTAATTGAAACAACTGAAATATTCATCAACTTCCCAGTTCTGATTTCTTGGGAAAGGTACAATAACTTAACAACCATGACAAACCAGTGTTCAGGAGAAAATGTCCAACTCATTTGGTTTCTGAGAGATCTTAGCTTGTGGGACAAAGTGGTTAAGTACAGATAAAAATTCAGGCATTCCAAGAAAAATATTCCTGCAAAGCATTCTTTTTATATAGATGATGCTTTATTGGCTGATTTTTTATTTTTTTAAAAAGCCATCTAGACAACCAAAGATAAACTAAAGGAAGATAATTACAGCAGCAGCAGAAATAACCTTCAGTAACATTTTTTCTATTATAAGCAATGCTTTCATGCACAACAACATTCAATACTATAATAGCATAAACTGGCTTTCAGCACTGTAATTTTGAGAATTACAGTCTCAGAGCCTCAAGTATTTTGCTGCTGTAGGATTTCAGATTTGTTCTGCTCTAAGTAGCCAAACCTTTTAACATTTCTCTAGTTCTACATCAGATTAGAAGACATTCTCACCCTCCTCCTGCTTTGTTTTTTTCTTGGCTTCTATGTTCTCCCATTTCTATCTAAGAATGTAGAACTATTAAATCACATTGAAAACAAAAACATCACCCAGTAGTTAATACAACTACTGCCCCCTGCCAAAGAAATGAAATTCCAATACAAATCCATTAAGTTGTCCAAATATATGACGGTCCTTGAACATCAACTCCATGCAATGAATGTTTTGGAGCTTTTATTTTTTTTACCTTACTCTTCAGAGAAGTTTCCACCTTTTTTTCAGCTTTGATTACCCTTTTAAGTAAAATTAGCTGGCCTAAAACAAAAGCCACACACATTCATGCAGCCACAGACACATTTATTTCACTGAACACAATTTCCTAATTTCGTCACTTTTGCATAAGCCGTTAGGTTCTGATAGCTCTCAGGAAGCCAACTCTTGCTCTTAAGACAGGCAAAATTAAGAGAGGTGAGGGAAAATTCATTTTGCCTGTTTCCTCCCTTGCAAAATCATTCAGAAATAGCAACGTATAAAATTCCTTATTGTTATCAAAATGATGCTACCCTTCGTGTCCTTCATGTGCACCTTCGGAAACAAAGAAGGAAGTGGCTGAGAGAGTCACAGACGAGCACGGAAGGAAAAGATCCGTGTGCTCAAAAACCTTTCCCTGATAAATTACACAGCCACTTCCCTCAGCCTAAAAGGTCAGAAACAAATCTAAACAGAAAATGCCAGTATGTAACAGCCTTTGATCGTCATTGCTATATCACCTAGCTCTGCAGAGAGTTACCCCTTTCCACAACGGAATACGGTAAGAGGAGGAAAAAAGGGTAATTAAAATAAAGCCTCCCTTTGTGAATATATATACACGCCGCCTAAACAAGTATTTCCTTGGCCTGTCTGTAAAACGCAGAGCACTGCCTGGCTCACACATGGTAGCCCTGTGACAGAAGGTGCCAGCGAAAGGCAGAGTTGTTCACGGCTCTGATGTGATCGCATTGGCACCACCATCTCCTCCTGACACCCACGTTCCCCATGGCAGTCATCGCTCCGCTCAGCGGCTGCCTCTCGAACCTCTTCCCACCCCACTGCTCACAGCAGGGTGGGAAGCAGTCAGATTCAGGTTCTTCCTTTCTCTTCCCTCTCTTCAGCAGTGTGGACTACGTGAGGGCTCCTGAGGGGAAAATAGGACTTCTTCATTGGGACAGAAGGGGAAAGGCAAGGAACAGTCAGGAAAAAAAAATAATAATAATCTCTGATCCTCTAAGTTTTGAGGACCCCATGTAAAAAAGAGGTGGGAGATAAGGTGAAAGAGAAAACTCAGACCCACCTCCCTAAAAAGCTTCCCAGAAAGTCACAGAGTCCTTCACTAGCTCCGCCTCAGCCTGGATCTGCTGCTGCCACCACACAGCTCCGCTTATTCCCTGCTGCCAAAGCAGGGCCTTTGGGGCAGTAAAACATCACTGTGATGCATCGCAGTGAAATCTAAAGGCCAAAGACCCGAGCAACAAGGCCAAACGTTATGTCATCAGTGTTCCTAATTACAGAAATAAAAGGCCTGCTCACTGAAAAACACAGCTGTGACCTCATGGGCACTTCCACGCTGTGAACATTTCATTTAAAAGACACCGCAGTTGCCATCTCAATTGTTAGGCTGGCAAAAAAAAATAAAGAAGCAAAAAACAACACCTTGAAGATGAATCTGAAGGCAACAAAAAAAGACAAATCACATCTAGATGGGCACAGAGATGTAAAACAAGCTAAAAAAACACCATACGAATACTGTCTGAAAATGCAGTATATTATAGATAGGACAGTTTTCCAGGTAACTTTTTCCATAGTTTTCCATAACGTTTTCCATAGTAACTTTTTAACATCTTTAGGTAAAAGACTTCATTTTAGAAAGAGTATAGTTCTAAAAGGGTAAGGGCCTGACTAGTTGAAACTGCACGTTGGGCACGGTTTTTCCCTTCTCTTATTCTTCTCCCTCTTCTCTGCTACCCCTTTGTCCCCATTACTGTTAATAGCAAAAAGCACAAACATTTGAATTGTCCCTTTTTTGTCTTTTACTTTTCTTTTTTGCTACCGACAGGTTTATGGACAACTGAGGGTGGGGTAAGGTTTGGTTGTCTGTTTTTTTTTTGCTGTTGTTGTTGTTTTAATTTATCGATTATCACAACATCTGTTAATCACTTTACACAAAAATAGTATTTTTTCCTTGTTGCAGGGGTATTGAGTGATGAAGATTCTGCTCTGTCTCTCACCAAACACTGATTTACGATGCAACGTTGGCTGTTAGGAACTTAAGCACTATTAAACAAGTGATCAAAATTTCAAACAATCTGCCCTTTTGGATGATGTCAGCTTTAAACTGTTTGGCTAAGATTTTCAACATGCCAAGTTCTGAATCTTGCTCCTAATCGCAGATCAGAAAACTGTAGCTGTGAGCTGTTCTGAATATATCCCCCTCTACGTTTCTGCAATTACCTCAACAGGTCTATCATCAAGTACGTTGTTTTATGCTATTTAGAAGTATGTATAAACTTCACACCTTCCAGCGTCCCTCTTTAGGCACCACAAACCATTAAATATATTTACGAAAAAAAACAGTACAATTTAGGGGGAAAAGTAAAGAAACGTGGAATTGTTTCTTTTACACTACTGTCCCATATGCCAGGAGTGACGGGAGTATTAAAAGCAAGCACAGTCATCTACTGTTCTCCATGCACAAAAGTCAGAGCTAACGAATTAGGTTGAACTAAATTAAACCAGGTTTTAATTTAGAATGTCCTTGTTCAGTCATTTTGTTATACCCTTGTGGGGACATTCTCAGCGCAGCTGATGGTATTTAGCCACCAAGTTTCTCACCTACAGTACTGTACAGGGGTGTTTTGAAAATTAATTAATGTTAGTACAGCACTTCAAACATGTAAAATACTATGTAAATACTAAAGGCATTCAGTCAATGTTAATAAAAGTAGTTTAGCTAAATCCCTATTCACCACACTGAATGTAAAGCATTTTGTATTTTTAAAGTTCACAGACTGTCTATAAAAAGCCTGACAAACACTTAATAGGCACTGAATGGCACACTTCAAGCATGGACTGCCTCAGCTTGTTGTTTCTGTAATAGATTTTGAATGAAGCCAACTCAGAGCAATCATCTCCCAGGAACAGAGAACCTGGTGATATTACCAGTTCCCAAATGAAAGGGCAAGGAGTCTTGAGTGCCTTTTCTGATGTCATAACCCAAAAAGCCATAGAGGGCAATGAGATTGCTTTAACTGCTGTGAATTTCGAATCACATTGTAAAGGTCAACAATTAATAGACGAGTGATAAAAAATCTAGCATCTTCATTACCCAAAAACTTCATTTCAGTACAAAAGGCATATACCAAATACAGTTGCCATAACAGCTCCTCTGTATCTTCTCCTTCCTCTACTCCCAGCCTCTGTAGAAGAGGATTGTATGTTGTTTTCATGCTGCACTGTAAAAACTTTTAGGTTTTAAGAAGTGTAAAGGACCAGCTAGAATAAACACGTGGTGTTGCACCTACCCGGCTATACGCAACCTACATACCATTACCAAGGTGAAAAATAGATTCCTTCACCCATAATCAAATCAAGAACAAAATTAAGTTTATCAACCTTGTATTAAATGGCAGAATAAGGGAAGAATTCTCAGACAGCACTGCCAATTCTTCAATAGAAGAAAAGGTTCTGGCCAAAAGGATCAACACACTGACCTGTCTTCTTGCCAGTGGTCTTCAACCTCGCCATGCTTCCCAACAAATACAGATTAAAACAACTCTCCGTTCTGCATTATTTATGGAATTTTCTTTATATCCTCTAGCAGGCCAGTTTATTCTATTATTAAATACTGTCCATTAAAACTTACATAGTCTAGCACATCCAGGTGGACTTACTTAAAAATAGGTATCTGAATGTAACCGATTCACCGCAGCAACAAGGGGAAGATTCATTGGTGTACTGAAAAAGCCTGAAAATATTTGTTTTGTTCTATATACACATACAGCTGAGGTATTATTAATCTTTGTCATCATATTTCCTGCAGAGAGATCATCAGTAAACATACTGGCAGTCTACACTGAAACATATCTAAATTTAAACCTCTCACAGCTGTGTAATAATAAGCTTCACTGAAGAAGATGGTCTGAAGCCATACTAAACATCTCACATTTTCAAATCAGTGTTAAAAAAAAAAATTGCATCTTGTATATGCATTCACAAGATCAGTAGGAAATCAGCTCATTTCTGCACGCTACCTCTTCCAGACTACCCAAACACGCCCTTTTACACTGTGCAGAAGTTGATACATTTCAGAGTTCAGAAGTCTGGTCTTACTACAGCAATGCCAAAGTTTGATGCAACATGCACTGGAAAAGGGTTCCTGGCATTCACGTTTTGCTTAAATCTCTAGTTCCAGATGCTTGGCTTCAACTGCAACATTAAAACAGTCATGACTTCATTTCAGAACATCATTTCTGTTCATAAGGCTTTAGTAGCAACTTTCACCACTAGTGAGTTTTATATTCATAAGCGGCAACAGTGGTCAGTCAGTTGTTGGTTTAGGGGCCCCTACTTAAAAAGACATCTGAATACACATTGGAGTCCTGCCATCAATACTCAGACAAGCAATGCACACAGCTACCTTTTCCCAATAGCAATGCTATTCATGCACCTGATTTCTGCTGCCCAAGTAAGTCTGCTGCTTCTGATGGGTCCCATTTTATTGGCACCTCCAAGTCTCCAGGGTGTTCTCACATCTAAGTCCAAATCACTGCCTGTCAAAAGGAACGCTGTTAACTACAGCCAGGACAGAGGGCCAAACATGGCATATAATGGCACTGAATACAGACAGATTCATTTTCAGAGTAAGATCTCCCTTAAAAGATGATCAATAAAGTAGGTTGCTAACCAAAGCAATTTGAGAATAGGGAGTGATTACCGTAATCTAACGGCAATTAGACTAATACTAGAACACTGCAGCTAGAATACTCTCCCCAATACTACATTACTTGATCGCTTTTCACTGTCATTCCATATGCAATTCAAAAAATGTGAAATACTTGAAAATTGAAGATATTCAAACCCCAGAAGCTAGCTGTTCACTGATAAGGTTTTTATGTTTTTAAGCTAAAAGCTTTACAATGTCATTTAAAAAATTCATAGTCGAAAAACTCCTTTGGAGTCCCTGCATTTCAATGTAAATGTTGTATTTTAATTAAAGTTGATTGAGTCATTCTACTAGCTTGACAAGTAGCAATAGTACCAGGCATCTGCCCCAGGCTTTTTGCTAGGCCTGCCCTGAAGAGTCAAGTTAAAAAGCTTCAAACCCTTCTACTGAGGCAGTTTATTCTCAGTTAATGCTTACTTCACCCTCACTCCCCTTTTAAAAATATCAGCAACATGGAATAAAGCAGCCAGCAACCAGAGAGGATAAATAAAACCCTTATGTGTTATGTAGAGAGAAAGAGCAATATGGGCAATGCTTTACCACACAATAGTACAGCATTCCTTCTTCTTGTTCCCTTTGTTAAGTTTTCAGACTTTCAGGATTCTTAAAAGAAAGAATGAAATCCTAGTACAAAAAAAATGGCTATAATAACTGCAACAAAATATGAAAATTACCTTGGTTCTTTCAAATATCTAATCACAATTATGTGCCTAGGGACAGACTTGCTCACTTTGAGTCAGATTTTATTAATTAAGGTTCTGTGATGAACTGTACAACTATTTAATTTGTTGCCGGTTCACTGCTTAAATAATGTGAGCTGTGCATTTTGTTAAAGAGATGGGTAATAAGGTTAACATCAGCTGATTGCTGCAACTCTGGGTCACATTGAACCATCTGGAAAAGAAGGAAATTATGCCTTCCCATCTCTAAGACCAACAGAAGCCTCCCAGCTTGCAGGAGCTTTTGGAGCTGTCTTTGCCAAATGCCTCGTCTCTGCTGCCTGCTGAACCACAGCTGAGAGGACCAAGGGATGCAGCTCGAGCCAG
Source organism: Cygnus olor (assembly GCF_009769625.2). Lineage (NCBI taxonomy): Eukaryota > Metazoa > Chordata > Aves > Anseriformes > Anatidae > Cygnus > Cygnus olor. The sequence continues at coordinate 52,945,157 of NC_049169.1, forward strand.
GCTGTTGTGACACAACTGAGCTGGCCACGGTTTTGACTCCTACCAAAATCATTAAAATACATGCACAAATTCTTTAGCGTTCAAGAACTTCCTGACCTGTAATTACTTGTCTATAGAAGAGCAACAAAAATTTGCCATAAGGATGAAGATTACCAAGACCGCAAGGAGCTCGAATACTATCGTGATGTGGCTACACCAACGCTGTTGAGAAAGCACACAGTTGCAAGCATAAGTAGTAAAATAAAAGCAGGACAAGTTCTACCCTGCTTGACAAATGAAAATAATTATTTAAAAAGTCCTACCTCCTCCCTTTTTCCTTCATATATTTTCTTTGGAAGACATCAGTTTGATGGAATGGAGAGGGATTACATCACTAGTGGGAAGTATACGAGTAATACCGCTACGGCACTATACATTTTTCTCTGGCTGAAAAGAAAAATAGCAGCTCGGTGTATGGGCCTCCACTTCAGCTCTAAGCTGAAGGCACTCATCACTGCACAGCATCCAATTTGGGAATGTTCTTTCTTCTATTGTGGGTTGAGGGGAATAAAATTCTACTTGTTGCCTAAGCAAACATAATAGTACTGAAAGAAAAATATTAGCTGTTAGTATTTTCACTGAACAACCTTTCAGGGCATAAAAACTGAAACAATATTTAAAAGAGTTTTTAAGATTTATGTGGATGTGTATATCTGGATCTTGCTTCACTGAAGGAAATGGGATTTTGACAATGAATTAGCTACAGAAAGATCTGGATTTATCTGAATAGCCTAGCGGTATGAAAAATGAAAGATCAGCAGTGAGGCAGTTAGCTTTGCAAACAATTAAGTTTCATGCCAAATTCTCCTTTCAAAGACTCCTTGTATCCTCCTTGCACATGAAGTAGGCTATAGGATTTTAAAACATCATATATAACGTGAGAGTTGCTGCTCTATGCTCACCATTATGACCAATACAATAAAAAAAATCAGTTATATATTACCTAAGAATTCTTTTAAATTCTGTTTTACTTGGTAAAAATGGGAAGTGTTATTACAGAGCAGGAATGCCTAATACCTCCCAGAATTAAGCCCCAATGCATCCAATAATTGTTTATTCATACATATCCACCTTATTTATAAATACTGAACTGTAATACCAAAGTGTCATCGCTAACCATGTCAGCTTTATTGTTAGGAAAACAAATCTCATTTGCCCTTTTCCATGCCAACCACCTGAAATGTTCATGTTTCACCACTTTACTTGAAATAACTTGAAGTCTGTAAGCATCAAGACACTGACATTCTAATAGAAGCCCAAGTGAGATGTCACATGAAAAATATTTCGAAGCATGAAACAAGATGTCTGCATTTTTCATGATGTTTAAAGATTCTGTAGGTGAAAAGCAGCAGGCGGAAGAATGCAAAAGCTTCCCAGTCAAAATTAAATGTACTGAAAGCAATGCAGAGTGGATGCAGATAACAACTTAATGATCTGCATTTGTAAGCAGAAGCTATGAGTACCAGTTCCCTCAATTTCACACAATTTTTTGAGCTAATCAGCTTGAATTATGCCTGTAACTCTTCAGAACGTTCTTACTTTGTTTTCCTAAACTTTCTTCTGAAGTTTACTCCCTTCCTCTCTATTCACACTATGAAACAAGTTGCAGTTCAGTACTTCAGAAAAAGCAGAGCACACATTGCTGTTCAATTCCTTCCTAGATTAATTCTAAAGGACTTTTACCCAAATGGTTTTACACAAAAGCAAATGTCTCCAGTTCTTAGAAGCCTGACATAAAAGTCTAACACATCATTCCATGGAAGCAGCATCCAGGGAAAAAGGCATCTATTCACACGACAAACATGCACTTATGCATTGGTTCACAACACAACCCATGCAGAGTGTTGTGAGGCTGTTCTGCCAAAGGCAAATCAGACCCTATGAAAGGGAAGGCCTATTTTATAAGGCTGGTACTGAGAATCTGTTTCTTATAACACATTTTCCAAAGCATAACAGAGCCCTCTGTCCCTCCCACATTTCTGGACTACACACCAGTACATCAGTGAAAGGTCACAGATCTGTGAATCAGCTGTGTTAGATACAAGGCGGAAGCAAGGCTGTGTAGCGGGCGTACGAAACATTTGGACCACAGCAGGAGAGCGTACAGCAAGGGCCAAAAGAGTAAGCTTATGCTGAGCACATAAGACATAACAGGTCTGTAAAAGTAATGACTTCCAGCCTTCAAGAAATACTCTGTGGCATTCCAAATCAATATAGCAGCAGCCCTTTTCCTGCCCTGACCTATAAGATGTCATCCTCTAACAAATGACCCATAGGAGTATATGTTTGTTTGTTTTTTGTGTTTTTTTTTTTAAAGCAAGAATGCCAAATCTTTCTTTGGCTGGAAAGATGGGATGATTTGGGTGTGGATAAGCATATCCTATGAAGAACTTTCAGCTAAAACAAAAGTACGGAGCAAATTTTATAGGGACAGCAAGTGAACAAGATCAGACAAAAGCTTTGCAGAAAGCATCCGTATTGTGCCAGCTTTTAACAGCTGAACAAATGAAGCATCATAACATCCCTCCAGACACCCCACCCCCCAAGATGTTAAGCCAAAACCATCACTTATTTGGTGCCATATATGCCCGATTATCTTCCTTCAGCAAGGACTGCCCGTTGGGAAGACCTGTTACCTTTCCTTGCTACCATGAAGCCACAAAAGGTGAGGGAGGAAAAGAGCAGGAACCATAAACAAAGTCATGAGGAAAAAAGCAAGGGAAATGGATCTGTTTGAAATGACAAAGGAAGCACAAGAGTTATAATTGCTTTATAACACCAATGCTGACACCTCACATTCACATTTTCCACATGTGTACCTGAACAACCCCCTCAAGGCACCAGCTCTCCTACCAGGTCAGCCCCTTCTGACTGTCCTCTGCAGGATGAAGATGGTCGTCCGGTATCTCCAAATACTAAGGAATAGCACCACACTTCAGGAAAAAAAGGGAACAATTTTGTTTGAATCACAGAATGGTTGAGATTGAAAAGGACCTCTGGAAGTCATCTGGTCCGACCTTCCTGCCCAAGCAGAGCCACCTACAGCAGGATCCTCAAGACCACATCCAGGCAGCTTTTGAAGCTGTCCAAGGAGGGAGCCTCCACAACTTCTGTGGGCAGCCTGTGCCAGTGCTCCAGTATCCACAGTAAAGACGTGCTTCTTGGTGTTCAGAAGGAGCCTTCTGTTTTTCAGTTTGTGCCCACTGGCTCTTGTCCTGGCACTGGGCGCCAGTGAAGAGTCTGGCTTCATCCTCTTTACACCCTCCCTTCAGGTCTGTCCCTACAGACATTGATAAATTCTACCCTGAGCCTCCTCTTGTCCAGGCTGAACAGTCCCAGACTCTCTCATGAGTGGCACTCAGTCCTTTGATCATATTAGTGGCCCTATGTCAGACTCTCCAGTAAGTCAAGGTCTCTCTTGTACTGAGGGGCCCAGCACCGGACACAGCAAGAACTCCATGAGGTTCTTGTCAGGCCACCTCCCCAGTTTGTCAAGGTCTCTCTGGATGGCAGCACAGCCCTCTGGTGAACCAGCCCCACTCCCCAGTTTCGTGTTGTCTCTGAATTTACTGAGGGTGCACTCTGCCTCATCACTGAGGTCATTAATGAAGGTGTTAAACAGGGCTGGACCCAGTACTGACCCCTAGGGTACTCCACTCATTACTGATCTCCACCTCGTCTTTGCATCACCACCCTCTGGGCCCAGCCGCTCAGACAGTTTTCAGTCCATCTCACTGTCTGCTCATCCAGCTCAAACTTCAACAACTTCTCTGTGAGGACCTAACGGGGGACAGGGTTTACACAAGTTTATTCCTTTGCCTATTTTGACAAATCTCTTCCGTGCAGGGACTCTCCTTTGTGATCATGTCAGATGCTGCCCATCGAGACCCACCACTTCTATTTTTCTCCTTAATTAGTGTAAAGGTTGGATGTTTTCAGCTACCTCACCTGGAAGGAGGCAAGGGAGGGTGACAGGGAACCATTTCAAGCTTTAAGCTAGTTTTATGTGAAAGACCAACTATGATATCTCTGCCCATCTCAATACTCCAACAGCAGGTCAAGATGAAAGGCAGCAGCACTCATTATCGTTCAAAGCAGTCTGCTATGAATTACTTAGTTACCTCCAATACACAGTCTTACCTACGTATTTCCCAAAGGAACAGTCTCTACAGAGGATTAAGCAATGAAACACAAACCAAGTCTTCAGCTTTCCATCAGTCTTCTGGACACTGGAATTTGTTATCACAACTATGTTCCCCCGTGTTATTTAGGGAGGAATCCACCACAAAATACTTAGTATAAAAACAGAGGAAATAGGATTGTAAAGTAGTTTTTTTATAAAAAACAAGCTTTGAGTGATCCAGACATTTCTTTCCATGTATACCCATGTATATTTAGTGTACAACTATGCACTAACTACTGAAACACAAGAATATACTCAAGTATACCAATGCATGATCTTGTTGGCAGGTTATCTTCCTTTCATTCACATTACTTTTACTTCAAAAGATTATAATCAAAATCAGTTGAGAAATCAAGTAAGATTGTAATGTAATGCACGCATCATGCTTTGAAACTACCTATGCCTGAACCAGACTAATACAAATGTCTAAATATTAAACCACCAAGGCGTTTGAATATGGCAACATTTAAGTCTATGCATGCACACAAACCTTGTGATAGCAGACCCCTTACCCATGAGCTCTGAAGTACCAACATGGCAGATGCCAAGGTAAATTCTTTTAAACATACGGTTTACATCAATTAGAATAGACCGAATACAGAATTTTGATACTTTAATTAAAAGTGGCATTGACAACACCCTGAAATGTTTTGGATAAAGGTAAAACCAGCTTTGTTTTTCTACACACCAGCTATGGAACTTACTACAACTATATCTGCTGCTGAATAAAAGGCTTTAAAATATATATGTAACAGCTAAAACAAGCTTACTTAGCTCTCACTTTTGAGAGAATCAGAAGGAAGTGTGAAATGGGGGCAATAAACCCACAATAAAAAGTTGGAACTATGTTAATTGTTGAAGGAAGTGAAAAGCAGAAAAGATAAACTGGAAGCCAAAAGGGTGATAAGCATACAAGAGAAATACTACATAAAAGAAAACACTGTAATAACACCAAATTAAAAAATAAACTGTTACTTTTTTTTTTAACGTTGAATTAATTACAGTATGTGAGAAGAAGGACGCTCTTTTTATTCACTAAGATTTCTTTACTGTAAATTATCTTCAGGGAGAAATTTTAGCCTTATTTCAAGTAACCAAATTATATAATTTACAAAAAAAGGTAACTGAAAAAAACTTAACCTCTGTAGATATAATTTCACTTGCCTCGCTAGTGAGCACCACAATAAAAGGACACCAGTGCTACTCATTGACTGGAGACATCTAAGCTGTATCATTCATTACCACGCAGCATCAACTTGACTATGTTTTTTCTGCTTACCCTCTTTATTGTGGGGTAAGATGTAGCATAATTAAAAATGAAAAATAACTGGATGTTGAGAACCACGAGGTTGAATCTAGGTGGAGATATAAAGCATTCTGATGAGCATTAGAAGGATGAAAAGAAGTATGACTCTTACAAGTGAAAAATTGCCTCTCTGAGCTGTCAGAACTCGGGGAGAGTTAAGAAAACAGAAGATAAGGAAGAACTGCTGAATGTAAGCTACACGTCCGGCATCAGAGACTGTTGAAAAAGAAAATAAAAGAAAGCAGAAACCCAACAACCCACAACAACAACAACAAAAACACCACAGAGTGAGTAGTTAAGTCCAGCCATGGCCTGAAAGCTGGCCAAACAGGTAGGAAGCAAGGAGTTGCTGGGAATAAATGGCCAACTCCCGGCACAGAAAGAAGTTAACAGTGATGTACCCTGGGGAGCTGTGCTGTGGCGGCACTATTCCATGGATTTATTAATGACCTAGAGGAGATGGAAAAAAAAAAGCTGATGGCAGGAAATTATGTAGGTTAGTCAAGACGAAACAGCATTGCAAGAAGTTCCCAAGCAGCTAGTGAAACTAAGTTGAGGTAAATCTTCCTGTATATTTAAACAGACCACATGTACCTTCCTGAAGAACTGCTCGTACATCCCTAGGCTTACAGTTTTTCCCTCAGAAAAATATGCTCACTACCATTTCTGGTGCAAGGAAGACTCAGCCTTCACGTTTTAGTTTGTGTAAAGTGGGAATAAGTGGTTACGTTGATGAAAATACATAAAAATTCAAGTCAACAAAAGGAGAGTCAGATTTTCTGATACTTTCAAAATGAGCTAAATGCAATAAAAGATTAAACTAGAAAAATAAATGTAGAATAGCACTACTTGTAAATAGAAGTTTTGCTTATATCTTGACAGATTCACCTTAGTGATTTCTTCCAAGGCAACAGTGATTTTTCCACTGCCTTTCACTGTTTTGAAATAAGCTCAAGAGCTCAATGCTGACTGTACAGAATGAAATTGAAAGAAAATTCCATTTAAAACTCCATTTAAATTCCCATTTAAAACATGGCTGCTAGAACAAATATATGAACAGTATGAAAGGCTCGGAATAAACTCTCTGTGCTCACTGCAAGATCTTTAAAAGATCCAGAAAGTATCTGTGCTGTTCCTTGTATTAATTAATTATTTGAAAAGCAAGTGCAAGGGGAAAAAGAGAATAGCAGTGAAAATAAATGACAAAGTTTGCTGTTGTTAATCCAATAGCAAAAATTAATGCCAACTTTGTAAAGCTGTAGAAAACCCTCGGGATGTTTTGCAACCAGGCAATGAATTACATTACCAAATTCAGTATTAGTAAATCCTGATATATAGTCAAGCAGAAATGTCCTGAGTGTACCTACATTCATGTAATGGACTTTGACCTAGCTATTGCCTACGAGGAAAAAAATATCAGAAATTATAAAGCATTCTTAAACCTGCATTTTAATGGTCAATTATTTTAATGCTCAAGTAGAAGACAAGGAATTTTGTCCCAAAATAATCATTACGTCATGGTATATACTTACAGGGGCACCAGTTGTTTCGCTTTTTTTTTTAAGCCTCACATTATGTTCTTTTCTCTGTTCCAAAAAGGGAGATATGAAAATTAGAAACCAGAGAGATTAGGAAAAAGATGACATGAACAGAGACATGTTCTACACAAAGAACAACTAAACAGACCAAGATCCTTCAAAGCGGAAAAAAACAAACAAACAAAAAAAAAAAAACACAGGACAGAGATGCATGAACAATTTATGCTATGTAGAAAGTGAAATACAAAGTGAGAGGTTTTCCTTTACTGTTTTTAACACATGCTTCAATGGCCACTCAGTGCAGATCCGAAAAGCAGATTTTGGGTATTAAGTTTCCAGGGAAGAATCACTGTTTGCTCTGCTCTCACACACACCTCTACCCAACTGCTGGTCATTCCTGTAAGCAACAGACTAGATAGATAGCCAGTTTGACCCAGTATCACCATTCATACACTCTTACTAGGAAGAAAAAAGATTACAATCAAAGAACACTGATAAATTATTGAAAATTATTAAAGAAATTACTTATTGGGGGTTAGAATTTGTATGAACTGCATTAAAAAAATACATACTATAGCCCATCTGATTTTTTTAAGTGCTACAATATGAAAATTATTGTCAATATGGAAAATGTTTAAAAGTCATATGTGGATGATAATTATCACCCCAGAACCACTCTTTATCTTGAAATACTTACACAAAATTTTAACACAGCTATATAAAAAGCATCTCAAACAATGGCTTGAAAACACAGACACTGTAGCAAAAGATGCACATGCAGAAATTGAAAGAAAAGGTTCTCTTACACCTCAAGTTTGACTTTTCTGTGCCTTGCATCATGCAGTCATTTATAGCAACGGCAGAAGCATCAGCAGAGAAGCTTACAGAGAAAATCTAAAATACTGCCAAATTAGAGTGTAGTGGTTTATACCTACTCTGCAATAGCCTGAATAGCTGCAGAGTAATTGAGCATTAAGACCTGATTTACTGTGAGAAAAAGGGGATGGAAAATGCCCAATTATTTAATGACCTTTTCCAACCCCACAGAAATACATAAATAAATAAAACATTCAGAATACAGCAAGAATAATGAAACAATGTTCTTAAACAACACAAGTCGGGGAAGAGAGCTTTCTAACTTAGAAAAAAAAAAGGCTTTTTCATAGTAGAAGCAAGCAAATAGATTAGGTAGAATTAACTCTTGCAGGGTATTCACTCAAATAGTTTAGTAAGACTATAAAATATCAGCAATATAGGCAATAACAAAATCCACAGTTGCAGTAACTATATAAAATTGGCAAATGCTATCAGTATTCAAGTTCCAGTTGTTTTTGATCAACCTCTAGGTAGACTAACTTTACATTTAGCTCATAAAAACAGATTTTCACAACAGTCTGTACATAGTTTTGGTCACTTTCAAGGACAAAATATTTAAGTATATTTTATGTATAAGAAGATCATAAGATTTTAAAGTAAACATGCTAGTCACGCTATCAAATGGTATCAGCGTACTAGTTGTGAAATCAGAATTGTAAACAATTTTATAAAAAAAAATCAGGTACTAGAAAACAAAACGAAATTCAGAGGCATATTTTCTAAGCAGAGAGTAGTTTAACTCTGCTCTTTTTTTAAGAGAATAAAGATGAAGCTGTTTGGAAGCAAAGATACATTCAGGAAAATATCCATAAACCAGAGAGTGACGAAGGGGTGAAAAGCTCCATGCTGGTTTAGGAAGAGAAAAGTAGTGCTGTGATTGAAAACACCTGATGAGACCCTATGTGTCATAACATTTTTCTGTATCAGTTTTTCCTCTTCTTCACTTAATAATAAGGTATCTGATAACTTTATTTATAACTACAGTCCCAGACAAGCTACATGGCAAAAACATCAGCCAAATCCCTTTTAAAACAAAACAAACAAACAAACAAAAAGCAATCAGAACGTTTCCTGTTTAAGAGCAGTTTAAGGCTGCAATAGGATCATAGAAAGCTCAGCAGTAATCACTCACAGCAAAAGATCCTTGAAACAAAATGTGCACGCACACATAAAATCCACATTCCTAAATTACAAGCCACGCATACATGCCCTAAGAAGTTTTTGGTCCTATAATTTTTCTTCTATATAGCAATTTTTGCAACTGATGAACAAACGGGATGAATCGAGGCCAGGAGATGTTCTTTTCCCTCCCATCGGCAATCCACTTATTATAGCAATTCTCTAAATATTCCAAAAGACCAACGAACTTTAAACACAATAATAATTCCCCTTAGCTTACTACATTCTAAATTGCTATTTGCAATTTCAAAAGATTCACAAAGAACGTAAGTTTTCCATCTTAGCTGAGTAGATCTTTTTGCATTGAGTAAGCATTCCAAATAATAAGGCCCACAGCTCCCAATTAAAAAGGGACTGCGCATAGTTCTCTTTGCTCACCAGCTTCACTCACAAAAGCTCTGAGGTCACACTAACAAAAATTTCTGGAAGTGAAGTTTGTAACCCTTTTCAAGTTTTTGCAGACTATTGCCTTGACCAAGTAAATTTTACACACCTGTAAATATGAATATAAAACTCAGTTTGAGCTGGTTTTAAGCTTAGGTACTTGTGGAGCAATTCATTTGATCAACACCCAGTCCAATCTTCAAGATAACTATTTTTGTACTTTTCCTAATTGAAACATAGTTTGGATTTTATAAAGTGTTCTTGAATTCTAACAGACTAAATAAGTCAACACTGTCATATCATTACTAATGCTGGCCATGTACAATACAACAAAAAAGAGCACAAAGCATCTATATTTCTGAAGAACACCATCATCCACCTTCCTCAAATTATTATGAAATCACAACATGATGAAAAAGCCATAAAACTATATGGAAAAGTTGTAGTTGATACGATTTCCAAGCCATCCCAGCTATTTCAGGATGTACTTATCATAGAATCACAGAATCATTAAGGTTGGAAAAGACCTCTGAGATCATCTGGTCCAACCATCACCCTACTACCGATGTCACCCACTAAACCATACCCCTAAGCACCACATCCAACCTCTCCTTGAACACCCCCGGGGCAGTGACTCCACCACTTCCCTGGGCAACCCGTCCCAATGTCTGACTGCTGTTTCCAAGAAGAAATGTCTCCTCATTTCCAGCCTGAACCTCCCCTGGTGCAACTTGAGGCCATTCCCTCTGGTCCTATCACTAGTTACTTATGAGAAGAGGCCGACCCCCAGCTCCCCACAACTTCCTTCCAGGTAGTTGTAGAGAGCAATAAGGTCGCCCCTGAGTCTCCTCTTCTCCAGACTAAACAACCCCAGCTCCCTCAGCCGCTCCTCCTAAGACTTGTTCTCCAGACCCCTCACCAGCTTCGTTGCCCTTCTCTAGACACACTCGAGCACCTCCATGTCCTTCTTGTAGTGAGGGGCCCAAAACTGAACACAGTACTCGAGGTGCAGCCTCACCAGAGCTGAGTACAGGGGGACAGTCACCTCCCTTGTCCTGCTGGCTACTTATCTTACTGAGATAAACATGGACAAGCCAGTTTTCTACTAAAGTATTACTGTTAGGAAATATATTTATGGGATTGTCTAATGGATACTTGTAACATAACAACTTTATAGTGATTACTGAGAAACAAAAAATTCTATTGGCAAGACTTACAGTTTTAACCAAGCCCTTAGTGAACAAAGAATACAAACAGATCGTTCAAGGGTAATTTACACATTGTTTGGGCTCCATTCATCTAGCTGCTGCAAAATATTCAAGTTACTCTGTGAAGCCCTGACATCAAATGCCTGTTAGTTCTGTACTACTTTTAGGAGGAATGCAAAGGCAGCCCAGCAGACAAAAAGTCTTGTGCTATTTGAGTCTCCAATATAATAGCCTTTTATCTAGCTCCCTCAGTGTGTTTTGAATCAACAGCTATGCTGAAAAGAATTACAACAGAATTTGACTACACACATGCAGGACACCAGTTTACTCCTTTATTAATGTGCTATCCAGCTAGTCAGAGTGCACCCCAATGCTACAGTATTTGAGCACTTGGTATCTTAACCCCATGGCTTAATACCTGCATTATACATCTCGCATGGTAAATGCTCAAAGTGCAGGCAGCGAGGGCAACTGGGAAAACGCATTGCATCAGTCTGCTTGGGACCACCAATGAGGCCCTTGGACAAGATGCTGCTTTCAGGAGAACACCGCTGAAAACAGCGCTCTAATTAGCATCAGACAGGCACAAGCTTGAGCAAAAAGACAAGGGTCAGCAGACTGAAGAGCAGGTCAAGCTACCAAAACTCTCCGGGACAATACACAAGCTACATGGCAGTGAAGCTTCTCATCTGCATAGACAATAAGCCACGCTAAAATCTCTAAGCCCTTCCCCTCCCTCTCACTGCTTCCTCCTTCCAATGGGGGAGAACAAAATTAAATGTCTCTGTTGTCAGTGTGACATGACCACTAATTAGCAGCTACAATTTTCTGAATAAAAACAAATAAATAGAGGCCAAGTCCACATCACTTGCAGCCGAAAATGTTTATATTGTATATAAGGACCCAATTAGTAGAGTATTAAGACAACACAAATATTCCCTCAATAGATTTCACACTTCCCAGCATACAGAGGATGGAAAATATACTGAAACATTTCTGGAAGAGAATCAGCTGTACCTATTCAACCACACTGATTTATTTTATTATGAGGGATTGATGCTTTAAAAAAAAAAAAAAAAAAAAGTTAAAGACCAGAAGGTTTGTTTCTCAAAAACAAAATTACTATTGATTGCTGCTCCAGAGTATATGCTCCACATCCCTGAAGGGATTCTCCACTGAGATTACAAACACCAAACTTTAGATGTCTACCTTTGAGAAGCAGGCACTCAGCTGATCGTTCTGGACATCAATTTTAAGTGAGTCGTGCCCAGAGTGCTATTTTCCTCCACTGGCTTTGAAGGCAACCCAGAGCACTAGCTTAGATGTCAAATATACATCAACGTATATATTTGACCTCTCTTGTTGGCGGATTTCTTTATCCTTTTCAAATTTAGTCCAACAGTGGGATAAACACACAGTCTCTTTTTGCTAAGCCATTACAATCAGAGCATTGTGTAAACTTCACATCTCCCTCAAACTTTGATGAGACATTTGTCCTTCAAAAAGGTCAAATTTCCCAATGGATGAAAAAAAAAAAAAAAAAGAAAAAAAGGGGTAGGGGGGAGGGAAAAGGAAAAAAAAAAAAAACAGGTTGCTCTCAAATTTACCTGCAGCTGCTTCATTCAGGAACAAGCTGTCAGCAGTCAGCAAGACCATAGCTTCTCATAGCTTCCCTGGCATCAAGTCAAATTACTTTAAGCCCAAAGGGCCAAACCTCAGTATAACAGATAGCACAGACAGGAAATAGCAATGGGAAATGAGTGTGTGCTAAGGAGATTTTGAGGGCAAAAAAACAGGCTTACATGTAAGGGACATGTAAGGGACGACAAAAGCAGTGGGAAACCAAGGGGAGAGCTGGATCAGTGAAGTGCAGAGAAACACAGGGCAGAAAAAATGCAGGTGGAAGGAAAACCAAATGGCATATGAAAAGGTTTACAATTTCCTGTCATATTTAGTGATTCATCTCAATTATAAAAAGTCATATCAGAATAAAAATCATCATCCATGTGTTAACTGGAGAAATAAAAGGCTTCCCAGGAACCAAGTCTTCCTCCTAATTGGGTCAGGAGCCTTGCTGAAATGCAATGACAGAACAGCAAGCAATCAAGTAATTATTTTCTTTAATGATCTATACATTGCATTACTAACCCTGCAAGCCACATATTTATAAGCAAAAGAGAAATCATGATTTTAGGTTGAAAGAAATAAAAAGGATTTATTTTTTAATATACATCTTATTTCAATACACTTCCACATTTGTGGAGGCCTCAGGAAGCATCATTCTGTACGTTTTTTCAAAGTATCAAGCTGACTAAATGAGGAGACTCCTGAAAATATAATGAGAGCTGGGAAGCGTAAACAGGCAGCCATTGTTCAAAAGACAGCAGAAGGGTGCAGATGAACGGAGCCCCAGCTGAGTGACCAAGAGGAATGGTCCAAAACACTGAAATAATTCTAAAACTCTGAATTCACAAGGGGTGGGGGGGAAAGACCAAAACCTTGGGACAATGAAAGAAAGACTTGGTTTTAAGAATCAAAATCTGAAGCCATTGTTCAAGCAAAATGAACATCAAAGAGGAATTTCAGACGCTATAAAGTCAGTATAAAACCAACTCAATATTGTAGGCTTTAGACTAGTAAAAAAACTAAAAATTTAGGGCAACAGATGTTCCAGAAGAATATAGGTCAGAAACAGCAGTTCAGCATGTTAAAATAAATCAGGTCTTTCATATTTCAGTGTTGTTTACAGATAGACGATTTGGAAAGGGAATAACCTTGCCCAACAGAACAATGCAATGGGGCCTCTTCTAAAATAACACCTGTACATTAGCTGTTTATTAACTGGCATATTTCATATATTACTTACATTTAATTTAACTACAACGAATGCTCTAGAGATTCTAACATTTAAATGCAGATCCACATTTCTATTGGTCTGAGTTAAGAATTTAAGAAACGCCTCATACTATGCGCAAGAGTGATTACTAACACAGTGCATCGAATCTTTCAGGAACACTGCTTCCAAGAAGGTCTAAAAAACAACTTACTCTAACAGTACTAGATATGTCTAATATTTGCCATATGCATAATACGTTAAACATGCATTCAGTCCTCATTTCAGTCACAGATAAGAATTAAGAAAAAATAATGTAAAAGTCACTAACGTCAGATTTTGGAACACATTCTTTTCTATTGAAAACAATTTTTTTCAAGCACGCTATTTTTTTTAATAGCTTCTCCTCGAGAAGCAGTTTTGAATGTAATGGGGCAAAAAGATGTGTTTTTCTTTTTAGTGCTTATGTGCAACATCATATTATCCATCTGCAAAGGAGGGGGTAGAATTTAAACTTCATCTAATGCCCACCTAATTCCTTTTCTCAAGCTGTCCCATTAAATTCAAAAGTTTTTTTTTTGAAACTTCAGAAGACATTTATGTTAATGAACCTTCAGAATGGAAAGTTAAATAAAATTGAGGGGGGAATAGAGAGAAAATGGAGAAGGTGGCAATTAACTGTAACATCATCTGTGATAAGTAAGCACATTATGTTAAATACTCAAATCAGAAGAAACTAAGGAGCAAATCTTGTAACAGCACTCTGTTTTTAGCAATTCATCATCACCTTTCAAACCAGCAGTTTGCGTATGGCTGAAGAGGCAGACCATAGATTTTAAGTTAACATCAGCAATAAACCTATTAATATAAAGGAAAACATTTTTTTCTTCAGTTTTCTTATAGCTTTTCTTTTCTGTTACTTCATATAGGAAGCCACTGTCTTTATAATGACATGTAATTTAGAAACCTATAAACTCACTCTATTTTTGTTGGTGAATGCAGTCACTTACACCACACCTCCAAATCAAAACAGGGCAGTACATTCAGATTCTGATCTGTAGTCCCATCTTTAGAAGTTTTATGCATTTGGAGAAATTCAAATGCATTATTTTTTGTTGAGCTAAAGCTTCAGTACAGAGCACTGTATTTAATATACCTTGTAACTCCAAATTTCAGTATTATAGGAAACAGACTTGCACTGAAGAAGGTTTTTTGAGGTAGCATACTCAAAGACCTTAATGCAATTCATTTATTTGAGAGGGATTCATTTAGCACAGGCCTTTCTTCTAGCTAAGGGATTATCCATCTAATCACACTACACCAAATGCTATCCTACTGCTGTCTAAATTACACACAAAAATCTTCATTTGCAATATTACTGCACAGTTTGCAAGGGCACACCTTTGACAAGAGTTCAGAATTTTGCTAAACCAGCTTTGAACACCTTGGTTGTCATACACAAAAATCATGGGCGGTGCCACACCAACTTCTCTAACATCAGCCTGATCCCATAAAGGTCATTCCCCATCGACATCAGTGTAGAAAAGCTCTGAGGCACTAAGCAATAAGTGGCCAAAATTATTCCACACCTGTAGAGTTATAGGATTCCTGCCTTTTTAAGGAATTGCAAAATATGGATGTATTCAACTCCTTTTCCTTCCTTTTTCCCAAACGAGACAGTTTAATCGTGACCTGGCACATCACAACCAGTTGGAATTTGATGCTATTCCCAGCACTGATCAATCAGGACCTAGAAGCTAGATGGATGCATTAAGGCCCAGAAGATTTTAAAGTACAGGCTTCAATTCATGTGGAGCTGGCAGTGGTTTTGTTCCCCCCTATTGTTCAGCGATCCACAGAGAGTTCTTACAGATGCTGAAAGTTATACTGCAGTGAAATCAAACCTTGAAAAGAGTAAAAACAGAATGTGATTGAATGAAGCTGCAAACCAGAGTGAAGACAGACTTTAGCAAGATTCTCTAAAAAGGAAAAACAGGCTTAGTATTTTGTAATGGCATAAAAAAAACCTCCATGCATTTGAGACTCTTCTTCCAAAAGACTTCTTGAACCTAGATAGAAACCTTCTTTGCACATTATTCATAAGAAAGCTAGTTGAACACCAGAACACTGATTCTCCCTCACCTGCCCGTTTGCTGATTGCCAAGATCCTTAGTTCTTTCAAGATATAGCTCTGGTGACAAAACACAACTTACCATTCACTGCAAGGGCAGCGTCTCTTTCAGACAAAATCACATACTGTAATAGGTACTGACACTGTCCTCTACAAAGCTATTTCTTTAGCACATTGACACGATAAGGTAAGGGCAAAAGGGACTCTTAGGCGGCATCTGTATCTTTGACCAGAGTATTTGCTTGATTGTGCTTTTTAAGCTATCCTTATGACATCTCCATCAAGGCACCCACATTGCACATTTCAGTGAATTTACAAGCACTACCCAGTAACTACTGAAGTTTTTCCTCCTTCATGCCAAACAGAGTGTGAACTTGGTTCCTATACTGCTGTTGAAACTAAGGGCCTGGGACAGATCAAGGCACAGTCAAGGCAGGTGCTGCATAAGCATTAGGAAGCATTGCCAATACGCTTCTCTCCTGATCGACGATTACGCGTCGGTTCCAGCGCTGAGCCTCTGCAGAGGACAGGTTGCCAATGCTGTGACAGTGCGCAAGTCTCTCTGATGTGGACAAACAACCCTGAGGGAACAGGATGAATCCCATGAACTCTCTCTCACTTGTGACTCAAGCCAGAATGCACATGTAAGAATAAATAAATAATAATAATTTAACAGGCAGCTGTTCAGCATTAAACAATATAATAACGAGAATATTTTTTTCATTCTTCTCTGCCCTGCTCCAGAAACCAGAGAGAAGCCACACTGAAAGGAACAGAAAGAACTTCCCACTTCTCACACTTTTTAAACTACCCAAACAGCTTCCAGCCAGTGAGTGTACAAGAACCTAACCCACACACCACCAAGAGTCAAAAAAAAAAAAAAAAAGTCTACAGCTCAAAGAGAGCACAATCCATTAATATAAAGCAGTAACCATAAAGCCCCCGTACTTCAGAGAGAAAAGATCACAATCCAGTCCCAGAGTCTCAGACAGACAGAGATTTTGTTGTTGTTATTCTCAGTTAATCACTAGGGAAACCAGCAGGCTCTTTGACAGCTGTCAGTATTTTATAGTATTTTATAATTCTGGTATTCTATAGAAAGCATTGCATCCCACTATTTTCACTATTTTATTTCACTGATTTCTATTTCACTAATTATAATTTCACTATTATATTTCACTAATTATCCCACTATTATCAGTAGTTCCAACAGAGGCACAGTCTGGAACACTTCAGTTGCTCAACACCTTCAGCTGGGTTTAAAGAGAAAATAAATACATGAGCTAAAACTCTTTCTGAGGCTTTTGGTAAAGAGAAAAAAAAATACAAAAATTTTAGTTTGAGTCTGAGATGCCAAGGTATAGCAGGGACCACTGCTCAGCATCCTCATGACCAAATAAAAGATTTCCCTTTCTTCCTGCCCTACTTCCTGAGTCCCCCCCCTAAGCCCACCTCAGTTTGAACCCTCAATATAACACAATAGGGAACGTGACATCCTCCTTCAGCACCATAAATCTCAAGTGGTTATCATAATGTCACCTAGAAAAGCTTCCAAATGCAAGAGACTTTGGGAACCACGCTCACGCTTACTCGAACTCAGGCCTTTCCTCAAACTGGCAGCACAGGGCTCGTACTGGCTATTGCAATGGCGTATCAGTGGAAAATTTTGGTACTATTAATGGACATTTTAATGTGTACATTACAAAGAGAAGGTTTGGTTTTGTTTTTGTTTGTTTGTTTTTTTTATCTTCCATAAATTCAAAGCTGGAAACAGGGATCAAGAACTGACATGCTGAAGACCTGTAGACCTGTATTAGAAATAGTGTAGCCAGCAGGACTAGGGAAATGATTGTCCCCCTGTACTCAGCTCTGGTGAGGCCGCACCTCGAGTACCGTGTTCAGTTTTGGGTCCCTCACTACAAGAAGGACATGGAGGTCTGGAAAAGAGGAGGCTCAGGGGCAACCTTATTGCTCTCTACAACTTCCTGAAGGGAGGTTGTGATGAGGAAGGGGTTGTCCTCTTCTCCCAGATAACTAATGATAGGACTCGAGGAAACGGCTTCAAGTTGCACCAGGGGAGATTTAGATTAGATATCAGGAGAAACTTTTTCTCTCAAAGAGTGGTCAGGCACTGGAACAGCCTGCCCAGGGAGGTGGTGGAGTCATCGTCTCTCGTGGTGTTCAAGAAGTGCATGGACAAGGTGCTACGAGATATGATTTAGTAGCTTAGTGGGTAGCATTGGTGATAGGAGGACAGTTGGACTAGATGATCTTGTAGGTCCTTCCCAACCTTGTGTTTCTATGATTCTAATACCTGTAGGGCCATTCTGTAGAACTTTTCTCATACATCTCACAAGCTCCCTCCTTTCCAACCACTCTTCGAAGATTCATATGCAGCACCAAGATCTGAAGATAACTTACATGGGTAGTTCTGAGAGAAATTTTCTCCCATTTCACTCTTTCATTTTAGCGTAGTGAGACAGTTGATCATTTTCAATTTTCCCTTCTGTAACTGAAGGCATAGGTTCAGTAAACTTGGGCAAACACTACTCTCTCCTTGCTCTCATAATCAACACAATACCAATGGCTGTGCTACATATAGTTACATTTTACTTTTTATAATTAGAAACACAGTTTCTATGGATTAATCCAACAGATCATACAAATCAGTAAGCATTTACAAAGTTCTGTAGCATGCTAGCAGCGATTTTACTCAGCTCACATTCCCCAGAATACCACATCTAATGGGAGGAAAAAAAAGAGAATATCAGTTGTTCAGTGACATTACCAGCAGCTAAGATGTGGTAGCTATGAAAACAGAATAATAAATATCCAGTAGTAAATCACGAAACAGACATTTAATAAAGCTACAGATCTTTTATTTGCCTGACAAATCTAGTGGCCTTCTATGACGGGGTTACAACATTGGTGGATAGGGGAAGAGAAACTGACGTCACCTGTGCAAAGCATTTGGCACTGTCCCCCATGATACATTTTATCTAAATTGGAGAGACATGGATTTGATGGATGGACAGACCACTTGGTGGGTAAGGAATTAGATGTATGATTGCACTCAAATAGTTGCGGTCAGTGTCTCGATGTATAGGTGGAGATCAGTAATGAGTGGTGTTCCTCAGGGGTCCGTATTGGGACCAGCACTGTTTAACGTCTTTTTCAGTGACATGGACAGTGAAATTGAGTGCACCCTCAGCAAGCTTGCTGATAACACCAAGCTGTGTGGTCTGGTTGACACACTAGAGGGAGGGGATGCCATCCAGAGGGACCTGGGCAGGCTTGAGAGGCGGGCCTGTGCGAACCTCATGAGGTTCAACAAGGCAAAGTGCAAGGTCCTGCATCTGGGCTGGGGCAATCCCAAGCATAAATACAGGCTGGGGGAAGAATGGATTGAGAGCAGCCCTGAGGAGAAAGACCTGGGGGTGCTGGTTGACAAGAAGCTCAACACGAGCCAGCAACGTGTGCCTGCAGCCTAGGAAGCCAACCGTGTCCTGGGTTGCATCAAAAGCAGCGTGGGCAGCAGGGCGAGGGAGGGGATTCTCCCCTTCTGCTCTGCTCTCATGAGATGTCACCTGGAGCATTCAGCTCTGGGACCCTCAGCGTAAAGAGGACATGGAAGTTTTAGAATGAGTCCAGAGGAGGGCCACAAGGATGATCAGAGGGCTGGAGCACATCTCCTATGAAGGCAGGGTGAGAGAGTTGGGGTTGTTCAGCCCGGAGAAGAGCAGGCTCTGGGAAGACCTTATAGCGGCCTGCCAGTACCTAAAGGGGGCCTACAGGAAAGCTGTGGAGGGTAGCTTTGTCAGGGAGTGTAGTGATTGACAAGAAGTAACGCCTTGAAACTAAAAGAGGGCAGATTTAGATTAGATATTCAGAATAAATTCTTCACTGTGAGTGTGATGAGGCACTGGCACAGGTTGCCCAGAGAAGCTGTGCATGCCCCAACCGTGGAAGTGTTCAAGGCCAGGCTGGATGGGTCTTTGGGCAACCTAGTCTGGAGGGAGGTGTCCCTGCAGGGGGTTGGAATTGGATGATCTTTAAGGTCCCTTCCAACTCAAACCATTCTACAATTCTGTGATTCTGTTTCTAGAATACGGACTTCTTGATAAACTTAGGAGTTTGGTTCATATTTTCCAAGTAAGCTCTTATGTTGTGCATCACCTAACACATGGAGAGCAAGCAAGCAAGCAAAAGAGAGCAATGGACATGTCCAGCAGTATTGTACGCAACTTAAAACAGCTACAAGAATATTGACAGCACAGGACTAATATGAATGTGAAATTCCGCCAAAACACTGTCAAACTTGCAAGTGCTGAAGTGCCAGCAGCGGAGTGAAAAGCAAGAACAAGCTATCAGTTGATTAAAAATTCAAACCACCACTGTACAACCTACTCTGGATAGAAGGCAGTCAGCTCAACTTTTGAGAACAGCTTGAAAATCACCTCAACTGCTAAAAAAAATTAAAAATCAACAATTAGAATTTGGAAACACTTAATACCCTTGCGCAATTTGCAGACAGCATGTGATCTGGGGAAAAAAAATATTTAATTTGTATTAACATGTGTTTCTCTTAGTTAAATTTTCCCTAGAGGTCTACACAGAAAAAAACAGCATGCAACAGTCAGTTAATGAAGAGCACTCAAAATTATGAGAGGCAAACAAGCTGGAGGTGAATCACATTTTAAGTGCTTCTCTTGAAAACATTTCCTCTAATCTTAAGTAGTTAGTCCTCACCTTTCTTCCATTCAGCAGAGGCAGAAGGAACAGGAATGCATCTACAACAATAGCAGTGATGCACAAGAAAGCCAAAATATTAACTCTGAAGCTGCAGAGTTGCCTGGATCTCTTCTGGATGCCTCGCACAGTAACAGTCCTAATGCAAGGCGCCAGGATTCATTCCCTGGGGTGATTGGTTTGAACCAGGCTCCGCTTAAAGTTTAAACAAATCTGCTGGCCACTGCACAGGCACTATAAAACAACATGTTCCACACCACAAAACCACCAAATGTTCCTGCAAAAGCCAGCAGCATACGAGACCCACCAGTATAATCATACAGATGACAAATGTTAAGCCGCTGGCGCTCTGTTGGACACTGAGGTTATCCATTAATTTTGGGGGAAGCATATAAATAGGACAAGAGATGAGGGACACTGATGATCTTGATGCATAACGTTAACTTGAATGGTTTCTACTTTACATTATGAATTATCATTGCTTCTGGAAGTACCCATAATGGATGTGACAGCTCCACTGCTCGTAAGCACACACACACGATCCCCAGACGCAGGAGTTCACACACTGTAAATATGCCTTGCAACACACTGGAGCCTCTCCAGTAGCACGTAGCTTAAATATCATCCTGTTCTGCCCATCTCACCCAAACAACTAAGAACAAAGTATGGCTGAATTTGCTACATGTTTCTGTAGCTGTTCCTGCAATAAAATTACATACCAAGTCCATCACAAGGGGGAAAAAAAACCAACAGGAATGGGGGGAAAATAAAGGCATTTTGTGTATTTTGTTGGAAATAAAATGTCAGATAATTTTGAGAAGCTGAAACATTTGTTGTTTCCTAGAAAAGTTCGAGTTGAGTCATTGCTGGCCTTGAAACAGGGAATTTCATTAACTGATCACCCAACACGTTATTGTAAAATATCTTTTTATTTTTCACATAGTTTACATATACAAACAAAAAAACTTATGCAGCGATAGCTAGAGAAAGCAACTGTTAGGTATGTCTTTATCTCAGCACTAAGTTGTCTGGCTTTATTATTCTTACACACTCACTTCAATAAGACAAGATCATTGCCTGGGACCACTGGGCATTGTACTGAAGGAGTCATTTCCAGAGTTTCAGAAGTCCCTTTCCATTCCACAATACAAACACTGTATTAGTCCCACTCAGCCACTAAGCAATGGGAGAAACCACACAGTTCATTTCTTCCTGAGCTCCAGGACTACTAGTTGCCACGGACAATTTGCTGAGCGGTGAGAGGTTTCCCTTGGAGGGCCAGCACGACTCTGTCCCCCCTCCTTACCTGCAAAGCTCTGCAGGAAATGCTGCTCTCAATGACTTTTACAGACAAGCCATCGTGTCTGCAGTTGGTACGTATTTTTCAACATGTTCTTTTCTTTACCTAAAAGAAACTGTCTTACAAACGAATATACAGAATTTAATTAACATACTTAAGATGGACAAACTTGACCTTGAGACTGCTCAGTCACCCCCCCTGCAACTCCTCCCTTCCTGAACTCACATTTTGCACCTGATGTCTACCTAGGCGGACTGTGATTGCACTCTAGTGTTTCACTCCTTCTTCTTCTGGACAACAGGGCATGTACGTCTGAAATCACAGCATTTGCTTAAATTCATGAGGCCTGATTTTGATTAAACTAAATCAGCCTTATTGTATGGGAGGCCTCTGGGGAGGAAGGAAATACTTCCAGTTCTTTATCCCTGTAAATTCAATTCAGACTAGGTGAGTGCGATCGCAAGGAAGTCTGAAAGGCAGACTGCAATCCCAAGAAGAAAAATTAATTGGGAAATTTCTTATGCATCCAGGTACAGCAGGCCCATAGCGAAGCTGGAAGATGAAAAAGGCTTGCACGATCAGCTTACAGAGCATACCCAGCATTCCCAAGACATCTTGAAAAACAGATTGTACGAAGGTGAAGTACAAGGAGTTTCATTTTATTTATTTACTTATTTTTGAAAGCAGGCAAACAAGAATTTTATTTTATTTCACTAAATCCTAACAGTATTTGTACCTACTTGTATTTCATTATGTTATTCTCAAAGAGAACAAAGATCTCTACACCAGCAAGTTCAGCTTTAGGTCTTTTGATGTAACTGACAGCTGTTCTTCTGTACGCATGAAGAAGTTCTGGTTTGTATTGGCTATGCAAAGTGGAGCAGTTCCTCTGGACAGATGAATTTAGACTGGGGACACAAAGATACTAATTGCTTTTATGTCCATTCTTTCTTATTAATTTAGCAACAGCAAGAAGTGTAACATTTGCATTCACAGTTTCAGATACTCTACACATCAAAAGACATCCCTGAAACATAAAATATGCTTTGAAATTTAAATATAAGCATAAATTTTATTCATTTCCCTAAGCAAGAGGGACCATCCCAAATTCTGGGAAATTCCACACCCACATCATGAGGCTTCAAAACGTTTATTTCTTCTTCATTGCCAAAAAAATCCGCTATTCCAAACACTACCAGTGTTTCTAAACTTTTTCTCCTTGTCAAGGTCTGCCGTTTCTTTTTACCTTGCAAGCTCTGAGGAGGTTGATCAGAAGAATTTATAGACCAGCGGAGAAAAGCACCCAAAGGTTTAGGCCCAAGGTGAACAAAGCCAGGCCGCAATTCCCAACAGTACCTACTCTTCTGTTTGCTTGCTTTTTTAGAAACAGAAGAAAGGAAAAAGGTTACAGAGCAGTCTAGAAGTACTGACAAGACACTGAACCTACTTCTCTATCTTCTTCACTCAAACTCAAGTGATGACAAGGTACAGCAGGAGCGTACAAGGACCTTTCAAGGCCACCTGGCTCAACCTGGCCCAAACAGCACCCACCCCTCAGAAGCCCTGGTAGCACTCACCCATCTCTGCAACACGAACATCATGAAGACTTAAGTCCTTTTTACTTGCACCCATCTACCCTCCAACTAACTTGACTGAGGTCCTACTAGACACTATCAACCTGATGACATAGCTCTTTGTTTCGTCCTATTGTCATAACATAATTGTTCAGATTTAAAGTGAAGAGTGGTTGGGACATACTTCAGGTCATTACTGCAACCATCTTAATCCAGGAATGCAGTGGAGCAGCAGTGATCCTTGGGACTTTGCTTTCTCCCTGTTTTATAACACCAAAAACAACTCTGAACCCCGCAGGAATTTTCTCCTGAAGCAAATTCAGGATTTAACATAATTATACTAAATATCAGAAAAACTAAGTCAGTAGGCATTTAACCTGTTTCTTGGACTTGCACAAGGGTTTAATCTGTGTAATAACATATAATACAATGCTAACTAGTATTTAATCACATGACAAGCAGGGAAGAAATGCAAACTTTTCTCCCTGAGTGAATGAGATTCCAAAAAAGCAAATTTAAAATTCTCAAAGAAACTGTACTGTCCTCAGAGGGAAAACATTCTGCAGTCTTTACAGACTGCACACTCACTGCATTATCTGCTCCCACCATACGTCTTTCCATTACAATTCATTATATATTTTTCTTTTAAAGCCTTCTGTACACAAGCACCTCATTATAGCATGCAAATTCTTTGGTTGTCAACTTCACTGGTGTGGGTGAGCTGTATTAAGTAATGCTGCTTCCCCCACTTACTAAATGAAACGTATTAAAATAAATCATTGAAAGATAGAAAGAAGCAGGAACTAGAAACCAGAAAGAATTTGAACCTCCTTTTGCAGTACATCAATTTTGTATCACCTCTCTTAGCCATCTATTTGCAAAGAAGGCAGGCTTGTATACTTGGATGCAGCAATAAAATTAAAACAGTTCCAAACAGTACATAGATTTTACTTGCCAAAAAGTCTTTGTAGATGTACACACATCTACATTAGGCATATGCATTTTAATTATTCTATACCGATTTGCCTAAAGGCCTGTAGGGTTATGCTTAAACTACATGCATAAGGCACCTGCACACACATGCACTAACGGTGTCTGCAGGAATGCCGAATTATCTCCCAGCCTGTTACTGCAGGATTACAAAGCCTGTTGAGAGCCTGTTTACAAAATGCACACCGGAAGCTGACCAAACTAATTTTAAGACTCCAGAGTTCAGCTTCTGCCTATTGGATATTTGCATGATAAATGCTGATACTGTTTTGACAGAACTATTTTCTCCCGCCCCCCCAAAACCTCAAACTGCTACGATTGCATCAGACAGTTAAGGAGAACAAGACCTGTACATTCAACATTGACTTTCAACTTCAAATACATTTTTAACTGAGAGAATATCATATTTTTCTTGAATATCGTTCATTTAACAGATACTTCATTGAACAGAAATTTCTTTCATTCTCATATATGGCCACAGTCAAGGGTCGGGGGGAGGGAGGAGGTCACAAGCATACTTGCAGATTTTCTTTACAACAGTTTAATCTGTAGACTCTTGGCATCAGCAGGCCCACAGCTGTAGAAACCTAATTTCATTTGAAACCGTATAGGCAAATATTTTTGCAGTCTCCAAAAGCTACATCAATTCACACAAACTGTGAGCAAGCTGTTGCAGACAAAGGAAACCTGCTTATACTCACAGAAGCTCAACGCATGTGATTCAAGTCATGTGTGGAAGGGAAACAATCCAATTAATATTCCATTCAATATTTTGGGAAAGAATTAGTATGTGCTCGTTTTCAAGTAATTACTTAGCAAAGTTGTTTGTGCAAATAATGCAAAACCAAGAGGAACTCTGCAGAAAGCTCAGTCTGCTGTTAGTTCAAAACACTATTAGCATATTGTACAGGAGAGCAAACCAGAAGCACTGAAGAAGTGAAGCACCACACGAATCAATGATTTGCTTGTTTTGGAGTAAATGAAGCAAAATACTGCAGGTATATCAATCACTGCAGGAACTTCCCACAAGAAGTCATAGCAAAGTCTACTATCTTGATCTGGAGGAGGAGCAGGTTTCAGTCCATCAGAAGATGCATCTGGTTACCTACATATTACAAGAGTATTAAACAGATGCTGTGGCCTCTACAAATAGAGGAAGCAGCACTGGATTTTTTAAATCGTTGAAATCAGCCATCTGTCTGCATAGTTGAGCATTTAAATATTAAAAGTTACTAAATAAGCAAGAAATTCCTGCAGTTTCTACTAAACAAGTCAGTTATTCTGGAAAAAACTGACCTCAATGGGTAACCAAATCACCATCTTCTTACTGGAAAAAAAAAAGATTAACGACATTTTATGGGAATGACAATTTTTTGAAATACTGTATCACACCTCTGGCATAAAAGTATCCTTTATTCTGAGGTAAATAAAAATGTGTATTCCCTAACTTCAGAAGGCAAACTGTATGCTAGGCAAATTCTACATTTAGGCCTGCAATTAAAAATGTTAAACTAAGACAGCAAGCCAAGTAGGGGGAAAAATTGGAGCCCTGGTAAAATAGGAACTGATTGCCAGCCTTGAACAACACATTGATGCTTTGTGTACCTATCCTCTCATAACCAATGAGAGGTTTTAACTGGAAAATATCCAAATAAATTTTTTACCTAAATAAATAAAAAATATTCATGTTTTACCAACAAAATACAGGTGATTGAAAAAATCTGCATTTGTAACAGCAGGTTTTTAGTAAAGCAGACTTTCCAAATTGCCTAAGACTTGCCAAGCTTCAATGTACTGAAGCTCAACACTTGGATTCCATAATGTTTTAGTGTTAAGAACCTTCCAAACAGAAAGTTTCTTCCTAGCCCACTCATTCTGATTAAAAATCTGGTAGTATGAAAGATTAATTTAGAAAATGCACAGCTGGAAATGGTCATTTTTATGACCTGCTGTGCAATTATCTCATAGAACCCCTGATTCAACCAAAGCCTTTGCTGCTCTTAACCAGCTACCCAACCCAGTGAATCCCCCAGCCTTCATCATCTCTTTCAGTTGAGATGATCCAGAAACACATTCCTTCCCAAGTTCTAAAAATCGTATTATAAAACAGCAACAGCTTCCAGGAGAGTTACAAATTTATTACTCAGGAGACAACAGCTATCAGCACCTGGTTACATGTACTTGGTATGATGCTCTTGAGCGTGCTTTTGGTTCTCTGAAGTTCTAAAAATGAAGCTGTGATTTTAGCATCCAACAAAGGTAATTTGAGGACGCGAAATATTTTACTGTTTTAATGAACTTTCAGCTCATCTCTCCAACCTTTCAGCCTCCTTCGCATCCATTTCGCATCTATTTTATTTTCACAAGTTGGTTTGTTTTAAAAATTCTAGCCCCAGGAGTAGTAGTGACCAGTATTCACGCAGGCTACTGTTTTCCACTGACAGCTTTTGGTCAAATACTTAATTCATTGCTCATCTATAGAGAACCAAGACTAGCACCCTTAGCTTGCTGTGAATTTCAGATGACTATATTAAATACCTCTGATTTTTTTTTTTTCAGTCATTCCACTGAGATGTGTTTTCCTGTGTTTATCTGCCAGGCATTTACAAGTCTTGACGTATATCAATGACCATGTTGACACAGCCTGATATCACAGCAGCATCACATATTATGTAGCAGTAGGCATCAGAAGTCAAAAAAACAGGAATAGGCATTTCCACAGAAGTACAAAGATCATTCAGCCCTGGCCCTGAGGAATCAACAGCTTATATCACAAGCATTTGATAAAGGAACAAAAGAGGAGTTAAATGCTTCAGTTTTATACAGTAATGTGGGAAGGCGGACAGAGGACAAGCGTTCTGACTAATTTTGTTCCATCTCTATCTTATTTTTATCAAATTATGTATGCTACTAGGCCTCCACGTTTTGATGTTAAAGAGTGAGAAAAAAATTTTAAAAAATGATATGCCAAGAAGAGTTTTAAGCCAGGAACTGTAAAGTGCAATACTCAAATTAAGCAACAGCAGTTTCATTCAGCAAGGCAGACAATGTGGTGCTACATAAACTTGTCAGTTCTCTGCCACCTGTCAATGCTTCATTTTTACCATTTGCTTTGTCTGACAGCTGACCCTGAGATCCATTCTGTCTGTAAATTCTTTTTAAAAAATCTCTAACTATGGAGATACTCTGATGCTTATCCTAGTGCACGTTTTTCCAGATCCATACTTACAATGGAGCACATACCATGCACTGAATAAAATTAGCATAATAAAGAAGTTGGTGCAAATTAAAGAATACAGTGTTATATCTAAGCCTTAATGCACCTATGAACTACAGAAGACATTAGCAAATATTTAAATGGGTGAAGTTCCATCTGTTCTCACTTCCTCCACAGACCAAGCTACTCCACTGCTCACCAGTATGAAGAAGGAACACCTTACAGGGGAAGCTCTGTTAATATCTTTTGCTATATGGAGCCCTCTTTGCCTCCTAAGCTGTACAGGAAAGAAAAGTGCAGCTCATCTGTCCCAGACTGATTAAAAGGTTTAATCTTGTGAACAGAGGAGGATTTTCAGGTATTCACAGCACTATGAGCCCCAAGCAGCCAGCACACAAGAGGGCAGAATTAGAGAAGTGGCAAATCAGAGTTGAAAGGCAACAAAACAAACCGGTAAACAAAAAAAACTATCCAAGATATTAAGTAAGGTGGCAAACTTCCAAGCTCCACTATTCCTCTAATCTTCCTGGCCTGCTAAGAGTAAATTACTTTAGATTAGTAGGGGATTTCACCTTCTTTCAAGCATCAGCAATCTACCACAACTATAGAGAAGATGCCTGAGTGTTTCTGCTCGCATTGAATTTTCACGTTGATGTGCCTTGCTCACACCCTTAACATCTGATCAAAACACCACAGCTGAGTCACGATGGAACTCTGCTCCAAGTCAGACTGGCAGAGAGCCACTGAGATTTACAGAGACATATTTTTCCACATCCTTACTTAACATCTGAATGGTAGTGATGCTTACTAAGCAAAACCCCCTGATGAAACAGACCACTGCAGAGACATTTATCCCCCCAACCCCAACCTTCTCTTTTTTGAGGCTAATGATTCCTTCATGATTCCCAAAACCCATAAGAGATGTTTCTAAACATCTCAGAGTGTATGGTTTGTGGTTGCATACTGGCATGCAAAGCAGACGAATCCCACTAGACCAGCCATGTACCACACACTGTTGCAGTAAACGTGATCCTAGTCCATCTCCAGTAAGAAAAAAACCAGCCATGAATGGCAGAGATCATTTCACTGCAACTGAGAACAGAAAAATTCAAGCTGTAAAATTCAGCTGCTCTGGACTCTACAGACCTTACACAACTCTGTTTCTTCCTCTTTTGGAAAACTTGCTGTCTGGTTTGTATTGAATCACAATGTTTGTGTGTCACAGAAGAATTGGGCATCGTAAGTCAGTTACAGTCTAGAAGTTACCATCAAGTAAAAAAGTAAAATCTATCACTAAAACATTCTGAAGGTACTCAGCAAGTCACTGTAGCTGTTAGCCACACATTTCTCCATCCCATTCAAACCACAGAGTGAGAAGGAAACCTGACAGCATCTACTTATTCACTGCCATGGGAAACAAAGAAATTATAAAATCACAGCATGAATCACATGCACATGTACTTAATTAAAAATTGGAACTCATTTTAGAATTTCATTTTTTAGAGTGCTACACAGAAACCTTACGTTATGTATTTTTTCCAAAGTACATATGGTGCCCAAAGACTGTGATATGAATTATGTGATAGACCGTTGCAGACAGCAAAATGTTCGAAAAGCCTTCAGCATCACTGGTGATGCTGACAATTCTGCTTAACACTTGGATGTCCCCTTACCCGGCACGATCAGCAAAGAACGCAGTAAAAGGTAGCAATCTAGTCCATCGTTACCACTTACAGCAGTCCTTATACAGTCACAGAATTGTAGAATGCTTTGGGTTGGCAAGTGACCCATTCACCTCAAGTGTCTCTACACCCTCCTGATTAGCACAAAATATACCTTTTATAGTTCTTGCTGTCACAGGGCTCGCGTCAAGGTTACACGTCTACGTGACACAGAAATGAGAAACTGGCACATTCCTTGAGCCAAGCCCAGCAAGCACCACACGCACCTCAGGAGAGGAGTTCTGCATGGAATCGCTGCCCAAGAGGAAAGCTCTCCAGCAGCCAGCCACCCTCCCAGCACCCTGGCTGGAAGTCACCTGCAGTAAGGGGCTGTATTTGCTTGTTTTTCCATCTGTAGAAGCTCAGAAAGGAAATGCTCAAGGCAAACTGAGATTCTGAGCAAATTTTAAGGAGGAAAGGGTTTCAGTGGTGCAGAGAGAACTTTGCTACACCAAAAAAATGGAGTGGAAAAATAAAAAGCTTTTTCACTAAAAACTTTTTGATGAAGGATTTTATACTTCTGAAAACTTTGTTGTGTTTGTATCATGTGTAGTGTAGTGTCATAAGGGTACAAACTTGGTGAACTAGAAAGTGCCAAAAGATATTTTTCAAGATGTTAGACAAAAACTTGTCTAAACAATCTCACAGATACCCAAGAAACCCATGTTTAAGTCTTTTCTTTCTTTTCTGTTTACAGAAATCCTCTCAGAGATTGGTTGCTATTAGCTCTTTTGAATTCCTTTCTCTGTATATGTATTTTAATTGAATACTTTTCATTCCATTCTGTACTGAATCAAAATACTGAAGTCAAATTCATCGAGCAGTTGCAAGTGCCCTGACCAGCTGAAACAGATGAAGAACTTGCTAACCAAGCAGTGCTAACATAACTCACCAACCTGCAACCACTGCAACCATTCTCTCCAATGTCAATAGAAAGATGCTTTAAATACAGCATTAATTCTATTTTGATCTATTCTTCCCAGTGAACTAGCTTGGGATTTTAGAATAACATTTATGTTAACAACCAGAAGCCAGATGTGCTAAGTGATTAAAAGTACTTTATAATGTGGTTAGCTTCTGCATAAACTTACTAAATAGTCTACATTGGACTCTAAAGGAACTTCAGAACACAATTTGACATGGAATTTTATGAACAGCCAAATCATAAAGAATTAACACATCATCTTTACGACTCATGTTTCCTGAAAAACTTTGTTGAAAACTCTGATCTCACATTCCAGATACCTAGATTGCAGTATGGCTACTGACAGCTTCCACTTCAGAAATGAACTGCAAAGAATAAGAAGCATTTTTATTCAAAATGAACAAGGATGAGAAAATATTGTTCTGAGGTAACAGGAGTTTTCATACTACTAAAATTCTGAAATATGTTACTTTAGAAGCTTTGTTACTGTACGAATTTTTACAAATAGTTGCTATATACAACCAATGCCTAAGCATGTTCATGCGAGTTTGTTATTCAGCCTTAAACTAAGAACAGATTTTCAAGATGAGAAATGCCAAAGCTAAAGATTTGCACTTACTGTCCTAAACTGCCGGAGTAAAAATAGCAGTCCATCCTCACTTCTCCCACGAGGAGCTTTGCAAAAACACATTCTACCCTGTCTGCTTTACCTCTGGAAATATTTATTACAAAAATTCTAAGCTGCATGATTGAATTTTTCTGAGTCATTTTTTTCTGTTTTTAGATGCATTTTTTTCTTTTTTTAGATGCAAGGACTGATCTCTGACAAGACATTTAGTCACTGGGAATGGGAGGGGGACGGAAGGAGCAGGAGCCCTTTAGCACACTTTGAGAGATTAAAGGAAAATGCTGATTCAGGCCGGGCCAACTGTCAAACAGCTCTCCTACAGGATGTATAACATCCATAACTTCGTCTCAGTGCTACACATTACAAATCACTACACTTCGTCTTAGAAGAGAAAGAAAGTACCTGTTACGTTCAGCTATTGCCATGGAAAATACTGAAAAATCATCAATTGCATTGGCCAGCATTAAGCACGCTGGGAGCTTGGCATCTCCTCCGTGCTTCAGTGAGCCTCCCAAAGGAGGTAACCGCAGACCTCAGGGAAGTCTGGCAGTGCGTCGTTCACCCCACGGCAGGGCTGAAAATGCACTTCTGCACGGGTCGCTGAGAGCGAAGGAACTCAAGGTGAACAGCGCCATGACTTTGTAGCAGCCAGTAATACTGACCAGCGCATGGCTGACACAATACCGGAGGAGTAACGCTTCATTGCAGAGTGATTGTCACGCCACACACAGCCTTGGAGCTCTTAGTTAACATGGGCGTCACTTCTTCCCATGTCAGGGGCATCAGGAAAAGGCCACAAGCAAACGCAGAAAACACAGCCTCACATCAAAGCCAGCTGCTGCCCATGCGACACCTCCACACACCGACTGTAACCAGCTACAAGCACCTCAGAAATCCTAAATAGGAAGTGTACATATTTTTAAATAATTTGTTACATCCCAAATGTTTCTGCACAATGCCTACACGCTTCTGTTCTGTGAGGTTAAATCAGAAAATGTTATGGTTTTTAAGCTTTCAAGAGAGGAAGTAATTTCATTTAAAGACAGAGAGCACCACGTATGGTTAAAGAAGGCTCGCAGACTGCATCTTGCAACTTATTTTGCTAGTTTTGCACCACCTCTGAACTGTAAAAACATTGTTCCCATTTTACAGATGAGGCTGGAATGAAGCCAGATTTGCCATCCGTTCATATTACTATTACAACAGATAATGAAACCTCAGGGCGAAATAACAGTAGCACATACTGAAAAGTAATATTCCCCTTTTCAGACAGCAGACAAAAATACTGTTCCCCGCATTTGCTTGAGGAGAATTTTGAACATCACAGTATTGTAAACAACTGAACTGAACAGCAGCTTCCCAATCATCTAAAACTAGCTACAAATCATATCAACACTAGGTTAAGTTCTTACTACAATTTCCAATGTAAGCATTTCACTTAAGACGAGCTCTCACACTGTCAATATTATTTCAAATGTGTTCAAGGTTTCACTAAGCTTTTCAAGATAAAGCAGCCCGTTTCAGTTCTCTCATTCGCTGCAAGAGGAAGTTACAGTATCCTTGGCTACAACCTTCACTCTCATAGACTACGAAAAGATTTCCTACAACAGATCTTATCTAACCTTCTTTGAAGTAGCCAGAAGTATGTCATTGGATGATGCACAGCATTTCTTGTTTCTATTACTCAAAGGTTACTCAGTCCATAGCTTATGGGATCAAAGAGATGAAAAGGTCAGACATT
The DNA here is from genome assembly GCF_009769625.2 of Cygnus olor. Taxonomy (NCBI): domain Eukaryota; kingdom Metazoa; phylum Chordata; class Aves; order Anseriformes; family Anatidae; genus Cygnus; species Cygnus olor. The sequence continues at coordinate 52,977,679 of NC_049169.1, forward strand.
ACAGCAAAGGAAAAAAGTGTTATGTTTCTACAACTGCTGCCTATAGCCCTTTCTAGTGATTGTGTATTACTACATCAAGACTATTGTTCAGACTTTGAGAGCAAATTGAGAACTAGAGGGTTTCTTTTTGTTGTTTCCCTTGCACATACAGCAGCAAATAGCCATAAAGAACAGGGTAATTATGATACATGTGTGTGCTAACATACAAAGTCAAAATAATGATGATGAACATTACTGACAGTCCTTATATATTATCATCAGCTTAAGACAAAAGAGCTCAGCAGTACTGATTAGGCAGTACAATAGGGGACCAGCAAAGACGATCAATACAAATCATCTCAAAACCACTACCCTGCATCTGGTGCCAACATTTCAGTTATTATGGGAATAAATACTTCTCGAATAAGCTAACATTTCCAGCAGATTGCATCTTTCTCGGTTGACCTTCAGCTGCAACGATATCCCCCAACCCCTTCACCACCACATACACAAAGAAACTAATGGTGGGGCTAGAGAGAAATCCCACAGTCCCAAAGCTGTGCCTGCTGCCACTACTAACCCCTAAAGCAAGAATGGAGGCCAATGAATTTAACTTCATATCCCACAGACACCTGCAAAGGCCAGTAATACATACCTACCTTCTTTCTGTTTAATCCATTTCTCTCTAGAGAATAGCATCTGCTCAATTTCACTTGTAAAAAACATACATGTAATTCTGGTCGCAAGGATTCCCATTTTGTTGTAAAGCTCTATACTGGAAAAATACTGCTATTACTAATGCATTGAGTCAGTTATCTGCTTTAGAGCCTAAATTGCATTACTTCTAAGCCTGTGGTCCAATCTGTCCCTAGAAATGCAGTTTATTTTTCTCCACAAGTAAAAAAATAAAAAAGTTGCGCAAATATATTTCAAATGCAGATAAAACAAAACAGAACTCCGTTCCTAATTGCATTAAGAGGAAACAGAAAGGACAGATTGTCTGAGACAAAAACACCACGTAAGATCTTGCTAAAGCAGTGCCGGCTGACGTGGTCGGCCCTTTCCTTAAGACGTTTCATCAACAGTTAAGCCTTGAACAGTAAAGAGTATTTATGACTATCAATGCTGAAGGAATCATTAAACAAGGCAAGAGAGCAAAACATGCTGCAGAAACAGCCCACAGTATACGTGCATAGCTGGGAGGAGTATGAGCACCCAAACCCTCTTTCCTACGCACTCTTCTCAACAGGCTGTAAACTGAGGACACTCACACAATGACTATGCAGAGGTTTGGTGTTGGGCTTGTTTGTTTTTGCAATACAATACAATAGCCAAAGAGTATACACAGCTACAGTCTGACTAAAAAAGGAAACGATATGGGGCTTTACGATACTGCTCCATGTTTTCTACTCACGTTAAGACAGAAAGCAGTGATTATATCATAATTCCATTTCTAAGCACACACCAGTGCTTTTCAAGGCCCACCTCCCAGTCCAGGCAAGAAACCAGCACAGCACGAGCACGGTCAGCACCACCTCCCCGTGGAGCACACGGAACAAGGATGAGCCAACCATACCCTGGGGTGCATCAAGCACGGCATCGCTAGTCAGTCAAGGGAAGTGATTGTGCTGCTCTACTCTGTGCTGGTGCGGCCTCACCTCGAGTACTGTGTGCAGTTCTGGGCACCACAGCACAAAAAGGACATTAAACTGCTGGAGAGTGTCCAGAGGAGAGCTACTAAGATGATGAAGGGCCTAGAGGGGCAGACGTATGAGGAGCGGCTGAGGTCACTGGGCCTGTTCAGCCTGGAAAAGAGGAGGCTGAGGGGAGACCTCATCATGGTCTACAGCTTCCTCACGAGGGGGAGTGGAGGGGCAGGCACCAATCTATTCTCTTCAGTGACCAGTGATAGGACCTGAGAGAATGGTGTCAAGCTGCGACAGGGGAGGTTCAGGCTGGACATCAGGAAGAGGTTCTTCACTTGAGAGGGTTGTCGCACACCGGAACAGGCTCCTGAGGGACGCAGTCACGGCACCAAGCCTGTCGGAGTCTAAGAAGCATTTGGACTGTTCACTTAGTCATAGGGTCTGAGTTTCTGAGTGGACCTGTGTGGTGCCAGGAGTTGGACTTGATGACCCTTATGGGTCCCTTCCAACTCAGGATATTCTATGATTCTATGAGACAGCTGCTGGGGAACCACATCTCACCGTGCATGCATGCTCCCGTGCCTGATCCTCACCACAGAAGTTTTGAGCACAGCCTTGCACCACGATGAGGAAAGGATGGTTGAGCCACAGTATGTGGTTTGAACTACGTATATATCTATCGGTTTTGAAAGGTGATGTTCTGCTGAACAAACGTTGCCCAAGGACTTTTCCCAGCTTTGTTTCTCAACACTTAGCTCACAGCCAGCTGAAAACTGAAGTGGTTGTGCTGCTGAGGCACAACTTCACTCATGGTACCCACGTAAAACTTTCCTTCCTTCCCAGCAAGCACTCAATTCAAAAGCAAAGAGTTAACACAAACAGAGGAAAAAGAAATGATAATAATAAAATCCAGCAATACAACCCAAGCCAGTTAGATTAAAAGCTAGACAACAGTAGGTGCTAGATTTTTTTTGGAACAAAATTCCTGCCATTTCCAGCTCCTTTTCCTTTAGAAAAGTCTTCTTCGCCCTCTTTTATTCTTGTATACATTCTTCATACTCTTATTCTATCTACATAATATACCTGGTCTGCCTGGCAAAGAGAAAAGACCAAGACACAAGAATTTTTATGCATGCAAAAGTGTACTGTCTACAGAACAACATCCTCTGCATGGTGACGCAAGAGAGAAAATTTTATAGCAAGCTCTTAAAAAAAACACTATCTTTGTCGGGCTAAGCACATATAGTTCATTAAAGAGAGAAACCAGCTTTGACAGCTATAGCGTTTTCTTTGAATATAGCAAAAAATATATATAATTTTAAGCTTGGCTCATGCAAATAGCTCAATTCAGTTACTAATTTATAATTTATTCAAAACTGATGAACCCACAGGAAGTTGCAGAAACAGAAGAACATATTTTCCAATCCATCAGTAAAATGAAAGTGTGATCTCCTTGTTCCACAAGCAAATCTGGGGGGACATGGGTAAGCAAAATCAATTAGATCTAGCTCCTCCACTACCAATACCTCCCTATGGGTAACTAAATTTTGAGGGGTGGGGTTGTTCTTACAAATGTGGTATTTTTTCCTAAAGATATTCATCAGATCATGAAGGCTTCCTCATGAATCTCTTCTAGGCTGGGAAAGATGACCTTAGGAGGTCATCTTGTCCAAGCCCCTGTACCAATTCTGTTTAGATTACTTCACTGTGTTTAAAAAAAAGAAGTTAATCCAGGTTGCCTCATTACATGATTTTTCTTCAATTTCTTCTAGCTGTACTACATACTCTACATCCTAAAAACAAAGAACTAAGCTTTCAAAGAGACTGCCTGACCAGCCTGTGCTACAATATTTGTAGAACCAGAGTGCTCTTGGACAACAAGCATTGCTCTGAAACGTATCTGGCAACAGAATCACGTTTTCCATTTATGAGTCTGAGGACATGCAATGAAACCTTCCTGATGAACACCACAAAAAAGCTGAATATATTCTTACAAACCTCTTGGATCAGCACAGTTAACGGCACAGTCAAATGTCATGAGACAAAACATTTCTGGCAGGGAATTTCCTTATGGACTCTTTGAGAAAACTAAGCCATCTGCTTAGTCAAAAATCAATCCTGATGAGATTACATGAAACAGGATGCATCCAACCACTTAGGTATTGTAGAGCAGTATTTTGCCAGTGGTTGAACTCAGGATAACAGGATTCACTAGAAAAGTTCTGAATTTATCACTATCAACGAAGAGTCTAGATCATCATTTAAAAGTACCAACCCAGGAGAAAGAGACAGAAGATAAAAAGGAGAAGTGGAAAAATCCTTTAAAGATGCTTTTTTTCAGCAAGTGTTACGAAGCATTTCTGCCAGTTTAACAGAAAATGAGTATCTGGCAAGATAGTAATGCAGAGTGTTTACTCATCTGCAAATCACATGAGTATGTACAAGTGAACTAACTTGTGTTTTGCTAGAGACAATGCAACATCAAAGATTTTCTGGAATCTCAGCACCTTAGAGCAAACATGTTTATCCACAATTAATCTTATTTTCTAAGCATTATTAGTAAAATCTAATGATGCTTTGTAACAATGAGTGTTGTTCTGCAACAACATTTAGTCAATAACTCAGTCAAAAAAGATTTACCATGTCTTTCTGACAGCAAATGTTTCCAGTCATTTTTGATATTGCTCATTGTATGGAAACTAACATTTCTATCACTTAGATGTAAATGATTTTAGACATTTGGAAGGGTAATATGCTGGAGTATATGACAGTTGCAAATGTTATCTTACATGTTTTGAAAGATCTGTATTCTCTCAATATTCCTCTTCTTTTCCTTTTTTTTTTTCACGAAACATCAAGCACCGATTCTGCTCCATGGCAGCTTCTGGCTGAAAGCCCTGCTAAAATAGATATTCTAGCTCTTGCCTAAAATTACAAGTGATTTTAACAGACTCTTGTTTCAGAAAAGACAGAAGAGAGGCAATATTGGCTTAGTGTTTTTGACATCCTGCACTGTCAAGAACTAAAAACATATCTTGTAGTAAGAAGCTCTACACAGAATTATATGGTAAAACAGTATAGGAAGCTCCTTCTTTTGTATACATCATGTCTTTAACATTAATTCTACTATTTTATTTTCCCTTTCCTATTGCATAGTATTTGATGTGTCCTTATTCCTGTGTGATTAAAAGTGAAGTCTAGTCAGCAACCACCGAGAAATATAGCTCACTCACGAAAACAAGCAAAAAAAAAAAACAACTGCAGCGTCTCTTTATGCAGCAATGCTGAATTTCATCACTAAGAGATCCCCTTCATCTTCTGAAAAGATGTACCAACCCTGAAACACAATGAAATGAAAATGAACGAGGAATCATCCCAGCTGACAGCACCTGCCTTTGATTTCCTCCACCAATTTGTGTAGCTCAACACACGTTTACTTCCCCAGCCCTTCAAAGGCTCCTCTTATCCCTTTTTCCAAGAAAGGCCCCTAGCTGGGGAAGCTGACGAGAGGTTTTCTGACCAGCTGCTGTGGTTTTGGCTGGAACAGAGTTAATTTTCTTCATAGAGGCTCACGTGATGCTGTTTTGGATTTTTGATGAGAACAGTGATGATAACACACTGATGTTTCAGTTGTTGCTGAGCAGTGGTTGCACAGCGTCAAGGCCATTCCTGCTCCTCACGCTGCCCTTGCCTGTGAGGAGGCTGGGGTGCACCGGGAGCACCTCGTGGGACAGAACACAGCCAGGGCAGCTCGCCCAGGCTGGCCAAAGGAATGTCCCATACCGTGCGGTGTCATGCTCAGCAATAAAGCTGGGGTAAAGAAGGAGGAAGGGGGGACATCGGGAATGATGGCGTTTGTCTTCCCAAGAAACCACTCTGCATGACGAGCCCTGCTTTCCTGGAAGTGGCTGAGCACCTGCCTGCTAATGGGAAGTAGCAAATGGATTTCTTGGTTTGCTTTGCACAGCTTCTTCTTTACCCACCAAACTGTCCTTATCTCAACCCACAAATTGTCATACTTATCTTCCCAATTCTCTCCCCCATCCCACCTGGGCAGAGCAAGTGAGTGGCTGTGTGGTGCTGAGCTGCCTGCCGGGCCTAAACCACAACACTAGCCTCACCCACCAGACATCCGCATGCCCTGACACAACCAGGACACATTCTGCAGAGCCCACAGTCCCTGCATGCACCTGCCACGTGTCCCCAGGCACGCTGTCACCCCTCTGCTATCCAGCAGCAAAAGCTCACGGGGACTAAGGCAGGAGGTCATATACACAACTCTGGAAGCAGCTTTCAGAGCAGTGCTGATGAAGGTCACTAAGCTTCCCACTCCATGACTGTATATCAACAGCAGAAAAAGAAATTAGGAAGTAAATGAAAATATAATTAATTTTTCATTCTCGGGATCTCAGGATTTGGTAACATTATTGCAGCTTGTATGACTGCAGAAGTTTGGAAATAGTCTTAAGTCAGAAACTCCTAGGACACCAAAAGACTGTACATCTGCAGAGACAACCATGCTGCTGCACACACTGCTTTGAGATTGACACTTTTCTGAAAAAAAAGTTATGGTTGGGTTTATGTTTTAGTAAGCTGCAAACATAATTAGTACTTGTAATAACCTGATGTAGCGTGTGATTGGTCTGTTGCCTGATGTACTAATTTTCCCTTTAAAGTCATATCATGAAGTCTTGCCTTCTGATTCTACTTTGTTTGGCTTCAATTATTATTTTTAACTTAAATAATTACTTGTGCTATAGATACTACGACTATAACACTAACTAGAGAAACTTTCTGTACTTATAAGGCAATCTAAATACCCTGCTCTCCCTCTCCCCTGAGAAAGCTGATGAAGTGAGTAATGAGAAGCACTCCATGAAACATGGAGAAAAGACAGTTTGGCTCTTCAGATTTTCCCATGGCACAAGATGGTCCTTCTCTCTGGAACAAAATCTGACCTTTCTCAGGAGGAGAGGGTGGTGGGGAGAGCACTTATAGGCACAACCCAACTCCTAAGTCCACTTCACGTCCTAACGATGCACCTCCTTAACTACCAGTAGACATAGCATGGACTCATCCACACCCCCGAGACTAGAATTTAATGGAAAAACATTTCAGAATCCAGCTCACCTCTTTTACAGTATATAGGAAGAAAGATGAAAGGAAGGTGGGTGGGAATGATCATAACTACAGAAATTATGCATTATGTGAGGCAGTGAATATGCCTTCAGCTTTCTAGGAGTCACAGATGCACAGATTGCAAGTCCTGATTTAAAAATTAAAAAAAGTACCTAAGCAGAGGTGGGGGGGATTTTTGTCCAATATTTTAATGTCTTAGATAAGGGACAATTGAGTGAAAGTTAAGTGTCTAATATACTTCAGATCATACAATGTCCTAACATTCCTTTCTGCCTTACACAAATATACTTTTACTCTGATTTTACTCAGTGTCCTTCTTGGCTTTAGAAGTGTGTTTCAGTTTAGTATTTTCTAGCAGAGCATGCAGGCAACAGTGTTATTTGTCTCCCTTTTCTTTATATGCTAGATAACCATAACATTTTTTTGACATACAACCTTTTGCAGATGGTACTCCAAGAACAGTTCTCACGCATCTGTATATTACCTTCTTCCAGAAAATAGATTCTGGGGACATGCCGAATGACAGAAGTTTTTCCCCCTGTGGGCTAGATTTTGGCATTAAAAAGCAAATGCTGAGCCAGAAGTTTCCCTCTCTAACACAAGTGCAAATCCAATCCTGCCACCCCTCAAAATAAATTTAGTTTACAGCAATAGGACTCAAAAACAGAACTGGACCCTCTGTCACCAGCCAACAAGTGACCCCATGTTTACAAGTACTCAGAATCCCTACGCTCTGAAACGTAGAAGGTGACCTTTTCCAGCTCAAATATCTGAGTTTTTGGCTGCTCCTCAAAACTGCCATTTTTATGCAGGTCTGAACTGGTGCCACTGTGAAAGCATAACCAGCCTTATACTCTCCTTCATTTGACTTATGTTGCTACAGAAGCATCTGCCGCCTTCTCTCTATGTAGGTTAGGATGAGATTTTTGTTTTACTTTTAAGGAAATGATAGCACAGCTATTTTTAAATTTCATATAGCTACTAGTTCAAAGCCATGTATCAAACCATAGTTTCTGAGCACTGTTGTTCTTACTGAAGGTGGGTTCAAATCAATTTCAAAACACTGTTTCAGAGAGACTTTAATTATTAATATTACTCTCATATTATTGCCATTTTAGTATGAAAGGATGTATTTAAGTGTTAGCTATCAAGCCTACTAGCGCCATTGTGCTACCTGCCCATGATTCCCTGAAGAGGAACATCATTAGAGCATCACCTTGACGTAGCTCAGCACTCAAGAGGGAGAAGCAGGGGGGAACCACACCATGCAAACATATGGGAACACGTGAAATAGAGGGTGGGAGTGGACTCCCATATAACTCTGAACAGAGAAGAGGGCTTTCTCAATAAATGATCTGTGTTAGCATAAGCAAGGGTGGAGCTAATGTTAGGCATTTTACTTCAGAATGATTATCTGACTTTTTTGTCTCCATTCTGTGCAACACGCTTCCAGGCAACAGAAGATTGAGAGACGTATACCACTGCTAGCAACAACTGGAAGAGCCTATTACTACTCCAAAGGAGCTCAAGTTCACCGAAATGGTGGGATGGATGCACTATCATACCTCAGGTTTAATGGCAGAGACATCCTAGATTGGAAACAAAATGGAAAACAGATCTCCTCCCTCCCCCCCCCCCCCCAATTTTATTCTAGGTCAATGCAAACGTGATTCCTCTTCACACTTCTGATAAATGTAGATTGTGGGCTAAATTAAATCTCATGCTTCACTCCCTCAGTTCATGAGAAATCGATCCTCCCGAGGAGCACCTGTCAAAAAGGCCGGGCCACCGCTGGGCACGTGAGGGAGATGGCGGCGCCACGGGCCCCCCCCGCAGTCCCCGCGCTCACCTCCCAGCTGAGGGCCAGGTCACGACGCCCTCCTGCCCCGGTCAGAAACACAATCTCTCACCCACCAGCAAAGCACTCCTACCGCCAGCTTCAAAGGCTTTCCGGGGGTCACAGGGGCACCGAGCCTTTCCTGTTGAAAGCTCTGCCAGAACTTACTACATGTGCAAAGTCAGAGGAACATAGGAAAAAGAGGGAAGAGAGCTCATAGGACTGCTCAGCCGCACGCCCGGGGAGCGGGGTACTCACCCAGCAGACTGGAACCTTGGCTCCAGTCCGATGGTTAGTGAATATATAAATAATTTTGCTAATCACTTTATGTAGCTTTATTTCTGAGCAGTACTGCAAGATTAAAATCTGCAGCCCGGAGCTGTGCAAGTCCCATTATTGTTAAAATCATGATACATTACAACTGCACAAACATTAATAGGGCTAATGCTATCACACAGCCGAATTTCTGAAATTAAATACATCTTTCACATGACAAATTCTCATTAAAAAAGTTCATAAGGGTTAAATAAGAATCCTGTAAGATGTCAGAACCAAAGATACAGTAAACAACAGTATGTATTTATATCTTACTACCATCTTTTCCCATAGCCCCAGAGAGTCACATCTGCACACAAAAGAAACAACATAAATGTCAATGGACCACTTCAGAGAAGAAATAAGCAGCAACACTGGATCCTAAATTCTTGTTACCCGAGTTATAAAGGACCATAATTTCAGCTGGGTTTCACTGCGGATCAGTTGCCCTGGGATGCTGAAGCCTATCTGACAGACTCCAGCTTTCTTTGGTGTCTCCCAGGACCAGTTTTTCTCACATCCTCTGCACTGCTTTGCCTAAAGCCTAAAGGCATTATCCCACAAAAACAGTCATGCTGTTACCAGGCTTATTAGCGATGCCAAAGACAACAACATACTTCTGTCCTTCCAAATGCACCAGGGTTTTCTATCAGGTGTAAATCCCTACAAGATAAGGCTCAGAGTGCTGTCTAAGAACATGAAGTTTTCTTTCATATCAAAGCCTTCTTTTATATTTTTCTTCTTCTGCATGTTTGCCTTTTTAACACATCAAATTCTTTGATACTGTTCTGTGAAGACTGCAAAGAAAAAAAATTCTACTTTTACTATTTGTATGTATGAGAAAAACAATCTCAACACAATGTTTTAACTCAACCACTTCAGAGGAATTTTAAAGCAATACTGTATTTTCATTGTTTATTTCAAAGACACAGTAAAGTTAGGTGATGGGCAAACTTGAAAAGCACAAAACAAAAATAAGCATGGCTACTTTGAAAGAGTACCAAGTTCTTAAAATATTTTCCAATACACAACATGTTAGAACTTCAAGAGCCATAAATCACAGAAAGATGATTTGAAAAATGATGTGACTGAAAACAAACTCGTAATCATATTAAGCACATGAATCAACATGGGGGAGGGGGGAAGCATTATTATAATAGCAAGCTAACAATTGGATCAACTGTGTCAGACCATGAAAAAGCAGGGGAAAGTTGGGTTCTTACCTGAACAGGCTGCAAGACCACCACCAAAGGTTTCTCATTAAATACAGGAGTGGGCCAGGCATGATGTGATTGACTAAAATAACATAGATCCATTTACACACTCCTGTCATGTGATTGACCCTCCCAACCTTTACATGGGCAATATTTATCCATGCAAGTTAATGACACCACTTCAAAGCCCTAAAAATGTGTCCCAAAATAGCCTTCGAATAGCCCAGCAAATCCAGCCAGAACTGCAGGTACTACCTGTAGCAAATTCTATAATCTCTCCACTTTCCAGGCACAATCGGCTGATGACATTTAGCACAGTCTTTCCAAACACCTCAGTAAATGTTGCCCTCCCCATCACAGACTCAGTTGTTTATTTAGACATAAGCAGGATACTGCTGTAACCAGGACCGCATCCGCCACCCACCTCAGAAGGAGGAACCAAGCTAGTTACAATTATTTGTAAGCAGAAACTGACAGCCAACTCCTGCTGTATTCACAGGTTCAGATGAGAAAAACATCCTCCCTAGGGGGAAAAAAGCTTTTACTAGTGGATCTCCTCTCTTCCTCCACCAACTCTAAAACAATATAGGAACAAAAACCATAGTTCCTGCTCAGCTATCATCTCCGGTGTAGATGTGTTCTCCTTAACCTTAAATACCAGACTACTCTGGGAACAACGGGTTCCTTCCGGAGCTGCTCCTCTCACCCTGACCTCCTTAACCCGCAGAAAGCAAACATCACCTGAGGTGGCCACAAGCCACCCACTCCTACACATCAGGAAAAAAACAGATACCTTTCAGTACCACCCGTCAGCGATCTCTGCCACCCACTTCTAGGATCGCCACAGGGCTGTGATAGCTGTTATCTTTGTTGCTGTCTTTAAATGGTGAATCCAGCACTAATCCTTTTTTTAGGGCTGGGAAGAACTTACTGTTCCACAAGACATGGAAGATCCCCCTCACCTTCCACATCGGAGTACAAGGACTGCTGGAGAAGACCCAGGTTACGCTGTGCTAGAAGGTGACGAGTGCTCAGTGCAAGTACCATTTTAAGGACAGTTTCCTGACAGACATGGTGTGCCAACTGAAAGTACAGGCAAAAGAATGTCTATTATTGCAACGACAAGTTTTGCTCCTATCTTTACTTGATCAGATATGAATGGAGCCCAAAAGGTACTCCTGAAAAAATCTGGAGGCAGTTCTTCGAAGAGGTGGATGTCAGTGATGGGCAAAAAAATGACATGATTAGCAAACAGCTCCCCAGACAACTTGCATCTGCATCCCATCCACTACCGCCTGAGCCTGAGAAGACCGCAACTTTAGGAGGGGACCTCAGCTATACCAAGACAACCTTCGTCATTAAGGAATCTGAGCTGCAGAATCAGGAGAAAACATACTAAGATTCTTCCTTCCCTTCAATTGTTATGAAAAGCTAAGCATCTACTAACCCAAATGCTTCCAGCTTGGCAATTCTTCTCTATCTGTAAGTAAATTAACACTTCCTAATTCCACCTCAGTTGTGCACAGACTGTCATTACGTTGTCAATACAAGCTCCGACTGAAAGCAGTTTAACTCAAAACAGCCTGGAAGAGCTGGAAGCTCCAATAAAGGAAAAAGTAAGTATTTGAGAAATGATAGTGGGGGAACAAAAAAAAAAAAAAAGAGAAAACAGGAAAAAAGAGAAAAAGAAAAGCAGTTTTCAGACATTTTTATATAAAAGCCAATACACTTTAGCAAAGTTTTAAAGCCAGACATGTTTAATTTCCTTTTTTATTTGCTACCTCTGTTAAGGAGATGCAGGGTAGAATTCCCAATTTCTGTAAATACAAAAAACAATTATCCCAAGTATTGCTTAACTCACTATTTTAAGTACAATCTTTGAACAGAAGCTTTCTTTGAACCAAAAACAAGCTTTTGATTTTCTTAGCTACAGTGTGGAAAGAAAAAAAATAAATAAATCTTACTTCTGCACAGACTGCAAAAAATAGCCAAATTCTAAAGAAACTAGGGTCACATTTATCATGCATAATTTCTCACAATTTTTATCACTTACTATGCCTCTCAAATTTTATTGCAACAAAATCAGCACTTTTAAAAAAATCAAGAAAGAAAACACTATAACCTCCTATTCAAGGTCAGGAAACATTTTATTAGCCCCAGACTTTTATTCCCAGCAGGAGAGAAGAAAAATGCAGTATGCGTTAATCAGATTGTAAGCACCTCCATACTATCAAAATATCAGTGCAGTCACAGACACCTCTTAGCCAAGTTTGCAATAATTCAAATACAGAACACGATTACAGAGAGAGAATTAGAGACTTCGTCAGGCCTCCTTTTGCTCATTTAACTGAAACAGAAGAAAAGGATGGTATGAAAGGAAATGGTTTAAGTCCTTCTATGACCTACAACCTCCTATCATGCTAACGCTCAGACCTAAAAATCAGAGGCAGAAATAGAATGCAGGAAAAATAACACTCCTCTTGAGTAAATTTTAATTTAACTTGACAGTTTAAAGTTTGTTTGTTGGTTTCAATGTAATTCACTTTCTATTATCATCAAAAACAGATTCAGTAAGTAGTAAGATGTCTTCTGGTAATTTTCAGACAGAGATTGCCCCAGGTAAGATAAAGTACAGAGGGTACATATTTATACTTAGCCAGAGGCTCAGACTTTTAAGAAAATGTTAAATAAATTCCCTTCCATAAGGTGTGCTGCTTGCCAGAAACCCAAAGAATACACTGACCATGGATGAAAACAGAGGTTAAGAAGAGCACAGTCAACATAACTATCTCTTTCTAAAGCCTGGCAAAATACAAGGTCTTTGCAGCTCCATTTGTAAGTAATCCTAGTTTGGGCTATTTCATACCAGTAAGAGGGAAAATGAAACTAAGTAAATTCCAAAGTGAAAAAAAAACTCAGAATCCAATAGCCCAGTGATCCTTCACAGAAAATTGATTTTTATTGTTCTTTCTGAAAACAAGTTCAACTGCTAGCTTGTTGCTAGAGAACCTGCTTCTGAGAACTGATCTGCAGACTGTCTTGCAGACTTCATAGCAAGCTTTTTTCTTTTTTCACTTACTCTTAGTGGTAGGGCCCACCTAGTAATGGTAAGGAATACCATCAAGAAATAAAGCACTGTGTCCTTGCAATAAATTCATTCTTTACAAAGCTTTAAGGAGTGGCTCTGTACAGCAGTACAGTAACATAAAAATCAAGACCAAAATCTGGATCTAGATTAAACTTGATGATCAAAACATGAAGCACAACTGAAAGGTCACAAGCAAAAGCAAAGGCCATAATTTCCTAATCCAGTGCAAAGGAGATAAAAAGACATTACTATACATTACTATAGCTATTTCATTGCTCTCAACGTGTCTTGGAAAAACAGTAGCTTTAATGTGTTTTCTCTTATTTCCAAACTCTACCAGAGAAGTGTCTTAATTAGTTATGTTCCAAGCATACACCAGACAAGTTCGTCAGATCTTTTTTACCCAGTACAAAATTAGAAGAAAAAAAGAGGGTGGGGGAAAATCAATATAGACAGCACTCTACTCTTCACAATTATTTTTATGCACTAACCATCAAAAAAAGAAAACACCACATTATTCCATTATACTCATATAACAATTCCAAATTCACATAATTTATGCTTACAATTTGAAGCCTGAAGATTCAGCATAGGATCTGCGTGAGCTGAAGGGGTACCTATATAAACCTCTAGGAGAAGTATGCTGTTATCCTTTGCAGATTAGTCACTAATGGGTGCAGCATAATTCACTTCTGCTTAACATTCTGCTTATCCTTATGATTTATACATGTGATAGCTATTCATTCTTTCAAAGCCTTTGATACAAGTCTAATCTAAGAATGTTAAACCCTACATGAACCATGATGCATTATGTACTTTAATGCAGTGTGTACCAGAGCAGTCAGATAAATGAGTCTACAATCATTTTTGTACATTTTTAAGTACAGCCTTATCTCCTCATTGCTGTTTTCCTTGATACGAACATCTAACTGTGACTAACATGTACAGTACACAGTAACTTAAGTACCATATTCATGAGAGGCGAGATCTTACATTCACCAATTTAAAGTCAACAGCGACAGCCTTCACTTTACAAAATGGAACAAAACATTTAGCAATTTCGAGAAGCAAGTGTTTCTTTCCCTCTTTCGGGGAAAGAAAAAAAAAAAAAAGGAAACTGGATCTCTACAGTCTTAAATGGAAACATTCCTAAATTTCTTGCCAAGAATTTACCTCCCCCTACAATTTGTATATGGCATACCATATACTTTTTTCCAGTTATTTCCTGATAGCATGTTATTTCTCCTCACCAAGGATATTATTGTACTTAGTAAGCACAATTTCCAAAGGATGACTGAGACACTACACCACACCAACTAATTCCTAGCAAGGCATTTCCAGATACTTCTGCATAGAAGAGCAGCAATGCTATATTCTGACAAGGATTTGGCTTGCCCATCAAAGCAAAATTCTGATAAGGGTTAACTTTTTAATCACTGGCAAGTACTTATCCCCAAACATCAGGGTTCAGCAATTCCAAGATCCATTTAAGCATATAAACCTTTGATGCACTTCCTTAACTTAAACTTAAAATGTAGCTTGCAAATGAAACGGTAAGTAATTGTGAAACTATCAATTTCCAAGGCTGGCCTCTGTGCTTGTAACTCAGAATAATCCAAGGAAGCCTAGCATGATGGGCAGTGTGATATAAATCTTTGCTCAAAAAAGCTACGCAAGGCTTTCTGTATCAAGAAGGTTAAAATTTTTTCTCTGATGAAATCTGCATAATAGTTAAGATGGGTACATGAAGCTCTACAAGATACTTTAAAGGCAATTAACATTCTAGTAGATCAGGTCTTCTTTCAGAAAAGGCTGTATTTTCCCCGATTTCACAACAAAAATGACTCCGAGGTTCATGAGGCTCCTCATGTTCAAATTGTACTCACTATCCACTGATATACTACAGATACAATTTCCAATCAGTCTTACATTACTGGTGACAACAACATTGTCAAAACAGCAGAAGGCTTTTACTTAAAACGGTACAGGATGGAATAGATATATGCCTAGCATTATCTCACAAAGCATGAATAAATCAATTAACATTCTTGCAAAACAAAACAAAACTGGAAGAAAATGTTAGTATCACATATCAAGGACACTGAGTCTCAAGCAATACAAATGAAATTACCTTCAGGTAACTCTGCTGGAAACATTGTCCCTCTAGAAATGTTCTCTTTGTCCCTGGTCATAAAGCACTCTTCTATAATGACAGTAAGATTAGAAGCATACCTGGAGGTCACCTGGAAGCATGAATTAGTATTAACAGAAAGGATATTCAATTAAGCAATATTCTTACTGAAGAAGGAATTTCAATGAGAAAGCAGTTCTAATGTCAGGTAAAATAAAGGTTTCACCTTTCAAGTGCTAACAGTACTCAAGAGAGCACAGAAAATTGAGGATTTATATGGAACAAAAAACACAAATGGAAATCACTTTTAACCTGTTTACCCTATCCATGAATGCAGCTCAATTACACGCTCTAAAAAATTCTTTCACTATCACTCATTACACAAAATTTTCATGGAATATTTAAAACCAGCCTCTCTCACAGTAAGGAAAAAAATGCATTTGATTTACACGTTAATGTAATTATGCAAATGCTGAAATTTTCATCATGTCCTGCAAATTGTTTCATTCTCTTGGGAGTTTTATCTACTCTGTTTATTTTTTTTAAGAGTGCTTTTCTGCTCTTAATTGATTCTCTTCTGTCTCACCTCACCTCCAGGAGGCAGTAAGTAGGAATCAAGTTACCTTCAGTGCTCCTTAAGCACACCCCTTCTGAGGGCAGAGCTCAGAGACTGCAGGTATAATCAAGGATGTGCCCAGTCACCAAAAGCAAAGGTAGGGCAGGAAAGAGAGGCCAGAAAGCTGGGCCAGCCTCCTGATCTTCGGTTCAGTTTCTGATACAGCAAAGAAGATGCAGAGAGCAGAGTCACCAACATTTTTGACAAACTGGCATCCACCCAACACAAGTAACACAGATGCTAAAGACAAGCCAAAGCCCAGCCATAAAGTCTGAGAGGCTATGTTTGTTAGAGCATTCCTCAGACTGTCACTCACTATTAGTGCTCAACAAATCAAGGATACAAGTCACAATTACATTCTCTGCTAATTAATCAAGCAGCCACATGCAGCTTCCTCCCCTTCCACCAACTGTGAAACTTAAAGGTTCGGGATAAGATGCTTACATCAAAAATGGCATTTTTGTCTTGCTCTGTAACAGCACGAACATCCTTAAGGTCAAGTGCATTCCTCATGCTATGCTGCAACCTTTCTTTTCCTTCACTGCAGGACATGAAAACTTAAAGGACTTTGCCAATCCCCACTTCTTCTACAGCACATCCTGCCTACGCCCACAGCATAAAGACAAACGCCTCACTATAAAATCCATTCTCTCCTTACACCTTTGCTTTCCAGAAGAGGACAACAATGTTTTTGCCTGTTAAGAGACACAAGGCCAATGACTTTACAATAAATGTTCTTGTTGTAGGGTGTTTTTCTTCCCCAGAAAAAAAGATCAAAGGCCATATGGTACCCTATAGGAGCTCCCTTATATATGAAAAAGCATCTCATGGCATAATCCGAGAGAACACTGGAGCAGTTGGACATCCACATCAGCTGTTAAAACCACATTGCTTCCATTCCATTGTCAACAAGGATTTATGGTAAGGCTTTTTATCTGAATGAATAATCAAATTGCTTTAGGAGTCTCAGTTTTATGTTATCATACACAATTATATGAGAGTAATGGTAAAAGAGATGTTATCTAATTGGTAGAGGGATTCCCAAATCCTTTGAAGAGAGATCGTCCATAAGCCATAAAATTTAGTAAACCATGCAATTGCACAGCTACACTAAACAGCAATGAAGTGGAAAAAAAAAGATCACATTTATAGAGAAGATTGGTTAAATTACTAACCAAGAACATTAGATATGGAAGTCTGGCTTTAGAAAAATTACTGGAGGCAATAGTATCACAATTCAGAAATGCATGCACAGCATGGCAACACATTTGAAAAGACTGCCCCGTTGCTAGCTGGGTTCAATTGTTCATGGAAAGATCAAAACAAAGGCTACTGAAATTCAAGAAACTGATTTAAAGCAGGTGAAGCATTATCACTGTTCAAAACAACACAGGTTAGATAGTGCTCAGATGTATATTTCCATGGCATTTTTATTGTTTCCCTTATCTTTTAGCTTAGCTAACACAGATTTTAAATAGCATGGGTTGTATCTTTAATAATTATTAAATTATCTCTAAGTTGTTCAAAAAATGTCATTGGGAATGTTTTAGTTAACATTACAAGCACACTGCCAAAGCTACTTTTAGCTTTGGTACCAAGTAACAAATCAATTTATTTCTATAGGCACTTTAAGAACTATACTTAAAGTTTTTACATATGCATAAGCACACACGCAAAGACATACTGGAACTGCATCTGCACAGAACAGACTGTCTAGTCCAGTATCACCATATTTTGAAGTGGTCTTTGCATATTTAATAGTTCTTCCTCAGGCGAAACATTGCAGAATGAAAAAGATGGTGAGTTTGGAGCTATGAAATTCATCCAAAAGGCAGTAAATGCAAGTCAAGCTGTACTTCAACTTCTTTGAAGATGGGTGTTCACTTAGACTTTATTCTCGTTTTGAATAGTAATTCAATGATAATTCTTTCTTTCCCATATAGCATTACTGAGGCTTGTAGCTGTTTTGATAACATATGCTTGAGAAACAGCTGTGTCTCAGGCAAAGAGACTTCAATAACAGCTCACTTCACAATGTCTGATTGTTCTGAAGATGCAATTTTATTTCTGCCACCGTGGTGGAGGAGATACGCCAGACTTCTTTTACTGTATAGAGAAAGCTGAGCCCAATGAGACACAAGCATACAATTGAAAACTCTCAAGAAGGGAACCTCGTCGATTAAAAACAAACCGTTAAGGGCAATAAGCAGCTGCTAACCACTTTCATAAGCTGGAAAAAGAAATTAGATTATCCCACAGAGTTCCCACACTTTCCACCTCTCCCCATCAAGACTGCCTGTACTTTCATTTCAGATTTAAGGTATTTTTTCTGTCAGTCTCAAACTGTCATTTATAAATCCAAAACTTTCCCAACAATATTAACTGCAAGGCACAAATTCCTTTTTCATTATAGCTCAAAACTCAACTTCCTATTCCACTACTTGAATTAAAGAGCAAAGTACTGAAATTTCTGAGTTTATTTGGCACCACTTACTCTCCAATTTCCTTTTCTTTTAATCTGTCAAGCATTTCAAAATTTAGCATGCAAGTTACATGGGCTCAGTTCAATTCCTAAATTAGATCATGAACCAGAAATGTTAGGAGGACTTTCAATCTGGGTTTCAATAGAAGGGATTTATATACACCTTCCAAGATCTTGGCCCTTACATCTTGCCCATTTCCAAAGATATAGGATCCAATCTTAAAAAATAAAAAATAAAAAAATAGAATCTTACCTTTCTGTCAAAAGGTCTCCATCCTGCCCTTCTTCCTACCCCCACAATATTTCAAGTACCTTCTCTGGGGCACCACTGGGGCACCTCAGGACACCCCTAAGAGGCAGAAGAAGGGCCTGAAGAGTCCAGTTTGGAAGGAGTGTACCCACCATCTCCAGCTGATTATAGGGTGGTATCACTAGATAATTGTTGCAAAAGGTTTTCTAGGTCTGCTACAATCATGCAAATTCAGATCAAAATGATTCACAGAGGAGCTACTAAATGAGCACTGACAGTCCTGTTTGCTAGATTTCATCCAAGCATCTTTCTTCCAATCTTACAAGTATGGTAATTGCTGTAGCCTCTGGTACTTCCCCATGAAAAACAAATTAGGTTTTAATGAAATATGCAATCTCATTCCAACATACTAAGGCAGATTCGCCTCTGCTTAATATTCCACAACTAATACCAAGCAGCTCCTAGAAGCCAACTGAGCCCAGGCAGATAATTCTTCCCCAGTGGTACGCATTCGTCTGCCTCCTGCTTCATGGCAGGAACCGTAGGCGTACAAGCGAACGTGTGTGTTCAGTCATGACAAAGCTGTCCATCCAACACAAGCAATAGGCTGTCAGTAACCAGTGTGATTGCATTTATTAATACGTCTAGAGATCCAAAGGTCTCGTTGCTACTAAGTTTTTAATCATCATAATTTAATTTTAAATTTTTGATTCCCAAATCCATCTACAAATATAATGAGCTATTAATTAGGCTACAGTACCACCATTTCAGAGAAATTAAATGAGACTGTGAAACTAAAATAGGTGTAAACAAGGAGTCTGCAGTAATCCTATATTGTATGCTTGCCTTGAAACAGCACATTTCAGTTGAATCCTGATGAAAGCTTATTCCATTTCACTTTTTCCAAGTCCTCCAAGACTTTGAAGGCAGAAATCAAGTACACTGTTAAAGAGGCATAGATTACAAAAGAAGGCAAAAGAAGGGACTTTCACACTCTAGTCTCCAGCTACAAAAACTGGACTGAATTTTTAAGCAATTCAACAGCTCCATTAGATGAGACAAGCTTATTTCCAAAGAGACTACTAACATTAGAATTCATTATGTTTTTTTTCCAAGATAAAGTAGTGATATCACTTCATATGCATGCCCTTATCCTCCCTCTTTTTTGTGTTAGGCAAGGCAAACACAAAGTTAATACCTCCATCTCCTTCCTAGTAGGTAAATTAAGAGTGTAAGAAAGGACTTTTTACTTCGTCTTCTATTACAGCTGCACATTTCTAAACAACTTGTGTGTGCCTTTTTTCTAAAAAAGAGAGGTCACAGTGCTTTAAAAAGTTGACGTAACTTCATATTTTTATACTGGTATTTTAAATCATATCATGATTGTTGTAGTAGCAGAAGCAGTAATACAAAGATAAAAACCCAGAAAGACAGTCTCCCAAGCGAGACCACAATGGGAAAACACATCCCTGAAGGAGAATGCTGTTCTATCCCATTTCCAAACAGCTTTATAAAATGAAGCCAGACAGAATTAGCTACTATCCAAACGCTACTTACTCACAACACACTGTGTATTTCACATTCAGAGTGCTGCTCAAAGGGGCAGAAAGGTCCCCGATCTGACAATAGCCTGCTACCAGGTGGAAACAATTAAGGAAGGAAGCTCTCCTGCACTGTGCAAATTATTTACTAGCGAACCCCACCGAAGTTCATGCCATGACCCAGTTTAACCACATGACTTGCATCATGTCTCTCCCTTCCTGCATGTCTAGGATAAGACAACCCTCTGAATTCTGCATGTTTCTGTAGAATATTTTGATTTCTCTAATTTGTCATAATTGTAGTTGTTTTCAAAAATCAGTCTGCCCTCTTCCTGCATCTGAAACCAGAAATAAGGAACATCTTTCTTTTGCTGTGAGTCAGCCAAATTCTATTTACTAGCTATATATTAACTTACATCAGCTGAAACTGTAGCTCAGAGCTAATAACACAGCCTATTTTTTTTTTAAACGAAAAACAAGGGAAAAGGAGGATAAAAGATGTGCCACTAATTTGGGGATGATATTTTTCTAGTAATCATGGTTAAAAAAGGTTTGTAAATATCGACAGCAATGCTAGTCTCCACCTTACCATCTTTCTATATGATAGTTTTCTAATAAACTATTATAGGGAAAAGAAGAATTTTTAAAACACAGTGGCTAACTTGATACATTCTGCACATTTATAGCCACTCTATATGGTCATTTTTTATCTTGGACATTTAAACCAAGAAGTCAGAATCTACTCCTTACCACAGGGTGATTATTTCCAAAGGTTATTATTAACTACTACTCAACTCAGAGAAAACAAGAAGGGGAGAAGTCTCTCCTGTAAAGAAATTCACTGAGTGCCCAAAAGAGGGGGAAAGTGCTGGAAATATCTCTGGATCTGCACATCTTTTGTTCTCTCTGAGCAATGTGAGAGCACCCAGAAACACCTTTGACTAGATATACTTTTTTTAAAAAAAAAAAAGTCAAAGTGCAGTTTTTGATAGCTTCAGAAGCAACTGTGGTGCAGGCTGGCAATTCCATCCCTCACACAAAATCAGGTAACGCACACTGGTGAGAGCATTTAATACCTCTGAATGTTTTCCATTCATCTTAGAGACTCCTGGTATTTGATACCATTGAGGACCACCTGCCCAAACATACACCAAGAACAAACAGAGAAGAAAAAAACTAACATTCAGCTTCCCTCCACTTGGGTTTCCTCTCTGCTCAACAACCCAGCCATCACCGTTTTCCAGCTTCAGAAGCAAGGAAAGAGATCATTTCCTCCCTATGTCTCGGAAACAGCTGGGGAAAGACAGCAAAGATGCAGCACCTCAATGTCATGGAAATTGTTTGATCCTGAGTCTTATGTTGATGCTCTGAATTAGAGGAGGAAGGAACAGTGACTAGCACTTGGGCCAACATCCTTTCACCATGACAGCAACTACCCATTTGTTTCCTCCTCCTTTCCAGTGTACCCAGTAAAACTGTATGTCCAGTGCCCTACACCAGCACTGCTAATTGCAACGGAGAGTGCAACCAATACTATAATCTCTGTAACATTTTTTTTTAATGTACACAAACCAAAAAGAAAAAAAAGAGAGAGAGGGATGAAAATAATACCTCTTGCTATCAACAGATAAAGCAGGAATCAGATGGCTATGAATGGAGCAAGGGTAACAACTTCTCCTACTCCTGGCAAAGACCTACATCACTGAAGGAGCAGTAAAAAGTACCAATGGGAAATGCAGCAGGGAGAACCCCAACACACTTAATCCTCAGTAAAGTCAACTGAGCTTAGGTAGTCCATGGAGCTCTTTACATCACCAGAAGGGAGAGATCCTACTTACACATTACCATTACCAAAACCCATAAAATATGGATTCTTTTTCTCTACCCCCTTGAGAAAGGGGATGGAGGAGTGGGATTAAAATGTAAATTAACCATCAAGAAATTTAATAGGAGTCCCTGAATTTTACATCATCCTCAACAACTTAACAAGGTCAGTCTTGTTCTGGGAATAAGAATTGTTAGCAAAACTGTCAGCCCCATAACATAATCATTGTTTTATTTCCTTGGCAACAAAGGAAACTTTCAGTGGAAAGAGATTTAAAGTGTGGAGTGGACATTCCTCTCCAGATTGTAACCTTTTCCAATAGAGTCTAGTTACAATACATCTGTTGAATATCTCTTTTAAAAGGCATTTGAAATACCAAACAGATAATACACAATTTAAGAGCTTACACAACTCAGTTAGAGCTACAACCCTCTGAAACTAGTAGTTCACCTCCTGGTTCTTCTACCCACCTATCTAGGAGAAAAACAGAGAGAGAGAGAGAGAGAGACTTAAACATAATCAGAATTTAAAACAAACCTCAAACTAAGCAAATGCAAATATGACTTCTGCTTACACACATCTGTACTGTGGGAACACCTACCCTGAAGCACCGGCATACAATAGGTATTCTCCATCTGTGCATTCAACTGGCATGTCTGATTGTATAAAGCTGACAGTGCGATTAGCCTGTCATCTTGGTAGATAAAATAAAAACAAATAAATAAACTGAGAGACTCTGGAAAAGGCTGGTCTTTCAAATATATAGACAACTACGAACAAAAATACTTTAAAAACTAACCATATCTCTTCAGACTTTGCATCATCAATAATATTACTCACCAACCCAAAATTAAAATCACTTCAAAGAAGAAATATCTGAGTAGAATCTGAGTAGATATCAAACGTATAAAATACCTGGAAAGGGAAAAAAAAAAATTGCCTTGGAAGCATTTGCCAGTAGATTTGCTTCCATTACAGCCAGCAGTGCCCAGCTACACCAATGCAAACACTCAGAAAAGCCACCTGACCAAAAGCACTTCTGTAACATTTGTGTCATTTGTTCTAGGTCATTTTCAATATCCTTCCGGAAAAAGATGAATTACCAGTTAGTGTTTCCACTGTGAAGGAGAAGAGTCTGAAGAAGTTACAAAAAGAAAAACACAGGGTAACACAACTGAAAAATCTACATAAACTCAACATCCACATCAGGAAAGATAACTAAAGTTCTGTGGAATATCAGACTGCAACCAGGAAGTAAGGCTTTTGAGAAACTCCTTTCTAATGAGGTTAACAGCTTCTTACCCACTGTGTACTAGCTCCTCAAACACTAAAAGAATACACAAGTTTTAAAGTTGGGCAAATCACTTTTTTTTTTTCTTCCCAAACATCCTGGATCAGGGGATGTGAGTGAGTGAAGCTGGAAGACCTGCAGAGACCCACTGGCACAGCAGAGTGCAGCTGTACCGGGCTGACTAAAGAACGGCCAAAGGAGGATCTGATGTCAGCACCCATGCAGCATTCCCACGTTCACTGTGAATCACGCTAGAAGTTACATGCGCTGCCATTTTTCAAAGCCCAAACTGGAGTTAAAATGCCAGAAAAGCCCTTTTCAAAAATGGGGAAAAGTGATTTCAAACAAATACAATGCATCGCTATTTTCTTTCCTAACGCTTCTCAGATACAAAAAGGGAAAGAGATATAACACAGACTCCCCTTTCCAATACATAAATCCAGACTTCTGAGTGCTTTAAAAGAAGGGAAAAGAATAGGCAAATTAAGTTTTTATCAGGAAGCCATGAGGCACACAAAGGAGCGAACGCCCAGGAAGGGCTTTGTTTCATTCTGCTTTGTAAACACTTCGATATGATAGCATTCATAAAACTTGTTTGCATGTGTTCATAAAGCTAACTTTGCCTTACTCATTCCTACGCCCCGCTGCCAGTTCAGGCAGCTGTAAGCAGACTGCTGCCGTGCCCACACTCTGATTCCGGATGCTCTCCGGCGGCTGGGAAGGCAATGTGGGTGCTGCAGGTCGCTGGGGTCACCACCAGCAGGGACCTCAGGATGCTGCCTTCGCCTGCAGCTTGTCCGAGCAGCACCGCCATTGTCTGCACAAAGGGCAATGCTTCGAAACCAAACGCTTCTAGAAGGGACTCTCTGACTCCTGACGGAGGCTTTGAAGCCAAGCCCACACCACCTGCATTGTAACAAGGCCGCAATCTTGACACTTTGATAATGACAAAGAAAAAAAAAAACAGGGAGGAATATCCACTATTAATCTCATGACATCATAAATCTGTGCACAAATGTGTTCGTTAGCCTTATGTGCACACTTCAGCAGTTATGCTGGATTAATATTCAGTGTTGGCAGCTTAGAGGAGCTATGCGGGAGTGGAAGTTATTGTGGAGTTCAGCTTCTCAGTGAGTGTCTGCAGGCTGAAATAATAAGCAATAACCTTTGTATCGTCTCTCCACATTTGTAGGCATTAAAGAAATCCATTATTTAACAGAGTAATATAGAAGTTCTAGAAGAAGTAAATGAGCAATCTATCCTGAAAAATTATTTTAAAAGGTTTCAGCATTATAGGTTCAAATGCTGAAAGTATTTGAATATACCTAGCAGACTTAAAATGAAAACAGAAAGCAGACTGTGCTAATAAAAGTTGATCCAGATGAATTTAAAAAGTGAACATTTATTTCTTAATCTGTAGGAAAACAAGTAGTTTTAACAGACAAACAGGTACGTTTAAGGAGTGCTGCCAGGTGCCTGAGTGGTGTGTGTTCAAACTGCCTGTCAGTATTTGCAACCACCCAAAACAGCCCCTACCCTTCCCACCAGCTGCCACCTCACTCTGCAGCTTATGCATTCAGCCGCTTCCACATCAGTTCACTGGAGGTGGTTTGTAGGAAAGGAAGTGAATCAACTACCAAGTACTGTTCCTAAGTATAAATAGTGCACAAATCCATGCTAAAAGTAAAATAATAATCATCGGGGGTAAAAATAAATCAAAGAAAAGTTTACTCCAGGGACAGTGAGACATCATCTAAAACCCAGGACACTTGTTCCACCGAGCCTGGAAAACGTCCCCGAATAACACAGAGGCAGCTCTGCGCTTTCAGCCCGCTGCTGACTAGCTCCCCATGGCACTCCTCGCAGAGCCGGCGGGCCCCAGTCGGAACGAGCAGGACTCAGCCTACAAACCTACTCCTTCTCCGCTCCTCCCAGCACCAGCGGCTGCAGGGCTCGTGGCCCACCATTACCTCGCCACCCAAGGGGCAGGGGGACAGGGGGTCACAGCCAGCACCGCTGGGACCAGCGGCAGGCAGGAGGGGCACGGCTCATCCTCGGAAAGCAAATCCCCAGCATTCGCTGACTCGAAATAGGACAGCGGCACACATGTTTCACTGGCAATGATGTTCATTGCTCTTATCTCCATCAGCTCAGCAGGGGTCAGGGCCAGGTTTCCAGTGCCCCTGCAGCTTTGCTGAAGCCAGAGGAATCAAAGGAAATTCAGACAGCTGCTGTGGGATTATAGGAGCAAGGCAGGCAGGGGAGGAACAGCCAGAGGTCGTGATCAAGGCTGTCATGCCCAGCCTTCAGCAACCGCTCTCGGGAAACCAGAGCATCCCTGGGACTGCCAGGCAACGCTCCGGATCTGAAGGTGGCTCTGACTTCTGGCAAGGGCAGGAGACTCACAGATTTGCCCTGCTAACAAAGGTGCACTGGAGGGCGTGCTGCAGCTCATCAGTAGCACATATGTAATATAACCTGATTCCTATTACTTTTCTATTTTACCCTCTCTTAGAGCTCAAGAACTTTGGGTAATATAGAAGAGAGGCTGTTACCAGTGTTCATCAGCATAAAACCCTGATGCTTGTCCTTACCAAAGTCATAAACCTGCAAGAGGCAGCAGGTTACATGAATTATAAGAAGCAACAAAACACAGATCAGATTCAGAGACCCGAGTAACAAGATTTAATTAATCCAATCCATCAGTGAAGACACCTTTCTGCGAGACACCAAAGAAGCTCAGAGCAGGTTCTTTCTCAGATTACGAAAGGTGTGATCTAAGGGTGAAGTAGGAAAAAACACGAGGATAGGGACAAAGTGAATAACAACAACAAAAAAACAGGTGAAAAACAGAACAAATTTAATATTGAAATGCAAGAAGATTAGTTGAGCTTGTGTCGCTTTCACAGTTCGTGGTCTATGATGATAGAAAAAGGCTTGTTCCCAACATTTATTTCTGGTAGAACTTTTTTTTTTCTTACATATATATAGAGAGAGAGAGAGAAAATAATTGTTTTCCAAATAGTAGATGATTAGTACAGGGAAAGAAAATTAAAAAACAAAACAAAACAAAAAAACTGTAAAAAGCAGAAGTAACTAAAAGAGAAAAGACTTTGTAAAATTCCACTTCAAAAACATTCATAAAATTATCTATGACTACACCCAGGTCTTTGTATAAAGGTGCATACTTTACTCCTATCAACAGATGAGTACAACTTCAAACCTCCGAAGGCTCACAACACCACCTCAGGCAAATCCACAGATTAGCTTGTGGCACTGTTGATTCTATGATTTCATGGTTAAAAACAAAGTAAATATGCATTAACCAACGCATTTCAGACCAGCAATCTAAAAAATACATAACTGCCTTCAGAAAGTACTGAATCCCCTTTAGAAACAGATACATAGAAGCAGCAAAATACAATTTTCCAACAGCATTCAGAAACATGAAGGGAAAATTATCAGAAAAAGATTCAGATGCGTTACCAAAAAAGGAAAACAATCATTTATTAGATGCAATTATTTTGATTGTAATAATCATTCTTTTAATTATGGTTGATGAAAAACATTACCTGTAATTTATTTTCCCCACACCAACGTTCCAGATACAGATTTCCATCACTTCATGCTATAGGTATTGATGAGGTAATTGGAATTAAAACATGAGCAAAATCTCTAAGATTTTTATGTTCTTAAAAAAAAAATAAGACAGTCGTACCAATGTTTAGGTTTATATAAGCAATCCTACTAAGTCAAATAAAAAACGGGCAGGGGGAGATAAGTATGTTGGTTTGGTTTCCAGAATAAAGGCCTGAACTACAAGCACATTCGGACTGGGACAGCTTACACTTGTGTATTCCCTCAGATAGTGGACACCCAACTCTACAAAGATCCGGCTGATACAATACTCAAGATAATAAATTAGAAAGGATATAGCTCATATGTCTGAACCACCCAAACTGCAAATACCCAGAAATATCTAAATCCAAGTAACTTAAATTAATACTGAGGCAAAAATACAGTGATGGTCACAATCTGGGAATATATTTAGACATCAGGAACTCAAAAGAATGAACTGAATGTATGTCAGCCCTTAGCCTGGATGATTTGCTGCTGTTCTCCATTAGAGTGGACAGAGATTGCCATTGTCCCTCATATTTGCAAGGACTCCAAAACTCCAACTAAATCCCCTTGGAAAGGAAAATATTGTTATTATGGTTACATGGACTTAAGATAGTTAACTATGCACCAAAGCAAATGATGAAATTGTGCTATAAAAAGCATTAGCTGTCTTGAATGGCCACGATTTATTATTATTTTTAGTTTCATGTATAACCGTTCTTATTATATAATAGCAGTATTCAAAAGACAACAATTACCACTTGAATTGACTTCACCCTAGCACCTTGACCAATAGCTGTGGTGCGCGCAGCACTGCCAAGTCACTACTACTTTGTAGTTGTTGTTGGCTCATCTGTGTGAGCAGATTGTTCCCACACCACTATGTTCAAAGCCTGGATCTCACACTTGATACACAGAACATGGATGTATTATAAGGATTACTATATCAGCTATATATACAGCCAGGTGAACACTGGCTGTAAGCAGTTCTAAAGTATCCTTTCCATCTAATAAAATGGTGTGTTAAAAAAAATGTTAACTTGAAAATCTCAGTGTATTTTCCCTCCTGCTTTAAAATCAGAGAGGGAGATGTATGAACCACCAAGCGCGAGGGGAAAAAAATGACCACTATTGTATTTTTCACAATAAATTGACAGAATTCTAACTACATCATGCATTTCTACCAGGCTCGTGCCAGCATCAAAAGCCAGACAACATGCAGGCAAATGCAGGAAATCTTTTAAAAGTTCATTCGACATTCTCAAGAGCATCCCCCGAACATTTCAGTAAAACTCCACATTGAACTGGTCTCAGAATACGCTAGTTGTGGTTATGTCTCCATTTTCAGTCCACAAGTCTTAGAGGCCTGGGCTATAACGTGTCTTTACAAATCATTTATTCTTTAATGTGAAGATTAAATTTTTGCCTTTGTCCTTAAAGGTGTAGACATTATAGGACAGAAGACGAAGTCCATAAAGAAAAAGCAAAGTCTATTTACCTGGTAGTTCAAATGCACATTTGCCTTCTATAACAAGAGCCTCAGCAAAAACAGGGAAAAGAGTACTTGTTTAATTCATAACATTTAATCTAATAATGGGATTATAGATGAATGCCACATGCTGTCCAACTCTATGTTTGAAATTCAGTCAGCTCTCATGCTGATAAGGATTTGAAAACTTCTTTAAATATTCAAAGTACAAACACAGTGCCACTTTCCAAGAGTTTCTATAGCTCTTTATCATCAAGTATTTCTTCACATACATGTCCCTAAAAATAGCATCATCTCTGCTGATAGTTCAGTCTGGCCTTCCATTCAAACCGCTATTGCCAAGACTAGGTTAAAATCTAGCGCTTCATTAGCCACACAGAGGCCTTGGCAAGAACCAGCCAAAACCAACAGTGCTTTGCATCGCTGCCGTCTGTCCCAAACTAGGGCTTAGTGTAAGGAATAGCCAAACAAGGCAGCCACAAACCCTAGCTTCTGCAGCTATCTAATTTTTGCGCAGTAACACTTGGGCCTCTGTCTTCAGCCACATTGTTTTATCCATTTTCCTTTCCCAAGCAATTTATCTCTTTTTTTAGTCTACATTGTGTCTTTCTCCTTGAAAGGGCCAAACTCTATTAACTAAACCATTGCTCATTTTTCCTACTTTGGTTCCAGCGTCTGTTTTCTGTATATGTCTTATTAGCTTTCCATTGTAGGAAACATGAGAGGAGAAAACCACCCAGGGAGACGGAGAAAGAGAACAGGTTAGAAGAGCAAGCTGAAAACTCGTGAAAGGCAAAAAGTGAAATCTAAGGAGACCTCTCTGGACAGACTTCACTGGTACGGTCTGATCAGATTATCACCACCAACTGCTCATCACCACCTACACCACAAGCAGCTACCCCTTTTCAACCTGTTAGTCATGCTAATGACGTGATTGATCTCAGATTTGTTTCAGCGAAGCAAGCATCCTTGGTTTAAGCAGTTTGACCCAGCCTGGCTTGCTACAGCAAAACAGTTGAGACTGCCAAAATCCAGGGCTAATGTCTCTTTCAGCAAATGCAGCAGCAGCATTGACATACTGAGGGCAATTTTCCTCTCTGTTTGTGTACTGGCTTTAGATCCTCTGCATCCCACGCACCTAACCACCACCAAGGCTGTAACTCATTTCTCCCTTCTCCATTACATCTTCTGCGTTGCTTCTCCTTTTTCCAGACCTTTCCTTACTTTAACTTGTAGATGGCTCTTGTACCTGCAAATACAACACAAAGACTAACATGCAGGAATCTATGCATATGCTCTTTCCTATGCATTCCTCTTCTCATCCTCTTCAGTCTGAAGCTTCCAGGAGGAGAAAATCTCTTCTTGAGTGCTCCTGAAGCACCCTAATGCACCACTCCCTACACAGTGGGATAAAAACTGGCTGGGTAGCCGGGCCCAAAGAGTTGTGGTGAATGGAGTCAAATCCAGTTGGAGGCCGGTCACTAGTGGAGTCCCCCAGGGCTCAGTGCTGGGGCCAGTCCTCTTTAATATCTTTATCAATGATCTGGATGAGGGGATCGAGTGCACCCTCAGTAAGTTTGCAGATGACACCAAGTTAGGTGCGTGTGTCAATCTGCTTGAGGGTAGGAAGGCTCTGCAGGAGGATCTGGATAGGCCAGACCAATGGGCTGAGGTCAACTGTATGAAGTTCAACAAGGCCAAGTGCCGGGTCCTGCACCTGGGGCGCAACAACCCCAAGCAGAGCTACAGGCTGGGAGATGAGTGGTTGGAAAGCTGCCTGGCCAAGAAGGACCTGGGAATACTGGTTGACAGGCAGCTGAATATGAGCCAGCAGTGTGCTCAGGTGGCCAAGAAGGCCAACAGCATCCTGGCTTGTATAAGAAGCAGTGTGGCCAGCAGGGCTAGGGAAGTGATTGTCCCCCTGTACTCAGCTCTAGTGAGGCTGCACCTCGAGTACTGTGTTCAGTTTTGGGCCCCTCACTACAAGAAGGACATGGAGGTGCTCGAGTGTGTCTAGAGAAGGGCAACAAAGCTGGTGAGGGGTCTGGAGAACAAGTCTTACGAGGAGCAGCTGAGGGAGATGGGGTTGTTTAGCCTGGAGAAGAGGAGGCTCAGGGGCGACCTTATTGCTCTCTATAGGTACCTTAAAGGAGGCTGTAGAGAGGTGGGGGTTGGTCTATTCTCCCACGTGCCTGGTGACAGGACGAGGGGAAATGGGCTGAAGTTGCGCCAGCGGAGGTTTAGGTTGGATATTAGGAAGAACTTCTTTACTGAAAGGGTTGTTAGGCATTGGAATGGGCTGCCCAGGGAAGTGGCTGAGTCACCATCCCTGGAGGTCTTTAAGAGATGTCTGGATGTTGAGGTTAGTGATATGGTTTAGTGGAGGACTTGTTAGTGTTAGGTCAGAGGTTGGACTAGGTGATCTTGTAGGTCTCTTCCAACCTAGAGGATTCTGTGGTAATACAACTGAAATGAGAGGAGTTGCCTCAGTTTCTTATCAGTATGAAACAAAAATAAAAAACAAAGCTTAAGAACCCCAAACACTCAATGAGAAGTGAGAAAGCATTTGCCCCAGACACCTCTGCACACAACGTTTGAAGAGCTCTGTCCCAGTGTTACATCTCCTGCTGCCTCGCCACTTCACCTGTTTCGTACTTGCCCACTACAACTCCCTATTCCCCAACAGCAACTAGGCAGCGTAATCAGCAGGATCATGTAGCAGGTGTGTTCACCTCCATTCTCCAGAAATATAGGGAATATTAGTCTCCAACCTGGAGGAAGAACAAGGTTCTGCATCCACCTGTAAGGAGAGATAGCAAGGACAAAGGAAAGGTTACAGCCTGAATCTAACCTCCCCACTGGGGGGATGTTCCTCCTGGCAACAGCATATAATGCCATACTCAGAGAAAAAAAATATCATCAACAGCACGCCAAAATGAAGCCATTTAAAAGAATGAATAGCAGCTATTATTTTCTTAAGACCTTGATGTTTCTGTCTTTATGCAAGTTCATCTTACAATAGACCGGGCTTTATTTAAATGAGAATTAGGCTGCAGCTTTTTAGTATACTCTAGGTAAAACGGGTGAACACACACAAAGGGCACCTGATAACATTATTTGCACATGCACCATTGTGTAACTGTTTCCATAGGCACAAAGGACTGTCAGGCTGCCATAAGACTTCATGCTAATTGCTTGGTTGTGTATGTGTTATGAAATGTAAATTAGGACTCCCTTAAAAACCTGGAAAATTGCACTTATCTAGATCTCAGAGGATTAAGGAGGCAGTCGTTCAAATAGTATTTGTCACCAAGAAACATGAAACTAGGCTCTGCAAAGATATTCTCCACGAAGAGAGAGATAGAGGTCTGTTAATGTATGTGACAGTTGTTCTGCTGTACAGGCAGCTCTAAATCAAATTTGCAAAACAGTGAAACATCTGGAGAGGAGAGCCTCAGATGGTGAGAGCCGTCAAAAGTTATGATAATGCACAGAGTGTTTCTTTCCCGGGCATGACATGAAATTAAGTAGTTAATATACATGACGACTACAACAACTGACATAATTATCAAACATTTCACAACTCCTATGACTGAGTATGAGGGTGAGGGGCTGTGCTGTGACTTTTATCTTGCCTCTTTCCCCTTCCAAAAGAAAGCTGCACCCACTACCAAGTAGTTCTGAATAACAAAGCATAATAATGATACTAATTCCTTACATGCAGTTGTGCCAAAAAATATAAAATAAAAATATATTACAAGAACAAGCACAGTCCATAAACATTTTCATTGCTTCATTATTTAGGACCAACCAAGCGTTTTATGAATTGTAGTTATTTATGATGGTTTATATACTCTGTGTTTGTTTATGCCCAAAAGGTTCACCTACTTCCTCACTGCAGCTCTCCATCACCCAACAGCAAGGCAGGTCAGACTTCAAATTGCATCGCAAGGGTCTTATTCCTGTATCCTTGTGGGCCCTCTATCATGCAAACACTTAGCCATGTGTTTAACTTTATGCGTACAAGTAGTCTCACTGAACTCATTCATGAAATTCTAGCCTTATTTAAATTGCCATGAGTTTTACCATCGACTCCAGTTAGACCAAGATTTCATCTAATGGGAGTATTTACATCTGAAAAGCTGAACACATGTCCAGGCGTTTGTAAAGAGAGAAGTCTTCAAGGCAAACCTGAGGCCTGTGTTGCTGTCTTATCTCTTACTGACACGTAGGACATACAAAATAATTTGCTTTTATCTTGACCTTATCTAAATTAGGATGCAATAAACAGATCATCACTAAAGCATACTATTAAGTCATTTTTCTTCCTTCTTGGATATTATTAAGCAGGCCATTCATCCTCTCCAATCTGCTAATGTTTTCCATTCCAATAAGCACGAAATAGTTAGTGCATAATCATCTAGGCACAAAGACTGATTTTGCTTAGCTGGATACTTGCTCATTTGTACTTAGAAAAAGAATAAATTTCAGGCAGGTACAAGAGACAGAAAAACAGATTAGTTAGCTGCAGTTTTCTTTCTTTAATTACAACAGCAGCAACATTCAACCAGTCTAAATTGAATTCAATTAAATCAACGTTTAGCCAGTTCCTGAAGCAACAGCTGAAATATAATCTCTGCATTTGCTTCCTCATTTAGTTTTATTTAGAACAGATAGTGAAAGGTGACCCATGTACCTAACTTGTAACCCTCAGCAGAAAAAAATTAAAACTGCGAAGTCAACACAGCTCTTTTGCTGCAGAAAGTAAAACAGCAGAAGTTACTGTTGTACACGAGTTCCTGCTGAAATTCAGAATAATGACTAAAGAAACCAAGACTCTGGCTATAAAAAAACATGCTTTCTTCTGATTACCATACTGCTTACTATATTTATGAGTTTAGAAATTCCTGAGGGCATAATTTGATACTAATTTAATCACTCTGTTGGAAGATTCACTGATTGCAGTCCATCCCTTCACTCCCTCCATGACCTGCGCTGTTGGCACAGACATAAGATAGCACTGCAAGTACAACTAAGATGAAAAATATCCGTTATTATATGTGCAATTAAATATGCATATTAAATGCAATTGTCCTGCTACGCACAGGATTCTTTTGCATTTTACAAAACAAAATACGGCATGATAAGCAGTCTTCCTTGAGCAGCTTATTCTACAAGTGTGATCACTTACCCTTGGCGAAGGACTAACTGGCATGATTTCAGGCTCATGCTATGAATTATCACAGTATCTGCTCTTCCTTAGCAGGACAGTGTTCTGCTACCTCACGCATTTTATATAGGATTTCATGAAAAATAAGGATGGAAAACAAATACTCTCCACTCACCAGTATCTTCTCAGCCACATAATACAGCATATAAAGTATAATATTGTGCTTTTCTTATATTCTACACACATGCTTCCCTGTGACTTATCTTAAAGGAGGTATGCAAAATAAAGTGTTCTCAGGGCTGCTGTTCAAGCGAGAACACTCAGCCATCACTCCCACTGTGCTACACAATGAACAGATGTCCCTACAGCCTTGCCCACGCTAAGGCGATCAAGTGCAACTTACACTTTTAAGCAGTATTGTTTAAATTACACTAGGCCAGAAGAAAGTAAAGCTTCTCAAAAACCGATTTTAATCCCACCCATCACTGAAAAATCTCATCCAAATCACTTAGATTTTTCTTACATATTTACAGAAAGAATGAGACATAGCCTTTAATAACAGCGTTTATGCCAGAATCCCATAAGCTTTTCCATACTTACATGTACTTGTGTATCAGCATTTTATTTGTATGCTTTAGAATCACTTATTCAGAAAAAGGGACTGTAACATGTTGGGATTCTGCAGTAAGAAACTGACATTTAAATCTTTCGCTGCAAAACGAGCTCATACACTTTTTCACACTATTAACAAATAGCACAGTGCGAACATAAACTGAAACTCCTCACCTATAAGAAGGTACTGTACAAAATTCACAAATTTCAGACTGCAAGATGTTCAGAACAAGCCAAGCACAGAGTCAGGTAGGTAGATTTAAATATCACGCATGGCATGTGATTTTTGGAAACTGTGCCTAACAGGGTGGTACCTTGCTTCAAGCTACTGCATCAGAGCCTTTCAACATACGTGTATCATACTCATCACCATGGCACCTGCAGACCTGTCTGTACCATGCAATTTTCCTGCTTAGACAAGACTCCTTTTCCAGCACTAACCTCAAGGAGCACCGAGACCTACAGAGTATGAAGAGCACCAAACCTTCTCTTTTTCCTGCAAAAACAGCTGACCCCCAATCACATCAAGTCAACAGCTCTGAAATACAGTAGGCTGAGCACGTCTTAGCATTAGATGGACAAAACACCACTGCAATTCCTATACAGTTGGTATTTTTTTTATCAGTTTTCAAGAGTATAAAAAAATCAAATATTAATACTTCTTAGCATTACACACTAGTGGATTAGGTATGTAGCACAAAAGCCAGTGAAAGCCAATACCCCTTGAACCTTATTTTCTTTGTGGAATCTTTTTCCCACCTCACCAGACAGTTTCCTAAACCCTAGATGAGGTGGCCTTTAACTGTTTTTGGAAGAGATTGCATATAACGGTTGAAATTAGAACATTTAGAAGAAAAATGAAAAAGAGCTGACTGTCCCCTACAGGAGAAGAATTACCTACAGAATCTCTCACAGGTTTACTGTACCTCAGCAAATCAATTTTGTTTGGTTATAAACATCTACTTTTTTCTTAATATCCTTATATTATTTTCTTTGTCAAGTGCTAAAAGCAGGCTTTAAATTCCAGAGGACAAACTAGCTTCCTGCTGCATGGACATGTAATCCTTCCTTCTTGTTTTAACCCTATATCAGCCAGCCATAAAGCTCCAAGCACCTAGGTCCATCATAAATCAGGATAATTCAAGATTTTGTTTTGAATGCATACAAACCTACTGATTCAACATGAATCAAAACAGAGTTAGAGAGATGCTTTTTACAAAACACTTAGGTAAAATCCCACAGCACTGTGGCCAATATGTTGTGGATAAGCAGCAACTTTATGGAAAAAGGAACACATACATGGACTTCCATTAAGCTTCCTTCCTTTAAGTCCGAGCCATCCCTTTAAACAGCCAGATGCCCTTATCACGCTGAACCAACCAATGCAACATACATATCAAAGATGCAATTTTGGCTGCCAAGAGCTTGCAATCACATTACAAGCAGAAACAGGGAAAAGGGAAACAGAAGCAGTATGAGATGTAATGGCTTGCACAGTAGCTCGAGGCACATCCAGACACGCAACCCCAGGCCTAGTGGGGTGGGTATAGCTTCCATCTCAGGTTCCCCCTGCCAGCAATTCTCCATACGCCCCATAACCACACTCAGGGTGCCGCAACACTAACTCAGGCACCACAGACCCGGTGCGGAGCCAATTCCTGCAATCACTGCAAAGGCCAAGAAGGGCACGAAGATGGCTGGCAGCAAAAGGCAGCCTGCATGGTGCTCTGAAGGGATCCAGCTTGGAGTTTGTTTTTTTTAACGGGAGGTCAGCAATACAAACAGGAATTTACTTTCTGGCCTTCCCCCATAGTGAAGTCTGTCTTCTTAAAAAAAAAAAAAAAGAAAAGACCACGTCAACAATTCTCCAGGATGCATGGTGTTTATTAAAGAGAAATACAATGATTTTTAACAATTCAAGCAATTTACGTATAAGAGATGAGTAATGTACTGTGAAATGGAGTAGAACGTACAGCTATATCTTCTCACACACAATACAAAATTTATTCAAGTATACTGGTGTTAAAAGGAAGCCATAAAGAACTGCTTGTGTTACCAAAAAAAGTTGCTACACACAAAAATGCAATGTTATTTGATTAAAATTTTTCATCATTCTCTTCATACTTTTTCTTTCTGAAAGCTTTATTTATATAGCTATGCAGCATTTAAATTATTTTTTTGGCACTGGAATCCTAATTCAGATCAAAGGACTTTTTAAAACCCTTAGTTTTCTTCTGCTTTAATTATAAAAATGTAAAGAGATCAAAAGTTTAATTACAAATAATTAATTAAGGAATGAAATCTTTCTTCTGCAACTAGCATTAATTTTGCAAGACCGATCCTCCTTTCCTCCAAGGGAAAAAAAAAAACTTTAAAATTTTCCTCAAGTACAACTGAAATTGTTTGGGGAAAACAAAGAACATGCTCTGAAGCTCCACGGAATTTATTACAAGGAAATTCTTGTTACAATTCACAGCTTTTCAGCAAGGAAATGCACAAATAGATGTACACCATTCCCAGAAGTATTTGCTCAGGAACCATAACGTGTTTCTTCCTTTTTGGCATTGGATTTGCTGGGGGGAGATATGGTAGACTAAAATGAGGGGGGGCAGAATGAGAACATCCTTGCTAGAGGCCCACAAACCAAATTTCCAAACAAAGCTTCACATCCAATTTCCAGGAGTTGCCCAGGATGATTCACTGGTGAAATTCCGGCATCAACAAGGAGAGCCAGGCCAATAAACAGTCTTCATCTAAGAAAACAAGTATCTTCTTATTTTAGTGGTATCTAGAGGACTGATGAATAACTCACAAAACGATGCAGTATCTTAAGAAGCCTTATTTCTGAGCCTATGCCTCACTTCTGAGCCTAATTTCTTCTTCACCTTGTTATTAAAATAATTAAAACAATCAACACTGCAAACGCACTAAGCATTCAAATCAAATAAATACAGTATCAAACACAAGCAAAGGCATGATTGCACCTTCACCTCCACATAACTGACAGAAATGAGAGGATATGACAAGGCATAGTATTCCTTCAAGTGTTTTTTATTTGAAAAAAAAAAAAGGGTTTTTTATTGGTGGTGGTGGTTTTTAAAAGAGTATTAAGCATGAAAAAGATTATGTAGCAGAGGGTTGATAACCTACAGAACAACAACCCCAAATGTATTCTTGTGCTCACAGCGTCCCACTGAAGCCAGCACAGACTCCTCCTACTTCAGTGAGAGAAATACACAGTGTTACTTGAGGTTAGGAAAGCTATTCCAGTGGCCAGAAAGGTGACTGCAAGCATCTCATCTGGATTTATACCTGGACCTAATTGCCTTCTCAAAGTAGCAGACTAAAAGGCCACGCAAAGAAGAGAGCCATACAAATATAACCGAGTAACAGGCGATGCCACAGACCAGTCCAGTTGCCTACCACAGTAATGGTCTGTATCACCATGTGGAAAGTCCTCCTTCAGCCACCTCTCATCCCGGGGCTTCCTGGACTGGCTGGGCTAGGAGCAGTGCTGAGGCCAATACGCTTCACTGCTAGAGAAGGGGAAACACTCACAGCACATAGTGACCCCACAACCAAATTCAGGAGCCGCTGTGGCAGACTCCAAAGGAAAGTTCGTCCAGCTCCCTGCTGGAAGGCAGATGCCAGAATTGACTCTGTCTCCAGTTTTAGGCATA
Organism: Cygnus olor; assembly: GCF_009769625.2. Classification (NCBI taxonomy): domain Eukaryota; kingdom Metazoa; phylum Chordata; class Aves; order Anseriformes; family Anatidae; genus Cygnus; species Cygnus olor. Next base: position 53,015,605 of record NC_049169.1, read on the forward strand.
AAACAAAAGTCTGCTGTTCTATTTACTGTTCTGACTGCATGCACTCCTACACACTCTTTTAGAGACTACACTGATTTTGTAACAGGTTTTGCAGCATGTATATGGGCCATTTGTATAAACCACTGGAAAAAAAAAGATATGAAAAAATAGCTTATGCTGAAAGCACAGTGCTTCCAATAAAACAAACAGCAATTAAAGAGATGAGATGAAGGAAAGAAGGGATGTGAAGACAGTAAATGTCTTACCCCCAGCTGAAACCTCCCACTATTCCTGAAAAATCTCCTTCTAAAGCCAACAGAAAACAAAGGCTAACATAATTCCCAGTGTCCTAGCACCATGGCTCCATATCAGCGGGCAGCTCAGCACCACCGCACCGCTCTCTCACTCCCCCTCCTCAACAGAGGAGGGGGAGAAAAACATGATGAAAAAGGGCTCAAGGGTTGAGATAAGGACAGGGAGATCATTCACCCATTACCATCATGGGCAAAACAGACTCAGTGCAGGGAGATTAATGTAATTTATTGCCTGTTACTAACAGATTAGAGCAGTGAGAAACAGAAAGCAAACCGAACACACCTTCCCCCCTCCCCTTCTCTCAAGCAGTGCAGCAGAACAGGGAATGGGGGCTGTGATCAGTCCCTAACACTTTGTAATCTACCACTCCTTCATCTTCATGCTCTTCCCCTGCTCCAACATGGGGTCCCTCCCACAAGATGCCATCCTTCCCAAACTGATCCTACGTGGGCTGCCCATGTGCAGCAGCTCTTGAAGAACCACTCCAATATGGGTCTGTACCAAAATGCTCCAGCACAGGTCCCCCACGGGCGGCAGCTCCCCCCAGACCCCCTGCTCCTGCATGGGCTCCTCTCCACGGGCTGCAGCTCCGGCCCGGGGTCTGCCCCTGCGGGGGCTCTCCATGGGCCGCAGCCTCCTCCAGGCCACATCCACCTGCTCCACCGGGGGCTCCTCCACGGGCTGCAGCGTGGAGATCTGCTCCATGTGGGACCCATGGGCTGCCGGGGGACAGCCTGCTGCACCAGGGACCTCTCCATAGGCCACAGGGGAACCACTGCTGCGTGCCTGGAGCACCTCCTACCCTCCTTCTGCACTGACCTTGGTGTCTGCAGGGCTGCTTCTCACCCCCCTCTCCATGCTGTTGTTGCACAGCTGGTGGTTTTTGGGTTTTTTTCCCCTTTCTTAAATCCACTCTCACAGAGCCACAACCAATGTCACTCACTGGCTCAGTTCTAGCCAGTGGCACATCCCTTTTGGAGCTGGCTCTGATCTGACATGAGCTCTGCTCACAGAGGCCACCCATGCAGGCCCACCCATCTCTCCAGGCTATCAAAACCTTGCCACGTAAACCCAGTATATCTAGGTAACACAAGGATTAACATTCAAGGAAGACACTTCTACATTTTTCCTTTTCGAAGGCCAAGAATCACTGGTGTGTCAAACATCAGAACACAACGGCCAGTGATCCCTCTCCACAGAGGCTGGATGACCAAGTTTCATCAGCATCATAATGCTTGGTTTAGTAGTTTTCTTCTTCCTCAAAGTGAAATAGAGTTTGACACGCTACTTGATCCTCAACTGCCATCCCTGCAATCCATCCGGTTTCTTTGTTTTGCAAGAAGCTGTCAAATATGAGTGCTGTGCCATCAGGAAAGGGCAGAGCCTAAGTACTCACCACTACCTTTGTAGATGACCATTTTGATCCATTCATAAGTCTGCAAGGTGTTTTGACTGTACTGATGGAACAAACTGAGTCAACCTGTTAAGTAATATCCCAGGTGTGTTTCCAAAAAAAACATATCCTTCATCTCTTCAAGTTTCATTCAGCAATAGGCTAGGCTTCAGAGAAAAACAGTTCAGCGTAGAGTTCTTTGGAGCATGAAACTGGGAAAGTAATTATAGGATTTGCTCCCTCTGCTGCTTACTTGGGAGGGACCATCCATGCAAGCCATGAATATACATATCTCATGTCTAGAGGACTATTCTGAGGCTATAGGTATGTGACTTCAAAGCCCGATCTAGAACTGAAACAAAATGCCATGGTCATCCTGACTTAACTAGCCTGCCCATGAGCACCCATTTTAAAGGGCAGTAAGGAGGGTTTATATGAATCAGTCACCCCAGGTGGGAAAGCATGGGAGGTTCAACATTTGCCAAGCCTCAAAGGCCAACAATAGACTTCTGCAACCAAGAGAAATTTAAAACAAAAAAACAAAAAACACACAAACTGGCGGCCAAAGCATCAGAAAACAAAGAACTTCTGGCATAAGGTACAGATTTCCAGGTAAAATAAATCCATCTTTCAATCAACCATTTCTGACAAAGAAATTAGGGATGACGAACAGTTTAAAAATTAAAAAGACAGTTGATCCAAGTGATGTGTCAAGCCTTTAAAATAATTCAAAAAATGATAAAAATCTAACCATAAGCATGGCCCAAGAAACAGATTCAGTTTTACATAAGTAACAATGAGAATAAGCATCTCTCTCTTAAAATTTAGTCTGTTTTTCCAATTTGGAGCAACTTTCACCACAGGTTGCCAACAGGCTCGCATCTACAGCTTAAACATCAAATATTTCAGCTAAAGAAAGAAATTCCATAAACAAACAGCAAAGCCTGCTTCAGACAACTTCACAGAAAAAAAAAATAATCTTAGCAGCCAACAAGGAAAAGGCAAACTTCCAGATGAGTGAGGCAAAGGAGCTCTAATTCAGCATTCTTGCAGCTATCAGATGGTTAACAAATTGAGATGAGAGACTTCTGTGCCTTTTGAGCAACTTTCACTCTGGCAAACTTAAAGGATTCAGAAGTGCAGCTGGAATACATATGGGAGATGCAGGAGAAAGTGGATCATTTGAATTTGTAACTCCGTTGTGAGCTGGAAGAACTTCCTGCAGATGAGATGCATCCCGCCAGTGACTCAGGGAGACTCTCCGTCTGCTAACGGTAATGAATTTATTCTCTGAACCACCTACCAAAAGCGACACGGTTTATGTTAGTGATATATATGCAACAGAAATCTTAAAATAAAGCCTGCGAGGACAATTTCTTTTTTGCTTCAAAAAATCTCTATACGAGAGCATCTCCACTGGAAAAAAAATATATATATATATTTTGATGAAACAGATTTCACATTTTGATTAAGGTGTCTTATTCAACAACATTTTTATGCATAAATGTTTTCTAAAGCTAAAGCCAAATACACTTTTAGATGATGTTCACAGTTTAAAATAGAACAGGTATCACAGTAACAGAACATTATCATGCCAGCTTCATCCCATTAGACAGTCAATTACTGGTTTGCTTGGTTGATCCTTAACTACAATAGCTGAAAACCATGTTGCCTCTGTCACTCGTGCATCTTCTCTGCATTGTTTTGCTTTATCAGCACATACAAGGCCATGTTTCATACACAAATTACCAAATTCACTTGAAATTAGCACATTTAAGAGAGTAGAGGAGGGACAATGGGAAAACACTGCACAGAAATTGTGAATGTCTTCTTCCCATTTTTACTGACCACCAGCCTCACTATTGAAACTGAAGAGAATGCAGCCTCCTGAGAACTGGATCTATTGCAAGCTGCTGGAGATAATGCACTTGGTGCTGAGAAATGGAGAGCAGATGACAAAAAGGAGCCACAAAAATCACAAATGTAAATTAATAATCAAATATACACATACAACGAGGAAACAGATGGCAAGTAATTTTCCCCAGTGTACTTACACTTGTTCTTCTAGATCCTGTATTTGGGTCACTTGCTAGATTAATTCTCATGTGTCAGACCCAACAGAGGTACTGTGCAATGGGCTCAGCCTCAGCCTATTTTTAAATTATGCTAGTTTGACTCTACACTGTGAAGGCATTCATTAGAATTTCTTCAATGCAGCTTGTAATACTGTCCTCTGACTTCGAAACAAGGCTGCCTGATGCCGTTTCTACCATCAGCTAGACTGCCCCGTTCAGGCCTACTGAACACAGCACAAGCTACAGAAATGTGGTCAGTGCTACCACATCTCATGGAGGCATCCTACATAGAGGCAGACAAGCCTGACAAAATCGGTGCTCTGGAAAATACATACAGCGGGCCACAGAGAAAATACACCACTGGAGGTTATAGATTCCTCCTAACACCCTCCTTAAACTATGCCTTTCTTGTTTGGGAGTACAATGGAATACCTCAACGGATGAGTTGCTTTTGACATGCGCGCTGTAGCAGCAGCGTATGACCCTGGGATACTTGGAGCACTAAATCTTCCACACCTCAGCTACAAACTGACAGGGACCTGTCTTACTTAGCACAGGTCATGCGAAGGACCACAGCTTCAACGCAAGGCACCCACAGGTCAAACTGCCTGCTTTGGGGTGGGCTTAAATGGCAAAGGAAAATAATGATGCCAGGGTGCCAGCCTAATTGCAGCCATAGGTTTCCCTCCTGTAATACTGGTAGACATTAGCATGAAACAAGGACGGTATGTGCAGTGACTAGAGATTAGCCCCCCCTTAATCTGGCAGGAATCTGGATTTAACTCAGTGCAACAGTGAAGATCTTCAACACTTCCGTAGAAATGGAAATTGCATTTCTCCCTACCCCTCCTTATTGTTTCCAAAATGATTTTGCTCAGCAATAAATAAAGCTTTATTAGCATGCCATGTAAGCTCACTGTGGCATTAGTCGAACATCAAAATATTTCCACCCCTCTTCCCACATTCATCTCTTCTAAAACAAATATGCAAAAAGAGAATGGAAAATATATTTGTTCCTAAATTAACAAGGAGGTTGGTGGAGGAGGATTCTCCCCCCCCCAGTAATCTACACACGTAACTAGGAAATATCACAGCTGTCTGCGAAAATTGCAGCAGCAGGGAACAGGGTGACAAAAGCTTGTTTTCTAGGTCCACAGAGGAAAAAAAAGGCAGTGTTTCTTCTTTATACTAGCTCTCAGATTTAGAAGCTGTCACTTTAATTTAAAATAATCAATATGTCAATTGATTATAAAGATCATGTTTACACTGATTACACTCATGCCACATATCTGTCCAGCTGAAAGTTAGGTTGACTCATGATGAAAAGTGAGTATGTGTACTTTTTTTTTTTTTTACTCAACTTCCTCAGAGCTTAAATTCAATTTCAGCTTAATTGGGTGAAGGGTAGGAAATAAAATATTGAATCCTTTGATATAAAGTCATAAACCCCAGACTACAAGCAAGCTTGTTATATCACTGTCCGTACAGTCTTTGGTTTGGTGCTGTGCAGCCGCTAAAATATTAAGTTTTACCATTGGGAAATTGATTTTGTTATAAGAAGTTTTTACGATGCCACTTAATCTTAACCAACCTACATTAAAAAAAATATACAGAACACAATTACAGAAACCCTTTATATAGTAAGCTTGATCACTATATTAAAAAAAAGAACAGCCTGATGTAATTTCAATATAATGGCAATGGAAGCAGAAAAAGCTATAGCAATACACTGCCCTCCTGAAACAAAGATTGCAGGTTCCTAGCTTAAATGCACAATCTTGATTCACTTAAAGTTAGTAGCATGATCCATCTCCCACATGGAGGGCTGTGTCCTGCAGCTCCAGCATCGACCTCCTTTTCTAGCGTTACATTTCAAGTAGGCTCCTGCAGGGCAGCGAGATTCTGTGATTACAGTTAAAAGAATACTTTAGGTCTGAGAGCCTTGCCTCTTTGAATAGATAACCATTTCTAGTTCAACAATTACCAGCATGCAACAGCCATTTCTGCCTTTCCCCTTCCAGGGCTGCAGTTGAAAGGCATCCTAATTAGATGACCCTGCGTACAGAACTGCCATTAATTGGCTTTTAGAGCACTCTAGTGAATACCTAAATCTTAGTTACAATGAGAAGTACTTTCTTTAGTTAGAAGGTAAACATACCAACACTGCCTTGCTTTGGAACACCTCTTAAATAGCGTGGGATTAATATTAGGAATACAGCTGTGATTACCTTTTCCACCCGTTCCTCGATGACACTCACGCATCCCCACTTCCCAACTGTGTTAAAGCACGCTCAGGCAAGATCAAGAATAACCCTGACCTCCACATCAATAACATCAGGTAGTATTTCAAACTGCCTTCTAACCCCAGCCAATCTGAACTGGCCTGCAGGACAGGCTTATAAGCACGTCCTTAAAAAACCCAGTTTTGCCTAAATATTGCAACATATGCCACTTGGGTTTACGTAAATATTCCACAACTCCTGCAGCTCTTAACTAAAACAAGCAGGTCTAAAACAGTGTCAGTGTGTCAAAATATTCACTGCTTTCTATTGATCCAACTCAGACCTCGTGTGTCAGAGTAACAGTTTATTTTTTTTCTTTTACCATTGGTGAATGAAGTTTTAAGTTGCAGGTTAAGTTTAAGGCAGGTTTAAACAATAAAAACCCTCATCCGTAGCTGGAAGGCTCACACGAGCCCACGACACTTCGCAGGACTTCAGGCTCACACCAGCGACCTGCAGGACCGAAGCCGGAGGTGCCGGGATCCACAGGGGACATGGTGCCCGGCACCCACCCAAGCACGGGGGGCTTCGTGGCCACAGCCCTGGTGCAGGACAAAGCTGGAGCAGAGCTAGGCCCCCGCACAGCAGGTGCAGCGCCCCGCACCACGGCGGGACAGGACGGGGAGACCCCCGAGGTAGCAACCAGCGAGCTGCAGACAGGTGCTTGGGGTTTTTTTTTTTTTTGCCTCGGACCGAGGCAGAAGCCCGGCCAAGGATGCAGCCTCGGGGACAGCTCGGGCCCCGGCCCCGAGCAGCACCACCCGCCGACCGGGGGCTGCGGGACCCAGCGCGGAGCTGTCAAAGCAGCCCCGGGCTGGCCTCTGGGGGGGAGTTCACGCCGGCGGCGGGCGAAGCGCCCCAGCACGGTCAGTAACTTCACCCAGCCGCGCCGCTCTCCCCGGTACGTGCTAATTACGCACCCGTTTTAATCGCGCCCGGATTAAGCCGCGAACCACGGTTTCCCCCCGGGTGCTACCGGCGGGGGGGGGGGGGGGGGGACACACAGACACCCCCCCGACGACGGCGGCCCCCGGGGGGCTGGGGGCAGGTGGGCAGCTCCCTCCTTCCCTCCATCCCTCCCCCGTGCCCCCTACCTGTCGTCGTAGCAGAAGTCTGCGCCCAACGTGTTGAGGTACAGGGCGAGCCCCAGGGCGCCGCTCACCAACTCCGCGACCATCTCTCCGCCCGCCGCCGCCGCGCTCGCACCGGGGCAGCCCCCCCGGCACCGGCCCCGCCGCCGACGCCCCCCGGCTCCGCGCTCCAACGGCGGCCGCAGCCCGGCGGCGTCCCCCCGCCGCCCCCTACCCCATGGCAGCGGGTACAGCCCAGCACCAGGGCGCGGCGGCGGCCGCCCCCCCTCAACACGGCCCCGGCCCGCGCCCCCTCGCAGCCGAGCCGGGCGCCGCCGCCGAGGCTTTGGGAGCGCCCGCGTGGGGCGCCCCGGGCTCCCAGCGCGCCTGCGTGCGGGGCCGCCCCCCGGCCGCCCCCCGCCCCGCCCCGGGCCGCCCCGCCCCGCCGGGGGCTGCCCGCTGCCGCCGCAGCGCGCCCGAACGGGCGTTGGGTTCGTTCGTTCGTTCCCCCGTCCCCGCTTCCCTGCTTTCTTCCCGTCTTCTTCTTAGCCTTTGTCTTTTTTTCTCCTTTTCCTTGGCGTTGTTCTCCTTCCTTTTCCCATCGCTCTTTTCCTCTTGTTTTTTTTTTTTATTTTTTCCTCTTTTTTTTTTCCCTTTTCTTCCTTTTTACTCCTCCCCCCAAGCCCACTTCGTTAGCAGGAAAGACAGGACCCGCATCGCGGGATGCCATGGCAGAGCGGGGGGCTCCGCGCTCCCGCTTGCCCTGAGCCTCCCGGTCTCCCCCCTGCCATGGTGACAGGACGTCCACCCGCTGGGGTTCCCGCTGGGCAAACCGAAAGCAAAGCACCGAAACTTGGCAGAAAAACGAGCGCAGCCCGAGGGGAGAGGCGCTGCAAGCTGGGCTTCCCGCAAGCAAGTGGGCAGTGGGGCCGTGCCTGCCCCCCAGGCGTGGAGGGCGCAGCCTGAGGGGGATCAGGAAAGGGCCCATGTGGGGACCCCGCTACAGAAATAACGCCCTGAAACCGTCCTCAGTAGTTCAGGGGGTACGGAAGCACGAAGTTACGGAAGGGGTTCGGGTCCATCAAGCTGCTTCTTTCCTTTTTTCAAGAGTTTTTTAAGTCTCGCCTCCGCTTTGTGCCAGCCAGGCATTTCTATAACTGTTCCCTCATGATTTCCATCAAGTGGCACATCATGCTGTCCCAGAAGAATGGGAGCCTGTGCATCAAGCTGCATATAATAAATTGGGGAGCTTTTAACAAGTTTTCTTTCTCCCCTATGTGATTATTTAATGCTGTTCTCTGCAACATCACGATATATTAAGTGCATTAAGGCCTCTTTCAAGCAACATTTAAAGTGCTCTTGTGAAGTCTGCCCCAAGTGTCACAAACATCTCAGCTGCTTTTACTTAGGTTCGGGGTGTGTGTTATCACCATCAGTGGCAGTAATTGCAGACATGGGGGGGAGGGTGCATTTTGTTCGGAATATTAAAGCTTTGAGGGGCCTTATTGAACCCATTAGCAGATCACATTGATCTGGGAACTGCGCGTTAAACTTTTCAGCCTGAAGCACAGAACACAGTAACCCAGATTTTAAGAGTCGGTCTGCTTTGTCAGAGCAACTGTGATCCTGACGTTCAAACACCAGTTCTCAATGTGTTTCTGGACCTACTGCCAAGATCCCAGCCACCACGGCTTAGTCCTTGCCACAGTGGGATTGCTGAGCTTCCATACGAGGCTTACATGGCTCCTTTTCTGGAACATCCTAAGAAACTGCCTAAAAAGCAGCATAATTGCTGCTGAGTCACAGTGGCTGAAGTCTCTCCTTCTCCATCACGAGCAAATGGACTTTTTCTTCAAGGAAGCAGGACTCCTGGCTGGGGTGGATGAGGGCTGGCAGGAGAGCTTGAGAAACAAAACAAATCCTCCGGCGAGAGCGTTTAGCCAGGCCTGACACTGAGTAATAGAAGCAAATGTCAACAGAGGGTGGGGTGAGTTGTGAGGACTGTGGGGACAGCCTGCCCTGCTGGACATCCCCGGCGCTCGCGGGTGGCCAGAGCATCAGGGCCACACCAGCCTGAGCCAGCCACCGCATGGATTCAGCTGCGTGCACAGGCGCCTGCAGGGCCCGCGTATCGCAGAAGCATTCCTCTCTATAAACAAAGGATAAGTGTCCTCCCAATGGAAAGGGCTTTCTCGGGTGGAGAGAAACCTGCTTTGTAGAAAGAAATAGAAGGCAACGTGTGCGCATACCGCTCCGCCTGGCCTCTCTGAGGCCTCGCACACCAGGCCGAGCTGGGGGCAGCAGGTGGAAGGAGCCAGTGCAGGGAGCTGAATACAGGTTCAGCATCAAAATCGTTGGCCTTGACAAGCAAACAACACTGCTGGAGAGAACAAGAGGGTAGAAATCAAAGTGTGCTAGGGGAACTCCATCTGTTCTTTGGTTAGTTAAAATAATAAATGCACTGGAGCTATGAGCAATGTTACATTTTACTATAATATCTGGAGATGTCAGATAACATTCTGACTCATAGCAGATTTACAGCATGACGTGCAGTAATCACAAGGCATCAAAAGAGGTAATTTAGAAGTTCAGATGTGTCACTAAGCAGCCATTTCCAAAATAACCTTCACTTCCAGAAAGTCATTGTCACAGATGCTGGTATCAGGGAAAAGGGAAGAGGTGGAGGGTTGTAACAACACATAATATTAACAATAATTGTGAAGATAACTAGCATTATGCAGTCTAACAGCTGATCTATTGCATATAGCTTAGCAGAAAAATGTATATGCTTTATTTCAGGTATGGCCCTCAAAATGGATCTGTTTTAGCACCAAGTGGGAAATTTCGTCATCAAATACATTATAGATTCTGAGTCAGTGTGCTACAATATACTCCACCTAAACCGTGCCTGAAAGATTAAGTTGTGGCACAGCGTGTAGAAATACATGTCTTTCACAGTGACAGATTTGGTTAAGTGGTCACTGACTATGAGACCTTAAATGTCAGGGTAATGCATGTGGTACAGATCCCTCAACAGATTAGATTGGACACTTCAATTTCTATACACGGCGTTCATTTGCTGGAGCTTGTAGAAAATGTTTGTACCAGCTTCCTCAGAGCATCTGAGAAGAGAAAGGCTAGCTGGGAATTGTTATTAAAATGAGGCAACTGATTATTAAATGTTACTATAGGAATAATGCGGTGGAATTTTGTTTGTTTATTTTTTTTGTCTTGTTTTGGCCAGTTCTTATGCTTGGGTATCATCAAATATCATATAATACTGCGCCTATTTTGAACAACCTAAATTACATCCAGTGATGTGACTTAATGGGCGCAGAAATGTAAACTTGGGCTCATCTTAAAACACCCACGCAGTTGCTGTTGTTAGTAGTCAGGGATAAGCTGGTGTTATCTGAGGAAATAAATCAAATTAGTTGAATACTTACATGAATGAGCGACCTTATTTTATCAAAAGTAGGAGAAAGTGGGGTAGAAAAGAATGTTTCAGCCAAGTGCCTTTTTCAGAATTACTGATTCACAGAGATTGTTTGATTTTGTGGACCAGGATCTAAGCTGCCATTTTCCTGTCATGCTGATGTAGTCCAAAGCTGGGAAAAAACATACTACTTCTCAACAGATCAGCATTTCTGCTTTCTTTGAGACATTGGTTTTTTTGTGTGTTTTTTTTTTTTTTTTCCTTCTGTTAAAGCTGTGATAATAATGACGCCAGCAATGACAAGTAAACTAAAAATGCGTTGCAACTGCTAAACAGTAAAATCTCACGGAAATCTGCAAGAAATAGAACACCAAAACCTAAATACAAGCAGAAAAAGAAAGTACGTGCAGGACTTGCATCCGTCTGATGAAGAGATCTTAGCTGAACAAATTTCCTGAGGAAGCACATTTCCAGGAGGCACCAGTTCCTACTTTAGATCAGTCAGTGGAGCTAGAGTATTGCTGCAGAGCTGGAGAGAGAGAGAGAGAGGGAGAGAGAGAAAACCAATGCAATTTTAGCTTGACCTAATGTGATTACACAGACTCTCCAGGAAGAAAAAAGATATAGGTAAGTTTCTTGTATACACCTAACATACAAAAGCATTTATGTAACTCACAGTTGAGCATATCTTGAAGAAGCTGATTACTCCAAATGGCTGTGATTGAAAATGATAATGTTTCACAGAAAACTTACGGCTAAAATCCACAAAGGGACTTGGATATCTCATTCTTCAGAGAATTCTTTTATGCTTTAGATTTAAGTGCCAGTGTGGATTTTTTGCTTAACTGACATCAGATGATGGAGACAGCTGTAGTTTCTAGGTACCTAAATCTACACAGTTAAAGTCCCCTATGTATCCAGATTTCTGTCTCTTGGTATTTTGAGAACTACCAAAAAAAAACCCACTGCTGTGTTGCCTAAAGCTTTAGCATATTCCAAAGCCATGTCACAGTTATCAGAATAAGCCTTTTCTTGCCTCTTAATACCTGCAAGACCTGAGACAAAGTGTGTTAGGAGCATGCAGAAGAGCAGACAGATATTTCTGTTTCAACCAGAGCATTAACCAAGGGCACAGGAGACACGACGTATCTTTGCCTAATCTGGAGAATGGATTTGAACTGTCGTGTTGTAACTCCGCTGCTAACTGCACCAACATCAGCAGTCTATGACAAGGCACTTTCCCATCCAATTCATTTTAGTACAAGAACACCCATTTATTCATGGTATGCAAGAGCCATTGTTTTAGAAGCAATTAGCACTGGCAATTAGGGCATTCCTTTAGCATACATGCAATCTGGAATCAAACATCTACTTTGAATCAGGAAGAGAAGGACAGACTATGAACCCAATTCCTTGACAGCTCTGCTGAAGTGCTTTAAATTGTAAAGCATTTGTAATGAGGACTAATGGAGCTCCTTCCCACTAATTACTTTTTAAGAAAACAAACAAATTGATTTAGGCATCTATCTCTAAAAGACATTTTCAGATAAATGTCATAAGGAGAAGCGTAGGTCCTTGCAGTTATTTTATTTTATTTTATTTTATTTATTTATTTTTTTGAATGAGCTCTAGCACATGTATTTCTGACAGTTTAGGGGGCATTTTTGATTTAATGTCCTATAACAGTAAAGTCAATAAAACAACAGTCAGACTAGTTTTTGCTCCCCTGTGATTAAAAACCTCATGAAACTTAATGGAAATACTGTGATTTTCCGTATTCAGTACTTCATGTGTCTCCATACTAAAGTTGCTGTCCTCTTCCCAATTCCTCCTTCAGATGCCTGGGCCTGCATTTTTGGACTATCGCCTAAACTGATCATTTGTGTTCTCTTCACCCATGTGCAGTAGGAAATAATGACGCATCTCAGGTCTCAGAAGGATACTCCAGTTTTCCATACTGTAGCCATTGTCAGTTAATTTGCTGCAGGGTACTATTGACTCATTTACTGATTTCTGGTTCTATGTTCATTAATGCTTGAATTAAAAAAGCAATGTCAGAGCAAAAGGTAACTTTCCATTCTTGCTGACATTTCAAGGATAATTTTCTTAATGTTACTCCATTCTAGACTTATCCTAATCTGCTTTACATATTTATCTCCCTTGTCCTTTGAGTTAGCTCAAAGTGAGATCAAAAAGAGTTTTTAATCCTTGTTGTTCAGAGTAAGTTGACAGTGTAAACTTACTAATTGCAGATATGTCAACTTGCCACCTCCTGGAACATGAGCCTCTTTACTGTTGTGTATTCATACGTTATAAAAATAGCAATATACTGGTTATCTTTTTTTGTAGTTCCTTTTATCAAAACAGCTCAAAAAAATACAAATTCTTAAAAGATGTCTCTGGAAATAAAAATAACCTTATTTTACACAGGTGGACATGGAGGTAACTGGCATTTGTGTTGGTTTATCCAGTTTATGTGGGAACTCTGTAGCAGAAGAGGAACCTGTCTGAGATCCCAGTTATGATTCCCAGTCATTCATTTGCTTTCATCATGAGATCATCCTTCCGTTCACAGTAATTGATATTTCCTTAGACGAAACACAATGGAATTATCCCAGGGATTAATTTGGCCTAAGACCTTAATTCTGAGAAAAGCCCTACTTGACAGATGGATGCCTGCAACATAACCAAGAAGTCTGTGGCGCACAGCCTGGATTTTATGCAGGTGGAGGAAAGGGAGTATGAGTGGTATATCATATCCTGCCTCTCATCATTTCTTGGCAGATGTATCGCCCAGTAGATGGAAAAGCTTCATCAACAGCTGAAAATCTGTTTCTTGTCATCTTCCTTCCCATAGAAAGAAGTGAGTCATCGTGCTGTCCATCAGTCCCATACTTTTCAGGGTACTGACATTTCCCTTGTGATGCAGATGTTGAAAGACAGTTTAATTTTAGTCTAGATCTGTCTACTTCTACTTCATTTGTCCCTCAAATGTACAGCCTGGGATATAGGCTGTGAAAATTGGACAAAAAATGATATGTCTCTATGGCAGCAACATCAGACCTTCGTCCCATGGCAGAACAAAACCAGCCAAAGATGCAAGTGTAATTTCCACCTCAGTCCCTGCAGAGTTTCTATGGAATAACCTAATTTACTTCTTTACTTCAGTACAATCTTGGCTTCCTGCTGTACAAGTATGAAGTAAAGCCAGGAAAACCATGTTTGCTCTTATTTTAGAGGGAACGTGTCAACATTACTGAAACATATATAACACCAGCACAAGCACAATTCTCAAGAGTTAAATAAACAAGGAAAATTATTATAAGGAGTATACCTTTGAATCCTTCTAAACAGACTCAGTTTGATTTTTCATAATAGTGTTGGAACCAAATGACGTTTTGTACTGTAATGTAGACAAATCCGGAGAGGATAGTCAAGGAGTTCTAGGCTCCTAATGAACAATAAAGCAGGAACAGCAACTAAATTAACAGGAACTAAATTGTTTCTTGCTTGCTCAGTTTGAGAAATATCTTATCTGAATATGTGAAATCATATATGAAAATCTCAGATGGCCTCTGTCTCCCCACTTTAAAATATAATTAACACATGCCAGCGATAACATCACATTAAATTTAATTTTTAGTGGATTAAAGACATTGCTACTTTGGTTTAGAGCTAAGTCAATTGCTTCTATTTGCAAATATGCAAAAATACAAAACATGAAGTGTATTTTTTACTTTATTTTTTTTTTGTAAACAAAAATAACAAGTTTAATCAGCTCAGTGGAGCATTCACAGCTTTTAACTGACTGCGTTGACTAGGGATATGCAGGTGACCCAGATTTCTCCTCTGCTGTGTCACACAAACAGCTCGGTATAGAATTGTACTTTCTGTGATCAGTGAGTCACTTGGTTTGCTACAGGCTATTACATATAGATGATGCATTCCAGTTATATTTGTGTGTGTCATAGAATGCAATGAAGTAAAATTCATGATATTCAGCGTACACAGCAAAAATAAAATTATTTGGAGACCCAACCCAGGAAGTTTTTCTCCTGTATACATTGGCACAGGTGAGAGAATTCCCTCTTTTCACTAAGCACAAGCTTTCTAATTTATTTAGTCTTACATTATAATTATTTTTTTCTAATTACTTTTTCTTACACTGTTTGCTTGGAAAGACATATCTATTTATAGTTCCCATAAACCGCACCACCACCAAACTGGCCTATTTATACCAAGGTCTTTGCGCACTGGTAACAGCAAACCTGGACTTCGATCAGTCTCTAGTGAGAGAGACTTTCTTCTTTAAGAGAATTTAGGACATTGAGATTGTTTTTCATTATTATTTATATACAAAGTTGGTTAAAAAATAATGTTGTGCTTTCCATTTCCATTAGGACCTTTTGGAAAACACATACCCTACAGGACACATTTCGTGGAAAATGCTGACTTTCTGTGTCAAAACTTTCATTTGGTTTCCTGAATCAGCTAACAAGTGAAGGATGCAACCATGCTCTGTCAACAACAGGATTTTCCCATATGCTAGCTACCATGTGGTTAAAAACATATTTTCTAGCATAGCTATGTTGTCAGAGATTTTAGATCATATTTGCAGCTGGTATAACTTCTCATAGCTTCAGCAGACCTGTCACAATTTCTATCACCTAGTGTCTATTCCTTAATACTTAATACAGAGGGAGGCATGAAAAGAGATAACCAGGTCTCGGGAATGTTGACATTTTAAATTCCTTCCTACCCTATTTTGCACAAGAAAGAGCATTACATTTGGCTATGTAAATAGATCCCAGATTTTAAAATAGCCAGGTTCTTTTCTGCCTCAAGGAGAAAGAAAGATATAAACCAGAATTATTGGCTTTCTGTAATATTTTATATTCAATTTTCTCCTGCTATGTCCATGCCATGTAATTGTGTGCACATGTGTACATGCGTGGTCCTTGTTGTACAGGGTTACAGCCAGATTCTTGTCTGAGTGCCAGGGCTCTACCAGGGGTTCAGGGAGTTGCTGCGCGCTCTCCTTTATTCCATGTACAACAATGAGTACTCCTTCCTATATCTGCCAAACGCATGGTTTGATCCCATTGATATCCATTTGGCATCAGGCTGTTATTCACTAACCCTTCACCACAGCTATTAATCACATGCACATGTGAAGTGCTGTTTGCAAGGGGTGGGTTCACGTCTGCTTTGTTGTCTCGTTTTATTAAAGGCTCTAACACCAGTCTTCTGGCCTAGCCTTTCTCACCAATGCATTGCTGAAATATGTACCCCTGAGTGATTCCTGGCTCTCCACCCCATTCCCACACCCACAATATATATACCTGCCCAAAGCACAGGGCATATTCCAAGCATCCCAGGAGAAGCTTTTCCATTACCTGAGTATCCTCCCTCCCTTCTCCTTCAAAGTATTTTAGTGGGGGGCTTTTGAGAGAGCCACCCTCTTCAAAATGCTGCTTTGAACATTTAACGGGCTGCAGATTCGTCGTCCTTCATCCGTTTTGGTCTCAGTGCTTGCCTCGTTTGGGCTGGTTTGGCTTGTGTCCATCCTCAGAAGCAGATGGTGGTTGGCTAAAATGTTCCTGTGACAGTCCTCTCTGTGTACAAATAACCCACAAACAACCCGCAGAGTACTGTTTTTCCCTGGTCACAGCTGAAATCAGATAAGAGAAAGTTACTTTGTTTGCAAATCCAGCCCTCTTTAAATAAAAAGCTCTCTTTAACTTTGAAAGAGTGCTGACAAAAATGCTACCAGATAAGACCGTCCCTGGGGCTCCAGAGCAGCAGTCTGGCAAAAATGCTACGAAACAAGCCTCCAAAAATGCTGATGGCAACCCAGAGCATTTACCGGCGAAAAGGAACTGAGTCATGAGTCTGATTTTGTAAGCACAGGGTCAAACCCTTGGTTTGCCTATGTTAGCATTGATTTGACACAAAGATATGATTAGGCTGTCTGAGTATCTCACAGAGGATGTCTGTAGATATATTTCAGTACACCTTTGTCATACTCTTTATAGGGAAACTGCTGGAGCACGATTTACACACACACAAAAAAAGAGAGATGTCCCTTTTTTGCAGATATTTGAATATCTGAAAATCAGAGAGAATCAGGCTTCAGAGAAAATTTCTGATAGTGTCTATAAGGTACATTTTGTAAGCAAACCTTCAGTGGCAAAACATATGGAATAACGAAATATTTTTCAGTGGAAAAAAATATATTTTTTGTCAGAGACAAATTTATCTGATTCATACTCTAAAGTGATTGCTTTTGTTGCAGCTTTTAAAGCCAAATGGTTCAGCTTGAGTTTATGAAATGTGTTCGGAGTTTGGCAAAGGGCAGACCAAAACACACACAGACAGCAGAGGGCAAGATTAAAAACAGAGGGAGTGCAGGGCTGGAGTGGGCTTCCTGCTGTGGTTGTGACCATGGCCAGTACCCATTACACATGATTCCCAGTTTCCTCTTGGGATGCTTCTTCCACTGTTCTTATCACAGACCCCAGCGGTTTTGGACATTTTTGAGAGAATTTAGTGAGCTCAGAATTACAGAGACAGATGTCAGAAATCCCCAGTTTGCTGTGTAGCTGTTAAAAATCATCTTTTCTTAATCCTTTCGTCAAAATGGAACCAGACAGGTCTTTGCCACAACTGATGCCTTGCATTTTCCCCAGCCTACTTTCCTTATGAAGCAAAGTAATGAAAAGTGTTGAGAAGGCCTATGAAGCTGAGCAGCAAGCTCAGCTGTTCATCCCAAAAAAGGAATGCACTCACCACCACCAAAAAAAGTAGAGGATTGATGCTGTACTTTTAGAAGATTGTAAATGCCCAGAGCACTGCACTGCAGCAAGAACCTTGTTCTGCTTTAGATGAGAAATAACTATATGTGGCTGTACCACCCCAGAGAGGAGCAAAACGTACTTTTTTTTTTTTTTTTAAAGGGTTTGGGGAACTTAAAAATATCACAGAAATTTAAAAAAAAAAAAAAAAGAAAAAAAAAGAAAAAAAATGCTTCCAAACTAACCTTTACAATGAAGGGAAGTGACTAAATAGAGTTGAGGGCCTGGTGGCCTGCCCTTTGCATTAACCACTTCAGCTGGAAAGGTAGTGAGGGGAGCACACAGTGATAAATCCAAAAGCAGTGAGGGGATGGCATCCTAGGAAGGGCACCAAAGTCCCAGGTCCAGAAGTCCCTGGGATACAATGCAGGATGATATCACTTCAGTAGAGAGCTGCAGTTCAATGCCACATTGTCAAATCTTATTCTGTAAGTATGTAATGCAACAGACCAAGAAAGAAGCATGTTATTCTTTCTAAATCATAGGGATTGAAAGGTAATCATTTCCTCTGTCTGTCTTTCTTTCTTTCTTTTTGATTGCAGCATTCTCTCTCCTCAAATACTAAATAAAGCCACACTAAAGCCAATGGTTTAGAGAGACTTCCAAAATGCCTTTGAAGAATTTTAGATGAATTGATGAAGGAGTTTACTTTCAGGCAGTATTTTAAGTTAGAGAGATTTCGTAACAAAAAGAGACCATGTTTGTTAGCAGGTGCGGAGGATAACTGTCTCTTTTCACTCAGAGGCTCCCCATCTATTTCCAATCTGCTTTCAAGTTTGTTTGAGATTATTTTACCAGTGCAGAGACTTAGGAGGCTTTAGAAAGACTTTATGTTCCTGCAGTTAAGAATATATACTCTGGTTTGGGGTTTTTGGGTCCAGTGGAATTTGCAGTCGTATTTCTTTACTTTTGCTGTTTATCCTGTTCTTAATCTGCATTGATTTTTCCCCTATATAGCAGGAAGAAAAATCAATTTTCCATTATGTTTTTTAATCAGTCATAGTAAGAGTTAAACAGTCCTGGGCACTGCAGGTAAAACAGCTGATAATCAGCTGGGGAGTTATCTCATTTATTACTCTGAGTTGACAGGGGGTTAAATTCTTCCCTTAGCATCCAGGCTAAGGCAAGCCGAGCTGCAGCACCTTGCATCCAGGTATGGGGAGTGCCAGAGCAAAGCCCACCTCAGAGGCTGTGCCAGCTGATGCTAGTTGCAGTTCCGCCATCCTGGGGGTTTGTCGAGTAGCTCACACTGATGGCCACAATGTCACACAAGCTAAAAGGAGGCAGTGGCATGCTGTCAGCAGACTTCAGGGTGAAAAAGTGGTTTTCTGATCTAAGCATTTGCTGGGAGACCTTGATCTGCCACTGCATTACAGAGGGAAGAGAAGAAGTGCTGAGAATGGAGCTGCCCATGCAGTGACTCACCCAGGGCCTGATTCAGCTTTCTTTAGAATCAATGGGAGCCTTTCTATTGGTTTTACAGCAGGAGTTTGTTCAACAGTCACCATCGCGTGCTGGGAATTATTTGTCTGGTGGAAAGCGTGATGAAAAAAATGTTCCAATGTTCATCATCCTCAACTGACAAGAAAAGAAAGGACCCTGGTAAAGCAATGCAGTTTCAAACTGCAAAAAGACAATTCACGAGTCTGAAGACTGGGATAAGCAGATCTTTCTCTTCCCAGATTATTAAAGTATGGGGTCCAGAGACTGCTCTGTGTAATAACTTTCTGTGGTCACAGCTTCAGTTTCACTACTATGACTCACTCGTGATTGCTCTTAGGTAAGTGCCAGATGCCTTCTTATTGCTCTCAAGCTTCAGTTCAGCAAAACATACAAGCACATGCCTAAACACTTTTCTGAATAACAATAGCCTTTGCACATAATTAAAATTCGGCACACATTTAAATGTATTGCTGAATCAGGGCCTTAATGCTCAATATGGGTGATTAAAGGATCATAATCTAATAGTTTTTGCTGACGATGTGACAATTTTTCACTGTGCCTCTGTAAAACTGGGATAAAAGCTCAAAATGAAATTAAGGAGTACCTTTAAACTAGCTAAAAATTATAGTGCTGAAAAAAAATCCAGAACACAGGTTCAGGTCTCTGCTGGAAGCAAGGGAATTTAATTGCCCCATTAATCACACATTTACACTTCATCACGTTTTAGTATAAAATATTGATCAGTGCAGCTCTCCATTGCTCAAACTCCACAGTGTTAGTCAGAGGATTTTAGATATCTTCTCCAGACTCCGTGACCCCCCCACCGTGTCCCACTCCTAGAGAAGGGGCCCTATCTCAGTACTGAGTGCCCCATCTTGACTGGCACCTACACCAGACCTGGGGCTGTTTTCACAACAGTCACTTTACTTTTAGGTGTCTGAATGGTGATGTAGGGCTTGTAGGGCAGCAGTTCTTAGAAACAACATGACAAAACTATTAGGAAAATGCTGCCCCTTGGTGGTCACTCCTTCCTTATCAGTGGGGGCTGGCACAGGACTGGGTACCAGTGCCTGTCTCCATATCCACCCTGGTGTTTCAGCCAAATCCATCCAGCTTCCACCATTTTTCAGTGTTGATCTCCTGTCTGACTCACATACAGATGTTGCTTATGTCCCCGAACAGCACTCCAGGTACGTTATAAAAGTATATGCGAAACACAAAGAGAGGTTCATTCTTCCGAGCAGTCTGGGTATAACACCTGTCCCTTTTTGGTATAGCAAAATACCAAATGCTTCTGCTGCATGTGGTTTCAGGAAGGACTAAGTTGCCAGTGGCAATCAAAAAAAGTCAATGTTTTTCTGTAGGGATGTTCTGACATGACCCACACTGCAGCCTTCCAGCCTCTCAGCCTCCTGAGAGAAGACCAAAAGTTATATTATTAGATGAACATCACAACTGCATATACTGGGACAGCAGGATTACCTAAGACTTGCACAACAAGGCTACAAATTCCCTGTTCTCCTTAATTTTGCAATATGCCAGTGTTTAGCAGAAAAGTATGCAATGCTCATATGCTCAATAAGTTTATCTTGTGCTGGTACACCTAGCGATACCTTCTGTTCAGCCCTGTGTAGCTGTTAAGCTGTTCCTACCCGTCAGTCTGTGGAAGTCTGTAGAAGGGGTCACTCTTTCTTCTGACACTGGGTCATCAGGCTCATGTGAAGTTGTGCATTTGGACCACTTTGGCCCATGGCCACCGTGACCCTCAGATTTTCTTCTTCATCATTGGGTTCTCCAGGGTGAAGACCTACAGTCTCCAATCTCTTTCTGTCATAAACCCAAAGATTCCCGTTTTCCTTAACTGACAGAGAGTCCTCAGCCAGCTGCCTTCCTTCATAAGGTCAGCTGCAGGACAAGCTGTTTTCAGTCTCCAAGTGCTCTTACAGACCAGTCTGTGTGATCAGAGATGCAGAACGGATATTTGTGTCTCGCTCTGCCTTTCCCTCCTACCACTTTGCCTTCCCAACTCGCACACACTCCCCCAGGAAGGCTGCTTTCACTGACGGCGTCTTTCCTGATCCACCCTTAAGCACACAGAGCCAGGGTCGCCCACACAATTCCTGGTGCTGTATCAGGAAGTGTCTGGGTCCCTCCTGGACATCGTTTGGCCATCACAGTGAGTTTCCACTTTCAGGCACTTCTTTCTCTCTGCCAACTTCTCCTTGAGCAAGGAAACATTGCCGCTTTCTATATTTGGCCATTGGTCTAGACCACGTGAGCTCTGCTATTGTTTTGCTGCTTTTTTTTAAGACCTTCTGCTAGAAGGTACTTACCACATCTACATTTTGTTGACAATCTTTCATATCCTAAATGGAGCCTAAAATGCAACAGACCATTACCCCAGGCTTTGCTCATGATTTGTTCCTGGTCTTGTATTGCCCTCCCTTCATCAGGAAGTTAAAATGATCAGCCTCAAAAGTATCTTTATTTCTATTGCTTGAATTCTGCTTTGTGACCACTCAGCTCAGCACCTGCTACTGGGCAGGCCGAAGGTGCCACAGGCACAGGCTAACCCATCTCTCTGAGACAGCAATCAAAATGGTCAGAACTTCATTCTTCAGGTCAAAATTAATTTCACTGTTCCACAGGCAGTTTTCCCAAGCAGATCTGTACTACTTGTAATTGCCTTCAAGCATAGTTCGGAGAATACCCATAGGCTTAGACAACCCAGTGAAACTCAGTTATTCTTAACTGACATGTCCTGCCTCACTTGCAGGCTAAATAGCTTCCTCAGCTACTCTACAGAGATGCTACATTAGACAAAGGCTTTTCCTCTGGTAACCCCTTTAAGAGTTGATAGACAGAGGTGTCCCAGCTTCCAGTCTTCCCTGATGGGATGGGAAAATCATTCAGGCTTCTCGTTCCTGGCACCTCTACAGTAGATTTTTGCTTACTGTGACAACTCACCTCCTACTACACACTGGTCCTGTCTTATCCAGTTTGTGGCATCCTTGTACATGGCTGCAGGAACTGTTCTCTAATCAATCACACCAGCACTGTCAAATGGTCGGGGTAAGTAGGGGAGAAGATGATGGTGATGTAGGCAGAGAAAAGCGACATACCCTGGTGTTAGAGGTAAATTGTCACGGATCAGCACTTCCACTGGGATTTGCCTGGGCATCCCTTGCTGTCTAGCCACAGTGCATCATTCCCTTTTATCTGCCTTCAGCCCTTGTACC
Organism: Cygnus olor; assembly: GCF_009769625.2. Taxonomy (NCBI): domain Eukaryota; kingdom Metazoa; phylum Chordata; class Aves; order Anseriformes; family Anatidae; genus Cygnus; species Cygnus olor. The sequence goes on from NC_049169.1 coordinate 53,037,691, forward strand.
TGATCCGTCCAAATATCACTATCTTCCATAATGAGTTGGGCATGTAAAAATTATAGTCACTCTAATATTGATTTAGTCACATACACTCAAACAAAAGCCTCTGCAATTTCCCCTGGATTTAATTCCCTGAACACTCTTCATTGCCCCATAAAGAGTAATGCAGCAAAATATATGTGTATTTTTTCAAAATTCGTTTTACTTTAGCTAAGCTTAAGGTGATTTTTTTGACAGCCAAAAAAAGAAAATACCAGTTCCTAGTTCTTCTCTTCCACAGGGAGGTCTAACAGGCAGCAGCCCTTCTGAATTTTAGCCACTGAGTTGTTCAGTTATCAGTTAGAGGCAAGAAGTCCAACACAGGTCCGCTTCTTTCCATACCCAAATTTCAACTGGGCAGCCCTGTGTAATCTAAGTATGGGCAAAAGAGTTAATTAGAAATGTCTGTTGACAGATGGTAACACTGAGAGTTGGGGTTTCCTTGTTATGAGGTAGAACATTCTTTCTTTTCTGATGTGTATGGCATGTGCACATCTCCCTTACACTTAAAACTCCACAGACCTAATATCTGTACATTATGTAAGGATTGATGAAATCCATCCTTGACAAACTGTGTAGAGCTGGTCTTTCCATGAGGGCTACCAAGGAGAGAATCAAAAAAGAAGATGTACATTGGAGTATGGTTGTAGGGGCTTTATGGACCTCTGAAGCATGGCAGAAGTATGTTACCATTTCTGCATTTCCTGGGGTTAGTCTGTATCTATCAAAACTTTACTGATAAATGTTCAGCCTAATAGCTCATTTTCTCTATTATTCTCTATCCAGCAAGTGGCTGGAGTATCTCCTCTTGTACACCCAGATATACTGACAGTAATGAAACACACCATGTTTTCCAAGGACTGATGTGCATTTATGAATGGTACTGTATATAATAATAAGATATTTTACATATTTCCTACTACATATTTTATATATTTATTATATATAATAGTTTATATTTACATATCACCTTTCATCTATCTTCAAGCTTTTTCTAATTCTAACTCCATTTTACTGCATTAGTTCAAAAGCAGTTATTATCAATTTGCTATTTTATAGATTGACAAATGGAGAAACTGCTAAGTTAAATGTCTTGTGCAAAAATTCTCAGGATCCGTCATTCTTAACTCTAATATTGATTTAACTTAACAGAACAAACCATTTGATATGCATTATTAAAAATTTTCTAAACTAAGTTCCACTGTAAGAGGTGAAGATGACACTGTAAAAATTTAGATCTGGTCTATTTTGCACTGTTTATTTCAAATAGAAGATTCAAAGTCCACACTTCCAAAGGTAATAAAATACAAATCAAAGCTCTGTCATCTGTGGTTATCAGAAAGCCTATACCTTTATTATTTACAAAAATAAAATACAGTTTATTAATCTCTAATATTTGTAGTACATCTTACAGTTTTATATGATGTACTCCATCTTGATTGTTTTTCCATGGAATGTTTACATGGACAGAAGAAACAGACTATCTTAAAAAAAAAAAAAAAAAAAAAAAAAAGGTTGAATGTAACTCTTTTCATATTAGTTTGAAAGTGGTGAGGAAATGTAAGAAGATGGTGATTTTGCAAATTTATGTAACAACTTCCAAATTCTTGTCATGTGATCAGTCTTTTATGTCAAACACACATGAAATTTTTCCTGATTCACACAGATTCCACTCTCTAGCTTGCATTTTTGGTTTTAAAATAAAAGAAACAATTTGATGTGACTGCAAAACTTTTTATTATGAATCAAATTAATAATTATTACCAGACGTGTTAAACGAGCAAATGTGTTAATAATAAATCTGCTGTGCACAAACATATGCCATTTTCTCAGATATTGTAAGAGTTATTTATGGTAAAACAATTTCTGCCTTCAACCAATTACTGCTAAAAGATTTGACATATTAACTGATTAAGTGCACATAGAAGAAATGCACAGAAAAAGCTCTCTACTGTACATTTCCTAGCAGAAAATTTACCTTTGCTTTGGACTCATCTGCAGATTAAACTTTCCCACCAAAATGGTTCTGCCATAGAAAAAAACTCATCTCCATCTGTTGTATTAGGAACTACTCTCTTCTTACACTACACTGATCCCATTTTTATGATCATGGAGTCAAATCCTAAGTAGCCGTTAATGGAAGTTTTGTCTAAATAGGACTTCACTGAGGCCAGGACACTTTGGATATGGCCCAGTTTCTTTTAGTAATTAATAAAGTACTATAGCTACAGTACTTATTTACAAAAAAGTCAGCAGGCGTCAGCAGGCAGCTGTGTGGAAAAGAAGATGGGGGAGAATCAGTACTGGCAGTACTCATTTTCCATCTCTCTGGCCCTGATTCAGCAAAGCACTTAACCACATGTTTAATTTTAGGCGCATGAGTAATCCCATCTCTGCAGAGCAAAGCGTGTGTTTCGTTCTCATTGACTTTAATGGAACTACTCATAGACCTGTCAAATCTTGCGTGCTGTGCGTGACACTTTCACAGCTGATTCCACCTCACTCAGCCCTGCAGCATGGCCTTTGGTCGGCATTTTGCAAAACGCTAGAGCTTCTATAGGCCTTATGGCCTTGTGTCACCTGTGTTTCACTAGCTGTGTTTGGCATGTGGGAAAATGGGCTGGTAGTAAGTGGGAACCATGTTATTTATTCAGAGGATTTGCAGGCCAACACCAACCTCATTTTATTATACAGCTTGTGGAGTCATGCTCAAATATTCTGCTGAGTTGGACTCTATCATCCTAATCAGCCGAGAAGATGTCTAGCAAGGGTGTTCCTCGATCCATTAGGTACCCCAAGCTGGATAAATATACAGTATGCATTGCTGATGGACAGGACATCCTCTGCTCAGGAAGGATCTTTAGAGCAGAATAGGTGGGTGCCTAGGGCCCAGATCCACAGTCCTGTGAGCCCTAATTTAGGAGCCTAATTCCACAACCATGGAAGTCAGTGGATGTTTCCAATAAAAATGGGATCAAGGTAGTAGGCCCTCATTCAGCTAAACATTTAAGCAGATGCTTACTTTAAGAACATGATTAAGTCTCTTTGAACTCACTGGGAATGCAACACATGCTTAAGTACTTCAATGAATCAGGGACCTGTTCCAGCTTTGGATCCACAGCACTGGAAGGTATCTACAGAGGTAGTGCAGCAATTTCCTGTTGCTGCTTGAGTCTCTGGCTGCAGCTAAGTTCTGCTTATTTTGATAAATACAATATTCTTCCCACTTCGGTAATTATTTTTTCTTTAATATGCGAGACGCTATAAATGTGTAATTATTGTTGAACTTTAATGTTTTGAATTGATTTTATGCATGGAAGCTGTTTTATTCTACTGTAGTCTTTCTTTAGATTTTTGCTCTGGCCAATGGATTGAATCATGACAAATGATTTCTTGAGCATGCTGACGGCATTCAACTCCAATGACATTTCCAAAAACCTGTTTGTAATGGGTGATTTCATTTTCAAAACTTGCAGGCATTATTTATGGGAAAACAAAGGCCTTTTAACAGATACCTAACCATGCATTTATCTAGTTAGTTCATTTACTGTGCAAAAAGAGAAAACACACAGCATTTATTCCTGCATATGTTCTCTTATGAAATACTACCTTTACTTTTGAGTCATCTGCTTATCACTCTTTTGTGCCAAATTGGCTTTAGAGGTAAAGGCTAAAATCTTTACTGCAGCTGTTACGCAGTGCCAGTCAGGAAAGAGCCAGCATGGGAGGAATAATTTGGCATTTCGCGGCCATAGAAGGAAGCACTTTTCTCCCATCAGAATCAAAAGTAGACTTTTTGACTAGAGCCTGGGGGGCCCTTGAAATATCCAGGATCAACAGTCACAAAAGCCACTTTTTGTTGGATCAAGACCACTGCACATTATCCTAATGTCAGAGGTATAAAAGTGCAAAACTGTATATAGTGCATTGAAAAACTTTTCCTTCACTTGTGCACAGTTGGAAAATAGCTTGACATTGAAATTAGATCTCTTGATCAACATAAAAAATACTTGACATTTTGTTTGGAAATTTATTGTGTATGGACATACACAAGAGGCAATTGCTTAAAGTAAATACAAGTGACTCAAAGTCAATAAGCAGTATTTTCCAGGCTGACAAGGACTCAAGTTTTATAAAAGTAAAGCTGTCTACTAGGCATAGAAAAGGCACTGAAAATTAGGGACGGATGAGATCATTCTGTTTCATTTCAAGCACTACACTTTTGGTTTGAAAGTTCCAGCCTTCACAGGACTTCTCTTTCAGCTTATAAAAATTTGTGGGTATAAAAGGGGCAGAGACTGGAAGAGATTAAGAAAATTACCGAAAAAGTACAGTGTGTGCAGTATGTGCAGCCATATACTCAAGCATGCCAGCCTAGCCAGGGCATATGGCCTCCTTCTAACAAAATAGATGTATATTTTATACAAAGAAAGGGAGTTTTCCAGCAGAAACTTCCCTCTCCCCTCAAAAAAAAAAAAAAAAAAAAAAGTTTAGCTATGATAGGAAAGATTTATAAATGTAAACAGATTCTGCAAGAGTAATAATCCATCTGTGAGATTAGTTACACTGAGGACAAACAAAACTATTCAAAATACTTAAATACTTTTTTTTTTTTTTTTTTTTTTTTTAAGCTAACTATGGTAGGTAAGCTTTTGGCAAGGACAGGCAGAATAAAAGTGGAAAACATCAAACCCACAAGCTAAAATTATATTTTCAGAGCTAAAGTGAGTTTGAGACCCTATGCAAAAGTTGCAAACAAGTTTGTGTGCCTCACAGCATGTGGTATTAATGGGCATTAGGTACCTAAATGCTTCTAAAATGAAATGCAGAGATTCAAAGAGTTAGTGATATTTAAATGGCATTTAAATTATATTATATAGCAAAGGCACTTCCAAATATGAATTTCAGGTTCCTCTGTTATTCATTTAGGTGCCTTTTAAAACAGTGTCTGATTAGTCACTTCTTCCAAGGCCTGCATTCTCATGTAGATTTCACATCAACTGACTCACATCATCAATAAATACAGATTTTATCCTTTCTAAATACTTAAGGATGTCATGTTTAGGGTTCTAACCTTGTGCCCCAGGTTCAGGGGCAGCTTCGGGTATAAACGGAAAAGGTAGCTTCCTACTACACTAGTACACCTATTGTACCATTGATAGAAAGCATGCCTTGGCTGTTCCAGAGGCAGATACAGCTCAAACCATCAATACATGGAGAGTCTCTTTCTGCTTTTGCCTCCTTGCACCATTTCTCTGCAGCAGCAGTAGAAATAGGAAACCTTGCCACCCAGGTATTTTGTTTCAGCGTTTTATTCAGGGCCTGATGGTCTGAGGGTGAAAGTGCGTTACTTTCAGAAAAATCCCTGAAGGAAGAATAGCTGGAAGTCAGGGAGGGAGAGATCCACTGTTCTCCCCAAAGTGTCCTAGGATATCCCAAATTACCCTGATCACTCCCCTCCCATGGCATGTTGATGCCAATACACGTCATGCATTTATTGAGCTCATTCTCAACTCAGAGGCTTTGTTTAGAGAAAGCTGGCAGAACTGGGAATATCTTATTTTAAATTGTCTTGTGGTAGAGAATGATATAGTGCAAACACCAGAGGAGAGGGCTTTCCAAAAGTGTGCTGAGTCAAGAGACACAGACACGTTGTCAAATATGTTGTCAAATGCAAAATTTTTTACTGTCTCCTTACAAAAAAAAAAAAAAAAAAAAAAAAAAAAAAAAAAAAAAGCTGTTGGCAATACATAGGCCCTGAAAGCTGGACCAAAAATAACAATAATGCATAGACCCTCTGGCCACAGAATACTCTATGAAATATAGAGAATATAAATACTGGCATTCCTGCTTGGGCTAGGCAAAATGCTGAAAGATATACAAGGAACATAACGACAGACCCTTTATTCTTAGGCTTTAAAGTATTACAACAAATGAAAAGCGTGCTTAAAACACTCAGATTTGTATGGAAACAAAACAGATTTAGTGTAAGTGACTTTAGTCCACTGTGTCCCCCAGGGTAGCAATGAAAGTTCAGGAATGAGGGCCGCACATCCTCTAAAATGTAACCTTCAAAATCTAGGGCTTCATCTTGAGATTTTCAAGCAACAGATATGTCCACAACTACCCCATCCTGGTGGTATGGGCCCCCCTCAGTTTGGATATGCTTGCAGCGCTGCGATATGTATGGCTGTTTGCTTACAGTCTGTAGGTGAGAACCCAGGGAGACAAGAAGAAAGCTGCAAACCCCATCAGCACACACAGCAGGTATTGTAGGCACTGTGAAGGATAGAAAACATGGTTGTAAAGATGAAAAGATATTCACAGCATAGTAAACTGACCTGGAACCTCCAACACAAAGAGGGTCCATGTCCCTTGATAAAAGTTTTCAGAGCTCCCCTTCATGGCATAACCTGGTATTTTCTTTCCTTCTGTGTTATCCTCTATCTGAGGCATGGAGAAGAGGTTAATCTAAGGCACGGAGATAGGTTCAGAACAGGCCTAAGAGTGGGTCGCATGTCGAGCAGATTCTGAGCAGAAAGTAAATAACACAAGTCTACATTCATAGACTCTTTGGACTGTCTAGACTTTATACCATATAGTCTGCTTATTCATTTTCCTTGAAGAGTCCTTCCTCCTCTAGACATGACCGGTGAATTGATACCCCTATTCTCAATGCAGTCATTCAGGAAGCAGAATCTGAAAGAAATATTTGATTTCTGTGCTAATCTCTGCCCATTTTGACTAGACAAGAAAAGGAAAGTGATCAGTTCTGATAAGAGGGGACATGGATTTGGATCACAACAAATGATCTGTAGACTTCAGTAACTCATCTGATGAAGGTGGTGGTGGGGAATGGTGGAAGGGGGAAAAGAAGGAAATAGCGAACTTTGCATAAGGAGGGGATAGCCAGGCTGCCTCACTGATGTACCACTGCCTGCTCACGGCTTCCATCATACTTCTCCCTCTCCAGGGTGCACAGCAATGCAGGGCTTTGCCAGACTTCTTACTTGTTGTTGTGCCAGAGTAATTATGGGACCTGGTTTCCAGACGAGGCTCGGTGCACCCTCCTCATTCACTGTAAAACTTCTCTGGCATTTTATGCCCTCACTTCAGCTCCCACAGTGTGCAAGTTGGGTGTGTTTTAATGAGTCTCAGCCTCATTACAGGCTTTCAGGAATGTGCAGGAACTGCTAAAGTTCCTGCTACACGAAACATTTTCCTATGTCCCTGCCCAGGAGTGGGCGAACATCTGGATAGCAAGAGACAGTCTGTTCAATCAAGAGTGTTGGACTCTTGGGCCCTGTAATGGAGGGTGGAGAAAAAGGACCCTTCTGGATTTGGCATGGAGAAATGACAGGAAACAATGTTTCAGAGCTCTTGTAGATTCGGTAGGGTCTCACCTTGTCTGCTTTAGGCAGCTTGTTGTCAGGACTTTGTCCTTAGCTGGGCTGTCAGCTTCTCACCAAGGATGCTAGCCTGTATGCCTGTCCTCCCATGTGAGCAACCTTCCTATGGACTAAGAGACATGGAAGAAAACAGTTAGCATAGGCCCACGAGGGAACCAAGTGGGTAGACAGGTATGAGAATCTGCTCTGGGGTCTGGGGGTGGAGAGCTGCAGGCCCGAGTCCCACCAGAGCACAGGACTGCCATTGGTGCTGAGGGCTGCATGACAGAATGAAAGTGTGTGAGCACTGCCTCAACTCACCCCTTCTGCTTTGCCATTGTGACCACCCACACTTGGTTCTAGTGATGCCAGGGAAAGAGGGACCACTTAGGGCTTTGGAGACAAGGAGCCTTATGGCAGCTTCAGTAACAAAGATTGCTCTAAAAGTCCAAAACACACACAAATCTCCAATAAATTAAAAGCCTGACCAGGTATTCCTATACTGACAATCCTGACTGGTAAAAGCAGAAAGTCAGGAACATCCCAGGTTCACCTGCAGGTGATTACTATGCGGATATTTTGCACCCAGTAAATACAGATGGCTGCTCAGAAGGTGAATCCACCTCAGGAGCTCACAGAAAGAAGGCAGGAGAGCCTGTGACTATGCATGAACTGGGCTAAGGACTAATCACTGCACCATAGCTCAGGTTGTACTCTTGCCCAATGTGTCCTCAGAGAAGAGCCCACAGCAGAAATCCCTGTAAAACTAATGGTGGGTATCAGGGAGAATGAATTAATCAGAAGTATTTTATTGCCTAGTTAAACCTTTATACGACACTAAGATAGTTGTCAATCAAATAAGAATGTTATTCACTTATTACATTTCATGATACAATGCATAAGGTGTTATCAGTGGGACTTCAGAAGGCTGCAAGTGAGAAACACAGCCTAAAGCCAGTAATGTACTAAATAAGGTATATAAAGGTATACATTCAAGATGCTAATCAGACAGCTTTGGGGGCTGGGGAGAAGGAATAAAAGAAGAATGGAAAAGAAATAAGATAATCCTCTGCATTCTTATGGTGCACCCTAGAGTCATCTTAAGAAATAAGAAAGCAAAGTCTTAAGAGATATGTAAAGCTAAGGAATCCATGCCAGGCACAGAAAAAGCAAAGAGCTGCAAGTCACCTGGAAGAAAGCTATACAAATTATCTATCCTCCTAGAGTGAAATGGACTGAAGCAGCTCTCCACTAAAGCACAGAATGCCTACAACGGCTGCAGGTGGTCACAGCTTTTTTTGTCCAAGCTGGCTTTGAGCCAGTCTTGATGGCAGCACCAATAGCCCTTAGCAGTGAAGGCATGGTCCACAAATCCCTGTCAGGCTTTCAGGATTCAGTTCATTTCCTGATGATCATGCTCTTAATTGGCCAAAGTCAGTGGATGTGCAAAGCCAGAACTTAGCAGCAGTGAAGTTGGACACCTTATCCTTCCCTTTCCCCCAGCCAGAGATGTTCAAATCACTCAAAAAGGAAGGAGGGCAGCAGTCCTGCAAGAGCAAAAATACTTATCACTGGAGCAGAAGCAGGCTACAGCTCTAATATGGCTAGAAAATACGCGGGTAACAGGCCTTGATAAGCTTAAATTTATTCTCAAGTCAGAGGTTTCAGTACAGATATGATCCTGGGAATGTGTCCTTCCTGAGTAGCCTGGACAAATACTGAGTGAAGGAACAATAAGAAAGTTTCTTTGCAGAGGTGTAACCAGGCTTTACAACACCCAGATAATGGGGAGTTTTGCAATGTCTCTGTGCAGCACTGACTTTGTGATGCTCTCTGAGGTTACAGAGCTCTCCAGTACCTCTCACTGTAATCCTTTTCTAAATCAAATAGTATTTTCTAATGCATGAATTGTATGAGTCTATGGAGACTGAAAATACATGACTGCCCTTTGTGCAAGGAAAAACAGAGATGAAAGAAAAAAAATGTTAAGACAGTTCTTTCACTATGGATTCTCTTATGATTGTTTCTTGACAAACCATAACTGACCATGAACGGTTTCAGAGACCTGAGACATATACAGTGGCATCACAGACGAGACTGCAATGCACTGCTGAGAAAGTTAGCTCCCTTTAACTTTAATTAAGTAGTTCAGATACAGGAGTAGCACTGAGAGCTAAGCATCACCAGTGGATAGTTTCCAGACAAATCCTTAGTCAAAAACACTAGCCTCGCAGGAGGTTGAATAAAATTAGAATAATGGACCAGCTTGTTTTCCTGTATTATTTCTTCATGTTACAGCCTTATGTGCATAAACCAAAATGCTTACTTTTATTCTTTGTTCAAAAACTCTAAATAAAGGAGAACATAAACTTGCATTCATTAAAGATGCAACCTAGTTTTCTAACCTTTATTTTTCAACAGTCACTGGAACTACTTCAGCATAACTGAAGGACTGGTGTTCAAGGGGGTGAATGGGTCTATTCCCCCATTTCTTGCTTCTTTGCTGTGGTGTTCTCTCTGGGCCTTTAAAGTGGTCCTAGAGACACCATGCCGGATGCTTAGGGAGGTAGGGAAGTCTGGTGCTCTGTGGCAGTCATACCCCAGCTGTGGCAGGTACTGCAGTGCAGAGTCATGGTATAAAGTCATGCCATCCACATCAGATCAGCTTGCATTGTCCAGAGAAGTGTCAGTTCCTGTGGCTTCATGATTACTCCCATAACCAAGACTTTTAACTGAGAACACAGAACAGGCTTGAACACTGAGAACAAAGCACATTTGTTTCCTTATATATAAATAGTGTCATGTGTAATAATGAGATAATGGGAATAACAATAACATGAATATCATTTGAGAAGCTAATTTTTCAGCCCAGCTATGCATTTTATATCAGCTCAGTTGCTTTAATAGTAATCCTAGCAGAGGTAATGATTTGTCATTTCTTAAGATGACTGCAGTGAATCAGGACTGAATATCTAGGTCAGGTACAGGTCAGCTTCTTTTCTAGAGACTCTGAAAATGTGACTGCAGAGCCACACTTAGCAATTAATGCAGCCCACGGCTTCCACAGACTGCAGTATAACTTCACTGGGAGGACATGTGAATAGAGCCAAAGAGAAACCAAAATCGAGGTGGAAATCAGGTCTAGGTCAAGGAACTTTTCAACTATCATTCCTGTAGCTCGTCAGCCTGACAACCAAAAATTTAGAATAAAGGCGAAGTAACATAATCACAGAAACATAAGGTCTATTAACACAGCAGCTCAGTCAGATCTGCTGACGTGTAACAGCTGGAGGTACTGAAGCCCTTAATAAATGGACCCTCCTGATGAGATTTACAAGAGCTCTTGATCTGTCATCATGCCAGTTGCATCTGTCATTTGCACCTGGTATGAATATCTTAGTTATCTATCAAATATCACTTTCATGTGGTCCAGCAGGACAGCTGGAATTACTTCACCTTTGTGTTGAGGCCTTTGTTAACAAAATGTGTTTTATAAGTTTCATTTGTGCCATTGCTAGTGTTGTTTGGTGCTGGATTATCCTAAAACAACGGTCGGTGTGCAGCAGTCCCAAACATTAGCGATGCTCAGCTCACAACCAGCATTGTAAAACTGATTTGTGTTTCTTTCCTCCCTTTTACAGGCTGTTACATTAGGGCTTGGCTTTAGGAAAGGAATCCTCTGGATACCTACTTAAGCCATCATGTGAAGCATATATTTTGATTTTAAAATTTTATATACATCTCTTTGTGGGCCACCAGCATTTCACAGGAGGGTATTCCTTTACAGGTATTAGGCTAGATCAGCCTGTGAGCTGAGATTGCCATTGTGTTATCTCTTTTCCTATTCTGGTCCTACCATCACTACAAACGCACGATTGCTAGGGTGTTTCTATCATGTATCTTTGCCCTGAAGCAAGGAAAATGCTTTGTTTCATAACCATATCTCAGCCTGTGCCATTTTGGTCCCCTCACTCAGTGCCAGCTCTGTCTTCTAAAGGTTATCAAAGGCCATGTGAAAGTCAGGAGACAGATAATGGGCCTCTTGCACTCATGTGATCCAAAGGAAAGCAATACGTATAGGAACAGTTGCATAACTTAATCATGACTAGGAGTTAGCTTGGTTGGGGCAGCTTTCTGCAAATGGAGCAGCACACAGTTATCAACATGGCCCAAGATTTGGACCTCTCTAAGGTTTTTATAGCTATTTTTAACACTTGATGGAGATCCTCAGAAAATGAAATTTACAAGTCTTTAACAAGTCTCCCAGCTTATAATTTTGGGAAAGGGACACTACCAAGATTCTCTCTCCAAATTTATGAAGCACTTGGAGTTTAACTCAACAAAATTACCAGACAAGTCACTTGCAATCAATACAATAATCTGTAAAGCACAATTCGTGGATCTAAATCACTTGTACTTTTTTCCTTTTCCTTTGAAAACTATATATCAGACATAATATTTACATCCCTGCAAAAATGGAAACACTTGAGAAAGTATTTTTTATCTAGCCAAATATCTTTTTTTCTTCTTTTTTTCTGTAATGTGTCACACAGTAGGCCAACATCTAATAGCAAAAGCTTATGGGCATTTTCAGCCACGTAAAAAATGCTCTTATCATATTCCCTTTTCCATGTTCATATGCCCTTAAAAATACTCCTTTAAATTTATGTTCCCTCAATGTAAATTCCAGATTCATGTATTATTCACCAGTGTGTGACAATGAAGTGTTGAATTTTATCCCACTCCCCCCCCCCCAATATGTTTTTATCCTATTGCTTCTCAGTTTGAAATATTTCAGAGTCTCCTGTCTTTCTGTGTACTAGCTTAGTGAAGTCAGAAAAGGATTTTTAGGGGGGTTATTTTTGCTTCCATCATGATTTGTTCTAGCTTTTCTTATTCTTTACTTGTCTTTTTCTGCCCTCACTGTCTCTCGTGTACAAACATTCATGTATTCATTTCTTATTCACACAGTGAAGCCTTTATTTTGCCAGGGAAAATGCACAGAAAGAGCTTGTGTCAATGAGAATAAAATCTCATTTTAGGGCAGGCAGAAGAGGGTGAAACCCAAAAAAAAGGCAGCCTGAAGGACAGGGTGAACTGGTAAGGGCAGCAGTGCTCCCCAGAGATGGCACCCAGATGGGCCAAAGCAGAGCGAGGAGAGCCAGAAGGGGCAGGTGCAGCTAAGGCTTGCTGGCTTCTGCCACTCATGAAAAAAGTGGCAGTGGCTGGAAGAAGCCCAAGGAAGAAGGCAGAATAGCTGGAGGAGGTGGGGAGAGGGAAGAGAGATGACAGTGAGTCTGAAAATCTCCCACTAAAGCTCTTGGCTGAGGAAGGGCCTGACTAACCCCTTCCATCTTCCCACTCGCATGGGCTGGTCCTGCCTCTCTCTTCCAGCTGGCCTTTTGCAGTAGCCAGGAAGTTTTATTGAGATGAGTACTCTGTAGCTGAAGCCTTTTCATGAGTAATTTAAATTTAATTTTCAAGACACCTCCCCCTTATCTGTCTCCAAAGAACAGCCGTGAAAGAGTGAACAAACTCTTTGATGTACGCTTCATTGGGAAACCTACCCACCTCACAGTCAACATCAAAGGAAAACATCCATAAAAATACGAATGTCAGTGTAATGAGGCTCAACAAAAATGCATTGAAGAAGACAGCTTGGGCCACAGGTGAAATAAAGGAGGAAAAAGGAAGAGGGAGATGTAATAAAGCACTCTAGCATCCATAGAAAACGTGCAGCTCAAGAACCTGCATGCAATAAGTCTTCAAAAAAAAAAAAAAAAAAAAAGGGAGATGTTATTGTGCAGCTTTATTGAGCTTTTTTAAAGCATTTGGAAATGATACATGATGAAATAGAATGGAGGAAGAGTCATCCATGCTCAAAATGGCTATAAAGCTGACAATGTTAGATTACTGCAGTGTTGAGAACAGGAGGAAAAGACGACACAGAAAGAAGAAATTTTTCATAGAAGATATACTGACTACTCAAACTATCTGTGCTCCATTTGCACAAGTTGAGAAAATGAATGAACTAGGGCCTTTCTTGCATCCAGGAGTCAAGCAGAGTACTGTGGTAAATTGCAGGTTTATTTTGTGACTGACAAAAACTGTAGGACAAGAGGGATTATACCCACATGATCCCAGAAAACCTAATGAAGAAACAATGAAAAATTAAAAGATATTGACATTGACAATATGCTTCATTTGAATAAAATAAGATCTATTCATATACTGAAAGCCCTAACAAGAGGTTATTAAAGAGAATAGGGAGTCCACTGGGAGGCTACACCACAGTTACCTGTCATTTTGGCATGTCACACTGAACTTCTCCAGAATGTAGGCATAGCAATTTTTTATATCTTTTTAGTGAAAAGATGCAAAATAGATAACAAGGTCACTTGCAAAATTTACATATATATGTTTTATGGAGGACCCAAAGAAGCAAGACAATTCCACTTCTGCTTTGTGATTAAATCAGTTTGTGGGGATCATGAAAATAAAACAGAAGTGTTGTTACTGACAAATTAAAATACTTGGAACACCCTTACATATTTTGACCACTTAAAAGAGAATGAGTAGATTTCTCCTTTCATCTGACCATGCTTGTATGTTACATCTTTTCTTCTAGCCCTTCATCATTCAAAGTACTGTAGGTATCTCAACTGACAGCATTTTTTCACACTATAAACCCCAGAAGTGTACAAGATCACTATGTAGCCAATGTAAATAACAGCAACAATAACTAAGAGTAGTAATAATTATCATAAGTGAATTAATCTGCTAAACTTGGATAGAATTTTGTATTTTTATCATTTATTAAAGCAACATGTTCAACAGTTCTTCCTGAACTAGCCTGGCAAAGTTTTAGGAAAAGCGTATTTTCTTAAATCCTTACAACTCTAGTTAATTTGTTAAAAATGTTTTCTATAAAACAGGCATAGCTTCTTATCAAAGTGATTTGAAAGTGAATGCATTCTCCTGAGCTTTCTTCCATGTCTTATACTTATAGTCTGAAAGATCCTAACTTAAGCCCCTTTATCCATGATTTCAGCTAGAGGATAAGAGGTCTTTGTATGCAGTTTTCCTGCCATAGAAACTCAGTGATGAAATGTGATGTGATGGCAGGGAGGGAGGTTCTGTTGTGTCAGAAAAGATTAAAATGTAAAAAGCATAACTATCCTGAAGTCTTTTGAAATCTAGGTCTCTCCTAGATTTCTTTTTACTATTGCCAGGAGATACTTCCTTACTGAGTAGCTGGTTTTGACGAGGGATTCAAATGATACTTTGGCACAAGCTATTCAGGGCTCACACTGAATGCAGTGTCCCTTTCCTCTTAGGGCAAAACTGTTGGGAAATTTGTACAAAAATGACTTCTGGAAAGTTCTGCATTCCAGCATTAGAACATTGCTGGCAGGTTTGTTCACTGCCTGCAAGGAAAACACTTCATACCAAATGCTGGTCCAATGGATAGCCAGGTTTCCTGATGGAGAGCCACCTTTGTTCAGCCACACCACATGGGCTGGTACAAGGGAATAGGCACCTTCCAAGCCCAGTGAAGAGGCATGTTCCTTAAAAGATGATAATGACCTGTCTTAGATCATTCACTGTGAAGGGACTTGGGTTCTCAGGATTTAAGACCAAAAAGAGAACTCCAGAACCATCTAGTCAAGCCTCCACTGGATCTTACATTTCATTTGCTTATCCCTGGGTCAACCCCAGTAACTGCAGCTTAGCACATGCCTAAGCTCCAGACACCAATTTCTCATGTTTACTATTTCAGTTTTCCTCTGGCTTGCCTCAGACCAAAAGAACCACAGAGTAAAAGTAGATTTCCATATGACTCTTGCCTCTCTTTCATAACTGGAAGAAAATGTCATAAGGTGACAGAGTCATGTTGAAAACCACAGATGAAGAGATAATTTTTTAAAATGTGGTGTAAGTAAATATCTATTTCCTAATTCTGCTCAGAGGCTTACCTAGTACTAAGACTAACTGCACAGATCTGAATTAAAGCAGACTAAATCCAGGGATTTCATGGAGTTCTTCTGTAATACAAGTGTTTTGTTTTTGATTTTATGTTGCAGAAGTATTTCATACAAGCCATTAAAAAGAGAATCAGTGTAAAAGAGAGGATTGTTGTGCATGCAAGCTTAGCACAAATATAGCAATCACAAATGCCATATCTCTTTGATTGTATTCATCTGTATGGGACTAGAGATATGATCCAAGTATGCCCCATAGCAATGGACATAGAAGTCTCCAATAAAAAGTCAAAATCAGTTGGCAAGGGTACAATTAAAAGATACGATCAAGAAATAGTTGAATAGCCACTGTTTATACATAAGTGAACCCATAGATAAATTAGTCCCTTTCCTGCCTAATGCACATATTTAGTGTTATCAAGAATACAGATTTTTTTTTTCCAAAGGTCTACTGAACTGTAAGGCTTACAAGATTAGGTTCACACTGTTATCCCATTTGCCTCGCGTGGCTAGATTATACAGAGGATATTTTCACTAGAAAAACAAACTCATGATGGATCCAGGTATTTCTTTATAAAAGATAGGCAGCAGCAAGGAACATGTTCTCATCCAGAATTGTCCAAAAGGCTTTTCTCTCTCCCCCCTCTTTCAGTTTTTCCTCCGTGCTCTGCACTTGAGCCCATTTTATCTTCAGACTTGACCTTCAGCTGATGTTTGATATTTCTTTCCTGGACCTGCCCCAAACAGTTTTCCATTGTTTCTTTTGTCAGAGGAAAAAAGAGGAAGCAGTTGGGCCGCTCCTTTTATCTCAGAAGAGGACATGGTCATCCTTTGTCATGGTACTGGCCTGGCAACATGCTGCCCAGCATCCTTCAGCACCCAAATTATTGTTTAACTTCTGCAAGTTACAGCTGTAACTTCAGGAATCTTAAATGTACTGTGGTTTCTGTCTGATGCTAATTTATTGAAATGTATAGGAAATTGAGTTATTAATATAAGCCTTATTATGCCTTTAAAACAAATACATTTCATCTTACACAAAAACCTGATAACGTGATAATTAAGATAAAGGTATTCCAGTTTAAAAGAACCAGAAACCACCATGTCCTTATCTTATGTAAATGCTACATTGTGCAAATCCTCTCAGGCTTAGTCTGACTTGGCCTGTGTAACATTTCAGCTGTTATATTTCAACTATAATAACAAGCAAAATGTAATCTTAACAGATCTTATCAAATCACCACAATCCTTCTCCACTCAAGGACGAAATAACTTCTCATCAATGATATGTTCTCTATAAGGGGTTCTTTTGGGGTTTGAAACTTTTTGCTTCCCTCTCCTTCCCTTTCTGAGGGAACAAGAGTAGTATTTGCTAAAAAATAACCCAGTCTATGTTCCTAAGAGCATAAGAACGCTGTCTCCTTGTGGATTACAGCTGGCAGCTGTAAGGTGTAAAGTTTTACAATTTACAGTGCTGGGATTTCTTCTTCTTTTTAATCTCTGCTACTCTAAAACCTTTAGTTTTCTTGGCGAGATGTGAAACTTTAGATTGCTAGTTAAATAGAATGTTCCGCCTGCAAATATTATAATGTATGTATGGACTAGAGGGAGCATATAGCAAGTGAATGCAGAATGCATTAATATTGTCTAGTTTGTGGATAAAGCTTGAAACTATTGGAAATTTTTAACAGCTACAAGAACTGTCATAAGGATGAAGGATCACTTAAGATGTGAATTAATCTTTTACTCTATTTATAGAAAAGTCCTGTTACAGCTAATATAGAATTATCTTGCACTTTTAGCAGAATGGGTATATTTCACCACTAAAATTTTTAGATAGATTTTAGATGTCTTCAGAAATTAGTTCTATTATCTTTTAAAGTACTAGTTTTATCAGAGAGTATAAATTAATTCCCATGGCATCGCACTGCATGTATTCCATTAGATTCATTATTATTATTTCATTACGTTTTACAATAGCTGGACCACATCATCCCCTTCTGCACTACAGTCCTCAGGAGGAGGTTCAAATAGAAGATTTGGTGAGGACCTCATTGCAGGGACATGTACTCTTCCACTGGAGGGCCCTGGTTTTCCTCAGTCCAAAAAGGGCACTGCACTATTAATTTGTTCAAATTCTTAAGCAGCTGACTTTGTCTATTCTTGCTTGGTTTGGCCTCAGGCAAGCCTTCTGACTTACTGGCAACGTTGCTGTATTGTACCTGTGCTGTATGGGATTTCCTCTGGCTCTGCCTGACCCTAATAAAAGTCCAAAGAGGCAGAGTAGAAATAATAATACCAGAACCCTAAAGCAATTTTGGCTAGAATGGATGCTTGCCATTTCCCTAAGCCCCATCCACTTCACTTCTCCTTTAGCCTGTCCTATCTTTCTTTAATCCCCATCTAGGAACCATGTCTCCACTTGTCAGCCCTGTCAGCAAATAAGTGTATAGGGAAACCTATCACTTAGAGAAGAAAACCTCTGCGTGGAGATCCCGTGTGCATAGGGTAGGTACTCAATCCCCAATCAGAGTTTCCACTGGAAAAAAACAGACGTTCCCCCTCCTTTCTCTTTTAGGAGAGGGATCCCAATAGCTAATTTCTACAAGTCCAAACTGATTGTTACCAGACTTTGTACCGATCCCAGCTTTACCTTCATTTAAAGGAATGTTTCAGCAGCATGCAACCTGGGGTTACTACAATGGCAAAACAAAAAACATTGGAGACAGGGGTTCAGAGAGGCTGGAAGCAAACTGTTACCAGCCATTAGGCTTTGCAGCCTTCTGCGCTGAGCCATAAAGCAGATATGAAGGAGTCACTGTCTTTGTTAGAACACACCACACACAAACCATTTAATCCTCACCACTACCCCACCCCCTAAACTAGCCATGGCTACAAATCTCAAAGTTTGTCTGTGTCTCTCAAATCACTCCCACAAGGCTCCTCACTGAAGCACACTTGGTTGCTCCCTCTTCTTCATCCCTAACTGCTTGGCTTCTGCACTAGTATCAAAACACTACATAACCCGGGGACAGAATTTCAGCTTTACTTGCAATTTCCTCATCTTTATGAGATGAAGCCACACCTTGACTTCAGTTTAAAGTCAAATATTCTTTCATCTTATGCTTGTTTAAAATGTTATATATATGAGCCTCTTTAATCCAAACAGGAGAGATTACATGTAAAATGCTTCACTCGAGTTGTTTCAGAAAACATACCACTTGGACAACATAGCATTAATAATATTTTCATGGCTATTGTATTTAAATTACTACATTTCCTTTCCCTCCCTCTCCCTAGCAAAACATAATGAAGAATATATTGCACAATATACCTTAACAACTGGCATAATTTCAAAATCATGAATTATTATACAACATAATACTAAAGGAAATAAAACTGCAGCTCCAATGATTTAACCTTCCTTTTATACTCACCGCTTCTTAAAACTGCCAAACTCATTTTACCTAATTTTAGGGAAAAAATTGCTCCTATGCTCAAACTTGTTCAAAATTTCTCAGAATAGTTGAGCATAAGTTTCACCCCATTTAGGTGGTAGTACAAAGAATGTTCTAATGTTGAAATAATGACACTGAAAGGAGGATAATAAAGGTTTAATACAGATGCACCATTCTTCAAAGAATAAGGTTGAAATTACTGTTCTTTTAAATCAATCAAGCTTCTGTTGGGTTCAGAGGAGCTCAAGATGCCACTGTAATCATTTCATAAATAAACCTATACAATTTTGTTACTGTTATGGATGTGATGTAGATCACAGCACAATTTATAACAGAAGGTATGACGGCAAGAATGTTCTCTATAATTTGTAGATATTTAAAGTCACTGTTGTTCTTAGCCTGAGGACATTTCTTCTCTAGACCATCCATGGAAATATCCAAACACTGCTGAGTATATCATGGTATCAGCAGGAACTTGTACACAGTTCAGAAGGCAAGATGCAGTAGAACAAGTTTTAAACTTTGCTAGATAGTCACCAGTTGGACATCTGCACTTAGCATCGTGCTAGTTTATATATTATTGTGCTCAGCATGGAGTTCAAGCTTTACTTCAGAGTTAAATGACCACATTTGGATTTCACTTTATTATTAATGAGTTTTAAAGGGCACAGATCAGTCATTTTACTTCCCCCACCCCACCCCAGTCCCCAGAGGCACTGGATAAATTACAGGGACTTGTGATGATTAGTTAAGCAGGGGTAGTTTTCCAAACAGCTTCAAATTAATTGTAAGCATCTTGAAGTGATTACTAATTACAATTATTTTAATGTTTGTATTATTTTTCCTGAAGTTAGTTATTCCTGTAGCAATTATAAAGTTCCCCCCACCATATGCAGCCATTTGCTGTCTTGAGCTCTTAAGAGTTTTACATCATTTTCAGCCAACGTTATGGGAATTGTTACCCAGCCCAGTTGCTAGATGAAGTCTTGGAAGTTGGTGGAGCTGGTGCATGGTGACCTCTACTGCTTGTGTAGTGCTATAGGCATAAAGGCTCAATGAAGGAGAGCATTACACCAACTGTATGTATTTCATTATGGAAACATGGACAAAGTAC
Organism: Cygnus olor; assembly: GCF_009769625.2. Taxonomy (NCBI): domain Eukaryota; kingdom Metazoa; phylum Chordata; class Aves; order Anseriformes; family Anatidae; genus Cygnus; species Cygnus olor. The sequence goes on from NC_049169.1 coordinate 53,057,666, forward strand.
TTTTCTGAAATGCTAGCTTGTACTACGTTGGGACAGTATCAGACAACCAGCTGAACAATAAGCCACTTGAGTTTAGGAAAAAAATAGTGTATATCAAAGGACATGTTCCTCTTGCACAGATTTATAACAGCACTATATAATTTCAGCTGAAATACTATTTATTGTAACTCCTGGTGTTTGGCTGCATCAACTGTTTACCATGATGAACACTGTGCATATTAATTGAACTATGCTATCTGTCATTTCACTTTGTGAAAAAAAAAGTTGATTATTAGTTTCTAAATTTTAAGTACCAGGATTTAACATGCAATAACATATAGAAGCATGCTAAAAAGTATTTTCCCTGTGCAAAATGTTATCAACAACTTAACAGCAACCCAGAATTCCTCCATGCAGTCCTCACTCTTAGATTACAAAATGACCATTAAAAGTAAATTTTATCGGAACACAGTTAGGATGGCAAGGACTGATACAAAGCCTAACACAAAGTATGGTGACATTTGCCAGATGCATGATCTGTTTTCACATGTGTTCTGGTGCAATTGTCAGTCCGCCCAACTTAAAAAAAAATAAAATAAAATAAAAATGAAATGACATCTGCACTGGAAGATGGAAGCATCCTAGTCAATATAAACAGTGCTACCATTTCCACCCTGTTCCTGGAACAAAAGACTTTTCCCAGGCTACCTTTTGTGTTCCTTGTCCAGTCAGTAAAGCTATTTATAGCCTTTCCCAGAAGGTATGACACCACCAGCCAGATTCAGTAGCTGGGACTGTGACATTTGCCTGGGGCCCTTTGAGAGATTCAAGATTAAAAACATCTTTTCACATGTTGTATCTTTTCCAGGCACATTTTATAACATGCAAGGCCTGGACAATGTCATTTGGTGTTGGTAGAACCCAAGAAACAAAAAGAATTGGATTAAATTTAGTTCAAATCAAATATTGTGAAGAACTGATGTTCCCAGCTTTGACATTTGACAGCTTTTTTCTTCTACCTGTTCCTTTTCCTTTTTTAAGTGACAAAACAGAAAAGCAAGATAGTCAGGAAAAGAAGAGGAAAGAAGAGACCATCTCTAAATCCTGAAATTCCCAGAGATGAGAGCTTGAGATGCATGAATGTTTCTACAACTTGGTTGCAAGCTAGTCCTTTATCTTTGCTTTAACCTCAGCCCTATTTCATCCAGTACAAAATAATCCTCAAGAATGACTACAACAAAACCTCAAAATTCCTGTAATCCTGCAGACCCCAAAGGCAGGTTTGAATGTGCAGCATCTCTAAAGAGCTAAAAAACATGTCTGGGACAAATTGTGTCCCATGGGTGATTCCAGGCTGCACCATGGTTCATGGGAGAGGCTTGCCCAGGAGCACTGGCACTGTGTGCTATGGTATAACCCGCCCAGTGTCAGAGTGACACAGGGCTGAGAGAATATGAAGACAAAATCTCAAGGAATGTACTGTACCCAGAGATAAAGAGTTCTAGTTCTTCTTCAGAGATCCTGCAAGGAAGCTTTAGAGAGAGGGGAAAAAAATAAATTGTTTTTCAGCTCAAATCTTGGTGTTTTTATTTTTGCCCACAGATTGGGTATGCACAGTTAGATCATACTGTAAGGGAAAAAGGGGGGGAAAAAGGCATGTCATACAGCTATGGAGGTATGACTGAAGAAACTTCTCACCTAAAGGTACCGTCTGAGAAGCAAATGAGAAAGAAAACTAATGAAGAAAACTTGTTTTAGTTAAACCTGCTGTAAATGTACAGTATCACAACTAGAGGATAGTTATTTTAACCAGGCTACTAAACAACATTATATATAACTGTTATTGCCTCTCTCTTTCAGAATAGAAGAAAAATTTCTCCATGGTTTTCCATGAATCTTTGAACAAGTCTGGCAAAAATACCACTCTAAGACACAGCAGCTACTTTTGATTAATACTCCGCATTTGACTTAGAAAAAAATTGGGGAACATACAGTTAAAATACAAGTGCTCATAGTTAAACTCAACAAACATTTTCTCAAAGAGAGTTTCAAGTCACTTTTAAAATAAAATTACTTTTTAAATTAAAAAGATGTATTAGATTGCAATACTGCTCCCATTAAGCTCCCCATTCAGACTTCCTCATGCCTGCTACTGTTTAGGCAATGAATATTCATGAACATAAACATAATTTGTAACATCTGTATACCAGTGGTAGAGTGTTAGCAAGACATTTACACTCCTTTGTTTGGGATATATACATGTATACAAAAAGAGAGACTTTCCCTTGTGATCTTCTCCAGAGATGATTTCACAGTCCAAAGTCTGGCCTTAAAAATTATAATGTATATCATATGATTCTGCAGAAACAGAAATGGAAGCAAAGTGTCTCTTAGCCCACAGCCAAACCCTTCTACCTTGCCAGAAAACAGAAATAAAAGTTTAGTCTGTGAATCCCTTTAGCAGCCTTCACTCCACTTAAAAAAAAAAAAAAAGTATATAGCATCTGGTTTGCCTATGCTGAATGCATTTGAGTTTAACAATACAGATGAAAAAAAAAAAAAAAAACCAAAAACACCTTCAGGGTTAAAATTCCCCTTGTATATGGCATTTCTTTACTCCAGTTGGTCCAGCTGACTTAAATGATGTGGCAGGTCTTGTCACACGGGAAAGTCGCACTGATTTACTCAATGTCTTTTAAAAATCATTAGTGAAAACAGTATGAACAAACACTTGTAACCCATATGAAGTCTATTATTTCAGTCTTCCTCTACCTTGTTTTGCTTCATCTTAAATTAACTCAAAATTCTCAACTTAATTCACCAAATTAAGTTAATTCCTATCCTTTTGTGCTGGAGGTCTCATAATCCATTTAAGTTTGTACTTCAGTTAAACTAAGAGCTTACCTAAGTGGAAAGTTCCTTAAGACAGAAATCTAATTGAAACCAATTAGCCAACAATCACAAGAAAGGGTGGCACAACACTTCACGGTGTAGTGTGTGTTCTGTGAGGAACATTTCTAATAAAAACTAATACAAAAACTAAGATAACAACCAACCGTTACCTGACAACAGTATATTTATGGATATCTGGTTCCCCGCTAAGCATTTCACAAAGCTTTATCAGCTAGATAATGTCTTCTTCAAAGACAGGCATGCATACAGACCTGAACTTCTCATCTGCTGCTGAGTTATTTAAAACTAACTGTCCAGAACAGCATCCTCCTCAGGACACTTTCCTACTTTCTGGTCACTTTGAAATTATGTTCCTCTGCTTTGTTTGCATGTAGAAGCATAAAGAATTTTTCCTCTGACTTACCACTTCCCAATTGTTGTTCTAGGCTATAACAGAAAGCACAGAATTGCATATTTGTGCAACGCCCAAATTACATAACTGGAAGCTTCAGCCAGAATGAAGTTAAACTGGTCCTGAGTAAACTGCATGCCTCAGGTTCCTACCCTAATATATAATTCTTTGTGTGTAGGTCACCCAGCAGCTCAAAAGAAGCTCTACTTTGGCTATTGGCTTTTAGCAGTTCAATTGGTAATGTGAAGTGAATCAGTAATTAAAGGTCAGTCACTCAGCTGGCAATTGTTTCTGATTCAGAAATAGGAGACCTCGCAAATTCAGGATTCATGGAAAGTGGAATGCATGGAGTTATAAAATACTGCTGGTATACACACATTTACAGAAAAGTGAAACACTTTTTATCACTTGCTTGTGCACTATGAATTATAGTCTGTGATGCACCAAAAGGCTTCCACAAGCGATTTGAAGTTTTACTGCAAAATGTATGTTGATGAGATAAAATGCAGTCTTCCCATGGTTGTATTGTTTGACTTCTTTTAAAACCGTACTGTGTCTTGTATTGTTGTGGTCTACTACGTCACTCTACAGTGCACTCATCCAGTAACCCATTCAATTTCTTTGGAAGGAAGATTCTTTTTGTGCGTTAATCTTAATTGGTATCTGAGGCATTCCTCTTTTGGGTTGAGGGCTTTTGCCAATGTACAGAAAAATGCTATTAGAAAATTCTTTCATCATATTCCTAAATCTTAATCTTACGAATTGTCACATTCACAGACCTCTCAGTCAGCATCAACACAGTCCATCTCAGTCTCTGTGTTGATAAGACAGGTAGTCTTGAGTGGAACATTACATCTTTTGCTGATTCTTAGGTGTTGCTGCATACAAAATACAGATTGTTAGATATAAATACATGCTATGAAAAGTCAAATGGCTCCAGTTATCTTACTATGTCCACATTTCAGAATGACTCAAAACTCTTCTTCTGGAAAGCCTGTAAAAGAAAGATTAATGGCAAATAGGAAGCTTTAGAAAACACAGACATCTGGAAGTATAGATATCATAGTGGTGTAAGCCACAGTGGAATAAAACATTTGTTTAATTCAACCTTTAGTCTCTAAAGCCAGTCAATAAGGAAAGACAGCCAACAATTTAATGGCACACATTTGTTTATGTAAGGTCTGCTGTACAGGAGAGCCATCCAATTTAGTTTGCAAACTCTCCAAAACAGCAGGTGCTGGGTGTGCTGAGCTGTCAGAGCACCCAGTTCCCAGGGGCAAATCCATATCATCACTCACATAATCCATGAACCTCTTCTGTCTGGCTGATGATCTGTGTCACCTGGATGAGACCCAGCCTCTCACAGTAATGCAGGGGCAAGGAGGAAACTGGCAGTGCCAATTCCATAGGGATGGCACACATCCACCCTCCACTCCTGTTGACATGAATCCTACAATATAACTCATCTGGATGTGCAGCTGCTGCACTATGGCAATAGCTGGTATAGGTTCCTGCAGAATTTCATATGCAATAGTGTTAATATAAAAAAGTTAGTAGTTTTAAATACTGTAAAGTATTTTGCTGGTGATGTTTACATTGTGCTGATTTTAATTTCCCACTCAGCAGGTTGAAATACTTTCTTCCAATCTGGCTTTCTCCTTAATCATGTAAGTCTGTTTCTAATTGAAGCTGATATTAAAATAAAGTGATTTTTTTCCCTTAATGTCATTTCATGCAGTGCATTAGTATCCCCAAATATCTTTGTACAGTAGCATTGTCAATAGGTCACAAAACAGCCTTGAGGACAATATTTCTTATCATTATGGTTTGCAAACAGTGTTGCACCATAAGAAGATTTTTGCCAAACTCATTTGCCACTGCATGATCCTATAGTGAAGAGTGGAGGCTGAGCTCAGTATTTTGTAGACTTTCTAAAAATGAAAAGACTTTATGTAGTAGATGACTTGGTAATAGAAAGTACATTAGAACATCAATAAATCACACTGATGGATGGAGCCTTGTCAGCTACTGAATTTAGCTTGTGCTAAAGTTAAATCCAATTTAACTGTATGTATAGGCAAGGTTTGAGAGACCAACTGTGAATTACCAAATTTTGATCCTGATTCTGTAATGCAGTGAGTCACCTCCATTTTCATTCAAGTCAGTATAAGTAAAGAGTATTTAGCTCTTTGCAGAACTGAATAACATGATTATTCTATGAGGAAGGAAAATTAACTTTAATTTGTATATAATTTTTGAGATTTAGCTCCCTGAACACACACATCTAAGAAAGAAATATGTGTTGGACAAAATCTTCTTTGAGAATTGAGGGAGAATAGTGTGATAACTCAGTGTCATAAATTAGCCACAGAATCTCTTTGCAAGGCATGTTTATATATGTAAAAGAACCACAGCAGAATTTCTTTATGAGATGAAGACTGAAGAACTAGAATAATCCAAATTTCCCTTCTGCAAAAAATATCTGTTACACAAATAAGCTTTTGTATTTGTATGAAACCTTCTTGAAGCCAGGGAGAGTCAGCTGCAGTCTCATAGAACCAAGTGCAAGTTTAGTTATTAAGTTAAATTGTAATGTGTATGGTCAGGTTGGGAGGGAGATTTCAAGGTACAAATACACAAAAATAAGAAGAATGCAACAAAGATGAAGGGAAATACTGGATTGGCAGCAATTTTCTAGCCTGAAGTTTGCAACAGAAGTTAGAAAATTTCCAGGGTGAGCATAGAAGCATTACATAGACATATAATTCCCATTTTCTCTGTTCAGTTTCCTCCCAGCTGAATTTTTAATTAATTTAATTAGAATGAAAGTCTTGAGACTTGATGCACACTGCACATTTCTACGGTAGCACATGGTTAAACTGTAAAATGTCTCTGTGATACCCATCTCTTTGATGGTACTAGAAGGAATGTGATACATTTGAATTTTAAAGTTCAAGAACCCTGGTTTTTACTTTGCTGAAAGGACAGTTCTCATCCCTCTGCCAACAGAAAAGACTGTGAGACCCTGCCTAAAAGGAATGAACTGCTGTCTCTTTTGGTGTCAAGCAGTCAAAAAACCTTATCTTGGAAGCAAGTCAAAACTACAACTGATAAATCATGATTTCATGATATAAGCAGGATCTCAGTAGAAATTTTACTGCCAATTTTCTCTGCTGAGTAAAATGTCCAGTTTTATCTCCTTAAACAAAGACATAATGAATAGATTCTCACCCCCCAACTTTTCTCACAGCTCATCTGAGACTGCTGTAAACTACAAAAAAAAAAAAAAAATAGTGAATGTACTTACAAATTATTTTTAAACTTCATATTGCTTCATTCCCTTCCCTTTCCATAACATTTCTATCTGCATAAAGTCTTCCTCCATCTCTTGAGAGCTATTCTTGGGCTTTATCCTTCTAGAAGTGCTTATATCAAATGTTAATTGGCTTAATTAACTACAAGTCATAACTCCCAACAAAAGCATTTCCTATCTAGTCAATGTGACCATTAAAAAGTGATTTGCATTACATTTGGAACAGCAGATACTTAGCTTGTGAAAGGGACTAATGAAGCATGTGTTCTGGGCACACAAATCAGGTGCTAGAAGTGTAGAAAGCAATACACAACCCCTTTGCAAAAGCAATTTAAAGGATTTAACTACTAGTCTTCTAATAAGGACTGAAATAACTTTTTGCAACGATAAAATAATTAAGAGAAATGGAGAGTGCATCCTTAAGCAATTCGACAATTACAAGAAGCACAGTCTTTAGTTGTAGTAATTCTCCAGTGATTTAGTGCATACTAGATCAGAAAGATTATGTAAGCTATATTTTGAAAACAGACTTTGGAAGGGCAAGTGCAGCATTTAAGTGTTGCTAATAACCTGCAGAGACAAACCTGCACAACCACAGAGCTCTGCTCTTACATTCAGTAACAATGCAGCACCACAGGCACCAAAATAGGGCACGGTTTCAAGTGAAATTTAGGTCACATATAAGTGCCAATATACAAAAATATAATCCTGTAAATCTCTGCACAGCTGCTAACAGACCTTGGAATTGCTTAAGCTCTGTAGGCACTCTTGTTTTCAACACAGACTTTCCATCGATATCTGTAGCTCTTATTCTTGGCGTGTGCATATGTATTTCATGTTGGCAGGGTTGAGCACCAGTGCCTGCGCCTGGTGCTAGATCTAAATTCGGATTCAAGGGCTGGGTTTCAGAGTCCCTGCCTTGGGGTCCAGCACTCATCTAGGAGACATTGTCAGAGCATATCTGAAATACCTGCATTACACACAGCACACAGGTGAGTTAGGAAAACAGAATATGGCCAGGGGAAAGAAGATTGCTTGGTTGTCCCCCATTGCTCTTCTCTTTCTGGTGTTTTTGGCGGTTGCCACAGCCCTGCAGATGTGCAGAAAGCCAGACTGAGTTCCTGCTACCCCCTGCGGGACCAAGAGTTCTGGCCACTCGCTCACATTAGAAATGGAGACCGCTGCATATTCTTCGTCTAACTTTAAGGTTAGCTCTGCTTTGGGATTGACCTCCCAAGGTCCCTTCCAGAGTAAATTATTACATGATTATATCATCTGCTACTAGCATTTTAAAAGATGGCAGTAGCCCCAGCTAATTTTCTGCAAGAACAACTGTAGACCTCTTCTTGGAGGTGTATCCGGAATGAGTAAGAAGTACGTATGAATTAAGAATAAGAAAGTAGAACCCATTCTGGCACTCCTTAAATTTCTCAGGTACTCCTTAGGCATTTTTTTTTTTGCTCATGAGCCAGGAAAGCCCTAAAATTCAGGTGTGGCAGTATTGTCTCTGGGGAAAGAGGAAGAACTCCTACCTCCTTCCCCTTCTGCTCTGGTACCAACTCTTGCAGAGATCAATTATTCAGCAAGCGCTTTTTTTGATTTTACAGTGGAAAAGTCTGGCAGAGCTCTCTTTCACTCCTGCCCTATTTCCAGGCAAGCAGCAAGGGATGAACCAACTCCCAGAGCTTAGAGGTTATGTCTCTGGCTATTAAAGAGGTTTTTGAAGTTTCAGTTCTTTACCTCTCTTCTTCCCCAGCTGAATGTAAACTGAAAATCAACAACTGAAAAATATATGAATACAATAGAAAATTTCAAATCATTTCCCAGTCCATCCATAAACCGTCAGCAATATGCAACTAAACTTGTGACCATGTCTGAATTAATCAACAGCAGTAAGAGGACATAGGTTCAAACTAAACACTGAATGACGTTTCCCTGGAGCTGTTTTGGACCATGGCAGCTGTCGTAGCTTCAGATGCTGAGCAGAGTGCCAGGGCATGGCAGGGCCAGGGCAGCAGGGTAGGGCCTGGCTCCAGGGCCTGTCCCAGCCTGGCTGGGGCAGGGGCCGGTGGCCCTGGCGGTGTGGAGGGGTCCTGGACATGGGGCAGGTGGGGGAGCCCCAGGGAGGGGGTCAGGACCCTGAGGACCCTGATGCAGTCAGGACCCTGAGACAGAGCCCTGGACCCTTCCAAATAGGAAAGGATGGAGGAGGCCATCTGTTTTGGTGCAGAAGGGAAGTTAGCCTTGTGAGTACTAGCTTTGCAAACCTCCTTCTGCACAGGCCTGAGCTTTACTTTTCACTAGAATGAAAAATAAAGAGACATAGTTAGAAATATTATGTGGACATGTCCCATGACAACAGCTATTACTAGTTTTAGGTTTATCTTCTCATCCAGATGAATGATCTTCTCTTAATCATCTTCGGGCAATCCAAGCATGTTTGCTTCTAGTCTCATGGTAGCTTAGGCCTAGGCCTTCTAACAGTTTTCTATCACGTTAATCAGATGTGCCTTCTGTGTAATCACCTCAAGCAACCATACTTTTAATCTCTTCTTTAGTAGAGGTCAGATTTGCGTTTGGCTGTTGGGTTGTTCTGCATAGGCACGCTCTCAAGTTGTGGCTCTGAGTAGCTAAACAAGGCACAAACCTCTTGGATCCTCACATGCCACTGGACATTATAGGAGTCTGATGGGGGCCACAGCTTTGCAAGGGTCTGTCTGTTGCTTTATTGTGTTCATTCCTTGCTTCTGTTCCTTGTGCTCAGTTTAAATCTGGAGGGTTTATATCTGTAGCTTTGGAAATGGCTGAAATGATACAATACTCCTGGTCATGCTCAAGTTTTTTATTTCTGTAAGCTAAGGTGTCTTCAATGGATCCCTAACAGTAAGCAGAACTTTGCTGGAGGTGTGAACTGTAGGCACATCTGTAAGTCCTGGCACGTATTCCTCTGAGAAATCTGTTATTTCCTTGAAAGCATCCTTACACTCTTTCTCAGGATTTTCTTTCTTTCAAGAACGCATCTTCTCAAGATGGTCATTTAAAAAGTGAAAACATTTTTTTTCAGTAATTACTAAATTTCCAAGTTATTTTTAACCACATATTTAGTTAAGTTCCTTCCTTAAAAGGCAAAAATCACTCCTTTTAAACCCTGAATCTAACCATTTACCTTCTATTGACTATAGCTTTTCTTTCAGTGATAATATCATTGTTTCTGGCAACACACAAGCTTGTGCACCTGTGTCCAACTTAAAATGAATAAATGTTTCACTTGCTTTTGGACTGATGGTTAATTCATTTTCTGTTGCAATGATGTCCAAAAATTCCTGCTTCTTCATTCCCTCTTCAGACTCTCCTGGCACTGGTAAACTCTATAGAAAGTGATGTAATTACTTACAATTTCTGCATTTTCTTCTGAAGGCCAGGCATTGTCTTGTTTATTGCAATGCATGGAGATGTTTCATGTATCCTGATTTTCATCTCCACATGCTATCCTTCTCCTTTCATGCAGTAATTTCTCTTCTTTTCCATCATCTGTGTCAAAATTGCTTTTCCCCTCCTGCATGTAGCTCAGCCCAGACTGGATGATAGCTTTGCATGCTCTGTTAAAATAAAAATCTAAGTTTTTTTTTTTTTTAATAGTAGAAACTGGATCTCCTATTAATTACTTTTTTTTTTTTTTTTTTTGATTTGGATTTAAATCATGATTTGGTATACAGGAACTTAGCCTTCAAGATTTGAGGTGCTTCAGCTGTCTGTACGCCAGAAAGTTTTGGATCTTCTCTTTTCATTCTGTGATTAAGAACACCCCTTTCTTCTTTCCCATTATGCGGAGTAGTGTTCCTCCATTTCTGTAAAAGTTTCAGAGATACCCATCTCTGTCCCAGTGTTTGTGAAGACAGTCCAGTTCCACTCAAAGTACTCCACATCTCTCTAGAATTTCAGATCTAGTAGTATTTTTTAATCATTTTATTTATTATCCAATATATATTTTTTTTCCTTAGTTTGCTTCCTTCCTGGCATCCTGCATTGATCAGGAGTCATGAGAATCAAAGAGTTTGACAAATGTCTGGTTTAGGCTATAATATCCCTGCCATTAACACTTGATTGATGCATTCCCAGGTCACACAGTAATATACTTTTGATCTAGATCAGGTGTGGGCATGCAACCACTGTTTTGTAAAATTAACAAGAGCGCACAATAAGGTGTTAATGCTGTCTTTACACTGCAGGATTTTTGATCTCACACTATAGGATCTAAATCTGACTTTAATGTGCAGTCAGACCATGACCTCAGAGCCTGAGCTGTAAGCTAACAGCACTGCGTAATGTGAGCCTCAGCAGAACACAATGCATTCCTTGTGGCTTTTGCAAGAGTATCTGAAATGTGTAACTTCCAACTTAGTTTAGGTGAGTTACGCAGAGGAACCATGGTCTAAGATGAAGTTGTATAACAGTACATTTTTGTGCATACAGAATGCCTCTTGATGTTAAATATAAACCTTTTTTTTTTTTTTTTTGATTTTTCTACTATGCTTCTCATTATTTTGTCAGATTTTTTCTGCTCAAATTTTTCAGAGTCCAGAATTACATCATTCCAATAAGCTTTGGATATGAAAGCCAATTTACATATGCATTTAATGAATGTCAGTATATATTTATATTGATTTTCAAACACAGATAATTAAAATACTCTTTAAATATTACTGATTTTCTTGTGAGGTATGTCTTCAACTTATATTGTAGTTTTAGTCTATGAAGTCAGTTCTAGATATGAGAGAATATTGCAGACTAACTAAAGAGCAGGTTTTACTTCAGAAATACTGTCATGAAAAGAGACATAATTGTACTTAAAGTGAGCAAGATGATGTAGGAGGTGAGTGTCTATACTCCGTCTGTTCTGCAGACCACAGTTGATCATATTGGTCTTTATCCTCTCATTTACAATCTAGGTTTGAAAATGTATTTAAATGAATGTGCTTAGGGTCAGAAACTGTGAAGAAACACCTGTGAACATATTCCTTATGTCACTGTGAATTCAAGTACTAGCCTTATTATTTCAGAATTTATGAATATAATATAAAATAATATAAATCCTTGGAAGTAGTTGACTGAGGGGTTGGGAAGATTTGAAACCTCACACTCACCATTTCCAATGTTGACAAGGAAATTAAAACTGTTAGAAGATGTTACACTGGGATAGAGATATAAAAATATGGGTCTGTAAAGGCATTCAAGGGACCACTTAGTCCATATGCTTCTAGTGGATGAAGATCACCTCTTTGTTAGATTGGATATGAAGCTTTCCCAGAGGTATGTTGGCTCTGTGCCAACTTGCCACCATCTGTGGCACAGTTTTTGCATGCTAATAAATTTAAGACATACTAATACAGGAACACCTGAGTGCCTTTGGATGCACAGGCAGTGGGTTCAGTGGGGGATGAGGATGAAGGGATGGCAGCTTCATGAACATATGGAAAGTGGCAAGCAGAAAGCAGAGACAATGCTAGGGTGGAAGAGGTGAGCTGGAGTAGAATCACAGAATATTCCAGGTTGGAAGGGATCCACAGGGATCATTGAGTCCAACTCCTAGCTCCACACAGGACCACCCAAAAATCAAACCATATGTCTGAGAGCATTTTTTTTTTCTTTCCTTCCCCTGTTAGATGGTCCTGTAGCATCTCCTTTCATTACTTTCAGAGAAAAGTTCTGTAGAATTTCTCTGAACCTAGCACAGTTATCCTGCCTGGATTTGGGAGAGAGAATTTGTGGATTTTGAACAGGAAACTTTCAGTTGTGAACTAGATCCATGTGCAAATACTAAAATTTATATTCTTTGGGGAGCTAAATGGATTTCCGAGGTCTGCAAACTTAGAAGACTGGAAAATTGCCAAAAACCTGGCAAGGTGATGTGGTCATCATTGTGCTAGAGAGGAAAGATTTGTAGAGTTTGCAGTTGCTGTGGTACAACACTGCCTAAGTTTTCTTGAGGGGAAAACAATCCATACCTAACTTGTACAATAAGCCTCTGTCAAGCAGTTCCATTTTTGGGAATCTACGGTGTAGACAGTGCTTTGAACTGGAGAATGCTACAAGGTTAACAGAGGGCTCCCCGGAACTTAAGACCATGGTTAAACAATTTCCAGTGGACCAAGAGCAATCTCTAGTTCCACACTTTGAATTCATAGTTTTCTTTTCCAGTAAGACTTTTAAAGTCTAGGTAGGACTTTAAAAATATATAATAATACCACACACGGTCAGGCGTACACAGGCACAAATGTGAAGTCTGAAGGAAGGGAAACCGAGCAGACAGAATCTAAGCTTCTTTTGTTGGCAGATGTAAGGATTTTGCTTTCCTTTTAGGATAACTGTAACATTCCTTAGTTAATGTGGGATGATGACTTTGAAAGTTGATGCCTTGAAGGCTTGATACTCTGACATTGAACATTTGTTTTATATGGTGAAAGAAATATTGTGCCAAAGGGTTGATTTTCTACTTTTTTTCTACTTATTACTACAATAAAAAGAACATTTGTATTAATAAAAAAATAATTATTAATCTAACTTCCTGAGAAAATCGTATGAGAATTAGGTTGTTGATGCTTGTTTATAATATAAAATATAAGTTAAATGTCTTATAAGTTGAGCTAAGGTTGGGCAAATTCTTTATATTTTCCACTGAGTGTAGGGGGTTTTATAGGTCACACAGAGAAGAGCTATGTCCTTATCAATTTACATGTTCCTTTTGCATAAGCTGTACAGGAAATCCTGGACAGGCAGGAACACAGAACCAGTATTGCATTGTTTTATAAATGTCAATTATTTGGTTGGTATCTATTTTCATACTAACAAAGGAAAACATAAAAGTATTCCAAGAAAACTTTAACAAGTTCACGAAGAAAAGCATGTACACAAAACTACATGAAACAAACATTTTTCAGATGTTTTTCAGATCTCCTTTCAGTACAGTTACCTAACTGCAGGAAGAACCTGAACTGAGGAAACCATGAAGTTCAGAAAGCAGAAGATACATTGAAATGAACAAATAACTGAATAACATTTTTTTGGTCTCATCATTTAAAAAATACTGATTTCTGAATGCTTGATAATCAGAAAAAGAGGATAGGATGAAGTAGTCATTGAGTATGAGCCCCTCTTCAGGTGTTTCACACTGTTAGTGCAGAAGGGCAATGTGAGAGCACCCTGTCATGCCCAATAAATACAACAAGCTAGTACAACAAGGCTAGCTAGCCTTAGATTTTTCACAAAAGTGTTTAGGAACAACAGTAGGCAGAAAATACATTCTAAGAAATCCAAACATGGATTTTCAACACAGCTACTTGACTGATCATTCCAGTATTAAAAGAGGCTTGCATAAGGGGGTGGGAAATGGGAAGAAAAAGGCTCCTGGGGTTACTATATAATGACTTTTAGATTTATATTAATGATTGAAATAATGGATTGTAATTGAGAAGATATTGCTTGCACGTCAGTATTACCTCATCTCACATTCAACAGAGAGCAGTGGGAATATTTACTAAAAACAAACAAATCAAAACAAAAAGACAAGGTGACTTTCTTTTCCAGAATTGAAAAATTGATATATTTGAAAACAGAAAATTCATTGGAAGCATTCCTATGACTCTACCTGAATTGCAACTTTCACCAAATCCTGAATATTTGTGAAAACTGTGAAATATATATCTGGGCAAAGAAAAATCAATGATAGAAAACCACTATTCTATGCTGTTCAAAGCATTGTGCTGCAAGGTATGTATTTATACACTGTGACAGTACAAGCATAATAATTTTTGTAAATCGAAGTTATGTTCAAGCAGACAAGTCAAACATGTTGCCTCACATCTTTAACGCCCACTAAGCTGGCTTAGAATTTTCCCATTAGAGATAATTATTTATAAAACTTTGTGTGTGTTGCACATACAATGTGTAAAAATAGATACACTAGCTGGAAACAATTCTCCTTTCCATTCTTTTCAATTATTTTGGTTTACATTTGTGATGTTCCAAATGGTCACCATCTTTTTTTCATTAATTAATTAAATTGGTCTTGCTTTTGTTTTCTGTTGTAGCTAAACAAAGTATAAAAAGTTTCCATTGTTGCTGTTGCTGTGTTTCCAAAACATCCCGTGGTATGTCCAATTCACTATGTATCTGGCTATTTTTCATGTGCTTTCTTTGAATGTTCAGTCTGCATGTCATGCAATGTTCTCTCTGGCATCAAATATTTGAATTTCTTTCCTAGTCTCTCTCTTATTGTTTCATGTTATACTAATTTGATCATGATATGAATATAAATATTAATTGTGTATATTACACATACCAAATTTATCTTGCAGAGAAGTCTGGCATAAATATACTTCAGAAATGTTTACTGTTGATTTGATTTTTAAACCATATTTCCTTGGCTTTGTTTGTGCCTATTTTATGTCCATGTTCCATAAATATTTTAGTAAATGATCTTCATTAAATGCACAGTTATAACAAACTAATTTTGATCAGATGGTCTAATAGTCACCAGAAATATAGTTCATAATTTATATTCCGTCATAAATCCACCTTCAATTTACCATTCTTGTTGTTGTAGCTCATGATCTTCTAAGATATTCCGCACTTATTTTTACTACAGTGTAATGCCTCATGACCTAAACAGGACTAGAGTAGTGAAACTAAGCAGATGAGCCAATGTCTGCAGAAACAGATCTCTCTTTGCTGCAGAAATTATCCACTGAGAAAACAAAGCAGTGGAAAATGTAAATACTCATTCCATACCATTTGTGAACCATCTGCAGGCCAACAATTATTCCCTGAAGAAATTAATGTATATTTCAAGTCAATAAATATGAGAGATAAATATGATCTGCTAGTACAATTCACAACAGGGGGAATTCAGCAGTGAGCAATGAGCCAAAATCAGGTTAGGCATCTTGCAGCCTGATTTTTAGCTCTTGAAATAAGGTTTATATTAGGCTTAAGTAGAACATGTATTTTCCACCTAGAAGTGGAATTCACATAAACCAAATAAAGAGTTAAATTAGCTAATTAATCTGTCACAATGTTTTTCTGTTCTTTTATGTAGCACATATACACTCAATGAAAAATATTCTTTTTGCAAAGAAAGATGACATTCAGTCCAGCAAACAATATACTGTCCAGCAAACTGTAGTATACTTCTGATAGTGTTTACTGAAGTATGCTTGTTTTGCTATGGGAAGTAATTTATTATCTGTGTTCATTTCAGGGCATCTTCTTAGCAACAGATTTCAGAGGTATGAAACCTTTTAAGACCATAGCCAAATACAGAATTTTTCAGGAACTGAATGTAAACACTTAAAAAAAAAAAAAAAGGACTTCCACTTTCCACAGAAGATATATTGATTAGATGGAAAACAAAAACAAAAACAAAACAAAAACAAAACTTTATTAATAGAACTGTAGGTAACTTTCATAACAAATCTTAGGGATTTCAGATTTTCATTGGTAAGTTGTCTTACCTAAAACTGCCTGTCTAGAATAATTTTCCTCAGTTTTTGGGACAGTGGACCACTGGACCTGTTTTGTTTTTGAAGGCCATACAAACTGAAGTGTATGTATTATGTCATTGGTACTTTAGAAATCTAAAACTATTTGCAGCGGCCACAGCTGTTCTGAACACCTACAAAACAGATTTCAAATTTATTTTCTATATAAAAGCTTAGTTAGATTACTTGAAAATATATGTTGCATACTTTTAGGTCAACTGGAAGGGAGTACTTCTCTCCAGCACTACACTATCACACAACTGAAGGGGAAAAAAAGAAAAGAAAAGAAAAGAAAAGAAAAGAAAAGAAAAGAAAAGAAAAGAAAAGAAAAGAAAAGAAAAGAAAAGAAAAGAAAAGAAAAGAAAAGAAAAGAAAAGAAAAGAAAAGAAAAGAAAAGAAAAGAAAAGAAAAGAAAAGAAAAGAAAAGAAAAGAAAAGAGAAAAGAGAAGAAAAGAGAAGAGAAGAAAGAGAAGAAAAAAAGAAAAGAAAAGAAAAGAGAAAAGAAAAGAAAAGAAAAGAAAAGAAAAGAAAAGAAAAGAAAAGAAAAGAAAAGAAAAGAAAAGAAAAGAAAAGAAAAGAAAAGAAAAGAAAAGAAAAGAAAAAAGGTGAAAAGTAAGTCTTTGGGAGTTAAAGATAAAAATGACTTTTCTAAAATAATAGGGTAGCTTCCCTGAGGAGATGTTTAGAAACTGAAGGTCAGTTTTTGAAAAGCACTTTAAAGAACATTTCAATTTGAAGAGGACTGTCAGAATGCAAATGTAGTGATAATGCAGATAGTGTACATCAAAGGTGCTTTTCTGCCAGCAAGGGGGGATGTTTCTGATTTATCACACATAACACAAATTTTCTGAGCACAATTTGGGATTATTTATTTATTTTGTGGTTCTTTTTAATAATGTCCTCTAGGCAACCTGGGAATGACAATATGCACTGCAATGTTCAATGGCAAGTCTGTGAATTTGGTGCTCGATGGAAGCACACTAGTTCAATAAAAAAACACCCATAGTAGTATGGAATAGTATTCCCCACTGTATTCCAAAGCACAGAGTCACCTCTGCCAGAACAGAAAGCAAGTCCTGTAACAATTTTCTTGGGAAATCAAAAGGCAGTTCGAGAAAATGAAAAATCTTCCATTCTTTGCAGTGAAAACTTATCAGATTTTAGACAGTATTTTAATTTACCCCTTAGAAGACGTCCATGCACATACTCTAGTTTTGATAATACACAATTAAACCATAATACTGTGACTTTCCAGATCACCTTCCCTCACAGAATGTCACTATACTTTGCATACTGAGCTCCAGCTGTCACTGCTGATACACAGTAGTGCTCATATCCTCCCCCATATCCCCATGACAAGAGTATTTAGAAGAAATATGAAGAAAACAAGAGAAGAACTAATTCTAATGAAGAAATGATGAAATCCGAAATGAAAACTGAGGTAAGGGCTCTTAGACCCATATTTCCCGATGGATACATCAAAGCATGCATATTCAGTTTGAATCCCACCCTTTTACTCCAAGAACATAATTACATTTTCTGACACATCACTTTTTGTTTTAGTGATGGAAAAGAGATCTGATACTCAGACCTTGAAAATGCTGTAGTTGAAGGTATTTGGGTAAGATTGGGACCCTTTAGATCACCACATGTTCTGATTACAGTTTATTTGTGCTTCTGTCTATGGTGTTTAACTATTTTGTCACCAGCTGGACACAATCACCTGAGTGAACATACAGAAAGTACAGAAAAAAATATATTAGCAGGGGAGTATGTAAGGTGTTGAAGTTTCAGAACCTTAAGAACCACATGCCAAAATTTTTCTGTAGCTGAGATACACAGAAAGAAATTACCCTCAACATGAGTTAAATTGTTGAGAGAACAAGAATAGCTTGGGGAAGTTCAAAGTGGTAAATGAGAACATGACTGACTGCTCCACTACGTTAATAAGGCTACTCACTGGGATGATTAGACATGTCAGGCACAAATCAGACTGACTTTCTCAACTGGAATTACCTAGCATTTGGTGGCAGTGAATTAATTAGGCAGCATAGAATTAACTTGGGTTATCACCATACTAACTGGCTCTGTGGGATCCAAGGTAATACTGCAGTTTTACATGGTGTAAAGCAGATCTGTCATTCTTTTCTTGAGCTGGAGAATCAGAACCTAAAGTTGGTTTCACAGAATCACAGAACGGCCGAGGTTGGAAGGGACCTCTGAAGGTCCCTTCAAGTCCAACCCCCCTGCCGAGCAGGATCACCCAGAGCACATTGCACAGGATGGCATCCAGGCGGGTTTTGAATATCTCCAGAGAAGGAGACTCCACAACCTCTCTGGGAAACCTGTGTCAGAGCTCTGTCACGCTCACAATAAAGAAGTGCCCTCTCAGATTCAGCTGGAACCTCCTGTGCTTCAGTTTGTGCCCATTGCCTCATCCTGTTGCTGGGCACAACTGAAAAGAGCCTGGCTCCATCCTCTCGACACCCTCCCCACAGATATTTATACACATTGGTGAGGTCTCCCCTTAGTCTTCTCTCTTCCAGGCTAACCAGGCCCAGCTCTCTCAGTCTGTCCTGGTGCGGCAGGCGCTCCAGTCCCCCAGAGTCGTTACAGTTTCAAACCTTAACTGACCAGGAAGCAATGAATAGAACTGACATTAACTTCCAAAGACAAACCGGTAATGAAATGTGCTTACTGTGAACTGTAATCTCATTTTCCATGTGCCCAGACTTGTTTTGGCAGCTGTTTTAAGGGAGAAACACTACATTATTTACTGTAACACATCCAATTTCATTCGACAAAATTATAGAACAATAACATGTAAAAGCATGCATGTTCCTAGATTTGCCCTTCTGGAAACTTAGGTACAGTTTGCCAAGGAAAAATAAATTAGCAATGTATGAAGCTACAATATTTCAATAACACACTAAAAATGAATGAACAATTGTAACACATTTTACCAATAATTAATTTATGTTGTCTTAAAGCTAAATGCTAAATCACAATAACCAGGAAAATTTTAAAAAATTATTCCCACTGACAACCTGACATATTATTTTCATTCTTCACTGAGATCCTACCTCCAGTTATAAAACTTTTGAGACCTGATGGAAAATATTTTCAATAAAATCACATTCTAAAAATATTTTCCACGAAAATCCATTCTGAGCAATACATCTCAAATGGAATTGTAAAAATCAATCAAAATGTATGTCTCTCAGTGTATACTAATGTATTCTGTATTGAATTCATGGGCTGTACGCAAAGGGTTATTAATTAACATTACTTTAGAACATAGTTCATGAATAAGGAATGCACTGCCTGCAAAGTGCTGAGGTGTCTAATTGGGGAAATATACCATTGATACAAATTTGATTCTTTGTTTTATCGTGTCCTATAAAATTTCTGCACAGAGGAAGGGAAAGAAAGGAAATTAGAGTGAAATCTTGTTATCAAGCTACCTCTTAAATTACTGTAGCAAACGTTGCCTTTTGAAAAAGAATTAGGGCTAAATCTTACTTTCCTTTAGTCATAAAAAGTCATAATAGAGTTCATGGGAAATCTACCATTGGTTTCAGTGAAAGTACAGACTCTGACACTTGCCTTTCACTTGAGTTGTTCTTAGGAACAAAGAGTGCCATTTAACTCTGTATTACTGTAATCAGTGCTCTCATTGTTAAAGGACCAGTGAGTGGAGAAAAGAAAATCCTGAGAGTTTTAAAGCATTAAAAAGATATTATTTGAAATAAAAAAATACACAAAAAGCTATTTGAACTTTCTCTTGCTATATGTCAGGAAGATTTCAGCGGTGAACCAGAGTTCACAATAATTTCTATACTGCTCAACTTCAATACATATAGATAAAGGAAGTGTACACAGTTTCCTTGCCTTCACAAATGTAAATTTTGAATTTGTTTTGTACAAAAGATATTTGATCATCGACACTGTTTGTCCTGAGTAAATGCTTTGGTATCCAAGCCCGCTCCCATGGAAATCAACAAAATATTGCCATTGGTTCAAATGATGATGACCCAGGACTTCACTATGTAAGTATCTATAAAGGATGTTTCAGTATTAATATCCGTTAATGTTTTCATCTATGGACATTTTGTACATAATGCTGAATGTTTGTAATTGCTGTTCTTTTCTATACAGAAAAATTACAGTTTTTAAAAGGGTACGGGCATCTTGACAAAAGCAGTAATTTCAATTTCAGTGCTATTTAAATGTTTGATTTAGATGATCTTTTCTCTTTCCACATAACTAATGATTTCAATAACTGGTGTTTAGATAGATGACATTAAGCTTGATTCGTGTGATTAACCAGTACAAATTGAATGGTTATCCAAAATCACCTCTTAGATACGGTTTTTACATTTTCTGTCACTTCTTCGGAACTGTGCTTAAGGGTAAGCACAAGGACAAAATGCTGTGTCTCAAAGTTCTTTCTTTACATGTCTTCTTTTTCTAAATAAATTCAAATGAATTCCGTGTATTAACAAACAAGCTCAACATTACTACAGAAATGTGACTTTAAAAGAAGTGTGACTTGTAAATAGCAAAAGAGCAATTCTTTAAAGTGCTTGTTGGTCAGAAGTTTTTTATTTAAATCAAGAATCCATCTAGAGACAATCTACATGACTCTGTACCACGCTTCATATTCTAAAATTAAAGCTAAAATATCTAGGAAAGTAAGAGTTTACCTTTATAAATTGCTTCTACTTAAAATTTTTAATCATAAACAACATAGTGACAGTTTTAGTGAAATCACCCTTGTAACCTTTGTTAGTTATTAACGAGTCTGCCAATAAATAACCATTCAAGAGCTCAAAATGATAAAACTTGGTTTATATGCTGTCCATTGTGTATTTTGAGAGTTGTATTCTTTGAATTGATACCCATGCCTTTGAATATAAAAAGGTTAGCAACTGGCACATTTATCAAAGTAATGTATAGCTCATTCTACACTTTATAACATCTGTGTGTCCTCTTGATGACTTCAGCCTTTCTAAGACTAACAAGTGAATTTAGGATTTATAGGTGCGAAACAGCATGGCTGCTTCTGCTGCCAGTCTTTATTCATGACTTTAATAATAGGAAGTGTAATAAACAATGTAGATTTATAACTGTACATTTTAATTATCATTTCTGAAGGTTTATTTAATCAGGAGAGGTGATCAATGCTTCTTCTGATTTGAAATTTTTAAATTTGGTGCCAGACACTACTGAGTTATTCCCTAAGCAGACAACTTTGCTCCTTTCATCAGTGATTCGTGAAAAAGTTGACAGCTTGTGTGTTAAGGCAATCTGAGCTTCAGTCTAACAATCTGATTTGTTGGCCGAGTAGATTTACTGCATCTTGATTTTCTTGATAAATTCTATGTGAAATACAATACAAGCTGCCCTAACAACATCTTTACCTACATGAAAAAATTTGTATTGCTCCAGGTGGAAAGAGAAGGAGTCTCACATAAAACTGAGAATTTTGTAATGAAAAGTTAAAAGTTAGCACAGTTTTCGTATGCAGTTTTTAAATCTACAGATAAGCTGTAATAAAATTAAGAAGTGATATTTTGCTTTTGGAAAGTCTTCATTAATTTTAAACAAAGATATTAAACAATTGCATCTCATTAGCATGGGCTGTATACATGAGGAAATGGAAAGTCCTTGCTTACTATACACAGTGAATATAATTGCAAAGGCTCAAAGAGATAATTTAATTATAAACTTTTAAAAAATCAAAAAGGAAGCATAAACCAAAACCATATAAAACCATATAAAATAAATATTATGTTTATCATAGCTTTATTTCCTAGGATGAACAGTGCATCATTTTGTTGCCCTAAAAGGATTTTTTGCTTTTGAAGTACCGAGATTGTTAGGCAGGTTTAAAATCTCAACCCCCTGTTTAATTACCGAAAACTCACTCTTTCTTGTATTTCCATTGAATTAGATAATTACATTTCTTCCTATAGTTTATAAAGAATGGTTATATACTTTATAGTAACTGCAAGTCTCTGAGGTACTTTGTCCACATAATATTGCCTATGTGTCTTTTATTTGTGAGTTTTACAGATTCTGGCCAACAGTGTGCCTTATGATGTTATCTATACATACACTGTTCTTTCTGACCCAAGAACAAATGCAGTACAATTTCAATTTCTACTAAATTTCATTGGTAATCCAGAAAACATTTTTTGATTTCCTTAGAATACACAGTTACTTGAAGTCATTTACTGTTTTGATGAGTGACGAAACTATATTTTGAAAAACGTCCACCTGAACATAAATCACAAGACATAGTATTGTATGCATATTAACGGTAGTCGATGTTGACTGAAGTAGAAGTAACTACTGAAGTAGTAGTAACTGACTGAAGAAGTCCATTAAATTGATTTCAGTAATGATATCTGAATATCTGGAAATATTTTGTTGTTGGACATACCTTATGAGTTATGTTGCCTTTTAACACAAAGAAAACCAAGAGCAGAGCGCCATTCTCTTGCAGATTTCATGAGCAGCATCACTGGGATGTTGAGATGAGTGTCTATTTATTCCTCTCCAGTTTGATACAGACATTGCAGACAGCCTTAAGGAAGATGTAGGTGAATGCTGGGAAGATTGGTGTAAAACAGCATGTTTTAACAGTTTGAGGCAAATCTTCATTATGTTGGATGGTTTCCTTGGAGGTTTGAGTTTAACGATGCTCTACACTGGAATTTCTGTGTAGAAAATGCCTCAGAGCTCTCCAATCTAAAATGACTCATGTAGAGAAGTAAGATATTGTGCATAGTATTTTTAATACCCTACACCTCTCAGGGTGTCTGTTGGTTATTAATCTGCCTGATCTCCAGGAATTAATTTCAAGGCTTTAAGGGAGAAAGCAACAAGAATTATAACAGTAGTACAGCTTCCCTGAGGTATCCTGAATCTCAGAAGGATTTTACACCTTTTCTTAAAGTACTCTGAAAGATAACATTGACAAAGGTAACAAACATGGATAAGCAAATTCAAAGAACTTAACTTAGGCTTATTCATCAGTTTGGAGATAAATAATTTACAGCCACCGAACTGAGTTAGTTATTTCAGATGAACGTGGTGAAGGATCAGCAGCTGGATCCCAAAGAATCAGGCCATGCTCCCACTTGGAAGGAAGCATGGAAATTTGGAAAACTGCAGAATTTGAACAGATATCAGAAACTAAGCAAATTAAAGTCAGTTCTAAGGGTTAGGTGGCCAATTTAAATGTCTGGACAACTAACTACACTTCCGTTTTGACTTGATTACAGAAACTGAAAATTCTCCATAGTTCATCATCTAGCATCAATTACACTCCTTTCAGAGCACTAGTAATAAGTAACAAGAAGGACATGTATCAGTCCGTATAAAAAGCACATGAGAAAAAGGGATTTAAAATGGCAGCTCTATGTTTTTTAAAACTGTCCTAGTATCAGCGATCTCTGGCGATATAATGACACAGTTATGGAAAGCTTTTAGGAAAAAAATACATCTGAACCAGTAAGTACTGACAGGAAAGAATACTCCAATCATCAGAAGGACATAGAGCTGCCACCAAGACAGATAAATTTCGCATGCTTACTCTGTGCAGATTGACATGCAGATTTTGAGTCTCAAGATTTTAACTCCATCATGACATAGCAAAAAGAGTTTTTACATTAAATGAATAGCTGTTGTTTTAGCAGTAAATTAATGAATAATGCCAATGAAGAAAATTTGTAATAAAGAAAAAATATTTAATTAAAAAAAAGACTTGAAACTAAAATCGCAGAAACTAGATCAGTGCAAACTATTTTATGGCATGATGTTCTAACGCATGAATCAGGACTGCAGAATTAAAAAAAAAAAACAACAACAAGCAGAGTTGGAGATCTTAGAGCTACTACATATTCTTGGATATTAAGGTTCCACACATAGCCTGCATATCCTCTTGTTCTTCCATCCAAAAATAGCTTTCAGCCCTAAGAAAAATAAATAAATCACTCCAATTCTGCTGCAGAATGCATAGATATGCTGCAAACAGAATCAGGCAAGCACCTGAGGGAAAGCACATATATCCGCAATTCTTTAGGGAGTATATCAAGATTCATAGCTCACTGTCACAGTGAAAGAAAATGCAGATTCTTTTCTATCAAAAGACTTCATTGTATTTAAAATATTGTTTACATTATGGAAGAACTTCTGGCAATAACCACAAAGAAAAATTGTTTTATTCAATTTTATTACTGCTGGTGATTTTTCCATTATGTAAACAGTACCTCATAGGTATTCAGGCATCTCAAGCCTTGAAACAGCTTTGAGAGCAGACAGCAACTGATTTGGCTGCATGCAAACTCTTCATATAAATGTCTCGATAGTTATTATTCTAAGAAGCACATTGCCTCTGTCTTTGCCTGCATAGACTGCAAAGTGTGTGAAAAGTAATGAAAAAGCCTGAGAAGTTGCTGGGGGGACATGCAAATTTTTTCAGACCTTTTTGAATCTGTGGAAAAGCATTTGGGCTAATCCTAGAGATGTGCTTGCTATTCTAAACTGTTCCAAATGTCCTCTTAAAATAGTAATAAGAATTTAACTCTGGATTTAGATAGCATTATATATATCAAAATATCACACAAAATTAGCAATAGTCAGTATATCCTATGTAATTTGGTCTATGTTCAAATTAAACCAGGTAAAGCTTCCTGAAATGACTAGTTTTTGCTATGACAGGGTACATTTAAGCACTTGCTTGCAGTGAATAACTGTGCTACCATTGTTTGGATATCATACATGTCCAGCTTTTACTATTTGGCCTGAAAAAAGCAGAAGAATCAATTCGTAACACAAAAAAGGCAATTTGAGCCCCAAGTATTTTTTTCCAATAGCACACAAGGTTGGGATGACAAGACTAACATTTCACTAATTATTAACACTTCACTAATTAGTCATCATGCTTTAGCAAAACATAACACGATGAAACCTACTTTCTTACATTTTTGTTCATCTTTTTTTTTTAATCATTATTTACTTTAGATTGCTTTCTTATACTGTATACTATTTATTTTTTTCCTTCCAGATGCTTACAGATTAAGAAAAGATTTTTATTTTGATGCCTCTCCTGGGTAAAGAATCTACCAGCTTGTTAGTTTCCTCAGCACTCCCTATATAACAAAAAATCTCATATATGGAAGGCCCCATTTTCTTTTCTTAGGTGTACTCCAGAGATGCTGTGAGCACCTGCAACTTCTGTTAATTTCCTTGGGTATTGCAGGTGTTCAACAGCTCTAAGGATTGAACCTACTGGGACTAAATAAATGTGAGAAGCTCATACTGGATCCATGGAGCTAACAAGGACTGAGAGTCCTAAAATAGACAGCAGTGAACTTAGACTACTAAAAAAATATTTCTTCCAAGTGAATACATCAGGAGAGATGTGGCTTGTTAGAAAAATATCTTACTTCCCTTTTCTTGAATGGCCATGTTCACAAGCTCTCATTATATTTTGCAGTCTGAAAAAGATTTATTCCTACTCAGATCTGAATCTCAGTTTGATTCTATGTCTATTACTTTCACTATAAAATTTATATACAATATTTTCTGTTATTCTCATCTTCTGCCCACCAGTTGCATTCTTCCTTTTCTTCTTTAATCTGTATTTTATTATCTATTTGTTGTCCTTTTTTTTTCTGTGCACTGGTAGTTAATTATGTTTTATATTCAGTGGAAAATTCTATTAAAAGCACTATTACTTACAATAGAAACTTTTCTCTTTTTTAATTGATTGAACATCTGCAAGTTTATTGAGGCAACCCATTGAGATAAATGCATCAACAAGTAAGTTTCCCACTCATGAAGTCAGTACAACCAGGCAGAAACTGCCTAGCAAGTTTCCACTCACTTGGGCACCAAAGATTTATATTTATACCCAACACATTTGGCCCAGATAATAGCTTTCTGATAAAGCCCAAGGATTAGAGAGCGAACCCCAGCACAGGAACTGATTCTTAAACACTGGCATCCACTGGACTAGAGCACACATGGTTTCTTGCCTGTCATGCTAGGAACATGCCTGAAGAAAGAAGGGGTTAATATAAAACCACTCTGCAGGTATTTTTTATCTAGTCTCAGAAGGTTCTAGTCTCTTCAAGGTTGCTCTATAACAAGCTGCTTCTGATGATATGAAGAACAGAGAAGTAGAAAGTCTACACACCTCTTGTCTACAGTACAGGTTAATTTTCTGTTTAAACTAAGAAATCCAGAAAAGAAAAAAACAAGGCTAGTCTGAGACTACTGATGCCAGCCACTGGAAAAAATGATAAGTTTTATGAAAGAATGAACTTGTGATTTAAAATATTAAGAGGACAGCTATCGATAGATAATGCCTTAAATAGAAGAAATATTGACATTATTTTAAAATACTCATCACATAATATAGCTCATAACTTTTATAATAAAGCCAAATGTTCAACATTATTTAATAACTGACATGAGGAAACAGTGGTATTTATAAAGGAGGTACGGCTCACTATTTATTTCTCATGATTCACAGAGGCATTGCATTTTTTATTTCTGCAGCTGAAAAGTAAATAGTTGGCAAACACTTCAGTATACTTGAGGAATCAATTAAAAATAGCATTGAGAAAATAGCAGTATCAGTTCAGAGCTTTCAACCTATCTGCAATTTGCTTCCACTTAAAAACATGACTATTTCTTCAGAGCAATAACTGCATAGCATCTGGGGGATTTCACAGGATCAAATAACTTCACAAGTCCTGACCAGGCAATGTTGTCCTGTAAAATGATATATGATTGAAGTACATTAAAATGTGTTTGACTTAAAAGCTAAGACACGGTAATAGGTCCGCATTTTGAAATGCAAAGTCACCAAAAAAAAGATTATTCTTAATGCAAAGCAGGAAAAACACTTTTCTAACAACAAAACTATTGAAAATTTGTTGTGAAAAAAGGAAACAAACAAAAAAAGGATGTATGTTAAAGTCAGTTAATTATTTCCGTCACTATCAGATGACAGCTTACCAGCCCCTTAATCAATAAAGCTTTTTTTTTTTTCCTGCTTTTTTTTTTCTTCTGGTTGAACAAGAGAGAAGATATTAAGGATCAAGTTCTACTTGTTTTATGCAGCACATTCTACTACTGAAGCTAATTAACTGACTTTTCAAATGAGTAGGGCCAGCTGGATCTGGTCTTCATGTTGCATATGGCTTTTATCATTTCTATTTTTTCTTCCTAGACATATTTTGTGAATCAACCAGTACAAGATTAAATCAATGGGTATATTACATTTAGAAAAGGTAAATTAGCACTAAATGCACCAAGTCTGATCTTCTATCCTGGAAATCATACAGATCTCTATGTGATTTATAACTGGTTGGCATTTGGGAAAATACATCATTATTTAAATATCTCAAATTGCCTCTCAGTAAAAATACCAGTTAGAACAAAAGCATACATTTGCTACAACTCAATTGTTCCAAGTATACTGTGGCAAGGAGGAAAGTGAATTTTTACTTACGATAAAATGGAGCTATTAAAATGAAAGGTTTATAGTGGAAGAACAGTTATTCACATGAATAAATTTAAACTTTATTTTAAAATTTTATTTTGACTGTGGCTGAGCAGAAGCTGGAAAATGCTACCATGTCTTCTGATCAATTTGTTACTTATACAAAAAATGTTTACTGGTGTAGAAAAGGTGTGATTGATGCTTCTAAGTTAACCAGGTCAAGCTCAAAATTAGTGTTAGTAGAAACACTGTAACATAAATCATTACAGAGTAAATATAGTAGCATTTGCTTATTAAATCCCACATCTATATTTGTAAAATATATCCAGGCTGTATGCTAGTCAAATGTACCTCAGTTGACCCATACAGTTGGAAAAAGTGTACCCTCTCTTATCATAGACCTTAATTAAGAAATGATAACAAGAACCTAATGGGACTTAACCCAAAATTTCTTTAATTATATGTTCTAAAACTTATTCTTTGGAAACTCTAGAATGTACAGTATAATGTTTGTTTAGCATTTCCAAAAATTTCTTTAATTATTAGATATCTCTATGTCATATTAAATAAGATTTGTTGCATATTTAATTATTTTTTTTATTGTTTATTGACTTGTAATTACCATACAATTAAAAGAACATAAGCTTTACTGTTGCTGCTTTGGTGAAAATAAAAACATCTGCTGGGCATATGTTTATACTAAATGGAATGAATGCTTATACTTTTGCAAATATGAGAATAATAATTCTGCAACAGAGACTTTTGGTCTGTACAGTAATAAATTGTCTGAAATAGTCTCATTTTACTGATGTAGCCTTTAGGTACCATAAAACATAATGCAAAAATACCTGCTCCTTGAGGTAGCAAAGACGATCCAGAAGTATCAAAACTTCTATGCAGGGAGCCAGCACAACCTTTAACTGAAAGAAAGATTAGATGCTGTTGTGATTTGGGGAAAGTGAGCCAATACACTTCCCAATGGCTACACTTCCACAGAACAATTCCAGGAAGGTCAATCATTTTCTAGTGGTTGTACAAATGTCACCTTGCCAATTTTCCCTGTGGGGTGGACATCTTCTAAACAGATTATATTAAAGATCAAAAATACATGGAATGCCATAAAGCTAGGAAACTACATTATTTAGTTGGTTTTGAGGCACTGTCCAATAAGAAAATGATATTATATGAAGCAGAACAATTTTAAAGAGGGAAATAATGAATTTTAATAAAAAGAATTTTTATGAAATAACTGCATGGAGACCAGTCTAGGTTTAAAAGGAGACTGACATTTCATTTTCCAGGGTAATAGTCCCTCTTGAAAAAGAATCTTCCATGTGTTCACTTTATTATTTTACTGACACCTAATATAGTTTTGAATAGGATATGCTCCAAAGTTTGGAAGAGGGAGCTGCTTTGTTTTTGAGATTGCATACCACAGTGTAAGACAGTCCACCTCCACATAAAACTTAACAGGGCTTTGTTCTAGACTAGCATATATATAATACAAGGTAATGGTATTAATCCTATAACTTTTACCATATTAAATGCTTCAAGCTCATTCATTCTGTGCTTGTATTTTTCATAGTAATCCATTATACAGCTGTCTGGAAGCTGCAAAGGATAAAAAAAAGGTATCAGAGTTATTCCCATTTTGAAATAAGAAACATTTTTTTCCTAATCAAAAGTCATCCTACAAATGAAATATGTTTTGTTTTTGAAATTAGCAATTTACTGAGGTCTATAATAATTTTCCAATAGCAATTTCTCAGTTCTCATTTACAATTACTGTTCTTCAGACAGCATTTTGCATTAACATGAAATACTGAGATATATTCATTATTCAGAAAGCTCTAGTCGTTCTTTAATGAACATTGCACAGCAAAAGAGATAATATTCTCATTTCCTTTCCCATATATCTTATACCTTGCACCCCCCAGCCCAAGAGATTTATTTAGATGGCTGAAGAGTGGAGTCTGGTGTCAGAGTATCAAGCTTAAGTCAGGACTCCTGGATGCTACTTCGCATTACAGAACCTACTGTCAGATTCTGGAAATAACAGTTTCACTGTGTCACAAGTTACCCACCTTTGAAATAAAAGTTTCTCCGTTTACTTTGAACCACTGCATGTTTCCCAATTACTTGATTCAACACTACCAGCACTGCCACTGTAACTGCAAATTTTGTGACTTCGGGCTGATTTTGATCCAAGGCAGCTCAAGAATTTGACTAAACCAAATACCCCTTCCCCTTTCAGCCCTTAGTGGCCTCTGCACCACAGCAGGTAGCTACACCTATGACCATAACTGCTCTTCACAAAGCATTTTCTCTCGGACCACAACATTTCCCAGGCTTTGTAGGTCATGATGTCTCTACCCTTCTGATGTCCACAGTCCTGGATGCTAAAGAAGAGAGATGAGCTGTCCACTTAAGAAGCCTGTCAGAGAAATGGGAAGTAGGTCTGCAACATTATTGGTGATGTAGGCTGCTGGAAAGAGTGGGGATGAAAGAGCTTGATGTATTGGCCCGATGTATTTCAGTAATGGGTCTGCAGCACGGCTACTCTGTTGTGGTTATGGAAAGAGCCCACAGCTTAGCAGAAAAGTAATGCTACTGACAAAAGACCAGGAAATATAAAGTGTCTAATACATTTTTGCACACATTTATTAGCAAAGTCATCCGAGAGCATGTGGCTAATCCAGTCATAAAGGAATAAAATAGCCTAAACTGGAGAATATTTCCATAATTTGTAAGTTTTCATATCAGGTATGTATTATGAACTTCATCTTATGAAGGGAAGGGAAAGAAGGGAATGAAATGACCTCAGAATTATCACTAACTGTCACTGAGCTCTCAAAGATGGTGTATCAGATTGCTAGTAGATGCATGCCTTTCATTATAGAGCAGTCTGATCAAATTCAACCCACCGAAAAAATGTAAAGAATTTAAAAACACTAAACGGATAAGTAATGAATTAGTCAAGAACAAATCACAAGTCAGCCTGCTTGTAAGAAGGGTGGAAGGATTCATGTTAGGGGAAACCAAATGTTGTCATATATTTTGACTTCAGCAAGGGTTTTGCACCATTTCACATAACAATTTCAACACCCAATATAAGAAACAAGATTTAGATTAAAGTATTACAAAGTGCGTCAATATTGTTTGAATGACCATAACCAGAGAGTTGTTATTAATGAGTCTCCGAACAACTGAAAAGACATAGTGAGTGGAGGTCTGTTAAAAATGCAAAATGTTTTCATTAAGAACTGAGATGACAGAGCAGAAACCACATTAACTAAGTCTGCAAATGTGCAACAGGAAAGCACAGGATTACTAGAATTTAAAATAATTTTCAGAAATTGGATCATTGCTTAGAAAAGTGTTTGAAGTGCTATATGGAAATGCAGGGGAGACTACACTCAGGCAGAAATAATCAGCGGTTCCCTATGAGGAACACCAAATGACAACCTGGGAGATATAGCAGATCACAATCTGAGCAAGAGTCACAGTTGTACTACTGAAAAAAAAAAAGCAATCACTGTACTGCGACATGTATGGGGGAACAGCTTGGAAGCGCAGGAAGTAATCCTTCAACCCTGCTTGGCAGTGGTAAAGCTCTAGCTGGAATGCTGTATCCATTCTGGTGCAGCGGATTTCACAGAAATAAATGAACTATTTGAAACAACCCTAAGAGAGAAAAGAGATAAGAAATCTAGAAAATAGGACCTGTGAAGACAGATTGACAGAACTGGAACCGATGAGTCTAAAGAAGAGAAAATCAAGAGCAGGCATAATACCAGTTTTTACAAACCTGCCACCAAGAGTTAAGGAAGGTTGTTCTCTATGTCTACAGTGGGTAGGAAAAGAACTCATGAGCTTGCATTGCAGCAAAGAAAATCAGTCAAGAACTTCAAAAAAAAATCTGTGAGGTTAATTCAGGACGGGGGAGGTTGTAAGCCTCCATCATGGAAAGATTTAAGAAGTTTAGACACATTTTTCAGGAATGATGCAAAATTCTAGCTCTCCCTTAAAACAAAGGGAGGGGTTAGAAGAATTTTTGTAGCCTTTGACTCTTTTTTTTTTTTTAAATTTAAAAAGAACTTTATTCCCAACTACAGCAGCAAGGTTGAGAAGTTGATTTGGCAGTACTAATGCACTGACTTTTTTGGTCTTGTTGATATTTTATTTTCAATAAAGCTGTGCAAATATCTAAAGAGCCAAACCAACTAAAATATATCAGTCATGAGATAAAATAGTTTATTTGACCTCTGCTCTATAAGCTTTTCATTTCAACTGAGAATTAAAAGCATTTCAGTATAATGGATTTTTGAAATTACAGGCTATTTGGATTAAAATATAAATATCTGCATTTGTAGAAATATGAACGCTAAATCTTTCTACTTTTGCATCCTTTATGTTCTCCAATTTTCAACACGAAACATTCCAATTAACTGTGAAATGTTTCACAAATAAAAAGCTGGGTCAAAAATGTCTCCTGGCTGTAGCCGTACTCAAGTACTGAGCCCAAATGCTTTTGCACTCCCTCCTCACTTAACACATTTTGACAGAACGCATCCTGCTGTCACGGATAGATTAGGTGGTACTCTAAATTGTAGCTCAACTGAAACTTTGGTTTGTGACCCAGCTGAATATAACAGGCCAGCTGAAAAAGAGAGAAAACGTCTGCAAAAAATACATTGATAGAAAAGGGCATTAAAAGGAAAATGGTCCCTAGCTATGTGGTCAATTGACTGGAAGAAGATCAAAACTTGGATTATGGTGGCTTTGTTTGAAACTGCAACAGTTTGCCACCTGGCTTCAGTACTTCCTAGGCACCTAACACAATCTTCAGCTATCCCTCTGAGGTGAAGTAGGACTAACTTATTTGTTGTGTTTTCAGGAAAAGATTGGACTTACATATGTAAAGCAAGTGTGTGTATAACTATTCCCTATAGAAAGTTGCCACAGATTTGTGTATATATATATATATATATAAAAACTAAATACATGCACAGAACTTACATTATGATGCTGATACTATGAACTCACGGCATGAGACAAAATGCATGAAAGAACCTAAATACAATATCATGCCGTTGTCTTAATAAGACACTCAAAGATCTAGTTTATGCTACTGATATTCTAGTAAGGCTCAATGTATATGGAGCTTTTTTGGCCAGTATACCTTAGTTGATTTAGCTCCTGATCTTTACCAGGTTGTGAACAAACGTGCCTCTTTGCACTGTGATGGTGGTGCAGCCCTTCTTTTAAAGTAATTTCTCTGTGGTTTGGTGTGGTGGCTGAAATAGGCAAAACACTCAAGAGGAACTAGAGGGCAGTGAGATTCCCGTTGTCCTAGTTATAACAATGCCACATGCTGGAGGTGGCACTGAGACCATACAATAGACTCATCTGTAGTGAGCACAAGGAGGCTGTCAACAGATCCTTGAGAGCAAATGAGGTGCTGCACTCCTGAGCAGACCCAAGGTATACTGGAATCTCACAAATGTGGCGATTGAGCACGCTCTGAAAACAAAACACGCAGGCACAAGGTGGGTGACAACTAGAAATCCCACCCTTAAAACTTCTTACTGTCCAAACTGCACACTCTCTACAGAGGAGAGCCAGATCCTAGAGATCCTGCCCACAGTCAAACAGACGTAATGCTCTTTGCCACCTCCACGGGACTGTTTACCCCTGTGCTGGTTGCACATTTCCATGTTTCCTCTCTCTCCTTGCAGCAGCACTGTCATGAACACTAGCAAGAGTACCAGAAGCTAATAAGGCAACCCTTTTAGCAGAGCAGTGTCTTAGATCAGTTCAAAATGCTCGAGAGGCCATACCATACAACTTTTTACAATTTTTCAGTGACTAAGGTAGTTAAAATACATCTTCCTGCTTCTCGAATAATGTAATTACTGAGAAACTTTTGTTTATTTAGAATTTATTTTGAAATGCATTTCAATTAAATGCAATCTATATCATTTATAATTGTATCTCATTGAAATAAAAGTCACACTTAAAATTACTTGTCAGACTAAGATGTTATGCTACCATAACTGGGACAGTATTTTGCCTGTTTCAAAAACAATTATACTTGAAAACAGCATTATGCAGAGTATATATGCAGTGTATATAGTTATATATATAACAAGTGTTACCCAAGCCTTCATTCAATATTTCCCAAACTAACAAATGAACTTCACAGTTTAAGGTGTTCACTGTCATTTAAAGACCTCAACACGAAATTTGGTGGGGGGTAGACATCAAGATCCTTCACGATTATAAGAAATCTCATTTTAAAAGTCCCTCCCTTTTCTGAGTTCTGCAAAAATTCTCATTTTACTTCCAATTACAGTTACATATATTCAAGTTAGTTCATGTCTACCGATAGTTCCCCAATTCTAAGTATGTGGCTCTTCAACACTTTTTAAAATAACAGTAAAATTAAGCCATACAATATGATTCCTCCTCTTATTTTATTTGCCAACCACATTTTATAATATTCTAATCTATCAGGCTAAGATAGGCATTTATTAGCTTCATAGCAGAACACAGCACAACGATGTTTCTAAGAGACACTGACAAATGCCAAAAAATGAGGAAGGTGTTCTTATGTGTTTTTAGCACAGCAAAAGCACCAGACACATTCTTTTCACGCTACTTTACACAGAAACTGTGTGGTATACCTTCATGGTATTTAACTTTGAAAAAAGTTGCTTCTTCCAATGCAAGTTAGCAGACAGACAGAAAAAGAAAGAAAGAAAGAAAGAAAGAAAGAAAGAAAGAAAGAAAGAAAGAAAGAAAGGAAGGAAGGAAGGAAGGAAGGAAGGAAGAAAGAGAAAGAAAGAAAGAAAGAAAAAGAAAGAAAGAAAGAAAGAAAGAAAGAAAGAAAGAAAGAAAGAAAGAAAGAAAGAAAGAAAGAAAAAGAAAAAGAGAAAGAAAGAAAGGAAGGAAGGGAGAGAGAAAGAAAGAAAGAAAGAAAAAGAAAAAAGAGAAAGAAAGAAAGAAAGAAAGAAAGAGGGAGAGAGAAAGAAAGAAGGAAAGAAAGAGAGAGAGAATATTCACATACAAACACCAAGTTCATAGAAGACATTTCAGTGGCATTTAGCATTCCGTCAAGCATTCTACTTGAAAACAACATTGGTTTAGCCTGTTGGCATGTCAACTAGTGTGCCACATGAAAAAAACATGTATTTGCAAGTAGTAATTCTGTAGTTAAGACTCCTAGCAAGCATCTATATGCCAAGTTTTGGAAACTGAGCAACATTACATGCAGGAAATAAATTACATACTCAGCCATTTGAACTTGGGAAGTATAAGAAATCCCTTTGGTTAAAGAGTTCATACTGGTGCTGAAATTAAATTTAGAAATTCATCACTCAGCTAATCCTGTGGGATAAATTTAGAGAATGCCATGCTCCTCTGGTCAATATCTTGTAACATTACTTAATCAGAAGTTCATACAAAAAAAAAAACTTTTGCAAAATTAGAAATATATATATTAAAGGTGTAAGGACTAGAGTTCAGTCTATTATTTTAGAATGTTCTCACATGGCTGTGGAAACCTTACTTATTAAGCATTTTTCTAGGACAGATGGAACTTCCCAAATATGTTGCTTTAAAAAAGTTCAGCTTTCTAAACACTGAAGCTTACCCTGACAAGCTCCATAAGGATGGAGGCTTTTCATCTTGTCCTGGGCTAACCTGTTCACTTAATTGCAATGTTGTTTGTCAATGACGTACAGAGCACAATGTCTCTTCATTATATGGTTTAAAATGATGAAAAAAACATGTAAAACATTCTGTTCAACATATTTTGGTACAACCATGTTCAAGTTTAATGAATTGGAAGATCATTAGAACATCTGAAACAGCAGGTACAGGAACAAACTAGGAAATATATGTGATAAATTGCAAACAGTATCTTCTGAGTAGCACAGATGTAGAAATGGGAAGGAACCTCCTCAAAGACTGCTCGCCATTACATGAGTAGAACACAGTTAGGAACTGACATCAGGCCAGCTCATGACACAGACTGGACAGAGAGCTAACATGGGTGGGGTGGGGAGCAGCACTTCCACCTGCATGGTGGAAGGGACCATAAAGCTTGAAAAGGCTTGTCAGATAGTCCCTGGTTTGGTCTGAAAAGGGGGAAGGTATGATCTTAGGGATGGATCCCAAGAAACTCCAGAGGCGTTTCCAAACATTTTACCAGCCACACATTGTGAAGCTATCTGCAAGTTACATTTGCCACAGCATTTTCACAAAGCATTTATGTGATGGGAACTTCTAACTCTCTTAGGAGGAGTCTTTGAAAGTCCCATATTTAAGTTCTTGGCTTTGCTTCCATCTCATGATGCAGGAATCTGAACACAGCAAACTGGAATTGTTTTTGTATTCATTTTAAAAAGAGCACTGTTATCATGTAAATACATGCAAGCAAGCAGAGCATAAGTTACGTCTGCTGAAAATTTATTCAGGATTGAGCTTGATATATTAAATATAGATTTAGCTAACATGAATAACTGGCTCATAAGAGAAGACATCTCCTTAATCCATGTTCACTCTGCCATCTGAGCAATTATAAAAAGGAAACGTATATTAAAACTGCAGTTCTGAAACAGTGACAAATCACATGAAACTTAGAATAAAAGTACATCTGTGCTCCTTCTGCGAAACCAATTATTTTTAAAATCAGCGTATCCTTATTTTATTTTAAAAATCAATAGAATCAGCTACTTTATTAGGCTTATTAAACTCAGACCTTTGACTTTCTTTGTTACTTGATATATCACTGAGAAATCACTCAGCTCAGCTACTTAGTTTTCAGGCTTTATGTGTGTGTACAGGCAAGTGTTACTGTTAGGCGTTTGCTTCATCAAATTAAAGTAAAAAGTCACATATGCATGCTCTTGTGCTAGTTTTCTTAAAAAGTATTGCCATAAAAAAAAACAATACTGCTGTATGAAACATGTCAAATATTCGCACTAACTATATAAAAACTGATCAAAGACTTTAGAAAGCAAATTTTGTCTGACAAAAAATAACCAGTTACTGAACAAAATAATTAGTATAATTTCACACAAAATCTATTTTTAGTATTCTCTATACGTTTTATTACTCAAATTGAATACTATGGAGTTTGCAAAAGCACGAAGTCAATGTATCAAAAAAGAAGTCATTTAGGAATTCCAGTAGAGCTGAACTAGCAAGCCCAGTGTATTTCAGATCTCTTTTGATTTATTTAATGATAAAAATTGCAAGTATAATTACTAGAGGATAAGGATTATTCTACAAATGAATAATATGTAATAAATTGAGAAAAATCTTAAAAAATAAGACAATCATGTATTATTATGTATCCATTATCAATTATAAATAAACCCCAAAGTCTTGGTTATTGTAGCCAAATAAAGTACTAACACAGTCATTTAATTAAATATACTTCTAAATACATAACCTTTGCAGAATATATAGGATGATACTACTTGTATCTATATTTAGCTACACAGCTAAATCAAGGCTTTGAAATATTCTAACATTGCTAGACATAACATATCAAATATCAAAGTTGTTTAAATCTCTTAAGATGATAAATGAGTTTTTCACAGGACGTGAGTTTCTCTTACTGTGTTATTAATTCAAGTGCTACTGTGATGGGTACAACACCTCACAGATGGGTCTAGTGCCCTTTCATGATCCACCAGTTCAGATTTGACAGCTGTAAATCTTAGTGGGATGCTCTACCTGAAGCACAGGATCAGAAAAAGACAAATGGGCAGCAGCTGTTTTTAGGAAGTCTGGTCGGGGTAGAGCAAGCAGGGATAGTGGAAACTGAGCATTAACCATCTGTTTATTGTTGCAGATCTTATCTCAGACTGTTCGCCAAATAAATGACTTTTTTTTTTTTTTTCAGGGGGAAGAGCAGCAGGAACTTCAGGTTATGTGCAGACCCCAGACTGTTCAAAACTGAAAAATACCAGTCACAGGCCACCTGGAAGCTTGGATGTACAAAACCAAGTACATCTGCAACAACAGGCTCACTGACAGGCACTCTTCCGTGAGTGAAGGTTTACAGTGACCCTTCCTTCAAAGTTGCTGTTGCACCTCGCCAGCACATGTGTACATCTGAAAGGGTTAAGTGATTTGTGAAATATTTTGACTAAATAACTACCTTGTATGCGATTCGCCCATAGCAGTAACTCCAGTATGCATATGGCAGAAGATGAAATCAAAGTGACTAATAACTTTTCTTTGCAGATGCGTCGTGTTCCCAGACCTGTGTATCTTCCTGCAATTGGATGTGGCATTAAATAGTGTTTTGTCCTTAAATGAATCCTGGCCAGCTTCTGTTTGCTAAACAGCTCCACCCGCTGAGGCTCTCACTTACTAACAGAACAGTTGTCCTAGCTGGCCTGCAGATCCCCACGTCTCCCAGCCTTAACCTGGTAAGCCTGTAACCTTTAATCACCTTAAATCAAAGTAAGGTAAGCTCTAACAACATTTCAATGATTTATCCCAATAATTACAGGACACTAGGCAATTTAAGAACATTTTTCTATCTTTTCTAAGACTAGAAATACATGAATACTTACACAAGTACTTTTTGCTGTGGCAATGCCATTTGTACCACTTATTGTCCTAAGTAGTAACCAAATGAATTAATAAAGAGGCTTACTTTTAAATGTATCTGCAAGAAGGCTACAAACAGAGCTGAAACTCATTCTGCTGAAGAAATGCAGCAAGAGGAAGGAGTGACTGCCCTTGTTGCTTGAAAGAAGCAAGACTAACAGGTGGAGGAGCAGCCAGATCCTCCAGGAGAAAGAACAGACACAAACACATCATTCTTTCAAGGGAGAGCCCCATGTTTATGTTAAATTAGGTAAAACTGGTTGAAAGGGAGAAGGAATCTGATAGAATTTCTCCCTTATCTAAGTGATGCTGAATGCTTTGCTCATACAACATGGAGCACACAGGAACAGAGTGAGCTAAGACAAAGAAAACAACCTGGAATAAAATTCTGCCTCAGTGTGTATTCACCCTTATTAGTGAAGACCTGTGCAGGGATCCATGGCCCACAGAGCAATTCCATTAGTTCTAAATCTAGAAGCAATATAACCATACCTGTGAAGCATCAAGCTGACACTAAAAGACCCCCTCTCTGCCCTCACAAATTGAGAATATTTGGTCAGACATTCAAAAGTCATGGTGTATGCCTTAGTTTTACCTCTGAGGTGGAGAAATGTGTGAAAAGAATGGTTCTTTACCAAAAGACAGAAAAAAAAAGTTCATTTACATCTCAGTGTGTAATCTGGACTTGACAGGCTCTTCTACATTGAAAAGAAAACACAATGGGGGAAATTATTTTGGCTAAGGTAATGGGAAACTTCAGTCCCTGAGCAGAAACTTGTAACAGTGAATGGCCCTAGGTGATTGGTAAATGCTATTTTTTGTAGAAAAACTATTTTACTATTTTGTCTCACTCTTACTCACTCCTGATTGACAATCTTTTCATAAAGGGTCTGGTTCTCATTTTAGATAAGTAAAGGTCTTCACAACGAAGGAGGCAGAGGGGCTTGTTGAAATGCAGAACTGGTAGGATTAAAGTACCTAACCTTACAGAAAAACAATAGCAAAAATCAGCTTACTGTTTGGATATTTATACCTGAAAAGAGCCCTCATCTCTATTTAGCAAAAGGCATGTACTTATATAAATGAGCATTGAGGTGGATCAGGTGTTTTATGCAGTTGCCCTGTTTATCCTACCTCTCTGTTTGTCCAGACTGGGAAATGAATGACTGGATGGCACCGTGGTGGTCGTTATCTCTATTCTCATGTAGAGATTAAACTCTCTTCAATTTTCTCGTTGTAAAAGAACTGCATTAATATTTGATATTATGACTTTCAGTTTTCTGACTTTTAAAAATTGATTTGTTAAATATCCAGCATTTGCACTCACAAAGCAGGGACCACTATGCAAACAATATTTTCTTATGGTTCTCCCTGGTTGTATCACACTGCACCCCTCATTACCTCCCCTAATGTCCAGTGCTCTGCGGTGGATCACTTTTTTATCTCCAGATTTGGAAAAGTAATAAACTAAACACTTCAGATTTGACCAAGTCTTCCTTAGCTGCTTTTGAACATCATCTAAATACAGTGATGCATGGAGACAATGAATGCCTCCATTTTCTGTGGCTGATGGGCACATTTTTGATTATTCTGGAAATATTATTCATATATGCTTACTCTTGTCTTATATTCTTCCTAGGCATCAATTTTTGAAGACAGTCAGAGACAGAGCAGACGTTTGG
Organism: Cygnus olor; assembly: GCF_009769625.2. Classification (NCBI taxonomy): domain Eukaryota; kingdom Metazoa; phylum Chordata; class Aves; order Anseriformes; family Anatidae; genus Cygnus; species Cygnus olor. The sequence continues at coordinate 53,097,636 of NC_049169.1, forward strand.
TCTATGCGGTGCAGCTGCTCTTTTGTTCATTTTTTAAAACAGAACTAGAAAACAAATTCTACATAAATTTCTCTTTGATTTTTGTTGTCTTTGAGAGCAAGTGTTTAGCCTTCATCACAATTTTAGCTACGTAAGTATTTTTTTCTGAAGAGAGAAATTTAGCACATTCTCCATTAGCGTGTAGATATAGTGCTGACTCCACCATGAAAACTGCAATGTCAGAGCCACTGCTGAGGAAGCGGTCACAATTTTCCTCACACTAGTATTAAAATAGCACTGGTTTTGTCCTGTTGCAGACTTGAATATAGCTGGGAAATAAAAAATGGTATTATTTAGATCAGCATAAAACTCAATCATCAGTATGCAGCCAGCTGCACACAAAAATGAGGAGCAATACAAACAAAAATGAACATTTACTTGAATCAGATCTTTAGCACTGACACAAACGGGTAGCTTGACGTGGTATTGCCAGACATGTTTCTCTCGGGGCAGCCTTGCCCAGACCCTTTCTAGAAAAATGCAGTGTTTCTAAAATCCAACACATGAAGTTTACATGTTCAATAATTTTAAAGGAAATACTGTATAACTCCTTACCAGCAGAGTTTAATCAATAATTACTTAAATCGACTATTGTACAATCAATCCACTAGTGCGTTTGGATGAATGTACACACAATAAGGAAGATAGCATTTTAGTAGTTGCTTTCAACTGAGACAAATGCATTATGTTAGCGCCTATTTATCATGCAAGCATGATTCCAGCATCATTTGCGCTTATTCATTCTTTTATTTACGTTTGCATTTTTGTTAGGTTTTGCATTTTTCTCCTAGCTCATGGTTTGATGTGCCTGGCAAATTTTAAGTGATTTCATACTTTGACTTCAGATTTTAAGAGCTGATTTACTGAAAGCTACTACATTCAACTTAAATACTTTACACACGTGCCACAGCTATTGTTTCTTTGATTTGTAAATTTTTTTTTTTAATAATCTAATACCTTCTAGTTTCTGTTAAACAATTTATTCCCACAGCATGGTTATGACCTTACGCTCACATAGCCATGTTATGGCTAATGCTATGATGCCATCTGCTGACCAATTTAACAGTTGTATTGTAAAGAACTAAGGCAAGACATTTGAGAACATGAAAAAAATCTGAAAGATTTTTCTATTTTAAATCTCAGATTTGTACCTACTTCATTTTCTCTACGTAGGAAAGTTATTTAAAAATGTAAACATTCATCCTTAACATTCATTAATTTAAATAAAAAAGTAATAGGCTTTTGCACATGCAGAGACTGCACAACATCTTCAAAAGCTACTTAAGGAGTCTGTCTAAAGGCTAAAATCAATAGGAAATACTTTAGGAACCAAACTGTAAGAGAAAGTACACATGAAAAAGGAGTAAGTTTGTATTGGATAGTATTTCAGATAGATTTAAAACGGTGCAAGAGTTACTTTTATCAGAGTGTACATTATCAGCACAGGCAAGAAGTTCTTCATGTTTGCTTCATTCAGCAATATTTATGGCTATATTTACTTCTAAATGACTGCATGTATAAAATGGAGCATGTAGCACTGTTTTTTTTTTGCCTCAAACATGATTTTTAGGATTATGTTCATAAATACTGGAAAGGCTTTCAAAAATTCTGATCGTTAGCATTATGTATAATAAAGGCTTGCTTTATATAAAGTCAGAAAAAAACAAAACCTTTTAGAGAATTTATACATGGAAGCCGATTTCCAAAAAACACGAAACAACTCAGCTTTGATATATTTCTTTAATATATCAGTATGGATTATTCTATTATTATTGCTAAAAATAAAACTATATTTATACGGCAATATACAAACTACACAACTCAGTGGTTTAAACACTGCATTGTGGTACTGAGTTCAAGAACTCACATGTATATAAGGATTTCATACAGTCTCTGCCTAGTGACTCACCTTTGAATCATCCAGTTCCATTTTTTTCAGAGCTTTTCTGACATAATCCAAGAAAGAGGATGATTTGGAGAAAATTTTCCCAACATGTCGTTCACTGCAAATATAGTGTTGAGATGCATGCATTCCAGCAACAGAAACTTACAAATTTTAAAAATAATTTTAATTGAATTTTTAATTCAGGGCAACTAAATCTCTTGGACAGCCACTACTGTCAAGTTAGTAGCAATATTCCTTTTCCCCTTTCACTTATAATAACTAGCTAATACTTGAAGAACTTTTTAGACACAACTTACTTTTGAAGACAGCTAAAATATGGGTAGTTTAGTTTCATAAAACGTTACAGTAATGAACATAGAAATACTGACTCGTAGCAGGTCACATACATTTTTTTCTCTGTTTAAAATATTTTGGAGAAACTACACACAAAGCTTTTGTTAGTCTGAATTCACTTTCTTGACTATGCTCTACTGTAACACTGCCCTCTTCCTGTTTTGTTGTGTAGAGCTACATTTTCAGCTACAGTAGCCGTTCCTGAGTATGCACTTCAATTAGTTAAGGAGAAATAACATTAAATACAAATATCTTCTTAAGAACAAACAAACAACACCTTTAAAATGTTTTAAACATTTTCCTCTCTTTAGTAATAGTAATCTTCCTTACTCCTTTCTTAAGGTACAGAAGTAACATCTACTGAGGTCAACAGAAAGACTACTCAGTAGCAGTTCTAATGTTTTTTGAGTGGCAGGGATCCCCATTCATTGAGAATCAAGTCATGTTTATTTTTAAAGAAGAAATAATTTCTGTAGTCATATTTAATGTTGAGATGCATTTAACATTTGGGCTGATGTGGTTTGAAAATCAGTTGATTATACTGCTATGATACTGGAAGACAGGCTTCTGCCCTCCTAATTCTGCTATAGGAGGAAAGACATTGCACCAGGTCTGGCTGGGTTAACTTTCTTCATAGCAGCCCATATGGTGCTGTATTTTGGATTTGTGACTAAAAAAGTCCTGGTAACACACTGATGTTTCAGCTACTGTTACACAGCTCTGCCCTGCGGCAGGTTGGCTTGGGTTGGGCAAAAGGCTGGGAGGGGAGCTAGCCAGGACAGTTGACCCAAACTGACTTTAGGGATATTCCATAGTATGTACTGTCATGCTCATCAATAAAACTGGGGGGGGTAGTCTTTCCATGGTAGCTGTTGCTTGGAGACTGTCTGGGCATCAGTCAGCTGGGGGTGGGAGACAGTGAGTGAGTGTATTTGCTTTACTTGTTTTTGTGTTTCTTTTTTTCTTTTTCCCTTTCTCTTTACTTTAGTTATCAAACTGTCCTTATCTCAATGGGTTTTTCCCACTTTTGCTCTTCCCATTTTCTTCTCCATCCTGCTGTGGGGGTAGTCAGTGAGTGCCTGGTGGGTGCTTAGTTGCTGGCCAGGGTCAGCACAGATACATACAATATATTTACTAGATTCATGATATATACAAGTAGTTTAAAAAAGCAAAACAGATTAATGATAGTTCAAGGTCTTACAGTTAGTTCTCTTAATTGTTTTAATGTGCTTGCTAAGTGTTACTCATTCCAGAAATGGACATCTCAAAAACTGCAAAACAATCTCACAAGGCTTCAGAACAATAAAGAAGATGTTAGCTGTTCCAATGAAAATGGTGACAACTCGCGTTGGTGAGCTTGAAAGTAGGCCTGCCCCACTTTTTTTTCAAAAGTATAATCCTAATTACTTCCTCCAAATTATGCTTCCTTTAACAAATGAAGTATACTATCATCTATTTCACACTTTTTTACAACTTAGTAACAATGCTTTTATGTGTTATCTTCTATGTAATTTAAAATAAACAGGTATCTCTTTCAGGAGTTTGACCTTCTGAAGAGTAAGCTGTCTGGCTCCACATATAGCATAAGTCTTGGGGGTATCTGCACTAGCATTTATTTTAGACCAGCAGTAAATATCTGAAGCGACTTTTCTGGTTTTGCCCACCTCCTATACCTTGGTTTGCACTGTGGAACAGGCTCAGAGCTCAAAAATTAAATTAAAATTGAACATGTGCTTCTGGATGTGCTCCAAATGTTAGTGGGCACACATACCACAGAATTAGATAAAAGTTAATCCAAACTACAACTCCAGAAGAGTTTAGTGCTGATGTCAAGACCTCAGCAGCAACTATTCAAATCCCATCTTACAAGGGTGCAGTACTTGCTAATGTAGACATAGGCAGTAAGCAGCCCTTTACAGCCATGTAACTGTTGGTCATTTAGCAGCTTTTCTCAGGATAAATGGAAATGCATTTTTGTCTTCTGCACTATTAAAGTTGCTAGGAATTCCAAATAACAAGGCAGACTAAGACGTTGTTGACTTTTAGTGAGTTTGCTATTTGTTCTCTGTTGAAGACGTTTTTTCCATGTATCTGGTACCAAGGAGGACCTATTTAAGCTATGGGTAAAGGAAAGGTAATACATTTGTGATGTGGATGAACAAATGTATCCTTCATTTTAATACCGATATGTATCTATAGTCTAATGAGACTGATTCTTAAACACGACTTCTTAAGAAAAACAGAACAGAGATGGCAGAGAATCAGATTTTTGGTTTGTGGTCTGTGAATTCATAGCTTCCTACCTTTTGGTGACACCATAAATTTCTTCTATAATAACCTGAAGAACAGCTCGATAAAACAATGAATCTGTAGGCAGCTACAAAATAAATAAATCAATAAATACATTACAACAGCAAGGATTTAAAATTGGCATTGAAATTAATATCAGAGTAACAAAACCAGTATTGGCTTCCTTAACTACATATTGGCCTACATTCTTTACAATCAGTCATAACAACTTTAAGGGGACAATTTACTAATGTTCTTGCACCCACTTAAATTTACATTTTTGGTCAGATTCTAACATAACCATGAATGTGAGAAAAAAAGAAACTCGGACCCTGAAGTACAGTTCAAAGGCTGGCAGAGGGAAAAAGAACAGAGAAAAAATATACTGATCATGATCCAAATTCTACTATGCAAAATAAATATAACAATTTACCTAAACTGTTTTAAAGACAAAGGAATAATTCCCTAGCTGAATCATCATACACTGTAGTCTCAACCATGCAGAAAGTACTATGCTATTAAAAACAGAATACACTGAAAACTTCATATCTTTGTGTTTGCAAAAAATTAGTTATAATTGCCAATTTAAAATTCATGGCAAAATGCATCTACAGTAGAATACTACTGGGATCAGGGGGCTTACATACAGAAAGAAGAGTTCTCAGCCTTGCCTTTAAACTATCTGCACAGTTGGTGTCCACCATCCCTGATAGGATAACTTGCACAACAAGAATTCAAAGTATTCACAGAGAAAAAAAAATATACAGGGATTAAAAATGAGAATGATGATGTTTCTTACAGATTCAAGTTTTTGTCATAACAATTTCTATTTTTACATTAGTTGATATAACACTGCGATAGAGTGATCCAAACCAGGGATATCAGAAAGACATTTGGACTGAATTTATGTAGTTGCTGAAAGATAGTGCAAGAAGTTAGGAAAAGTATCTTAATGTCTTAAATTTTAAGCTGTGCTTTTTTTCAGACTCTTAATTGTCAAAAGAAAACAGATTCACTAGGTACAATTGCAGCAATAAAAATGCAATTTTGTGATGACACATGCTATCTATCAGGATTTGATGTAGTGTATGCTAGTGTTTTAGATTCTAGAAATTCAGAAGTTCAATATAAGGTCATGGACTGAGAGCATTCAAAGGGGAAAAACACATTTTATCTTAGAATGGTTAAAATAAACAATATTACTTACCATTTGGCCAACTGCAATTCGCTCCAAAGCCTTTAAAAGTGAAGGAATTAAATTGCTGATATGTTTATTCTTTATCAGAACATTTTATAAACACATTGTATAAAAGTCAGAGGATACGACATTTTAAAAGATTAATGGTGTGATATAACATGAGCTTGCACACTTTAAAGTGTTAATACCTTTAGGGACTCATAATCAGCTCATTCCTGTTATTTTGGTTTATTTATAGGAGACGTGATGATAACCAACTGAACGGAAATAGATGTGAGCAAAATTTTTTCCTTTTCTTAGTATTCTAAAAGAATTTCAGAGAAATACTTCATGTGAAAGTGCTAAAAAGATTTTTTTTTCTGTTTTTATATTATATAATTATAATTAAACATTTTGTTATAAATGCAATGTTATATATTTCTGTTTTATATTTTCTGTTTCTGCAGAAATATAAGTAATTCACTTTGCATAATCAGTATTTTAAAGTAAATATTATTTCAACGTACAACGTCTTTGAATACTTTTAGACTCTAGTGTACAGATAAATCAAACATCCCTATGTAAAGTTAAATAAAATAAAAATTTCAGAGGGACTGAAGTTTAAAATGCTGTTCATTACCTTTCACAAAAAAAATCCTCAGACCTTAAATCCTGATGCTGGTGTGAGAGTACTTGACTTTTATGATCCATAGTAAAAAAGAATGGCAAATAATTAGAAGTATGGAATGTTTTTCCACAATTGAAAAGATACGTTGCCTGTAAAATTTTCAGCTGAGTAGTAAAGACTGCACTAGAAATTAAGGTAAAAAATCAGTTAATTACCTGACACTACAATAAATTAGATAAAAAATCAAAAATGCCTCACCACTTACAGATTATCATCACCTTTAGTCCCCAAACTCCACCACAGCAAAAAGAACTGCTTGTCTCTAAATTATCCATTTCTCCTTCTCCTAATTTGAGAACTGATCTTTCATTTCAGACTGTTCTTCAACCACAGTCCTAGTAGTTGCAGTTCCTCCATTCATGGCTTTGCCCAAATACCAGATCTGACTTTGTTGTATAAACTTATACAGTGTACGTCAGAAAAGATGGATGTGGGTTCTAACATGTACTGGAAGGGTCCAAAACTGAGTATCTCATCCAGACCCTTTGGCCCTTGGCCCTTTAACCAATTTGAACAAAACATAATAAAGAACATATGTAATAATGCTGAGTACATTAAAATAGTTCAGCAGATTGAGTTTCCCCAAGCTAGACCATTGGCCCTAGGAAGAAGGTAGGTGCCCAGCTGCACTGCACTGTCTTCCTTGTACCTCCTAGAAGGTGAGGAATATCCTAGTCATGTAAAATGCATACAGGGAATTACAAACATAGTAACAGTAGAAATATTTAGTGACGTAGGAGAGCTCCTTGCCTTTTGTGAAAGTTTAAACAACAAAAAAGTTTTCAACTGCCAAATTTCCGTGAGTTCTATGAAATCTAAAATAGATATATATGGCATGTTCAGTATGATCTATCTCTTGGGGGTCATTTGCCTTCAGAATTTATCCTCCTACCATTATTGAAAGACAACCCAAACTTTCCCTTTCCAAAAGAAAGGGAATGAGAAAGGAAATAGCTGAGGAAGAAATGGTGTTGCATGAGATTGGCAACAAAAAGAAAAAAAGGCAATTCCTATTTAGAAAGCATTTTTGTGATAATAGTTTTACAACCATCATCTCTAAAAGCAGCACATTTTTTTTTTTTGTACCTTGCCAAGGGTAACACATTTAAGCCTTAAGAAATACTAAATAACCGTCCTCCTATACTTCTGATAGCATTAAATTATCATGTTAGCTCAAGTTTATATAACCTTGTTACGTTAGCCTATACCGCGTCTTTAGTCTACACTGTTCTTTCCAACAGAAGCACAGAGCTAGCACCAGAAGCTCATCAGAACCTCTTATGATTCATCTCGATACAATAAATTAAAAATTAATAAAGCAAAGGAATACTACTCTTCTAACTGAAATAGCAGTCAAAATTTTTGATACATATCTGTTTTTTCAAATTAGACAACAGTTCATCATCCTGTCTTGTTGAGGCTAGGTCGTTAAGAGCATTGCATCTCCTGGTGCAATGTTAAAAAGATGTTTCCAGTCTGTTAAGCCACATGGATTTTAGAGCTCTTCTAGTTTTTGGAAGAGGCAGGTTTGTTTAGGTTTCAAACAGTCAGAACATTCAATATTATGAAGCATGAAGGCGTTGGGGGAGTTACTGATTGCAATCCTTCTACAATTACCTTCTTCCCCTCTAAGTCCTTGGCCAGGAACTATTACCCCGAGGAGTTACCGTGTTTATGTTTCAGCAAAGGGTTGGCCTCTCTGTCCACTCTTAAAATACATTTCTGTCAATACTCATTTTTTCATGCCTCCAGCAAGTATAAAATATATAATGCTGGAAGGTCAGTACTATTTTTTTAGATACAATTCATCATGCTTACAACATTAATGATGTTATTCTGTAGAGTCTTGGATTAAAGTCATGTCTCTAGGACTAGAAGCCAAAAACAATGAATCCTGTAACATCTGGATAAAGCTCTCAGTAGGAAAAAGAAAAGAAGGGGAATCATACCAAGCATGCTGACATTCTAGCATTGCGACCACAACACCAGCCCTTGTCCTTCAAGTACTGACACATGGGAAATCCCCACACTTCCTCTGTGCAGTCTGCAAAATGGGAAAAACACAGGCACAGCTTTCATGAGCTCTTTTACTTAGTAAAAGAGTAAACAGCATATTGAGCAAGATGAACAGTAGTTAACATATGGTAGCAGAAACACTTAACTGTTCTAAAACAGTACCAAAATATGTAAGTATTAAAATTATGATTTTCCACAAAGTGCTTTTTTTCAAGTGTTTTTTATGAAAATCCACTGAAAAGAAGTTCTAAGGGACAACAGAAGGGCTTGCAAATACTCCTGGCACCCCACGCTTGTGCCACAAGATGTAAGGTAGGCAGTCATTCTGTGCAGCAGGACTTCAGTACCACTTCTCGTTGGTTTCTTCTTCTATCATAAACATCTTTTAAACATCACACAGAACAATGTGTATTTGTTTATTTCAGTTCTGAAGGTCTGTGCTTTGCTGCGAGACAGAATGTTTGTTCTCCAGAAATGAGCAGCTGCAAAGGCTCTTGCTGTTTCTTCAAAACACTGAGAAGCATTTGCATCACAATCTGTGCTCACTTTGTTTCAGTACCATTAATATTTTGAATAACAACAAAACTCTTCATGTTTAGCACTAATGAAAATGTGGGAAAACTAAACTACAAGTTCAGCCTATCTGTTCAAAATATTCGGGTTTAAATGTAGATGAAATCTAAAACGTTTACAATTTTTATTAGTGTATTTGCCAGCTGATTTTTTAGAAGACTGAATAAGAATTAATACTTTCTTTAAACAACAACAACAACAAAATAACAAATTGGCCAGGATCCTGGCTTTTTAGCACAGAAAGATGACTCAGGCATATTTGAAGATAAATCAATGTAACGGGTTTAAAAAAAGGACAGCAGAAATACGACTCTTCAAATTTACCAGAAATCTGGGATACAAACACATAGGCAGAATTCATTTTGTGAAAGCTAGGCAAAGAAAAAGGGAAATAGGAAACTATAAAGAATACAGCCCTCTTCCCTGCAGCACTAGCCCCCAGTCTTCACTGATCTCTAGACACTAACAGTGAGCGAGAAATCTTCTGCAGACAACCTCACACTTGGCTCTCCTTTTAGCCCTGAGAAATGTTAGAGATTGTTATGGACTGTGTACTGGTTTGAGGACCACTATTGAAGAACTGGATGTTAATGAGGGATAATTAACAGATGGAGAAAGAAAGTTCCTTTAGCCATGAAGATTAGATTTGACAAAAGACGTTTAGATTTAGAGCTTAGTGATATGGTTTAGTGGAGGACTTGTTAGTGTTAGGTCAGAGGTTGGACTCGGTGATCTTGGAGGTCTCTTCCAACCTAGATGATTCTGTGATTCTGTGAAAACAGATTGCAGATGGTTTCAGCACTAGGACCATATAATAATTTGTAAGTGCCTCATGACAAGGCATCAAACATTAGTTAACTTTAGGTCTAATTACTGAGTACATGGAATGAAACTCTTGGTATTTCTACTACAGTGATTATAATAAGATCTTATTAAACATATTTTTTTGGAAAGCAAACAATGACTCCCATGGTTCCTATTGCAAGGGTCACATCAATAAGCTTTCTAATACATGTTACATAGAATATTTCAAATACATAGAATACACAGACTATTTCGAAGTTAAAATGTGCAAACTGAGTTAGAAAGATGAAATTATCAATCTTTTCAAGTTATCCCTTCTAATTTACACCCTCTTCTCTAGGCAAACTAATCATCCAGGCAATTAAAATTGCTACCCAGTGAGCTACAATCTCAATATTAGTGCACTGTACCCATGCATAAGTCTGAACAATTTATGACACCTTTGAAATGATAATGAGGCAAAACACCATCTTCTTTATTAAAACTGTGAAGGGAGGTAAACTAATGCTCTAAGGTATATTTTTTTGTGTGTATTTCCAAAGTTGACCACGTATCTACACTATTCCATTGAGTTCTGTTTATTTTTCCATATCCAATGGATTCTCAAGCACACTGCTGATTTAAAAAAAAAAAAAAAAAAAGAGGTAAGATAAATAAACTGCTATAAAGCTTATAAGTTTATTAGCTAGACTTTGCAAATCTGGAAATTCTTTTAATGCCTTTAACTATTTTTGGACACACTTAATATTATATAGCTCATTATTTACCGTCTTGTGCTTCTATCTGACAACACAGCAGCTGTTCTAAACTGCATAAAACTCTAAAAACATTCAAACTACATTTTAAGTATGGGTATTCTATGGAAGATTTCACAGCAAACAGCCCAAGCGATCAACAGTGCATGAAGCAACTAATAAATCATGTCATAATTTAATACAGAGGAGCCAGCTGGACAGAATTCTCCTTCCAGGAGAGGTTAACAATATGGGAATTCTAGGCAATCAATGAGCTGAACTGAAACTATGCTGGGGTAATCCTAGAACCTATTACTTAAATAACTATGACTTTACCTCCAAGCTAACCTCTTAAAAAGAGTAGGTCACACATTTAATAAAAGGAATTGCTGCAAATATTGCATCAAAAAAATTGCAAAGGAAAAAAAATCTGCCATATTCTAGAACAAAATCTGCAAACTGTGACAGACAATTTTAATGTGAATCTCTTACATTGGAAGAGAACACAATAAATATGATAGAGTTAAAGCAGCATCATAACCAACATGAGAAATTTTACTCTAATTCATTTATTTTGCAACAGGATGGTTCATTGGAAATCTATACAAATAAAATCCTGATTAAGGTAGTTTGAAGACACTTGCTGTCATTTTTAGTGTCACCACAAAATGGAGACATCTGCTAAAAGTAAGGAAACATACTCATCAAAATCACCCAGTAACACACAGCAGGGTAAGACAAAGCAGATTACACAGAAATGTATAATTCTTAATACCACAGTAAAAATTTCTATTATTTCCCTCTGAGTTCAGTAACATTCGTAGCTTCATGGAAGAGTTGTTTATATGCACACATTTAAACAAACTAATCCTGTCCATACCATTCTTTTTTGATGGTAAATCATATTATTCTGATAGCCATGACATCTCTTCTCCCCAAGAAAGAATTTTAACAGGAACTTTCCAAATTGTCACCACTTTTTTCCATAACAATTTTTTTTTAATGAAAAAAATTGTTTTTGAAAAACAAAGGAACTTTATGGATCTTAAAGCAGCAATCAGAGAATCCTTTGAAATATTAGCACAACTTAAGCAATCCCTCCAAGGATATACTGAGTCTTCTTGCAATCACAAGGACGTTTCATGACTAACCTTTCAGCAGCTGATTTTTCACACTCCTCTAACAGGCAGAAATGCCATAGGTCTTGAAGAGAAAATACTATATGGAGAAGCTGTCTTGACTTTGGTTTATGACATACTTTAAATCCTGTGGAGGAGATGATTAAACACTATGGGAAACAAATGCAAACATATCCAGATGCCAGCCAGAACTGCAAAATATTCATAGAATTTTTCACTCAACACTGTCTAGCAAAGGAGAAGACAAAGCCTCAGGTGAAACATTTCACATTCAAATTAATGCCATTTCATATTTTATCATCAACTGAGCAAGACCAAATTTTCTATAAAGTAAGTCAGATTACCTCTCTCCACTTCTTCTGGGAACCCAATGCTACCAGTGATTTTTAATGTTGTCAGAATGAATTTCTTATTTCTTAACTCAGTCCTGGAAGTCATATGTCATTGCCTGTCCTTTAATTATTTAGACCTCTGTGTAGCACCTTCAGTAAATTGCTGTTAAATTTTGTAGAGACTTCAGCCTCCTTCTATTTTGTATAATTTTTGTAATACTGTGATAGTAATGGCATAGACCATTTGCAGCACCTGCACTATTCTGAGCTCTGTTTGTAAAGGTTTTTTCCTCTGGCTACTTAAGTTCCAAGTGAAAAATATGACAATACATATAGACATCCGGCATATTGAAAACATTATACTGAGTAATAAAAAAGAAATCACAGAAAAAAAATAATTAGATCAATCAACTTCCTTCATCTTGATTTAATTCTGTCTGGATACAGAAAAAAGCATCAGGCAAGTCTTGTTGTTTCCATCCTATTCATGGACCCACTAAAACTCTTACTCACTCAGTAGTGTTTAAATGAAATTTTTTAAAGACTTAACTAACAAAACAATTAAGTGTAGTAAGGGAACAGGATTTCCAAATACGGAATACCAAATGTTCTTTATTAATACTTTTTTTTTTCAGTAGATAAAAGACAAAATATCTGGCAGTACAAATAAAACGAAAGGATTTTGTAGGCTAATCCCTCTGCATATGCACAGTGCTTTTCAAGATAGTTCAAGAGAATGGGACAAGCTCCTCTGCTATCTTTAATATTAGGCCTTACATAGCACTTCAACTCTAAGCAAGATACTATAATTTCTAGCATGTTAACCTTTAAAATTTACATTGCACAGCTTTATTGCAATATATCGTTTCTATGAAACATCATAGAATCATAGTATCATTTAGGTTGGAAACGAACTCTTAGGATCATCTACAGAAATAGGTTTAATTGTTAGTACACAAACAAGCTCAACTAGGGTTCCACATGGTCTTGTAATTCCTTGTTTATTTTCCTTTGTTAACACCTCATGAAAACATATTTGCATTTATGCTTCTCATCCTTTCATTCTCTTGCTAGAAACTAGTCTGTTTTCTGCTAGAGATAATTTTACTGAAATAACGTATTGAAACCATTTTAAACTCATCTTCACAGAAACAGTCCAGAACACAGATTGTCACAGAACAATGCCTATCCCAATAATTTATGAAAAAACAAACAAACAAACAAAAACAACAACAACAACAAACAACACAGGGCTTTGTTTCACTTTTGTGGTACTGTATAGACCTATTATAATGTCCGTTCTGAAACTCTTCATCTGCACTTTTAAAAAGAAAGTAACACAAATAAGTAACGATAAAAGGCAAAGTACTATAAAATAGAGGATTCTGGCTTTCTTGAAACATTTTTTTAATTCTATTTTTAAGATTTTAGGAGCTTCTAGTGTATACATAACTACATCAGATGAGATTTATTTTCTAGTAATGAAGTTTATCAGATTGTGAATAGCATGTGGCAAAGAGAAGGCAGAAATATGCTTTTAGTACACAGGCTGAAGTCCCCACTTCACTCACTATTGTATTTTGTTTAAGAAACTATATTCTCCTTAGAAAAACAACCAATGCTTATTTAATTTCTAAACTTTATCTTAGGCAATTTATTACTGAAATGTTGTGAAACACCAGTCTCTTAAAGTGTTTCAGCATGAGAACATAACTTCGGGAGAATGAGAGATTATTCTGTTTATTTAGTGCTGTTATGCTGATTGTTTGCCCACAGCCAGTTCTGTATGAAACCACTCACACAATAGTTTGTGGTGACAGATATCTTAAAATTCCTTTAAAAATCACCATTAAGACTGAAACCAGGCTCTGTAATGAACTTTACCTATCATGTTTTGGCATTTACTTTAATACAGAAATGTATTAATGAATAAATAAATGTTACTATTAAAATGTTCACTTCAGAAATTTGAAATGTATTTCAAAATGGTGTATTATCACTAGTTCTTAATAATACCATTCGGTAAATTATCACTGTAGTATTATCTTGCCAGTAATGAATGCTTAAATACTTGTTTGTCTGTCACCACTTAAGAATTGCATTAGATACAAATGTCTACCTATCCTTTTATTTATGAACTGTGATCAGTAACAGCTCATTTAAATACTGCATGTAGCAATGTAATCAGTTAATGTAGAAGTACTCTTAAAAGAACGTCAATTTCCTTTCTATATTTTCTTATCTTTTTTATTACATTAAAACAGTGACATCTCCTAATTGACTTCTATTATTTTGATATTAACATCTATTTCAGCTGATGCCTTCCTGATGTCTTAATGCCTCATCTTTGTTCATCTTCACAGTCTGTCTCTCCTACTTACAAATTCCGATACGATTATGAAGTATAATTCCCCAGTCTGCACCTCTACTTCAGTGTATGATTTATGTATTTAAGATACCTAATTCCCACTGATTCATGGAGCAGTTTTTCAAAGGTTTTTTTTTTTTTTCTGTCTTTTCATTTTATCAGTTTCAAAGCGTGTGGGACCTGGTGTTCAGATACTTAATTATTAACTTTGCTTTCACTTCAACTGCATTTTTGTACTTCACAACCAATGCACTTGAGTGTCTACCATCTCCTATGATCATGAAAGAAAAAGAAAACAAAAAAGATGTATAAAAAAAGCAAGAGTATGTGAAGGCTTACCACTTCTGGGCAGTTACAGAATACTCACAGAAAAAATTAAAGGAGTGCCAATTGTATAGAAAAAGCAAAACTGACTGAAGATCAGACACAGCTGTCAGCGTGAGGTAATTGTACAGGGACTGCCAAGCACATTGAAAAATCTCTGTATTAATCATATACTTGTTGGCCAACAACACTTTGGGATTCTCTCCAAAGACAAACAGAGAAGAGTAACGTGATATGGCACCTAAAACCTGTACACAGCTGAATCCACAAGGCTGGCACTAGGATCTTCAGCTGTTGAATGCTAAGAGCAATACCTGAGAGGTAACAACCATAGGAATCATGTCCTTGCTTGGGTAGTTACTGATACACTGATTGTCAAGACAAAAACAGCTGTAATAGACAGGACTAAATCATCCCATCTCCCTTCATTCTTTATTATCCTGTATCTCATCATTCCTATTTTAGTGTTTGAAATTGCTAGAAAATCAATGTATCCTTTAGAATCATAGAATCATAGAGTATATTGTAAATGGTCAAATTGTGTAGAATCATAGAATGGAAGGTTGGAAGGAACCTCAAAGATCATCTTTTTCCAACCCTCCTGCCATGGGCAGGGACACCTCCCACCAGACCAGGTTGCCCAAAGCCCCATCCAGCCTGGCCTTGAGCACCTCCAGGGATGGGGTATCCCCGGCTTCTCCGGGCAACTTGTGCCAGTGCCTCTCCACCCTTTATCCATAAAAAAAGCTGTGATCAGGAGCATCTCCTTCTGTGTATCTTAGAGCCTTTCTTCTTCCAAGGAACACAAACAGCATTCCTAGAAGTTTACATCTGAAGAAAATATTAAGCTCATTTGACAACTATACATGGCATTATTTTCCATTTCCCTTCTGTTTATTTTTTTTCTTTTTTAACTAATCAGATTCTTTAAAATATTCTTATTCAAATAATTCTTATTCAAAATATTAAACTATTCTTATTCAAAAACCTTCAAGGAAAACACCACGTGAAAAACAAACAAATGGTTACTGACAATTTTATGTTGGTACTGACATTTCAGCAGGGGCTGAAATCATAGGGAGGGATCCCCAATCTTCCAGACTCTCTACCACATGAAAGGCCTTTAATAATTTACAACCTAGACAAATGAAAGCAGCAGAGTGAGGGTGGAGATGACAAGCTTAGGCTCAGGAGCAGCTCAGTGAAGAAGCCTGGTCTCCCTGGAGAAAACAGAGTTCATTCTGGTACTACCAACAAACCCAAGAACTGCCATAAAAATTGAAGTTAGTAGGTGTGACAGGAAATTAAAACAAATTCTTTGCTAACACTGTATTAAAATATTGCTTCTTAGAACTGTTACTTAATTCTAGGAAGTTAGCACTAGTCATATTAAAAGTCAACAACAGAAACATGAAACCAACCCTTTCTAAGGTTGGGTGCACTATAACTCCAATGCAAACACCAGGGGGATAAAAAATACATATGGCCACTGATTTGGAAATACATAGTATATGGTATATTAAATACTATGCCATCTCCCCTTATATGAACATTCAAAAGAAATATCCGTTTTCCAAAAAAGGAAACTTTTACTAGTAAAAAAAATATATTATAGTAATTAAAATTAAAAATAAAATATTAAAAATGTTACATTTTTGCAAAGTGCTAATTATAACTGTATTAACTGGAAAGGAAAATGACTCCTAATTTTTAAGTTAAATTACCTGGAAGAAAGGTCATCTTTATTGATAAATATCATAAATACATACATTCTCTTCAGTGCACAAATAAAATGGAATTATAGGATACAAAATCCATAAACTGCCTTAAAAATGTAGAAGCTGAAGGAAGACTACTTTTATATAAGCTCTTTATACTGTAATTAAATATTTTTTTCAATTTTGTGATGTATAAAAATATTTTCTTAAACTGGAGAATGCATTATTCTGCAGTTGCTTTAAATAAACTCCAGACAAAAGAAAGATGTTTTTCAACACTGCTGAAAGCTTTTTTATACACTAGACTTGTCTACTTCTTTTACTTAGAGAAAACTCCCACTGAAGCCAATTACTGCCTTTTCATACTACTGGACATCCCTCATGGCACTCAGTTAGCAAGGTGTGACACAAATTTAAAAAAGTAAAATATATGCCCTAAATCATACATTTGTGAAGTAAGAGAAATAATTATAATATATACATAAATACAATATGTAACTATCCTTTTAACGTAACCAGTAACGTTAACAGAATCATATTTTATACCTCCTACTTCTCTTCATCCCAGCTGTCATTAATTGGCAAATTTATGACTTATCTTAGTGGCAAAGGGTCTGTAACAAACATGAGCTATACCTAAATAACTGTAGGAGTGGATGTACTGTTGTTATAATGCATCCAGAGTCTTCTATGTGACAAATCCTGGCACATCCAAGTTGGAATTAGCACTCGAAAGTCACACTGTACATTAGATTTTTCTCACTAAGGCTTTGAAATTGCAATACTCACTGAGAATACTCTGCTTAAAAGGAACCCCACTGAAATCATTCAAATACTACAGGTTGTATAGCCGGCTTAAATACTGCAGAATGAAGGATTAGAGTGTGTACAATTGCATATTTATGTTGATATTATGCTACAAAGCTGTATAAAAGGCAACAAAACTGAGACTTACAAAAAAGCAATCATTGTCACTAAATCTGTCTATAAATTAAATAACTGTGCAAAAAATATATTTTGAGATAGGACATTTTTTTCTGTATTTGAAAATAGCATTTGTTTTCAAAATAAATCTATGTTTTACTTCAATTTGAAAGATGTTTTCTATTTGTTCTCCCTTGTCATATATGAAAATGTGTTTATGTGACTAGTTTTGTATAGTCTATTTGCACAATAGAAGAGATTTTATGCTGAAATAATGCAATTTTTTGTTTTAAAAAAGTTAAATAGACAATTATTTTATATTTATTTTTCAAAAGACTATTATTACATTCCTACACATGTTACTGAAATCAATGGCATATCAAACATGCGTAGTTCATCATTTTCATGATATTTTGTTTCCACAGAATTCATTTTAGAGTCCTCACTGATTGCTGGAGAAACAGGCCTTAGTTCACATACCATAAGCTCTTTGCTCTTGACAAACAAAGGCTGTCACTACATACAAACTCTATTCTTATTGAAGCTCAGGAAGAATAACACTTATTCAGACAAGCAGAAAATAGACAGTGACATTGTGCCTCAACAATATTATAAATACTACAATTCAAATAGAAAAGTAGTCTTGCTTACCAAAGATTTATAGCTTTAGTAATTCTTCTGCTCTCAGTATGATTAATCTTTTTGCACTTGATCTCAATAACAGTCATTATAAAAAGAGAAAGGTTTTCTTCTCAGCTATGTAATTTATATTATGCTCTGAATATACTGACTCCATTTCAGAGCATGAAATTGTTAGGGTAGTATTCTGAATCTCCTTGAAGAGCACAAGCACAAACTATGTAACTGTGTTCTGCACAGTGACATAAGAAAAAAAAAAAACGGTTATTAACAGATAACTTTATTAGGTCAGTAGATTAATTGGCACAGGCAAACAAAATGTTTTTCTTTCAAGGGTTATAAAAGTAAAAAGTAATTCTGTATGTTCTTTTGATAATAATTTGTATGGATCTCTACTTTTCTTTATTTTTAATCTCAAATCTCTTTGACCTTTTGCAGATATTTGAGTGTATACAGACCTTCTTACAAGTAGATAGTGGTTACAGGACTACCATTTTGATAAAGCTATAAAGGATTGTTCAAGGAAACAAAGCATGGAAAAAACCTGAATGCAGTTCTTAAGCCACAGTACTGCTTAAGAAACTAAATATCCATAGAAGAAGTTATGGCTGATTAAACTAATCATAAATCTGTTGAAACACACTGGAACACAAACAACCCAACCTGTTTTAGTTCCTTCATGGCTTCCAATGATGTAGTAGTATTTCAGTCTACTTCTAAGGTTCTGAAGAAAGGAGAGGAAGAACTTGAACAGCCTTTTTCCTTTATGGGAAAGACTAAATCTTCCTTTGATAAAGACTTCACAGTTCCTTGAATTTGTACTTTTCCTAAAAATCCCATCACTAAATGGGATTTTCCGTGGGGGCAAAAAAAAATAAATAAAAATAAAAAAAATCCTCAATTTCGGGACGTAGCATCACTTGTCTTCTAAACAATTTTCCAAATTAAAACCTAGGGTATGTTTCAGTTATTGCATATTATAGAAGCCCTGGCTTTCTCAATTATAATCTCCTACTTGTAAAACACCCTTACAATTTAAATACGTAGTGTTGTAATTTAATGCTCATAAAACTTAACCAGTTAATATTTTTTCAAGTTTCATATTTTCTTCAGGGTCAATTTTGATAGAAAATGTGGGTTTTAGTCACTAGTTAGGTCTGCCATAAATTCATGGAAAGATGCTTCATGCAGCAATATCTAAAAATGCCCTGGAAAGGAAATCAAGCTCTTTGATCTTTTGCTTGCAAGTGTTTTCTTGTGTTGCCATGGTATCAGTGATAGCTATTTTAAGACATGGGATGTGGAATATCTTTGAAAATATAGCTAGGTAATATATAAATCATCTGTACTCTAATACTTCTAAAACAGTGACTAATCTTTCCATATTTCAGTGGAATGGAGTAATATTATGTTTGCGTAAGGAGTCCTTTAGAAAATTCAGTTTTGAAGTTTTTGTCTGCTGACTCCAACTTATTCAAAGCCTCTGCAGTTTTCACAAATCTGATAAAATGCTGTACATGAATTGCAACTACCCTTTGCATTCCTTTCAGATCCCTTTATTATCACAGAATCATAGAATGGCTTGGCTTGGAAGGGACCTTAAAGACCATCTGGTTCCAACTCCCCTGCCATAGGCAGGGATGCCACCTACTAGATAAGGTTGACCAGGGCCTTGTCCAGCCTGGCCTTGAACACCTCCAGGAATGGGGCATCCACAGCTTCTCTGTGCAACCTGTTCCAGTGCCTCACCACCCTCTAAGGGAAGACTTTCCTTCTAACACCTAATCTAAATCTCCCTTCTTTTAGTTTAAAACCATCCCCCCTTGTCCTACCATTGTCTGACAGAGCAAAAAGTTGTTCCCCATCTTTTTTATAAGTCCTCTGTAAGTATTGAAAAGCTGCAATGAAGTTCCCCTGGAGCATTCTCTTTATCAGGCTGAACATCCCCAGCCTTTCTTCATTATGTGCATTATCTTCTAAAAGTTAGAGCCTAACAAATGCAGCCAAAGCTTATATTTACCTAACTTGTGAGTTCTAGATTCTTACTTTTCTGCAACAGATTTGTTGACTTCTACAAGAATGCCTTGTAGACAAACACTTCTTCAATTTCATGTAAAACTCTAGAATTCCTCTGTCTACCATTTAAATTTTAAAATTTTTCTTCCTAGAGTAGTGACATGCTTTTGGAAATCCTTACAAAAGCTAGAATTCACAATTTGCAGTCCTCAGGCTAATTTCAGAAAAGGGTTCTGATCAGACAGCTATCACTGAAGCTACAATTATAACTATTCATATGTTTTATTTTATATTATGAAATATTTATACACAACTACTTACCAATAGTAATGTTTGTGTGTTCTTTTCTCAAAACAGAGGACATCAAACTGAAAAAATTCGCTGCTTTCTAGATTGGTAGTGATGTGTTTCAGGGTATGGAGGATGGGAGGAAGAGAATTAGAATACAGAAACATATCAATTCTCTTTTTAAGGAAAGTCAAGACTTAGTTAGAAAAATCTTAAATTTGCAGTTACTGTCTGTTAAGGAATAATCAGAGTCCAGCTGTTACACTGCCCCAGAAATGTGCTAGCTGAATATATGATAAAACAGCTCCCCTAAATCCCAAGAATAGAATCATAGAGTCATAGAATCATAGAACCTAGAACATAGAACCGAGCCCTGGGAGACATCACTAGTGACCAGCCTCCAACTGGATTTAACTCAGATTCACAATATCTCTTTAGGCCCAGCCACCCAGCCAGCTTTTAACCCAACAAAGTGTACACCCATCCAAACCATGAGCAGATAGCTTCTCCAGGAGAATGCTGTGGGAAATGGTGTCAAAAGCATTACTGAAGTCTAGGTAGACTACATCCACAGCCTTTCCCTCATCCACTGAGTGTGTCACCTTGTCATAGAAGGAGATCACGCTGGTCAAGCAAAACCTGCCTTTGATAAACCTATGCTGAATAGTCCTGATCGCGTGGTTGCCTTGTAGTTGCTACATGATGGCACTTCTTGTAGATGGGTGTCACATTTGCTACCTTCCAGTCAACTGGGACCTCCCCTGATAGCCAGGACTGCTGACAAATAATGGAAAGCGCCTTGGCGAGCACTTCTCCCAACTCCCTCAGTACCCTTAGGTGGATCCCATCTGGCCCCATAGACTTATGTACATCTAAGCAGGTCACTAACCATTTTTTTGTGGATTATGAGGGCTTCATTCTGCTTCTCATACCAGCTCAGGGGACTGGGTACCTGGAGAACAACTGGTCTTGCTGCTAAAGGCTGAGACAAAGAAGGCATTAAGTACCTCAGCCTTTTCCTCATCTCTTATTACTGTGTTTCCCCCCACATCCAATAAAGGATGGAGATTCTCCTTAGTCCTCCTTCTCTGGTTTATGTATTTATGAAAACATTTTTTTTTATTGCCTTTAACAGCAATAGCCAGATTAAGCTCCAGCTGGGCTTTGGCCTTTCTAATTTTCTCCTTGCACAGCCTTACAACATCTTCATAGTACTTCTGAGTGGCCCACCCCTTCTTCCAAAGGTCATTAACCCTCTTTTTCTTCCTGAGCTCTAGCCACAGCTCTCTGTTTACCCAGGCTAGTCTTCTTCTGTGCCAGCTCATCTTCTGGCATGTGTGGATAGGCTGCTCCTGCACCTTTAATATTACCTTCTCGAAGAGTGTCCAGCCTTTGCCCTTCAGGACTGCCTCCCAAGGGACTCTGTCAGCCTTTCTACTCAACAGGCCAAACTCTGCCCTCTGGAAGTCCAGGGTGGCAGTTCTGCTAATACTCCTCATTACTTTTCCAAGAATTGAAAATTCTATTAATTCATGATCATGAATAGTTCCTGAACAGAGGCACAGGGTTTTTTCAACCTAAAAATCATTAGCAAACTGATTTTTTCCAGAAAAACTGCCATAATGACTCACTACATAAGTAAGTTTGTGTAAAAAGTTTCTAATAGATTGAAAAATCCTTACTACTTTGATGTAATTGACTATCAGATGCAGTAACAGTGAAGAACAACCCTAAAGGAATCTATCACATTAATGGTTTAGTGTATTTAATCCATAGCAGAACCTCTGTATGAACAGCCAATTCTCCTTACAGAAAGCCAAAATAAAACTACTTAGAATTTTCCAAGAGCTGTCATAATATTCCATATAAACTGAAGTTTAGTATTTGGTACTACTTATAACAGCAGTGAAATTTAAAGACAGGTGTTGAAAGTCACTGGCTTCAACTTTTTTTAATTGAATAGAAATTTGAGATTACGCAGCTCCTCTTGGTTGTTGTAGTTACTAATAAATCAAAACAAAGGCTTTCATGTTCTTAAGAGTTCAGAATTATTCCCAGCATAATTGGAATTGTCTCATTACAGAAAATTCCAGATGAATTCAGCTTATTTATACACACATAGAAGAATATTCTGTATACTGACTGCAAGATCCAAGACTGTGACTATGGCATCGACTTTCATCACAAATGCTCCCAAAGTATTCATAGAAGGACCAATGGCAAACTGAATCATGCAATTTTACCATATCTTTAGTATTTTTAGAATCTGATAGATATGTAAGCTATTAGTCTTCATATTCAGCTTCTCAGAAAGAAAAAAACAACCTTGCGATAACCAAGGTGACTTAATAGCCCCCCAGTAATAGCTTAGTAATATTTTCTTGATATTATATCAACTCACAATCTCAGACATATAAAAGGTATGTTAGACATTGAATCAGGTAATTTTTCTTCCCATGAGTATCATTTAATCCCATATAATACAAAGTGAAAAAGCAATTTTTCACTAGCCTCAAACAAGACTGACTTTGGTATTCAATAAAACATAACAGTCAAGCAACATACAGCCCAGCCTTTTCAAGTTATGGCAACTGTCAGTGCACAGCAGCTTTTTTGTGGGCTGGCACATCTGCTTCAACTAGCCTTATGAGAGCAACCATCTGCATTTACATTAAAGAATAAGAAGCAGCAAAGATGAAAAATGTGGTACTTGGGTGGGGGCAGGGCTGGGGGGGAGGCAGTTTGGGAAGTTTTTTCTCCGGTGGAGAATAAGATAGGAAGAGGTTTTAGATGGACATGCCTCAATATTTTCCTTAAGAGTTAACCACCTCAAGAAGATAAAAAGCTTTTACACCAGGCAAAAGTATAAGTATAAAATAGAGCAATTATATTTTTAAAACAAAGAATCCTCAAAGCTACTAAGTCAAGATAAAACAAGTATAAAGTGCTTTATAACAGAACTTCCCACTGTGTCCTCACAGGCAAGCCCTTGCTTATTGGACTGATTTCAAACAATTGTGACTTGCTGTGTTCCAGCAAATTCTGCACAATTCTGTCTGCTTCTTAGGAAGTTCTTGTGTAACCACAGAGACCTAGCTCTAAGTCTGCATCCTAATACTCTAACTAGTCTTTCCACCTAAGGCCCTCATTAATGAGCAGCTTCCCTGGCAGGGTCTGTGGTAAGTGAAGCACTACCTACAAAACAGATAAGACTGGTTCAGGGACCAACTGGAAGTACTCAAGTCCATGAGACCAGATGGGATGCATTTCAGGAGCTGAGGGAACTGGTTGGTGTCATGTGAAGGCCACACTCTGTCACCTTTGAATGGTCACATCCATCAAGGGAGATTCCTGGTGACAGGAAAAAGGCAAATATCACATCCAGTCTAACTTCAGTACTCAGAGGATTACAGAGCAAATCTTCTTGGAATTCATGTCCAGCTACATGAAGAACAAGAAGGAGATTGTGAACAGTCAACAGTAGGCTCAGCATGAATCAGCAGTGTGCCCTGGCAGCCAAGAAGGCAAACTGCAATTAGGATAGCCAGATGGTCAAAAGACGTGATTGTCCCGCTGCATTTAGCATTGATTGGTGTGGCCTCACCTTGAATATTGTGTGCAGTTCTGGGGTCCACGATATTAAAGAGGTACCTGAAAGGTAAGGTACCTGAAAGCATCCAGAGGAGGGCAACAAAGCTGGGGAAAGGGCTGGAAGGCATGTCCTGTGAGGAGAGGCTGAGTACACTTGGGTTGTCTAGTCTAGAGAAAAGAAAGCTAAGAGGTGACCTCATTGCTCTTTACAATTTCCCAAGGAGGAAAGATATAGAGGGAGGTGCCAGTCTCCTCTCTTTGGCAACCAATGATAAGACACTCAGGAATGGCACAAAGCTACACCAGGAGAGGTTCAGACTAGATATAAAGAAAATACTTTACCATGAAGGTGGTCATACACTGGAACAGGCTTTCTAGAGTGGTGGCTGATGCCCCAAGCCTGTCAGTGTTCAAGAGACATTTGGATGATGCCCTCAATAACATGCTTTAACTTTTAGAAAGTGATCAGGCAGTTGGACTTGACAATCTTTGCAGGTCCCTTCCAACTAACTCTGTTATTGTAACAGGTGGCAGAGATTTATCAGGGACTGACAAGCTACGTTGCCTTCTGCGATGCAATGACTGGCTCCAAGAATTTGGGGAGAGCAGTAGTTATAGTTTACCTTGACTTTAGCAAGGCTGTCAGGAAGGTTTCGTTAGTATCTTTATAGCCAAATTGGCAAGATATGATTCCAGCAGGTAGACTACAAGGTGTGTAGAAAACTGACAGGACTCAAAGGCTCAACAGTGTAATCCACAGGTTAGGGACATGATTATTTCCCCTCTTTAGCATTTGTGAGAGCGAGAGTATCTAGAGTGCTTCTTTGAGCTTTCCAGACCAAGATGCTGACTTACTCGAAGGATTTCAGTGGGAACTATAGGACTGCAGAGAACATCAAGGAAGGATCTAACTGCTGTATTCACCTACCTAATTAAAAGGAAGTTAAAAGGTTAAGCCAGACTCCTCCTGGAGGTGCACAGTGAAAGGACAATAGATAACACATGTAAGATGCAAACTTCAAATAGATACAGGGAAAAAAAAATTGTCGTGAAGGTAGTCAAACATTGGAATGGGCTGCCTTATCATTGTCCTTAGAGATACATTCTAAACATGACTAGACAAGGCCCTGTACGAGGACGTATGAGGAGCGGCTGAGGTCACTTGGTCTGTTCAGCCTGGAAAAGAGGAGGCTGAGGGGAGACCTCATCACGGCCTACAGCTTGTTCACGAGGGTAAGTGGAGGGGCAGGTGCCGATCTATTCTCTTTAGTGACCAGTGATAGGATCCGAGGGAATGGTGTCAAGCTGTGACAGGGAAGGTTCAGGCTGGACATCAGGAAGAGGTTCTTCACTGAGAGGGTTGTCGTGCACTGGAACTAGCCCCCCTGGGACGTAGTCACAGCACCAAGCCTGTTGGAGTTTAAGAAGCGTTTGGACTGTGCTCTTAGTCATGCGGTCTGAGTTTTTGGGTAGATCTGTGTGGTGCCAGGAGCTGGACTCGATGATCTTTATGGGTCTTTTCCAACTCGGGATATTCTGTGATTCTATGATTCTACAATTTGTATCCTCCATGTTGAGAAAAATCAAATAGCTAGAAATTCCAACGCACAATTTGGCTTCATTTCCATGCTATTGTGAAACTGCAGTATCTCTTATCACTGTATGCACATCTGTTTAGCTGAATTTATAACAGATTATAACAGCTGATCCTTTGGTGGTGTCTGAATGATAATAATTTAGTAAAGCCTTATGCACTGGTCTGGAAAAAGTAATCATCCCACTGCTAGAACAGGAAGTTATATCGTGTTTGCAATAACATGAAATAACCAAATGTTTGAGACACACAAACTTAATCACAGGTGTCTGAAAAGCCCACAGTTTTCTAAAACATTGACGTAAAAATAATTGTATGTTTTTTACTTATTGTGTTTCTGTAATGCAAATATAGGAACATAAATTTCAATTGTATCCCCCCCCCTTTTTTTCTTTTGTTAATTTGAAGTATTGGGAAATAATTAAAATAATACACTGTAAAATCTTTCAAAATTGTTCCAGATCTATCCTGAGCAACATAAAAAAATCACTAAAACAAGCAAGAGCTGGCATGTGTTGTGGTCAATCCAGAGCTATGCCTTAGCTGGCTGAGCAGCCAACTGTTACAGAACACCAGCTGAGTTCCTCCTGCCTTTCTGTCCATGAAGTTCCCTGAAAGAGATGAAATAAACTTTGCCAATCCACCTCTCTCTCAAATTTTGTTGATAATGGTGATCAGTTTCTAAGACTTCAGCAGATGATCATTAGAGAGCTCAGCTACATTACACTTGTTTGCTCAGGAAAGCCAGATATTTAATGCCTTTCAGTATGCATTAAAAACGAATGAGCTAAATAGAAATTAAAATGTTAATGCATCTGTTAATCCGTACACTGCTTGAAATAATAGCAGAAGATGCTGTAGAAAATTCTAGGGGAAACACAGCATTTGGATGTTGAAGTAGAAAATGACAATTTTTAGCTGTAGTCTATATCCTTTATTATTACTTTATACCAAATTGCTTCCAAGTTGATATACACGAAGTATTAAACCAAACAGACAATAGTACTTCTGTTAGCAATGACTCCATCACTGTTAACTATAAAACACTAGACAACAGAAACAGCATGAGCTTTTCATGATAAACCCAGCAATCCATCAGTTTCATCTACTATGGCATGCATTCACTACATTTGTGCAAAGACAATCTGTAACTCTCTGTTGTTTGAAAGCTGTACAGAAAGGTAAAGAATTTACTTTTCAGCTAAAGATACTAGCTTTCTATCTGAAATAGTAAAAAAGAAGGAAAATTTGCCTGAGGTGTGAATCCCCAAATAATTTTCAGCTCGTCACCCCAAGAAAAACTGTTAAACGTACTGTTCCATAATGTTCTAAACTGGCAAAGCCCCAGAGCAAAGTGCTCAGATGAATGTTTTTTAGAGTAATAATTTGCATTACAAGGACTTAATTCTGCTTATAGTTGTACATGTATGATTCAACATAAATGGATGCTGCATGCCGACAGCCAAAGGCAAAATCTGGTACAAAATATTTCAAAAGGATGAAAACATATTGACCAAAAAAGCCTCAACATTTTACGAGTGAAGTAATGGAATAAAAACAGCTGTATTCATAACCACATAAAAACATTCTGCATTAATGTCCCTAATTTCAGCAAGAATATTAGCAATATTGGCATAACAGGAAAGCTACAGGGCATCCGGGAGTGAAATACCCACATAAAGTAATTAAAATCAGTATTAAATAAGCCATTGGAAAGGAACAAACATCAGGAGGTTATTAATTAAAGGTATAATATTCTCAACATCCAAACTGGCAGCCACAAGTTAAACTCAGAATTACCTTCTTGGTTTTCATACTGTTCTGACAACAGATGGTAGCAGCAGCCTACACTGCAAACTGCTTTGATTTCAGGCTTGTCAGTAAATATTCGTAGTGTATTTGCAGCAAGATCACCACATGTATGCAGACCCACCATTATACAGTCCTAAGAAGAAAAAAAAAAGCAACAATAAAGCATCTCCCTGTACAACGGAAAGACTATGAATAACAACAACAAACTCCAAAACCCAAACATCCTGCAAATGGTTATTCACTTGTAAGGTTTAAATATACGACTCCATGACGACTCCTGGTGTTCTCTTCTGGAATTTTTCTAGGAACAATAAAAGCACTTCAGTGCTAAGAAAACACAGTGTATTTCCTTTATGGGGAACAAGACTGCTCAGCATTTTGTTCACCTACGGAACTATGCATCTCCATACTTTACCTTCAGTGTCCAAGAGGAAGCAAAAGTTTATGAGTGTGAACAGCAGCTGGTTTAACTGCATGGAAGGGGGCATCTACATGATGACTGGACACTGGCCATTTTGTCTCATCTTTCCTCGCTTTCCTCTTATAATTTTTACTACTACTTATACTTGCTTTTCTTACTTCAGATTGTCTACCATAACATAGACAGATGGACCTATCTGTGGCATTTCTGCTAGTCTGAACTGCTGAAATCAAAACCACTTCCTAAGTACAAGTGTAATTTGAAGAGCAGGCCCTGCTCCATCTGCTTTGCTATTTCCAGAACTGTAGTTGTACCGCAGTTGTGCAGCGTGCATACTATCATTCAACAACAGATTGGTATTTTCTTCCCTAAAACAAAAAACAAAGAACTTCAACTTCAGATACTCTGTTCTGCCCGTTCTACTTTCTGCTTTCCTTTTTCCTCAGTTTCCCATTTCTCTCTATTTCTCCATCCCAATCAACCCTCTTCTCACTGTTCAGAGCAAGACTTTTCCCTCTCAGCATTATTTATTGAAATCTACATGGTAAACATGGTGCTTGTTGCTTTGAATTTCAGTCTTATTTATTAATGGTTATCAGTCAGCCAAGGTACATTCAATTGTAGTGCCCTTCTGCAGTCATTTTGCACACGTCTATTTTTGTTGTTCTGTATTACTTTGATTTTCTTTCCGTATTGTATAGTATTTGTACGTATTTCCTTTTTTTTTTCCTCTGTTTTTTTTTTCTTCTTCCCATGACTTTTCTCACCTTCCACTTTGCTTGAGCTGCTTCTCTGTGATTGCTTTCTCATTGCCCTACCACCCAAAATTTTTAGGTGGCAGAAGTTCAGTTCCACTTCAGCTTAGTTTTTAAAAGACTTTTTGCTTGTTAGCCAGCTTCAGCTCATCATTGCACAAATCTTTTCTTCCACATGAAATAGAGTGGAACAATAATGAAGTTTGGAGGCTAATGGAAGACACTCACCTGCAAAAGCTGCAGTTAAACCGCTGCTTTAAAATTAGCTTCTTTCAGGGGAAAGGGAGTGGCTACCACATGACATCCATTCAATGTCCATGGAACATTAGTGTACTCAAAACTTCTGAACAATACGAGTGTAATCTGTCTGTGTCAGGTACACTTCTGGACAATCACTGACTTCACTGAGGTTGCCTGGGTATAACTGAAAGTACTTTCTGGGTTGTTGGCTTAATGTAGTAAAATTTGATATCTCAGTATTAGTCCTGGGCCCACATACAAACATTCATTTCTATCCCAGTATTTCATCAGCAATTCAAATCATTTTCAGAACTTACCGTATAAATTAGTAAATACTCATTTTCCCCGGCTTAGGAAAAATTGAGAAAAAAATCAATTTATGGTTAAAATTAAAAATGGTGATGTTTGTAAAACTAGTTGTAAAATAATATTTTATTTCTAAATATTCTCAGAATACTTTTAGAGTCATTTAAATGATTGTACTTTTTAGGTATTTTAATTATACACATTCATCACACATAGTGTGCAGTTTGATTATTACTATTTTTTAACACAATAAAGCTTTTACTTTTTTACAGTAATGTTTTTAAAGACAGGCAGTGATGCAGCATTTTTTCTGCTTTTTATATCATTCAAATCACATGCTAAGTGGAGATGAAATCCAGTTGTGCAAATTTAGAGGCATATGCTTCACCTACTGTTTTACAGGAGCATAAACAGCTCCTCCACAACTAACACAAACCTGTGGTCTTGTATTAGAAATGAATTACACCCCTGAATACATACAAGTTTTCATCTTTCCATAAAAGACTGAATATATCTACACAATCAACGTAAGCTAGCTCAGGCACAGCAACTAACCAGCCATACAGCTTCTAGACTTGTACCATTGCCTTTGAGCAGCTGAGCTTGTGCTTGTTTGTGTAGACACAATCCTTGTCAGCTAGCAGATTACTAAGTGAACTTACGGTAACTCCGGAAAGACAAAATATATAAGCATTATTTACAAATAAGGCTCGTTACAAACTCTTTATGTTGAGTTTTATAGTCAGTACGTTCTGTTATGCTTTCAAACTTTTACCAAAATTAGAAAAATATAAAACTTTAAAAATAAGAAATTTCAGGGAAATTGAAATTCCAGTGCTTAATATACTTGCCTACCTGGTAAATTTAGCTATTTTCTTAATAATTAGATGTTATCTATATCCAGAATTGTAAAATACCTGAATGTGCTAATACGTATGCTGTTAACTTTGACAGCTGATTATTATCTACTCCATAAATTCTAGAGGCTGCTTTACATATTCAAAATAATACTAATATTAAAATAGAAAAACAATCTCTGTATCTGTTAGAAATACTAATGTAATCTGGCTGAAAAACATTTGGTCAGAATATTCATTCACCAATAGCATTTTATGTACACTCATCAAACATTATGTATGTATGAAAACAGCAATATAAAGACAATGGACAATATATTTCAAATATGAGTAACATAACCTCCAAATCTGTTATGATGTCACCGAGTTCTGTTTCCGCAGTGACGTAGGAAGTCAATGGAAAATAAAGGTTTGATTCACTTGACTTGCTTGCTTTGGCTTTGATAGATGCCATTTTTCTTTTGGCCTTTTCCTCTTCACAGAGCTCCCCACTGTTACACTGGGAGGAAGAAAAAATTTCTACAGCATTAGCAGGCAGAACATCGAGAATAGCAAGAGCCTCTTCAGAAAGTCTGCTTTCATTGCATTGTGCCTGAGTCACCAAATCAATTTCTGTTTGTTTGCTGGTCTCAGATGTAGCTACTTCTGTGAAAACACAAGAAGGAACTAAGTCTTGAGTAGTCCTTTGGTCTTGACTTTGAAGACAGCTGTTATTTAAGGTCCTTTCATTGACTGCTTTACATTTAATTTCATTTTGCACTGGACTGTCATTTGCCTTTTCTAATCTCTGGCTTTCAGGATTTGCTCTTGCTCGACTCTGATAAGCTCTCCAGTGTTTCTTCAATTTCCTGTTCCTTTCATGAGCACCATTGGTGTTGGTGTTCGAGGAATCAATTCCATATACTTTTAAGTTATATTGCATGGACAAAAATGAACTCAGGTAGCCCTTTCCAGAACCTATGTCAATCACCTAGATAATAAAAAAAAAAAAAAAAAAAAAAGAGAGAGAGAGAAAAAGAAAAATGAGAAAGATGCACTAAATTAGTGAGCAACAAGACACATTTCAATCAAATGAAAAATAATTGCTTAAAAAATTAAACCTGAATTTCATAATTACTTTATCTGTTATACTTCCTAACATGCTTCATCCATTTGCTTTTTGGTGCACCTTTTGACTTTAAAACACAGAATCTAAACTGATTTCCTCCAGGAAATAGATAATGCAAGGCTTATGCACTACACATGTTGTGACACTTTTGGAAAAGACTTTCAGTATATATTTTGACATAGAACTGCCTTCTGTTAAAGAAAATAACCATAAAACACTAGCACCACCACCTACCCTTGCTAAATTGGGTCAGAACATATAGTTAGGAAAGGAAGTATTCACAGTATTAAGTTTAGGCATTTAGCTCCTGTACTTAGGAGTCTTCTACCACTAAGTATACAGAAAAAAGCATCTTCATGTTCAGTGCTTAACTTAATCACTTCAGACATGACCTAAAGACATGTGTTATCAAATACTGCCTCCTACGTCAGAATGCTTATTTATACTAGTTTCCCATTCTGTGAAAATGATCTGTACAAATCTGTGTAACATAAGGATGGTTTTGTAATAAAACAAAGGGCATCACATGTCACATGTGCTTTCCACTGAGTGTTCTGGAGGAAGAAGTGAAAAGAAGGGATAATTAGCTGAAAGTTTAGTTTCTCTCATAGCTGATAGCATGTGCTACTTCAGTGACTGACATAATGCAGGAAGGAAAACACTATGCAGAGTAGTAGCAGAAACAAGGGCAACCTGAGAACTTTAATTACTTAATCAAAGTTTTATATCATGTACGCTTTAATTTATAATAAACACATGCATACAAGAGCATATTTTACAAGAATAGGCAGAGTGTCATTTCTCTAAATGAAGGAAATTATAACACTTCCTTCTGTTCAGGTAAGTATCTATGGAATAGACATAATGACTTTCTTTGTAGATGTTCCTGAAACTGATTGATTCAAGAATATTTTTTATGTCTTGTTCTTGGTTTTTCACATATTCATAAAAAGCTTACATTGATTTATGTACGTCTAAATACCAGTATATACTACCTGGATCTATCTCACACTCAATCACATAGCTTTTTACTAGGTAAGCACATGCAGCACATCAATATCTGTACTGAAATGAAAAAGAAAAACTTATTCTTTATTCTAAAAATGTTCAAGATGTGTACAGCCATGGAGCTAGAAAGAAACAAATTACTTTCACAAAGGACTACTTAAAACCATGGAGAATATAGACCATTAGGTAAAAATTGTCTATCTAGGCCACATGTAGCTTTTTCATCAGCATTCTTCATGTAATACTACTGCATTTTTGCTATCTAAATATACAACAATCCTCAAATTTCTTGAACGAAATCTGTACAGGAGAGGATTTAGAGAAATAGAATTGATATGTTCGAAGCATCTTTTGCATTTTGAAAATATTTGTCACATTTATCACCAATAACCTCTCAGATTATTTAAAAGTAAAGACAGAAAAGTGCCTAAGGAATAATTTTACCCATTATTTTATGTGACAGACATTATTATGTAGAATATGCACACCTCCACTTCTACAAGGTATTTTAATTATTTCTTTTAACCTCAGTATTTGGATAGTAAATTAGTAAATTATTCCTAACTCATACATGTGAACTCCAGTGGCTGTAAAGACAAACTGATAAGATTTTTGTAGTTATTTCCAAGAAAAAAGAATCATAGAATCATAGACTGGCCTTAAAAACAACCTAGCTCCAACCCCACTGCCATGGGCAGGGACACCTCCCACCAGACCAGGTTGCTTAAAGCCCCATTCAGCCTGGCCTTGAAGATTTCCCAGGATGGGGCATCCACAGCTTCTCTGGGCAACAGTAATACATTGTTAAATTAGCATTGGGAGAACAGTTCTAAAAAGAGAGGAAATTTTGACTAAAAATAAGAAGGCAATGATCTTGTGCTAAACAAATAGACTGGACTAAATTAATCCTTGCTTTACCTTCCCTTGATTACATAAGGAAAGGTAATCAGCAATCCACAGTATATCTGCCAAGCATGAACTTTTAAAATGAAATTTCCATGATATAATGAACTCCAAAGGTCCTGTCCATGGTGAGTTGGGTACTATGTTTAAACAGTTTCTGGCACTGCACAATCAAGAACTCCATTTCCAGAAGCATTCCAGCATTTCCCAGCATCAAATCACAAATTTAATGGATGCTGAATACAGAATTTTATTACACTTAGGTTATACACTGCAACTCCTGCTGCACATGCTGTAATTTCCAAGGAAAACTTCCATAAATACATTAAAGAAAACAAATGTGCATTTAAGCAGAGAAGAATTAGCACCGGCTTCTTTTCCAGCTTTAATCAAGAGCTACTTTCTAAAAAGTTCCACTTCTGTGATAAGAATGATATTTAAGAGGGGCAGTAAACAATTGAAAAAAATATTAAATTGGTTTGCTTTAATGTTTTAACTCAAATCATTAACCTAGAAGTGATTACTGTAGTAGTAAAATTTTTTCTTTTATCCTCATTTTTACTATTTACTATACTATATTGTAAAATACCACAAGAGGACAATATCCTCTACCACCCATTATACATCACGGTATGGAGGTGAAATGGAGGGCATTTTTCAATCTGTCAGTGATCTGTAATATCTGAATATCTGAAAGAAACACCCTGAGGCCACGTGCTGTTGTAAAATATGTGTTGTGTTTTCATAGCTCTAGATTTTTTAATTAAAAGCTACATACATTTTGTTTTGCTGAGAAGGACAGAAAAAAATCAATAAAGAAAAAAACTCTCCTAAAACTTTACAATTCCTGTATTTTCTTAAGTTGAAAGGTAACCAAAACAAAAGAAGTTGCTTTTTAATAACTGAGAAGGAGGAGGCTGGCTTCTCTTTTTTTTTCCTTTTATTTTTTTTTAACATGTACTGGAAAGCTCTTTTCATATATTAGGGATTTGTAACTTTGAAAAAATAAATTCTGTTACAGTATATGACTAAAATGGAAAAAAGTTAATATAAAGCAGTCGGCATTTCATATTCAGTGATATATTGCAATCATATTTGTCATTAAATGCTACGTTTTTTTCAAAAAATAAACAGAAAATAATCCTAAAGATACTACAAGCTGTAACTACAAGTGCATAATCACAAGCTGAAATTGCAGCATATTGACAGATACTTAATAATGATTGGTTTGAGATTTTATGAGTAACCAGCTACATCAGGACTTAGGTTAGGTCATTAAGGTGGCTCTACTTTTTTCCTCTCTGAATATGGGTTTTCCTTTCCTTTCATTCCTGAATCTCAAAGGAACTATTTAAAATCTAAATGAAAATGCTATATGAAACACCACCAACTCACCTTCCAGCAAATGCAGAGAACATTTATTATTACATTATAAGAAAATTATACTTTTCAACAACTTGTTCAGTATATGAAAGTCTTCAACACTTGAACAACTGATTCTTGCCCAAAGCATAAGGTAAGCAAGTCAAAAAATATGCTAATTAATCGAGAAAGTTACTTTTATTTATCTGCTACTTCTGCATTTTCACTCTTTGTGGTTGTTCAGGGCTTCTGCGTTTGTCACTGCGTCTGGCTCCTGAAGGAGCTACTGGAGAGATCGCGCTTCATCTCTGAACGATAGCAGATGCTCACAAATTGATCGTGGCTCATCCAGTAATATTTGGCCTTAATTGCAGTTCTCTATTTACTTGTGAATCCCAGTTGTACGGAGAAGATTGCCTAAAACTTTGCCCTGCGCAGCTGTTCCTCACAAAACAGACATGTCAGAATGCAGAGTTTTGATCTCAGATTCCATGGACGCTGGATGCCTGACACAAAGCCATGAAGAGTACTTCACCAGAACATATTGGTTATATTATCTATATTAAACTCAGTCTGAGCCAAATAACTTCCAAAACAAAGTTCTTCATCAGCTACTCAGAGCAGAATCCAAGTTTTGGGACCTGCCATGGACTTATGGTGGCAGCAGCAAACTCTGCAGTCACATCCACACCACTAAGCAGAACATGCTCTTGTATTCCACCACCAGCACGATTGCCCATGCCATTACCTTTTAGCAACCTCCCAGGTATGAAGCTGGCCAACTAACACTCTCATTGTGAAGGCCAGGCACATCTGGGGGACAAGATACACCAGAAATCAAAACAACACAGACTTACAAAGTGCAGCCGTCTCTCTTCCTTTACCGACATCTGATACAGTAATTTTAACTAGACTCAGACGTACTTTCTTAAAAAGCAAAAACAGGCTCAGGGGGAATATATACAGCATAAAATCTAAGTAGATAACTCATGAAATCTAGGCAGATAACCTTATTAGTGTTGTGCTTATTTTTAAACAACTATAAAATGTGTCCTCCAGAAAATTTTCTGGGAATGAATATTAAGCTGGAGGAAGTTAGTCTCCTAGACCTAACACCTACAGCTGCTCGCATGGAAAGCAAATGCAGCTTAGATGTAGAAAGGAATCAAAAACGGAGTCCAGGTCGACTAGTCATCTACAGACTAAAGCAAGAGTGAAGATACATTAGGCACTAACTAGTGTTACAGAGATGAAAATGGTTAAAACAACTCAGTTCACTCAACTGCTTAAAAATTTAGTCTTATCTCAACAAAGATCTAGATCACGGAATCAAACAATCTTTCATATATAAAGAGTTCACAGGCAAACTACTCTCGTGGAAAATACGGATGTGTTATTAGTGTTACTTTCGTCTAAAGCAATGTGAAATAAGGTAGTGAATAAAGTCGAATATTGTGATGCTTGTATTTTTGTCAACAGGCCTATAAATAAATATCTACAAGGTTTTAATGCAACAGTGACTTAGAGAACTGTGCAATCATAATTGCATATTTAAAAAAAAAAAGGGTAAGTTACAGTCACATTTTGAGAAAGGAATACTACAATTCTTCACCATCCAACTTGCCATGTGACGTTGCTATTGGAATACCTTATAGCGAACTTCCAATACTTGAAGGGGGCCTACAGGAAAGCAGGGGAGGGACTCTTATTCAGGGAGCATACTGATAGGCCAAGGTGTAATGGCTTCAAACTACAAAAGGTTTAGATCAGATATAAAGAGGAAATTCTTTACTGTGAGGGTGGTGAGACACAGAAACAGGTTGACCAGAGAAGCTGTGGATGCCCCATCCCTGGAAGTGTTCAAGTGTTCTCTGCAAACTGAACAGGTCATATCTAAATTCCTAATTGAAGATAGATCTCCATCCACATTAAAGAAAGGTGAACAACAGTATTAAAGAACAGGAAATAATTTAAATTCCTTGTTCCAGAAAAAAAAAAAAAAATGTGCTTTTAAAATTTCCCAGAATTTCAGCATTGGTGTCTATGTGGTAGTCTTATGTGTCTGACAAAACGATGAAGTTTTGCTCTACTATTGATGTCTGTGGTAAATTGCCAACAGTGTAATACAGATAAGTGAGACAGTACCTGTGCATAGCAAAAAACAGTACGTTTTTTTTAGCTGTTCAGTGTATAGAGGATGATTATATTTCTTTCCTTTTTTTTTTTTTTTTTTTTTTTTTTGAGCCATAAAATGAATATGACTCACTAGAAGGCAGTTCATTGAGACTGGTGCATCTGTAAACAAAATGTCCTTCAGCTTGCACTGGAAGGCTCTTCTTTAGCTACAATTATTTAGATAAAAATAAGAACAGCAGAGACAGAATATGAAAATATGGTATTTGAACAAAATAAGGAGAATAATTTGGAAGCTATACAGTAACATACAGTACAAAATGCTTTCTTACCTGTTTTATACCACAGTAATTTGCTATTTTGTCCACAAGCTCAGACATCACTTGTACTTCATGTGATTTCTTATTATTCATAAACTCATCAGTTTTGATACCTGTACCATTTTTACAAAAATATATACACATTAACACAATTCATAATAATGAAAACTTATGATTAGTCAAAATAAATACCACCCTAAAAGTATGCTTTAGAATTTTCTATATTTTAAGTGCAGTAATATTTAGTTAAACACCCACTATGTAATTATAAGACTAAACTTCTGAATTACAGATAAATTAGTAAAATTCAACACACTTTAAAATTTAGTTCTGCTAGTGTAGTTTTTTAAAAAATGTACATATTTAATATCTGCAGATATTAGATACAAGCTACTACTACAAAACTACTACTTTTTCCTGTTCATTAAGAATATTAATTTTTATGTCACTTATCACATTTACCTTTACATATTTGAAATATAAGGGCAAGGACAATTAACAATCACATAGTGCAGATTGTTAATTCTCCAGATTTGGTCACAGTACCAAGTGGGAGATACCTGAAATAAAGGTTATGAGCAATGCTGGTGAAATTCAAAGGAAGCTGCAATTTTTTTCTTTATTTAAGCTACAGATATATTACAGATCTGCTATATCTTTCCAGAAAAAAATGATTCAGAATTTGTTGATGAGAGGTAGTCAACTTCTGCCACTGGTTTACATATTTACAACCCCCAAATAATGAACAGCTCAGAAGCAGCTCCCCTGTGAGAAACCCTGTGAGTTAAATCAATGTCAATTTTTGTAAGTCTGGGTGAGGGTAGAAGAAACCAGTCTGCTACTGGTGAGCATGCTCCTAGAAAACAAAATGTTTCCACATAACTATGGAGATTAATATTTTCCCCTTCTCTGCTTTTTGCACAGTATGTGTTCATCTGTCCAGAATCCGATCATTAGGCAAAAACTATGTTCATTCCTTGATCAGACCATACTGGGAACACAGCCAAGAGCATTACTTCTTTAAAAGAGAGTGGGGAATTGCACTGAGCTCATGAGAAACCTAGTGTTTTCTATATTTCTCGCAAAACCCACAGGATCTCTCCATTTCTTAAACATCTGTTTTTTTACAATAAACTGTTATGACAATACTTAAAATGTAATATAGCCTCTATGAACTGACAAAAGAAAATAATAGCCTAAAATATTTTTAAACATACAAAAAAAAAGCACCAACAAGTAAGTGACCTGCTAAAGTGTTCACTAAAGATTCTCATTAACTTTAAAATTACGGAGATCTCTGTGGCCTCCTTAAAAAGATGCTTAATTTGTAACCATTTCAAATTAAAAAAAAAAAAAGAAAAAAGAGAGAAAATAGAAAATATAGACCTTTCCTCATTTATCTTTAAACACTTTGGGATGTGGATAAGCTTATAAAAAAAATAATGAAATGAAATGAAATGAAATGAAATGGAAAGGAAAGGAAAGGAAAAGGAAAGGAAAGGAAAGGAAAGGAAAGGAAAGGAGAAGGAAAGGAAAGGAAAGGAAGAAGGAAAGGAAAGAAAAAGGGAAAGGAAAGGAAAGGGAAAAGGAAAGGAAAGGAAAGGAAAGGAAGGAAAGAGGAAAGGAAAGGAAAAGGAAAGGAAAAGGAAAGGAAAGGAAAGGAAAAGGAAAGGAAAGGAAAGGAAATGGAAAGGAAGGAAAAAAGAAAAGGAAGGAAAAAAGAAAAGGAAGGAAAAGGAAGGAAAAGGAAGGAAAAGGAAGGAAAAGGAAAGAAAAGGAAAGAAAAGGAAGGAAAGGAAAGGAAAGGAAAGGAAAGGAAAGGACAGGAAAGGAAAGGAAAGGAAAGGAAAGGAAAGGAAAGGAAGGAAAAAAGAAAAGGAAGGAAAAAAGAAAAGGAAGGAAAAAAGAAAAGGAAGGAAAAAAGAAAAAGAAGAAGAAAAAAAGAAAGGAAAAGAAAAGAAAAGAAAAGAAAAGAAAAGAAAAGAAAAGAAAAGAAAAGAAAAGAAAAGAAAAGAAAAGAAAAGAAAAGAAAAGAAAAGAAAAGAAAAGAGAAAAGAAAAGAAAAGAAAAGAAAAGAAAAGAAAAGAAAAGAAAAGAAAAGAAAAGAAAAGAAAAGAAAAGAAAAGAAAAGAAAAGAAAAGAAAAGAAAAGAAGGGGAACATGAAGAAATACTTTTTTTTTTTTACAAAAATGTAAGTTTTGTTTGTCTGGTCTCCAAAGCAGCACATTCACTCTGAACTATCACCACATATCACACCTTTTATACCTTGCAATAATATGAAGTCAAATGACTGTACAGGGTAATGCTCTGCGAAGTAGAACTTCAAATAGTACTTAAGTCAAATGAACACATTTCAAACACCGAGGGGTAAATCCAGAAACAAGACGCAAGTTACAAAAACTGAGGTTCCAGTTTAAAAAATACAGTTTGCTTACACTTACTTAGATAAAGTATTTATCACCTTAGTTACTGTAGTTTCTTAACTACTTGCTTACTTATTGCAGAATGAACACTGCCTATACTTCAGCACATGGAAAATTACACTGTTTACAGAAAATTACCTACTTCTTATAAATTTTATTTTTGCTGAGTTTTATGCAAAATTTTGCTTGGGATAGGTTTTTTTTTTTTTTTTTTTTACTTTTTACTATTTTGACAAACAAGCAAACATATGGCAATCTAACAGAAAAATCTCTATTTGGGGGCTGGTTTATATGGCCAGAACTTCCTTTTGTGACAAAAAAAGGAAGTGACGTTGAAATACTTCACAGAAGTACTCTGGATATCATAAAGGAAAGCTTAATGTTTTAGTGGTACTCAAATGTTGCTTATTTACACTGTGAACCCTCTAGCATAAGTAGCTGTTTTCCAATAGAAGAACTGCTTCAACCCTATACAGTGCCATTTGCACCTACATCATTAGTTATGAAGTAGAGAGAGTGAGGGGAGACTGTCTTACGGGCCTAATGCAGGTCTTCCTAAGACCTCCTACGGCAGGATGTGGGGTTTTTATTTTTTGTTACCTGTGGAAATTCAGACATACTAGATAAAAATTCACAGTCCATGCCAAACCACCACCTGTGCAGGAGTTACAGTACTGTGATTCAATTCTATCAGCCAGACTGGCAGGGACATATGCTAAAAAACATTGAGACAAACTGATATTTACAGTCCATGCAATTTAAAGATGGGTTTGTTAACAGTCACTGCATGACTATTACCTTGGCCATAAACATATTGAAAAGGTAGAGAGTACTCTAACTCCAATGTTCTAGTAATCCTCTCTTCTTACATCAGGTGCATAAAAGAAATTCTCCTTGCTGGCTTCTGTCCCTTTGGCCAGGTTCTTCTGGATCCTGTGTGCTCACTGCAAGCAACCCAATGGGGCACACAGCGAACTTTGGTAGGAAGTGATGGAGAAACCCCTTCACATTCAGACTACACTTAAATACTGGTACTTAGCTTATCAAGCAATCATTCTAAGGAAGAATAGTAAAACGTCTATATTAATATGCTGAAGAAGTTCGAGAACTATGCAAGTATGCAGTCTGTGGGAACAGGTTTATAAGCATGCTTGTTTTAGAATAGGAAAATTTATTAAAAACATCTCAAATGTAAATTGAATAATCCTGATGCATATTTTTCAGAATATGGGCAAGGCCATCATAAAGTTACTAATTTCTCAGGCTGACATGTCTCTTGATTTGCCAGGTTTAGTAAGTCAGGAAATTAAATATTTTCTGAAATACAGAATAAACTCCAAAATACCTAAAATATTTTAAAGGATCAAAACTTTCATTTGGCAACTTTCATACTACAAATACATAATTCTATATTTTGCTTTTGCCAAACAATTATCAGGAAATTCAACTAAGTTAATTTAACTGATACTGCCAATTCAACACAAAAGTTTTGAATTATAATACCATTTGGAACATGTTTTATTTTCTCAGAGAAGTACCACTTAGAATTCCTACACTGCAATCCCAGGCCCCAGCTACCCAACCAAGCAGCACTCCTGCAAGACACAGAACAAAATAATCATCAGTTGCCTTATTTTAGATGTTCCGTTCTGCATGACAAAAAGATGAAAGAATCCTTGTATTTTTGTCTAAGAAAGCTAATCCAAGTATGAACTTAAGTACGTGTATAACAAGGTAAAACTACAGAATTACGAAAATTAGGCAGAACACAGGGAATGAGAACATAACAAAAATGGTAAGAGCTACAAAACAAGCAAAAGAAAAGCAGTACACAGCTGTCAAAGAAGAATAGCCTCAGACTGAAAAATAGCAGAAGGAAAGAAGCCAGGAACTAAACTTATAGTAAGACCAATGCACAGCAAACCATGAACGCTATTTTAGCTATGTCCCTTTTTGTCATTCTGAAGAAATTGAAAACTGGGGACCCAAACATGGAAAATGGTAAAACTGAAAAGAGAAGACTGCTGTAGGAAATGGGAGAGATACCCAATGTATCTAATGGTGCTATCAATTAGGACAGAAATGTCATTGGCATTTCACTGTATTATAGGGCAAAACACACTAGAAAGCAAAGCCAGAGGGGCTTAGAGTCTGTCTCTGAAAAACTAATGAGAAACCTGAAAGACAGTGATAAATCTGTGATGACTAAGGACTCCATGAAGAGCACATTTTCTGTGAAAATGACAGCAGTCAAAAGTAAGTATAAACTTCAGTTTACCACCTGAAACAATAAATAAAGTCAGGGGTAAGACTTCCAATGTAAAGATGCCAACTTGAGAGTGTTTGAGTCCATCTTTTCAACTACAGAAAATGAAATTACTCTAGTTTAAAGACACATATTTGGTATTGGTTCAAAAAATACAGATTGAATATAATCAGCTTATTTTGAAATACCAAACACCTATTGGGCCATATTCAGTTAATTGTCTAAGCACATGTTTAATATTAAACAAAAGTTGTAACAAAAAATACTACTTGTGGAGGTATGGCTGCCGGCTATTAGGCTTAGACTTAGACTTTGAAAAAAAAAAAAAAAAAAAGGAAAGGAAGACTAGCAATCGTGATTCTTGCTGCTGAGGAGAAGATGAGAAGAAAAAGAAAGGGAATTAATCAGATATTTAATCTGTATGTCAAATAATGATGTGCCCACTTGCCTATTTCATACCCTTTAAAACTGAGTCTCAGGAAAGCTTTATACATTCTGAGTGTCATGACCTCTCTGCTGAAATTTTAGCAAGAGAATCCATTTTCTAAACAATGGTAATGAAGAAATTATCTAAGAACAAATGAATCGAAGTGAGAAGCATGTAGGAAGGAAACTCATATAGGGGAAAAAAACAAACAAAACTAACAAAAAAAAAAACACAACAAAACCACAAAACCACAAAACCACCCTCCAAAACAAAAAGTCTGAAGATCCTGTAGTGAGAGAATAAAGACTGAAATATAAATGTAAATATACCAGTTGATCCTTGGTTGTCTCCTCCCAGTGCTTTAAGTAGCTCTTCTAATGGGGTACACACTCCAAGGTGAGACAAAGAATAATACTCGGCGGCCAGGGCAAACAAGTCTACATTGATAAGTTTCTTGGAGTTTTCACAAAACACGTTGGAAAATGTGTCATCATCTGTATGGAAAAGAAAAAGAAGAGATTTCTAATAAAAAGCTTAACACCTCCACAATAGTGTTGTCAGAGTACAACAAGCAATAAACATGCAGTATCAGACAGAAATAATTTATTTTGCATAAGTGGGAGAATTGGTTATTTTTCTTCAGCTGTATTTCCCTTTCAAAATTAAGATCAAGTTTTGCTCTTAGCTGAACTAGTGCAAATGTGGAAAACTCTACTATTTTAGCAGAGCTACTTTAGTATAATTGACAAGAGAATTCAGTAAACATTATCACTTCTCTTCTGTTTACAAACTTGCTCATTAAGCCTTTCCTAGTTATCCCCATTTGACAATATATACCATTAGATCTGATTTTAAAAGAAACGCAGCTGTTCAATAGATGAAATGTTTTGACTTACAATCATTGCATTTTCGTACTTTCCTAGCAGCTTTGTAGCTGGTGAATCTGCTGGGAGAATCAAATTAATTTTTATTACCGATCAGATGTGAGCCAAAGTTAGATTCCTTAGCATATTTTCTTTGACTGAGGATGAAATGTTTCAGTTTGGCATTACTTAGCTCTTTAGAAAATGCTCCCTTTTTAAAAATGAACTATTTCACTATTTTGAAGTGAAACATACTGGTATGAATCATTTACTGAGATCACTTTACATTTTCTAATTCCTCTGTATTTTAGCTAGAACAATTTGTTGAGTTCTCTATAGTTTTGCTATAAGTTATTTTAGATTTCTAAATACTTGTAAATGTTTTAAAATAGATTAAAGCTAGCGAACCCAGCAAACTGTTACACTGATTTAGAAAATGTCTCCTGGTTTGCCTTTTCTCCCATGGGTAGATAGATGTGCATACCTAGCAGGGTAGCTTTCCAGAACTTAGCCTGCCCACCTGTATAACAAAGGATGCAGCTGCTTTTATTGACCCCACCTCTAATACTCTTAATTTTCTTGCATGACTACTAGTCACATATAAATTACAGTCTTTTGAAAACAGTCCCAACAATGTCAACACGTTTATTTTCACAGTGTAACATGACCAAGGCAAGAGTCCAGCAAAAAAACATTTGGGCCTAAATCAGCATTAATATTGTCTAAGCTATAACCAGAATTAATTTCAGTGTCTGCATGGCACTCTAATTTTATATGCTCTAATTCTCTCTAATACAAAATCAAAAAAGAAAGCCACTGTTCTCTATAAATGATTTTTCCTTGTTTGAACTTCTGAATATCAAGTAATTTTTTAGTTAATGAACCTTCAAGAAAGATAAGGGTGTAATATGAGAATAGAAAATAAAGCACCAAGCCAGAGTAAAGACTGTGAAGCTTTTAGGGAGAAGGGGTTATTTTGTTTTTCAATGTCTCTGTAAGATATGATACAGGAAGACATGAAATTAGATGTGTGTATTTTGAAATGACTGAGGAAAAACAATGTTTTTCTGTATTCTATAATATATATATTATATATAATATAATGGGAAATGGTAATCAAACAGCTTTAGGCAATAAAAGGGATTGCTTTTTTTTTTCCCCCAAAGTCTTGACAATCATAAAAGGAGGTAAATAACTACACACAAAGAGTATTTTTGCTTTCTGCTGAATAAATGTTAGGCAGGGAATTAAAACTTTAAGTTTCTTCTTGAAAGAAGAAACTGTCAAAAGAAGAAACTTGAGTTATTGACGAAGAAGAAAAATTGCCATTTATTTTGTAAGGGAGGTTCACTCATTTAATTTATTTTAGAGTTTCTGGGAATGAACAGCATGCCATAAAATGTATAAATGAAGGTAGCCTGAATAAGTAAAAATGCATAGAAATCTTTATACAAGGGGGACAAATGACTAATGTGTCAAGAAAGACAACAAAATTTAAGAAGAGACTCAACAGGCAAGTTCATGCCAACAAGTACTGAGAAAAGGATAGAGATGAGGCATTAAACCTATTTTGACCAGGCAGCT
Organism: Cygnus olor; assembly: GCF_009769625.2. NCBI lineage: Eukaryota > Metazoa > Chordata > Aves > Anseriformes > Anatidae > Cygnus > Cygnus olor. Next base: position 53,141,917 of record NC_049169.1, read on the forward strand.
GCTCAGCAGTGTTGCCAAGTGAAGAAAAAATCTACTTTTCTGATGAGAAGTGGGTGTTCCACTTTGTTTCATGTATAATACAAACTCTTTTCATTAGTATATAGTACTAGTAACACTTGTGAAAATTCCTGCCCATTCTAAAATACATGCATGCTCCTTATTTCACTGGAGGAAATTTTATTTTTAGCATTTTAAAACGCTGGAGCACATAACGCTGAAACATATAATCTTTTTAGCAACTGGCGCACATTTTAAAATATACTGGCCAATCTTGTATTGCAAACCAAAGCAAAAATCAGTCAAGCAAAACCTTTCCTCCTAAATCCATTTTTTTTTTCATGACATGACACTGTGTGATATAAAGGACTTTTGAAAATACATTGGAACGTCATCCTATTACAAAATATGTCTTTAGCATATGTGAGATGTATGAGAAACATATGAATAAAGTTGTAATTTTGTAACTTTCATTTTGAAGCATGCATATATATTAAATATCCATACTTATATATACTTATACCACCAGTGCGGGAAAAAAAAAAAAACAAGCAGCTTTCTATCATTACAGTGGCATCAGATACTTGGGGTACGAAAAGAAACACTGTCCTTCTTCCATATAACAGCATAGCAATAGAATTCACAAAAATATATCAACATCACATATCAATGGTATTAGAAGACTTCGTCGACTAAAAGCATACTAATATATATATGCACAACTTGAGTTATATTCAGTGGCTCAGAATTGTTGATAAACACGATCTGTTTCCATACTGAGACATGCCTGTTTTGCTATTATAGGCACGATCTCCAAGCAGGTTAGTTTCCTTTGCTGGACATAAACTCACCCTGCCAACAAAACCAAGCCTCCAATGCATGGTACCCAAACAGATACCAGAAAAAAGGTTAGTTTCAAAGCATCAAACTTGCCTATCATCTGAAACCACAATGGCATCACAGTCCAAAGGATGCATCTATAAGGTCTAGGCCAGCACACACATTCCCAGTACATCCTCTTGTTTTGACCAGAAAATCCTGAGCAATCAAGGTACCAAAGCAATGAATCAATTAATTCAAAAAATGGGCACAAATACACACACAATTAACAAATATCAAGTGAAACCAAGTCCTGCCACACCAAAAAATAAGATACATCTCTGCAGCCAACACAATCAGACCCTATCCATACTAACAGAAGTATCAAAAATCCATGGATGCTCCCATGCTCATCCCAAACCTCAAGCTGTTGTTTCTGACTCCTTAAATTTCTCTCACAGAAATCACACGAAAACAACTGTCGCAATGTACCGGAACGAACTCGCTCTATCAATTAAGAGAAGTCAGTGTCAGTGAGAGAAATTGTTTTACAAAATCGAAACCAGCCTCTCAGTTTTGAGTTTAAAGGGAGACAATTGCATTTCTTTGGGATACAGGCATGAAAATAAATATTTAGAACTCTATTGGGCACCATAAATTGTGTACTCAGTAAACTGGTCTTGTTATAAAAGAACATACCCATACCTACTTGTCCCAATCTTCACCTTACCTCATGCTCATCCAACATCCAACTGTATCACACAAGTACAACTCATCCTGATACTTTATAACTTTACTAGGTTGAAGAGTGTTTACTGAAATTTGCACTTCTCTGCTTCATTGGTCAGAATTCATGAAAAGCTTATAAACCCAAAGCTTGCCTGCTTTATCTTATAGTATGCCAGGTGACAAAGAAGTTATCAATTCTCCTTACAAATCTCACTTAACTAGAATTAAAAGCAGTAATACACGTTATAGAACCTCCCTGAATTCAGTTGTCTGATGGAAGAACGTTAACAGGACTAGCAGGATCTCATGCAAGACAACAGGCATACCATCTGTAGTAACGCTCCAACCAAATTTCAGTTGTTGTCCTACCTTGCCAGCTAAAAGGAAAAACCCATCTACATTAAGATATCCGAGGCATCCCTCCAAACTACAGAATGGCAGTTGTTGTACTACTTATTATTTATGAATGTTAAACATGGTAGTTTTCTCAAGTTGTTTCCTCTTTGGCGGCTCTCAAGATGAAATCTAATATGTCTTTTAACCAGTTGGTCCATACATTTGCAAATAAATCTTCAGAGGAAAGAATTAAATGTCAAAAAATGGAATAATAGTACAAATGGTAACTTACAGTAAAATATGAAAACAGTTAGACATAGATTTTTTTTGCATGTGACCAATCTGCGTAAATCACATGATAAATAAGATGCAACATGGCAAAAGTCAACTTTTAAATGTATAAAATATATAAAATGGTTTTCTGTATCTAAAAATGGATCTGAAAATTTTCGGTAGATTACAACTGGAAACCAGGGTTCCACCCTTTATATGGTCATTATAATGAAATATTGTCTGAGGAGTATCTGAAAATATTCCTTGAAACTGATTTACAGAACATGTAGTTGTCCTCTTGCATACAATATTGTACAACAGAATTACAATTTCTTGCTCACCTAATTCTCAGAGAAAACTACAATTCAGCATGTGCATTTAACAAAATCCCTCCAGTAAAATAAAGTATTGTACAGAATAATAGTTTTGTGCCAATCTGCAGTAATGTAACTTTTGAATTTGCAGACCTATGTGAATATGAACTGACAACATTTTTAAACCAATGCTGGTCAAATGTAACCTGTGTTTTCCTATAATTTCATTCAGGATCCATATTAGGACAGATTCTGGAAAACTTTCATAATAGTATGGGGTCTGTGATTGTATAAATGCACAACTTCTCAAACTCTTGGAAAGCAAAGGTTTTACCAGATGAAATCAAAATGCAGTTTTACACATTCTTTGAGTAAGGTATTTTAAATTTCTTCTCACAGCCACACCCCAAAAAAGGTACTTTGTGAACGACTGCATGTTAGGAGAGTACTCGTTTCAAACTAAATGTATAACTAACATTTAAATATCTGATAATTTTGAAGAACCACACATACAGTTAATACGTCACAGGAATATAAGGAAGAGCCTTTCTGTTGATGTTGGGTTTCAAGATAAGTGTGTGATATCTATTGTAATTGAGTTGAACTAATGGACTTAAATTAGCTCCCTCTCACATTACCAATCCTAATTTTAATATAGACTATTGTAGGATATAGAGAATTCATTTTCAGATATAAGTGGATGTTTGCAGGTAACTTTACTAGGAAATTTGTATTCTATTACAATGAGTTTTCATCATCTGACAGGGTGGACAGATAATAAGCACTCAATTCAGGCATCGGATCAGCAAGCACATACACATTTCATTAACAATGCTTCCAATTTTCTCACACAATCCTGAGTGTGTCCCAAAACCTTCAAAATGTTAAATATCATACTATATTTTTTATGCTAGAAAAGAGACAAACTCTCTTTTTTTTAATGAGTACAATTAATCTCTACAGAAACATAAGAAGAAATGTTCTATTTTAGCCACAGCGGGAAGGCTTCATATTCTTCTAAAACATGCGCTTCATTTCAGCCATAAATTGTATCACTTGATCCAGCAATTTCTATATTAGATTCTATAACACACACTTTGAATATGGCTCAATAAATGATTCTCCATTTTTAAAATCTAGAAAACAGTACTTTGTCTTCCTGACTCTTTCTACTTTTCAGGCCACCACCTCAGTGCCCAAATCATTTCATGGGCTTTCCTATATGTCCAGTTAGGATCAAGGTAATTTTCCTTTACAGTTCTCTTTTTGATGACTTTATCCAAATACTAGTTTTGTTCCAGCCTCTATTTACATTTAATTTTATGTTCCTGTTTTTGCGTAGAATCAGTTCTGACTCTTACTCCTTAAATATATTAAAGGTTTTTCTCACTGCTTCCCAACACTTTTGCTTGCTGTCTGGATCATTGCCTTGTTTCCAGCTGGCTCTCAAAGATAATGCATAATCCAGTGTCTTTTTCATGCATAAATAAGCTATGTTTTTTTTTCCCCTGATGCCTCAAACTTTTAAAAAGAAGTCTTACAGTTAATATTTTGAAGGTCTTTAGATCCAAGAGACAAATGTTACAAGTGATGTCGCAATTCACAGTTCTTCAATAACTTTCCAAATTCAAATTATTGTTTGCCGTTTATGCCAAGAAGTACACAGCTCCACACACGATTTTTTTGCGGACCCTTCCATTACACCCAACATGTTTTTCTGTCTCATGTGTCACTGCATGTGCCACAACTAGCGCTACATGAGAACTATCTCTGCTTAACAAGCTTTGGCACGATGCAGGTTACTCCTCTGCTACATTCTTTGTCAAAGCTGTTAAGTGAGTTTTGAAACCAATCTCTTTGCCGGAACTCGGGCCCCCAAAATAACGCATCTGTCAGATGCTTTATCTTCATTTCTGTACCCTGCCTGGAAGCGTATTACTGGTGTATTTCCCTTTTACTTGGGGAGCGGTAAATCCTCTCATACACACTCATAGCTGCCCTCCTCTAGTTACTTGAAAATTACTAAAAATATGAAGTGCTTCTTAAATAACTTGTCAGAAATAAAGCTACTTTCTGTCGTCCTTTGCCAGACACTCGTTATTACAGACATATAGGAAAGCAGCATTTAAGTCTTTTCCAGCTGTCCTCCACGTTTCCAGAGTTTGGTCATTTGGAGGACTTTAACTGTTACATCTTTCCACTGGTGTGTTGGGTTTTGTTTGTTTGTCGGTTGGCTGGGTTTATTTGTTTGGGTTTTGGGGGTTCATTTTACTCCTGTTCTTCAGATGTCAGTCAGAGGGGGGGAGCCTGACAGCTGGGACTTTCACTTCGTTTCTCAGCTTGAAATGACCGGGATGAAGCTTTCAGACGAGGCCATCATCAGAACAACCTCTGCTGAGCGCCTCTTCAAGTGCAATTTCTCCCTGAAAGGCGGTATTTTGTTTGAATCAGGCCGGCTTCACACGTATCCCAGTCACTTGGGTAAGGTTAGTGCTGCCACCCAGGCACAGGCAGGGAAAGGCAGCCACAGCTCCGCTGCAGGACGGAGCAATGGCACAGCACCGCGGCAGCAGCACAGAGGCACTGTGTACAGGCAGAGCAACAAAAACAGCAGCTCGGCAGCTTGGGGGGGAGATTCTCCTCTTTTATTAAAGCCCGGAAGACGACGTTAGACCCACGCTGGCCCAGGCCTCGACAGAAAGAAACCGACTTCCTCCCAGAGACACCCGCGTCGCTCAGGGCTGCCCCGCATCCTCAGGGCTGCCCCGGCCCATCCCCGACCCCCGGAACCCCCCCCCGCCTCGATCCCCCCCGGCCCCACTCACCCCACGCCCCCCCGGCGGCGCCGGAGGGCTCCCGCAGGGGGCGCCGCAGCGCCCGCAGCACGGCGTCGGGCGGCGCCGCCACCAGGCGCTGCCAGAGCCCCCGCGTGTACAGCTGCGTGGCGTGGGCCCGGCACAGCGGCAGGGCGCGACGCAAGAAGGCCGCCAGGCGCCGCAGCGCCGCCGCCGCCTCCCCCGCGGCCGGCTGGGGCGGCAGCGAGCCGGGCGGCCGCCACATGGCCCCCCGCCGACGGCTCCGACGGCCTCGCCTCGCCTCGGCGCGCCGCCCCCCGGCCGTGACGCGGTGGCGGCGCGACGCGGGAGGAGCCGCGGAGATGGCGGCGGAGCGCAGCGGGGGTGGCCGTGGGCGCGGGGCCGGGGCCCGCCGAAAGCGGCTGTGGAGGCCCGCCTCGCTGCGCGGCGTGCTGGGCAGCCTGCAGGAGGGTGAGCCGCGGGGCGCAGGGTGAGGGGCACCGGGGGTCCCGGGTGAACGGGAGGAAACGCTTCGGTACCGGGGGTGGCAGGGCGCCGGCACAGGCTGCGCAGTCTCCTCCTCTGGAAGAGGAGGCTCAGGGGAGAGCTTATTGCTCTCTACAGCCAGCTGAAATGAACTTGTGGGGAGCTGGGGGTCGGCCTCTTCTCACAGGTAAGAAGTGATAGGACTAGAGGGAATGGTCTCAAGTTGCGCCAGGGGAGATTCAGGTTGGAAATGAGGAGACATTTCTGCTCAGAAAGAGCAGTCAGGCGTTGGAACGGGTTGCCCAGGGAGGTGGTGGAGCCACCGTCCCTGGGGGTGTTCAAGGAGAGGTTGGACGTGGTGCTTAGGGACATGGTTTAGTGGGTGACATTGGTGGCAGGGGAACAGTGGGACCAGATGATCTTGGAGGTCTTTTCCAACCTTAATGAGTCTATGATGCCATCTTGCCCACCATGTTCTGGGGACCCTGCTGGGTGGGGGCTGCAGCAGGCGACCCCCAGAGGTCCCTCCCCACCTCAGCCACTCTGTGGCTCTGTGAGCACACCACTTCCAGCCATGTGCTCCAGACACTCAGTGACGATTTCCCATTTTTCTCTTTCCTTTGAAGTTGTGTGTTGGAGAAGGAAGCGGCTTTGGAAGCAGGCTTGGATTTCTGGCAGTAGCCTATGCAAACGTAAAAATAAAGTGATGTTGAAAAGAGTGTCAGGTTGTGCAGCGTGTCACTGAAATTTCAGCTTTGGGGAAAGAATCAAAGGTCAGGGCAGATTTGGGCTTGCTGCTTTTAGAAGAGAGTTGGTCACTGAGTGTCATCAATAGCAGTGCCTCTTAAGGCTAATGCACTCAAAATAATATTAGGAAAAGTATGCTGGACTTCATGTTGGTAAGTGGTTATGTGTGAGACTGAAACTACCATTAGCTTTGTTTCTTTCAATGGTAAATAATTCTATGATGAAGCATACTTACGAAACTGTAGAAAAACTTCTTGGACAGATGTAGGAAGAGGGTAGCTAGGAATAAAAAATACTATTTTTGTGGAAAGATATAATGAAATATTAATATGGCATAATAACGTATTAATAGTTTAGTAGCTGAGTGACTTTTTTCCTGGGACATTATGGCTGTGCAGGCTGCTTAAGCAGATAGTATCACTCTATCAGTGTTGTCTTGACACTGTGAGTAGAAATGTATTTTGGAATTTATTTTGATGTTGTGTGCGAAGCTGCCACAAGTAGAAGAGAAGTGTTAGTACATCTTTTCACTGGATTGAAAAAGCAAAGGCATATAATGTTCCATATAAACTAAATGTCGTGTTTGCGATGGTGTGTTTTATTAAGAGATTAGGTGATAATTTTCAGTAAATCTGTAAAAGCTACAGTGCTGCATTAGGAATCAGATTTTTATCAATGTTTTTCTTTGAATTTTTGACAGATCCTAATGAAAATTACCAAAAGTAGTGGCTTTTTCTCTTTGAGAAACAACATGGGTGGGAAGTGGTCCTGGCAACAATTTGGTTTGGTACTACTTCATTACGGGTGTATTTGACTCCCTTTTCCCTTGTGTTTTCAGGACAAGGATTTGCATTTCGGAGAAAACAAAAGATTGAAAGAAAATACAGGAAATTATTGAAAAAGGAACGAAAGATCCATTCACCACAAGATAATCAATTTGTTGATGCTTATCCAGAGCACTTGAAACATCTTTACCTAGCTGAGGAAGAGAGGCTTAAGAAACAGTACAAGACACCAGATGATTCAGTTTTATCAGAAGAAAAACTTAATAAAGCAGTAGAGTAAGTTTTTAAATATGTCTCTAAAAACGAGTAATTGTTTTCATCCTTAAAAAAATATCTTCGATCTTACACTTCACAACTTGCTTAACTGAAAAGGCTGTTAGGCCTTACATGTTTTTCTGAATTGTTAGAAATTTTAAAGATGTAAGTTTGTTGTGTTTGCATCAGAATCAGAAAACAAAAATTGATGTCAGAGAGATAAAATGAAAGTTACCATTGCATTTCAAGGATTCAGCTTAAGAACAAGTAAGCGTTGGCCTTTTTTTTGGTATTCAGTACCATATCAACAAAGATAAAAGCCCGCGTTTCAGGTAGTGCTCATTTCAGTCTACAGAGAAATTTGGTACCGTGTGCCTTATGGCAGGTTTGTATCCCTAAATTAAGAGAAAAATAAACAAAGCCAAAATAAATATTTTCAAATACACATGTACTTTAAAATACAAATAAGTCTTTAAAATACAAATAAGTCTCTTATTTGTATAGTGGTAGTTGAAAGTGGTTGGTTTCCTTGAAATTGATTTTTAAATTGAGATTTTCTCAATTCTAGCAGTGTCCCATAGTGTAACAGTCTAATATCAAGATCAAGGTGCACCAAAGATTAGTTTTAATATTCCCATGTGGCCTTAGAAGATGAACATGTTTCGTCGTCATCTTCAAAAAAGAAAATGTGATGATATTCTGTTTGGTGTTGTAAATGCTTGATATTTGTCTAGATTTTTTGCTTTAAATTAATTCTTCATATTTTTAAATTAATGTCATTTTTCATAAATATTTTTTACATTATCTTTCTGTTCCCAGTTTGATAAGTTGTCTTCTTCATACTGCATTTTTTTCTGCTAAAACGAACAATATTATGTGCTGTTATCCTTTTGTGATGTAGCTTGTTTTTAACTACAAAATTAAAAAAAAGAGATGTAGTAAAACCGTATATAACATAGTAAAGTGTTATTGATCAAAATTTTCATTTTAAATAATAGATGTCATAATAGTTTTCCATTTTTTTTCTATTTACTTAAAACAGTTTTCCAGTGTGTTTTTTTTTTTTTATTTACTTAAAATGAGTGGGAGAAATCAAACGGAGTGTTTCATTTGAGGTCTAATAAATGTCAGATGATTTAATGTATTTTTCCTGTTTGGCAGTAATTCCCCCTGACATACTTGTTAGGTTTGTCAGTAAAATGAAAAGCAGTACTCATTCAGATCTAATTCTATTATAGCAGTGTTTTTAAACAATATTTAAGTATTGTGACTGAGACAATACCTTTTTGTCACTAGTGCAAGGAATGCTCTAAATCTTTGAATTCCAAGGTGTGTATTTACCTTTAAACTTTCTGGGGAAGAATACGTGAGAGAGTGGGGGTGAAAGGCAGTCAGATCTAAACCCTGCAGTGGGAGAAGGGTAGAGTTTTGTGTGGAATAGGCAGTTAATTCACAGGGGTATCTGAGATAGGACTGGTGTTTTTTTTCAAACCAGATTTTTTTTTTTAAGTTTGCTTAACCTAAGGTTGTTGTGATTGTAAACCAAGTTAGTAATTCTGCATGAATGTGGCTGCTAATCTGGGAGCTGGGGTGAAGTGTACGGACTGTTAAATAGGCTTCAGTGTTCCGTGGGGATGAAAAATAGGACTTTGGCTGGATAATTCTATTAAAATATTAGTATATGTTGCAATTCAAGTAGTTTTGCACTTCTGAGAAGATGAGGTGTCATTACATGGTATTGCCACAAGATGGAGGTAAGAATTTAATAATATTTATTTTTTCCCTGGAATAGGAGTATTCCTGTATGAAAGTATGAGCAAATGTCTTCACTTAGCTTTTTGATTTTCTGTCTGAGAGCTCCTAGATGATGATAGTAAATTTTCAATTTTTTTTTAGCATGAGCAGTAGACTAATCAAAAGCTCATTCTGTGAACAGTTATTAAATACCTAGCAAGGCTTGTGTTTTTCAATTGATCGTGTGTGAAATGTTTGATACCACACTGCTTATGTGATGGATTTATTGTGAATCAGGAAATAAATAAATAAATAAACAAATAGAGAAATCCACTCACAGTAGTGTGTAAATCTGTAAATGCCAGACAAATGGCATTTTTTTTTGTACTCTTTTGTGAAGGATACCTGCTCATTTACTGAAATTGGGAATGGATATAAATTCAGCTCCTAATCTCAGAATTTTTTCCCCTCGCCACATCAGCATGACTTCTCAGGTTCACGGTCTTCTGACAGCTAGTTGCCCTCATATCTGCAGTTGTGTGCATTTGGACCCATAAAGAGATAATGCAGCTCCAAGCCAGAGCATACAGTTTTTCAAGCTCAGAAGGTCTTGTATGATGGGGGGAAAAAACTCTTTAGGCAATGCTCAGGCTTCATGGGACACTATCCACATGAAGATCCAGCAGATAATGTATGTTACTGAAAATTGTGTGCAGTCCAGACTTCAGTATGTTCAGAATCGAAGGAATTTGGTTTGCTGAGTTGCTAGATGCTCACTGCGTGATGTGCAATGCTGTTGGGTATGATATAAGTGTAGTGCAAGTAGGTATTCATACAATGTGGAAAGATGATCTTTGCTTCTGAACATAATCTATAAGTCTGTATTTCCAATTAAATTCGCCAAGTATGCAAAAAAACAGTTGAAGGCTATGACTGCACAATGGCTATGGGATATATAGTTATGGGCTGTCAGCAAGCAGACATATTTAAATTTCATGTACTTCTTCTTACAGATCAGTTATGACTGAAGAGAAGTTTAAGAAAAAAACATCAAATCAGAAGGCAAAAGAAGAGTATGAGAAAATAAAGGCTGAGCGTGCTAAGAAGAAAGAGGTAAATTTTAAACAGATTTTTTGGGATTGTAGAGAGACTAAATTGCTCCAGATAGGACCGTAGGAGGGGAACATAGGTATTCTTTCAGTCTTACAGCTTGCCAGTGATACTCAGGCATGCAGGTCTTTTGAATTATGACTCTTGAGTTCTTACTCTTTTTGTCTTGCACTTTCCGTTAGATGGATTTTATTAGGTTATTTGGTTCATTAATTTTCCTTGAAACAGTACAGGAGAGTTGCTTGAGAGGAGAGGATAGCATTTTTTGGTCTTATTCAGGATATTTAGGAAAAACAAGCAGTAGCTCAGTGCCACATTAACATTAATCATTTATCTGTAATACTGGTAAGATAATCACACGCTTTTTCCACCATGTTTGTTAGCAAACACTGTTTTTGATGTTGTTATTTTGGGAAAATAAATAAGCATAAACATAGAGTTCTAGCTTCCACACAGTGTAAAACTAATGGGATTTAGTAGAGGTGAGAAAAAAACACAAATGTAAGTAACACGTACTTAAGTAAGATGAATGTTCTCGCTTTGAATAACTGGTTGGTTGGTAGCCTAAATAGATGTTTACAACAGTGTGCTAAGTAGCAGTAAAAATTATTAGGGAGTGAATTACGAGTAAGCTGAAGTTGATATTACTCTTTTTTTTTTTTTTTGAAGAAAGAATAGTGTTAATCATTACTGTGGTAAAATATGCAAAGCATTCTGAACAGAGAGATATTATCTGTTCAGAGGTTGTTGTTTGTTTGCTTTTCCCAGAATCCTCTTAGATTTGTGTTTAGAAATATTCTGGGGGTTATTTCTAGTTAATTTTATATTCCCACATCAGAGAGCATTCTAACTAATTTTTTTACATCACAGAACCTATCTGTGCCATGAAGACAAACATAATTGATAAACTGTCATCTATTAGGATGTTCTTCAGAAACGTCTGCCTTTGTGGTCAGCATGGTATTGAATTTCAACAAATCAGCTTTATGAGAAGAATCCTTTAGTCTGATTTGTGATGACTTGCCTATTTTGGTAGGACATGATGCAAGTGAAGGAAGCTAGTTAGCTTGCTTGTTGTGAATGTTTGCCCAAATTACTTACTAAAATTACAACACTAGAGAAGGGGGTGTGAGCTCTTTGATAAAAAAACAAACATAATATAATAATTATCCATAGGAGTGAGTGCCTCCATTAGTATTTTGGTTGCATGCATGCAGTGTTCTCAAGAAGTAAAGTGTCTACAACTGAAAATTGTGTTAGTCTTTTTTCTGTCTTAGTAAAGACAGCAATCTGTTTTACTTTGGAGAGGACAGGTCATGTCATTTTGGTCCTGATTAAGCTGCCCGTACATAATGCTGCTTGTGATGCTGTCCTGGTATCACAAATATGCCCACTTTCCAGACGGGATGTGTCCCATATCCCATCTGCTAGGCTCATGAACATGTGTCCGGTATATTAGCACATCTTTGTCTTTGGCAAGACATTTATGTGGGGGCAGCTGTATCAAACTCTTTCCGTCTCTCAATCAAAAGGAGAAGGTGGAAATTTTTTTGGCACTCTAGCCATTAGAGAAAAAAAGTAAAGGAGTTCATTTGGCAGAAGGGATGTTGTACATTTTTAGCTGTAAATCTTTATAGGATGTTCTACTGAAGACAACCTGGCTCTTCTCTTAAAGCTTTAGGCAATATAATATGTTTTGATTTCACTATGCTCCAAAAGAGAGTCTTAATTCAGCTTTTAAGAGTAATGGTCTAGTGTCAATACAATATCTAATTGCCAGTGTTTTTCCAAAAAGAAGTGATACTGCTTATATATAATGTAATTTTTTCATAATTGTCACTCTTTATTTCATTTTAGGAAGCAGAAAAAAGAAGACAACAAAGAGAAGAAGCTCAACGGTTGTACAAGCAAAAGAAAATGGAAGTTTATAAAATATTGAGTAAGAAGACCAAGAAAGGACAGCCAAATCTAAACTTACAAATGGAGTTTCTTCTTCAGAAAATACAACAAAATACATAAACCTCTGCTTAAGTCTTAATGACAGGTTTTGAGTTACCTGTGGACAATTTATTAAATGACTTCTAATAAATAATGTTTTTTTGCTTCTATCTGACTTTTGATGTTGGCTTGATTTATCTCATCAGTCCAATGGTGGAGTATATTCATTCTGAAAATATTTATTCTATCTAGAGAGTCAGTGAGACCTGGTACCTTGAAAATAAATGGTCTATATTTCTAAACTTAAATTCTGTTAGCTACATAATATCCTAAATTCCAAATCGTTAGAGCTTGGTACCATCTACATCTGCATTGTGTAAAGTATTTGTTTTCTAGCTCTAGTACTCACAATAACAGGAAGTGTTAGTCACACTTACTGGAGTGGAGTAAAATGAGAGGAGTAAAACGTGACATAATTGATACCTCATGGACTGCCAAGGCTAGGAGTATTTTGTGGACTGTTGGATAAGGTTTGGCACATGAGAGAACATAAACTCTACTCAGATGCCTATTTATCATTCCCTACAAAGAGTAAAAATTATCAAAGGTCAAAAAGTGCTTTGAATTTAAAGATGTAGTAGATTTAAATCATTTTTGGCACAAAGTATATATGACTTTTTTCAAAAAACCAAATATGTGTATGATAAAGATTATTTAGATATTAAAGTAAGGATTGTCTTGGAAGAAATTTCTCAGGACATTCTCTGTAAAATTTGCAATACTTTTACAGTATTACAATATAATTATTTAGAAGTTAAAGCAAATGCAAAAAAAATAATCCTTATTTAAAATAAAAAGGTATGAATAGAGATATAAATAATTTTCAATTGTTTGAAAAGTGCTGTTAAATGAAGAATAGGAGTTTGAGTTGTCTAAAATGCTTCTTATTTCAGTATCCTGAGGGTTTTTCCACACTTTGCAAGGCTTTCCATCTTTGCTGTGGTATCCTTTAGGAAAAACTGAAAGCAAGTCCTAAGACAGTATATGAATGTGGGAGACTTTTCTTGAAATGGGCATGTCCTTTCTTCTAGGAGAGAAAGGGAATGTAAATTTGACATGCCAATATTGTTCTATGCTTTACCTGCTGTGTTTTCCTGAAAATTGCTGTAATTGGCAATTTTGACTGGCTTTGAGCAAAAACACTTAAGAGGAAGAACAACCATTTATCAGTAGTGCACAAGACTTTCAATGATAGCTACATCTAACTTGTGAATAACACAAAACAAATACCGAAAGAATTTGTGGTTGAAGTTCATCCTCTTTTCGTTTGCATGTGTCTGTTACCCTGTGCAATTTTTTAATACTCTAGCTAAGGAAAGCACAATGTTAAGCACGATGTTCAAAGTTGTCACCTTAAAAAGACCTCACAGTTTGCTGTCAGTTCAGTTACACCTGCTGGGCAGATATCTGCAGTGATGTCAGATTTCTACTTATATAGGAAAGATTTCAGAAAACTACAAGTCTTACACTAGTAATTCATTGATCAGTGGCCATCCTGGATTACTGCTACCACTGTAGACTGGTATACTATCTGTATACCAGTACATTTTTAGAGATGGTGTATAGCTGTAAAGCATTTGGATGAAGTTTGAATGATGCATTTGAAAACCAAACGTGTTTCATGTGTTAAATTTAGTGAAAACTTTACTGGCAAAGTATTCCATATGCTTGATTCTTCCTGGGGAGTAGCGTAGATAATAGGTGGTGAATTAATAGTTTATTTTGTGATACAATTTTCCCATTTTTTGCAAGTTGACTCAAATATATAATGTAACCAGTTAGCATTCATAATTCATTCAAGTTATTTAATACCTTTACATCCTACCCTCTTTAGCAATGAGAAGACTCAGTTGATGATGTGTGGGAAAGAACAGACCTCTCTCTAAAAAGAAAACCCTATTTTTTCATTCATGTTATCCTTCTCTGCTTTTGTTAAGGATTAGAATTTTGTTAAGGATTGGAGAGGAATTCAGGATACATAGTGTCTGTTCCATTATATTGCTCATAAAAGGTAGAATGATGCAAGATTAAGCTTTTAACTGTTGCCCTTCTCTTCAGTCTTTCTACTCCGAGTACTTGGTGATGGGTGACAGGAAACAGACCACTGGTTTCCCTGAAGTGGCACCTGAAAATGCCTCCCTCTCTTCCAACAAAGCTTAAGACAGCCTGATCAGGTAGAGCACTTAATCAGAGACTGCCGTGGTATCTGACCTTAGCCCCCATCATTTCTGGTTTAAAGTAGGAGAGGGAGTTTGTCGTTTCACCTTCTCTCCTTCATACCTTTATTTGATTTGGAGATAAGGATAAGGGTGGCTGAAGAAGAAAGTTAATTTTCCATATTTCCTCACACTTTACTTTGCTGATTACCATGAAGTAGCAGCCCAGGACAGTGGCAATTAGAAGCAGGTACAGTCCAGTGTCTCAGCTACTTCCTCTGCCTGCAGTCCTGCAGTGTGAAGCTCCTTGAGATAACTCAGCACCACTGGAAGGCAGAGATGCAGCAGCAGTAGCTCTGAGTAGCCCAAGATCAGGCAGAATAGGGACTCGAACTTTTGCTTTCATTTACAGAGTGTAACAGCTGACCCATCATCTTTTTCTGGAGAAAAGTATTGAGAATGGATGGCAGGAAAGGTTTGAGGAAGGAAATAAAGAGCTAATTAATTCTTTGATCTGGTCATCACTAGAAAAAAAGTCCAATGTGAAAGATACAAGTTTATGGAGGCTATCTGTAAAGCTGCTGCTTTCAACTCTTAATTTGAAATGGATGAAAAGTTAGTTCAGTAATAAAGCCTTATAGTAGGCACAAATGATTTCTGTACCAAGAAATGTTTGCTCCTTGTACTGTTTTTATATTATTATTATTATTATTATTTATTATTAAATGCTGCTGCGAATATGTAGTGAAGATGTGGAAACATGAAAAAGAGGCACATAAGTCCTGCCACAGTTCTTTTCTTGTCACACACTCAAGTTCTCTCTTCTGTAGCAGTTTGTTTTCTGCTCTCTGAAAGCTGCAGATCTCAAGTAGTTAACGTCTCTTCAAGTACGTCCTGTGAGTACAATGAAAGTGAAAGGGATAGGGCTGCACAGTCTGAAATCTTACTCTTTAAATTGGATATTCGATGAATGCAGGTAACTTTAGACATCTTTTTGTTTCTTTTATTATAGACTGGTGAAGCTGTGAATTGGAAATAATGGGGGAAGAAACCATTAGGTACAATGCATCCTTTTTTCTTTTTGGTTCTGTGGAACAGAATGTGAAGCTTCCCAGGCTCTTTTGCAGTAACTTCTTGGAAAATCACAACAGGAACGTAAATGGATCATCTCATTAACTGGCCTTGAAGGTACTAGGACTTTATCACTCTGTACCCATCTCAAAAGGTATGTATTTTAGTGCTACTAAGAGGAGAAAGAAAACAAATACTTTTCCTCCTTTAAGACACTTAGAGAAGCTTTGGAAATATGGGATGTCTAGATCTTTTAATCTTACCAATCCGATAAATTATGCATACACTAAAAATTAGATAAAGAACATGAAGTTAAAAACCTGATTGTAACCTTAAAAATAGTTGTTTAAAATCATCATTCAAAGAATTTAGAAGCAGTTTCTAAAGGATAATGGGCAGAAGTATTGTGAGCATAAGAAAGGAGGGAAAGGCACTGTATTTAATAAATTAGTGACGACAGAGCTCTGGAGCACCAATTTCCAGAATAATTTTATTAGCCCATGTATGCCTTCTGGAAGCTGCTGAGTGAATTGTTAATAATGAACTGAGAGCCATGTAGCTACATAGCTGGCTACTCTAAATAAAACCATTTTGGCATTGGAGGGTGGGTAAAAAAATAAGAATCTGAAGTGGTTCAGTCTGAACTCTTGGTAAAAGAATTGTTGGTCCATTCACAAAGCTCCTGTGTAACTGGACCCACAACATATCTTTTGTGCACAGCTTTTGGCATGAACCTTGTTGTCTCTAAGTGGTTTTCAATTAACAGTAGCCGATCACTATTTTCAAGACTGGGATTTATTTCTCTATTTTCACAAATAAAGATTATCCACCCATTTGTATTTATTTATTTATTTATTTTTAATATCTTGATATCAATCCACTAAGGAAACATGCAAGTCTGCTGAGAACTGTATTTGAGGATCCCTCTTTGTGCATTAAAAAAAGAAATAAACATTAAAAGAAAAGAAAAACAAAACTGTTTATCTTAATGTTTTACTAACCTATCAGTCTACATTTACTCACTAGATAACATGATAAGAAGTGGCATATAGATTTAAATTCCAAATATGCAAAAATACTGGATTTTATTTGGTCTTCTAACTGCTGTGAGACAGTTTGTGTTACAAAATGTCAGTGCTAAAAGCAGTAAGAATGTTTCTCTAAGCAGAGACTTTGGTTTCTGCCCACAGTAGGTGCTCTGGTGCTGGAAGCAAGGACCTGCAGATTAAGTGGTTATGGCGATGTTGCACCCATCTGCTTATGGACTCTCAGGGTGGACTAAAGACCTGCTTGGTTTGCTCCTCCACTGCATAAATTTGGAGCTGAACAGCAAACAAATACCTTTATTTTTGACTTTTATAGTTGACGGTTTATGAGAGCTGATACTGTGCTTTAAGACTGTCCCTTGAAGCTGAGGAGCTGTTTTGGGACATGGAATAATGTGCTGTTGTTAATATACACACAGCATCGAACATTGGTGTCTAGCTGGTGTTAGGAGGAGAATGATGAGTTCATCTAGACCGTGATTTTATCCTCAAATCATTTAGTTTGTTTTCATCTGTATTAAGAGGAACGTACAATCAAAAGTAACAGCAGGCTGTTGCTGAGTGGTTCTTTTACACACTTTTAGCACTACGATTGCTTTTATCAGTTATGTTTCGGTAGTCCAGGGGATTAAGGTGAATTCTGGAGATTTATAGTCAGAGCCTAACCTTTTCATTTGGGTCCTCGTATTTAATGTGATTGTAGTGGCTAAACCCCTTTCTTCTTGAAAACTATGCAGTAACTAAAAATTTTCAGTGACGAATGTGACTTGCATCATGAAATTGTACAAGCTCGTGTTTTCAGATGGGAAGCAAAACCCCAAGTGCACAGAAAGGGAATCATCTGGTTAGTTGCAAGTGACTTCAGCCCATGCTGAGGATGACAGAAAGTACAAAATGGATATGAGTAAGAGTAGCAGTTCTGTAGCTACCAGGAGGATTTCATTTTGAAGTAGCTGTATCTGTCACCGATAATTTGGGAAGCAGTGAACAAATAGAGGCCTTATGGAAATAAAAGCAGATATGTGCATTCAGGACCATGGATACTAATTCATCTGTGGTACCCATAAATAGTACACGTGTTCAGACATACAGCACACAGGAGTGCCTGTAATGCAGTAGTGTCAGTGTTCCATTCTGTGCATTGAAGGTTTAACAACATGTGAGATCCCAAAACAAGCATATGGTGCAATACAGGCTTGGCTTGCCATATGGTATTGATTAATTGTTCATATGAAAATCATATGAAATCAATCATATGATTTCATTGTTCCTGTGTTTATTACTTGGAAAAAAACGTAATAGACTGACAAGAATATTTATTATTTTTGTTTATTTTAGAGGTCAGAGTTTTACATATGGTAATGCTGCCATGTAGTGAAAGATGTTCTGAGATATGAAAAGTAGTAAGGGAAATAACAGTCAAGGAATCCCTAAATATTTTTTTGAGAAATTGAAGGTACATTTATTTGACCTGTTTAAGATTTTAACAGTAACATTCTTATTCTAATGTTTTCAAGGTTTTCTGTAGTCAATGATACCATCAAATGTCAAATAATCTCATCTCAACAAAATCACAGATAGGATTCCTAAAGATATATGTATCCATAGGGAGTTTATGGCGACTAGTTCTAACATTTCGACCTCTAGAGTTAGGCGAGGTGAATTCTACCTTGTGTCTTGAAGAAGCCTTTGCAAGGGTCATTTACAAACAACATTTAGTTAGAAGTCCATCATGCACAGTGCAGGTCTGTTAAAATTCATACTTAGAGAAAAAAAAAAAAAAAGATTTTTGAAGGGTAAAACAGTCCTGGACCCCTGATGAGTATACAGGAGTATACGGTGTTCCTCAGATCTCTTTGAGCAGGAAGCTTTGATTTTGCTAATGGCAGTTTCTCAATTCCGCCCCTCGCACCCCCCCCAGCCTTTTTTTTTTACTTAACCCATAATGATTTACTACAAGGATTTTTTTTTTCTTTTCATTCCTTATGTGAAATAATAAAGTAGCAGGACTTAAATTAACTGCCAGTTGCAGATGGAAAGTACATGTCCTACAATTGCTCATCCTAATCTAAAAGTCAAAGACATGCTGATTTTAAACTGGAAATAATTTTCCTCCTCTTTAACATTAAAAAGACTTAAACTGTACTGTATGTTGTAGGTCAACAGCTTACTCACAGCAGTTACACATATGGCTTAGATTGCTTTAAGGAGACCCAGGTGGTAGAACCTGTACAGTAACCAGATAATGCTGGTTTGCAGTAAGACCTTCATGTTTTATCAGTTATTAATACGTATGTTCAGTTTCTCTTACTGCTCAGTTAAGTTAAATGAAAAATAAGGTAAAATAGATAATTATGATTTTTTTTTTTCAGAATAAAATCCGGTTGAAAACTTATCAGTGGATTTTTCAATTTGTTTTTAGTTTCAAGGACCAGCTTTACTTTTGTATGTTGAATTACCTACCAGACTTACCAGGCTAGCACTGCTAGGTGTTCTTTCCCTAAGAATTGCACACACAAATTGAGCATTTATAATTAAGAGTCCTAATTTATGTTAGTTACCTACACCAGTTTGGGTTTTGCTCTCTGACAGCACTACAGCTGTATTTTTGTTGAGGATATTCCAGAGAGGAATGGAAGTACACTGACGAAAGTACAGCCACAGGTGGCTGTCTCATGGTAGGAAATTCATCAGGTCCCAGCTTTTAGGGTTTATTGTGCACGTACAATCCACATTCAGTGCACATGCAGTGTGTCTGATCTGGCCCAGGCTCATCAGAGTTGTGGCAGTAAGCTTCATGGCTGATCTGTACATGTATGGAGCGTTAGGAGCTTTTAGAAATTCTACTGCATGTTCTACATATGTGGCACAAAACTGATTTGCTCAGCATCCCTGGCGTGTGGCAACACAGCATTCAAGTCTTCATCCATGCTACTGGGTAAAAGATTTCAAAAAATACGTGAAAATTTTAGATCTTCAAACTTCATCAGATAATAATACTGGGTAGAAAATGGCCACAGGCACCAAATATTCAATAGCTTTTTCTGTTAATAAACAAAAAGATATGCTTATTTTTCATAATTGTACTTGTTTTTTTCTTCAGTGCCCTTTTTCACTTTCCATCATATTTTCTGAAGATAGCTTAAAAAATAGCAAATTTCTGTGCTTAGGATCATGGTGCATATATCTGCTGGAGGTAGGACATCTCTCAAACATAAAGTTATAATATGTGATATTTTATATTCCACTATAATCATTAGTGTGCTTTTTTGTCATCTCAGAGAAATATGCTGTAATATAATTTCTGCTTTTGAGTACAGCACATTAATTTCATTCTCCAAAGACAATGCAATGAAAGCTTTTTTTTATGGTGTTTTGATTTCTTCAGTTAATGGTCCATCTGTAGCAATGATAGGTTTAAAAAGCATAAATTTATTCTGTATCACTGATATTTATGATTACTTATTTTTAGATTACTTATTTCACTTTTGGTATTTATTATTTTTTCTATTTTTTCTTTATAGATAATATAAATAAAACAGGTACCTTAGGTAAAGAATAGTATTTGGATTAAATTAGGTAGACAGAGATTCTTTTAAAATGTTTAATATGCTTAATAAAATGCTTTGATATGCTTAAAAATGTACTTAGTGGTTGATAAACCAATACACATTAAAATACAATTTTTTTAAAGTATGATTTTTTTAATTGTCGTATAGGTGTCAACATGTTGAATTGCACTTCAGATCTAAAAGCAAAAAACTGTATTTCACATGCATTCTGTGCAAGATTAAAAGAGTTATAAATTACACATCCGTATCTATATATAGGTATCTGTAAACACTGATCTAATTTTCAGGAAGAGTCAGACTTGCAGCAGCTCCTTATGATGCTCTTTTTTTTTTTTTTTAACTTGTTTTCCAGACAGTAGTGTTTACTGTTGTAAGTGTCATTTTAAAATCAATTACATACACCAGTTTGTGGTAATTTCACTCTTGGAGCCCAAAAGAGTATTAACTGTTGGTCCACCATCCTTTTTGCAGTATTCTTCTCTGAAGCCAGTCTGTTCTTTAATGCATGGAGATAACACGTGGAGATACACTGATAAATTGCCTTTGCACTAAGAGCAATAAATCATGCTGAAAATAGAAAACGCTTTGTATTTAACAAATATTTTCACTGGGAGTGCACAATGAAAACAAAACACAGTGCCAGCATCTCCCACTTCTGCATGGTGCTTATCTCCCTAGTACAGCAAGTTCTCACGACTCTAGCTGCAGAAGTGGGGGATAGAGAGCCCTTCCAGCCCACGTCCACACTTCCCATCTCAGAACAAGCACACTTATGAAGGGACTTCATCACAAATTAGTGGGGCCTGAGCATGTCCTTGAAGTTAATCATGCCAAGTTAGAGGAACTAAAAAGGGAAATGAAAGGCTGCCTGGTTCATCTTCTGACCTTTCATGTTTTCCTTTTTTTGTAAGCTAGAACCTAATCAGATTTGCATTTATTTCTGGCACATCTGCTTTTCAAGGCACCACACCTGACTGCACCACAGAAGCAGAAGAGCAGTTACGTGGCAGTCTGCAGGCACAGTGGGAGCTCACCGGGAGCATTACCAGGGGCCTATGTTGGAAGCTGTCTGAAACACCATATTTTTGGGTTCATTGTCAGATGTCAGATTTAAGCATATTTCTGTGGGAATCCTGAGCCAGCGCTCATGGTAAATTGAATAAAAGAGGAATATTTCATGGAAGTTTTAAATTTGAAGTAAATTCTGAATAATGCTCATGCTGTCAACCTTTGCACTTGATGAAATCCTAAGGTTTCTGAATAGAAAGTGGACCTAAAATTAATACTCTGTGGATTATGAAAATAAAGATTTTTTGCCAGCTTTCTCAGTTCTGAAAGGTACTTTGAAAAAAATAACAACCAAGCATAAAGGCGCAATTTTCACAGTAGCACTCTTAATTTTTTAACATTTTTAATTTTCTGAAGATGCTGGGTTATATTGTAGACTCTGTTAGGTCATCGTCTTCTTTGGCTCTGGATTCACAAAACAAAAATGTGTGTGGTGAAGTTACAGTATTTACCATTTAATGAAAAGCTTGTGAGTGAAAAGCAAAAATAAAAGTCAGAAATGAGTTCAACTTGAAAGTATAATGTGTAGGTAACACTCAAAATGTTTTATTTTTATTTTTTTTAAATTTAATTTAATTTTTTATTTTTATTTTCAGAATGCTATTTGGCAAGTGTGAAATT
The DNA here is from genome assembly GCF_009769625.2 of Cygnus olor. Classification (NCBI taxonomy): domain Eukaryota; kingdom Metazoa; phylum Chordata; class Aves; order Anseriformes; family Anatidae; genus Cygnus; species Cygnus olor. The sequence continues at coordinate 53,163,829 of NC_049169.1, forward strand.
AAGGTGCCTTGGACCTTAGTTAGCTGTTAATAATAATAATAATAAAAGTACAGTCAGTTTGGATAAGGTGTCTCTCAAAAGTTGTAGTCTCTTAAAGATTATGAACGCGATACAAAAATATTCCTTCAATTCCTTCAGCCTGTGCTATACAAAAGTCAAAGTAGATGATTATTGTAGGTCTTCCATGTCTGCAGCTTGAATTATTTTCTAAACGTTTGTGGTATTACTCCTACTCTGCAAAAATCTAATTTGTGCTGAAGACTACAGACTTTTGCATCTGTTAATAGTTGCAGATTAATTACAGGCTGAAAAGCTTTTCATTATCCTTTAATTTCATTGTCTTTTAATTTCAGTGCTATGGTAGCATTAATAAATTGTAAACAGTGTTTTGACAACAGTAGCAGGGCTAGTGAATGTGAAAGAAGAGAGAGATTCTGGGGTGGTTTTGGTATTAGACATAAGAGGTAAGGAAGATGCAATCACAGCTGTGATGGGGCATCAGAGGAGTTTATTTTCTACTTCTTAAACCAATGTGGAAGAAGAGATCTTGTACTTCCTCCTGGAGCAGTGTTTCCCTAAACTGCCTTTTCTTGAAAAAGTGTTAGAAGAGCGCACTGCCTATACGCACACCTATGTTCTTAATGAAAAGTGACATTGCAGGAAGCTGGGAACACAACAGAAAAGAAAGAGATGGAAGGGGCAGACAATGGGGGAACTGACAACAGCCTTGTGACTCTTAATGTAAAAAATACCAAGAGTATAGGTATACATGAACCACTGCTTTACAAAATCATTGTGTGTGTATAAACATTCTAAATTATTAATGCTTGGTAGTAAGACCAGAGCTAGTTCTTCCACATGAAATAAACCACCTAATTTAACAAAGAAGCTCATGTTTATAGAACTTCTTTTATCATACACATTTCAGGGTATAAATCCAAGACATTTATTTCAGTTTAAAACAGAGATGACATTGCAAATAGCTAAATGATCTCAACTGGAGAAAGAAACCTGTAGAAAATACTTTTTCTTAGTATGAGTGTACAAAATATGGGCTACAAAGCAAAGGGTTATTTCTTACCAAAAGCTAGTAATATAATCTATTTTGTACTTATTTAAAAACTTGAAACAAGTTTCATTTTTTTTTTTAAATTGTTTAAAAAAAATTAAGTTTTCTCTGGTGCCAACTGAATTTGGTTGTTTCACAATGACTGTTTCTATAGCAACATCAAACTTAATATGTAGATAATTTTTAAACAATTTAAACATCTCAAATTTGTGGTAATCTAGCTCCAGAGGGTAAAATCAAATATATGTCTACATTTCAACTGACCCAATCCACAGAAAAGACGGAGTAAAATAATTTCCAGCACCCTTGCTTCCACCGGTACTGCATGTGTGCAAGCAGTGTTCAGCGGCTCTTTTGGTCTTGGTTAAGAAAAGGCCACTGGGTGGTGGCATGGAGCTGAATTTCATCCGGAGACAGCAATTCATAGGTTAATAAACGTAAAAAAAAAAAAAAAAAAAAAAAAAAAAAGGAAGGGGCATCAAGATCTAGACTGCTAGACGTGTTTAATGAAGTCTTTAAGGCTAGATTATCATTTCAGGTTGGGCTTATCTTAAAACCCAGTGATCATAGTTTGAAATTAGTTCCAGTATTAGAGAATCCATGGAAAACTGTGAACTCTCTGGATATAATTCTTATTTTTCATTTTATGCTGCCCACTTACAACTTTGGCTAAATCCTGCTCTATGTTTGCTGGTTAGATGAACGATAGTGCAACGGTTACATATAGACTCACATTTCATATAAATAGAAGAAACCATAAGGTCTTGCATTATAGAGTGAATTTTAGTAATTTTTTTTTATTCTCCTGAAAGCTAATTGCCAGTTTATCAACACTTTTCTCTTAATGGGGGCATCAAAGCTGAGCAAGGCCACTAAAAGCTGCACCACACCTCATCTTCCACTACATGCTACACTCATCCCATGCTGAATAAGGGACTCGGCCACAACCCCCCAGCTTCTCATCTGAGCTTGCTGCACTGCTAATAGCATAACAAAACACCTTTTCTTGCAGCAGAAACTGAGCAGTCGTAACTCCACAGCTCCCCTGAGCTCAGCTTTCTCCTGCAGGTGCTGCCAGCAGTGGCTGCACATTCTGGTGACACCAGTGTCACAGGCAGCCCAAATGCTCACCAGAGCCAGGGGGGCCTCTGCTCCTAAGCACCAACCTGGAATGACACATTGGATGTGCCTGCACCCCCTGCAGAGGTTCAGCTGGAGGAGCTACCTCAGCAGGGCTGGGGACATCACAGACTGACATGGGGTTTGAAGGGCCAGAAGCAGTCTATTGACATCCTTTACATAAGCTTTTGATGGATCTGTGTGAGATACTGGTATTTACTGATCTCTGCCAAATCTTCTGGTTCCCTGAGTTTTGGACACTGTTTCAGCTCAGCCCTATCTGTCGGTTGTAATGATGATGACAATCTGCCATCAACTGTTCCTTTGTTGATATATCTCAAAGAAACTCAGAATGAGGTCTTCTCTGTGAGAAGGAAACTGTGTGGAAAGGAAAAATAAAGACCTTTTAGAAACTGGAGAAACAGCCTTGTAGTCAGATCCAGGTTATGAAAGTGCAAGTGTCACAAAATTGGGCTTCATAATTTTGTCTCTAGTTGGCTATTCTGGGCTCCTTCTCCCTGAAAAATGCTTGGAGAAGGTCTCCAGAGAAATTCTAGTTAGTCGGTGGAGTCTTAGCAAATATTGAGGCATCTGTAAGATAAAAGTCAGTTTCCCACGGTTAACCCAAGGGACTGATGTGCTCCTGCAGTGTTGTTATGGCTCTTCTTCCAGTTGGTTCCCTCAGACTTCTTTAGCTAGGCACAAAGACAGTCTGCAGTCAGGATGTGTGCACCTTCAGGGTATAAAGTAAAATTTATTTGCTAACATATAAAAGATAGCTAGGAGTTAATGAGCTCTTAGTCTAAGCATTAGCGTGCCTACTGCCTCTGGTATGAAGTGGCTTTGCTGAGAAGCCAGCATCAGCCAGGAGAGGGAAGGATTGGCCACCACCACTCACTGGGACACATCCTTCATGCTTTGAGTTCCTGTCTGTCACCACCTCCATCAACCCTGATGGCACTGGTGATTTGACTCAGTGCTTTACAGTTAGTTCCCAAATAAGTGCACCAGACTGAGTAGCCTCCATGCTCCCCTGCTTTATTTATTTTTATTTTTTTTTTTACTTCTTCAGGACTTTAAACCTGCAAAGCTGGTGTTTTCTCCCTCTATGAAATTCTTATGATGCTATATTGACAATCCCACCCCTGGGTGAGACTTTTGTCTTTTCTGTCTCTTTACTGACTTTCTCACAGCACTTTCACAGCTCTCTGAGCCCAGGTTATTCTTCTGTGTCATGTGAGAATTTGATCTTGGATGCCTGTCCCACTGGGAAGAGCGGGAACAGTTGGTCAGGGTTACAGAGAGAGGGTTTCAGCCTGTGCAATGACCCAGGGAAAGGTGGTTAGGAGCTCATCTGTCTGGAGAATGAAATTCATCCTATTACTTGTTCTACCCTGCTGCTGCTTTTCAAAGCCAAGTGTAGATTAGAAAAAGAAGAATTTTTATTGCTTGAAGTCAGCTTGGATCATGGAAGCAGCATTTTCATCCAGGCAGGATCATAGGGTGTGGTATCAGGTTCTTACAACCCAGGACCAGGACTCACATTTGTCCTCATTGAATTTCACAACATTCGTGTTTACCTATTCTGCCAACCTGCAGATGGAATATGGGTCCATCTGAACCACAGCCCTGCCTTCAAGCACGTCAGCTGGAATCCCTGATTTGGTGACTCCTCCTACAAGTCAAAAGTAAAGACAGTAGACACAAGAGGTTCCATGACAGGCCCTTGCACTTCACTTGTCATCAGCTCCAGGTAGAATTCCATGAACTTTTAAGCACATGTAGCCAACATGTTTTTACCCATCTAGTAACCTGTTCAGTAACATTTTTTTTTAATGGGAAATATGTAACATGTATCTCTCTCTTTCTTTTTTTTTTCTTTCCACCAGATAGTAAATATAAATACTTATTGAAACTATGTGCTTTTTATTATTATCTTGGTGGTGGTATGTTCCTGAAATAGCATTGACAGGATACCTTTCATCCTAAATACATCTAAAATTAGTTTTATTTTCCTTATTGCCAACTGTAGAGCTTCCTTTTTATTCTTTAATTTTTTCAATTGATTTTCTACAACTTCTTATTGATATTCATTTCCACTACCATTCTTTTCTTTCTCTCTCATTAACATAAAAAGGAAATTTTTATTAATCTGTACAACACTGTGATGTATACACATAATAAAATTGAAAATGTAGAAGTACTAATTTTCATGGATAAATTCAGTTAATTTAGCATTACTGAAAATAATGAGCTCCATAAAAGAGGTAGTGATACTCCACATAAAAAAAAAAAAAAAGTTATAGCTGTTATACTTGGACAACCTGACAATCCTGAAGTACAGGTGTATTTTCAAGAGTATTTTTTACTGTTTTTTAAAATCCAGTATATCACACTAGCAAACACTAAAGGTATAACATCAAAGGAAAAGAAGAGGTCCTTTTACTGAACATTTTAAACCTAAACAATCTTATCTGTTGTACCAAGATTATTCTAAATATCATATATAACTTTTTTGAAAGAATTTTATTCATCTCAGTAATACTAAGTTTTATCCACCATCCTGATAGGTGATGAGTTAGATCACAGAATTATAAATTTCTGTAGCTTAGTTCCAGTGATCATGATTATGTTTATGTGCAAAATACATACTAAGGCATCAGTATGCTTATAACACTTCAAGAGATACAGTACTACCCTGATGTACACTTCCTGTTCAATGATCTTTTAATTCTAACAAAATAATGCAGTTATTAAATAATTAAATAAATAAAAGAAATAAATAAAAAGAAGAATAAAATAGCTAGCTAGCTAGCTTGTTTGTGATACCTGATACTTTTATCTAGGAGATTTACACTGAATAACACCAATCTAGAAATTTACAAGAAGTGCATTCATGCATTTATGCAGATTTTTTTCTAACTGCTCTTCTCCTGAGACATAAAGTGATTTATACATAAATTGTGGCATCTTACAAATTTGATTTTTCTCATGAGTTTTATGGGTAAATGGATGTTTTCCAAGTGAACTTGTCACCAAGAACTTGTTTACATGATTTGATTGACACATAGCTCAGTACAATTATTTATATACTGTGCAAAAATTCCTGGGGAAAAACATAATTGAGGGGATTATTTTGTTTGCTGGAGCTCTAACCATATTCTAACAGCAACAGTGTATGTACAACAGGGGATATTTTATACAATGATGAGTGTTTTTTAAATGCTAGGCTTCACTCCAGTTGGCTTTGGAAAACACAACCCTGGTAGATGATTGAATTTGAATTCTAAGGACCATAGTTTCTTGACATCCACCTAAGACAGCTGTTTTTTTTTGTTTTGTTTTTTTGTTTTTTTTTGGTGGTTGGAATCCAAAGGCCAGAGCCATACTTGAGAAACTAGGGCAGCAATTTGTGCTGGGCTGAAATGAGGCATGAGGAGGAGGACCCAAGTATTTTAGATTTATCACCTGAAGAATAACATGTTCTACAAAGTAGTCTTCAACATCTGTTTTTGACCTGCAAAGTGAGAGTACAATGACTCTATGTGTGTGTGTTTCACGTTTAAAATGTGAAGATTTTACATGCTCGGCAAATAGCATGAACTTTCCATTGTCTGATTTTACCCTGGCTCCATAAAGCAATTAATCAGTCTTAAGAATGATCAGTTCCAGGGAAGTAAGTGTGTTCGTTACACAGAGGGACAATATAATTGTTTAAACCAGGTAGTAAGAAACTGCTATGGAGTTGAAGCCACAATGCTGAAGTACTCAATCTCTTCTTCTTCACCCATCTATTCTGGAAGCTGTTGTTATTTTTGTTGCAGTACTCAATACTAATAGCATTTAAGACACTTTTCCCTTTCCTCTAATACTATACTGGGTGTATTGTTTCCCTACCTGAAAACTGGAGGTAAAATTGCTTTGGCTGGGCTTGTCATAACCTGGAATTGTTCTGATGGTAATCAGGAAAACTGACATTCAAGACTGAAGATACTGCTTTTCCACTCTGGTTCTCATATGAAGAACTAGTTCAAACCTTTTCTTAGCCTGCCTCAGAGGAAAAGTAACTAACACAGCCTCACCCCTTGGGAACAGAAAAAGAAACCAATAATCTTATGTGATGTTTCTGGTAGCTTGCCAATTTTCTTGACTGAATAGAGTATATTTCCAAGTCAATATCTTCATTATGCATCTTGATTAGGGGTTTTACTGGCCTCCAAGCTAAAAGAGAAGAAACAACAAATATTTTTCTTCAAAAAAAAAAAACTTTCCCATCAATAGTTCTTTTCCATAAACCTTCATGACAATCTTTTCCCATAGAGCCTTACAACAATACATCTTTTCCAGACTGCATTCTTCTTCTTGGTTCATCTTCAAGTCAGTGAAGACTTTTTTCTTAGCTTCTGCCTTTTTTCAATGTGGAATAAAGAGAAGTCTCTACATAATGGGGCAGATTTATTTGAAATCGATCCCAATTGCAATTTTAGCTTTGCAATTTGATGGTACGTGGCCTGATTCTTGCAGAAAAAAAAAAAAAAAAAAAAAAAAACTGGAAAAGCAGTGCTGTGGTTACCTGTCTGGCTTCAGTTGCCACTGCTGGAGCCACCAGCGCTCCTCTTTGTAGCCACATAGATAAGATTTCAAACAGTGCAAATGTTACGGTAGGTAACAATGCTCTGTACAGTTATCTTCTTGTTTAGTAATGAGAATCCATAATTCTTGTGGATTTAACACTGAAAACATCAGCAGTGGCTTTGCCATTCTCACCATTACCATTAGGAGTAATGGTGAGAAGTTAGGTTGTATGTTCACATACTATAACAGCTATGGTATCTCCCAGAAAATGAAGTAACCAAAAATAATTCCATTGTATTTAGTCACTAGAACCACACTACAGAGAAAAAAAAATATATATATATTTTTTTTAGAAGTTTGTTTTGCTAAAAGAAAATTAAATTTCTGTCTTATAGAGTTTGTAGTAGCTGTAGTAATAAAATTATCCAGTTACTTTAATATTTTAAAAATAAAAATGTGATTAGGTGTGCTATGATTAGTCATAATTGAAAGAGCTTGCATTAACTTCATTGTATTTAATTGATTCCTGGAGTAAAATTTTGATATATTGTAGGTAATTGGATTTTCATCTTGCATTTCCAGCAAGCCAGTTTTTCTGCCCTCTGTTTCTTTTGTTAACCTTTTCTGCCCTCATTCCAGTCTTTCATTTCTTGAAATGACAGAGTTCAAAGATCTGATCACAAGACTGGATAGATCTTGTGGAGCATAGCCCTTAATTTTATGTGTCAGTAATTTTCAAGCTGTAAAAGCAAGCTTGTTAGATCTCCAAATGAAAATATTTTATGTTCTTGCTAGTGTGTGAGGATGGTAACACCAACACAGTGCCTCAAGACCTTGCTGTCTCTGTGATAGAGAACACACAGATCTTTATGACCTCAGAGAAAAATACAGTCCATTCATGCTGAACTGCTGATTTCTGACTACTGCCCCCTTTTCATATAGCTGCAGCTAGAGACTTCTTCCTCTGTTTGGAAATATCATGTATCAGTGCACAGGGAGTAAGTACATCCTACAATAAGCATAAATCACCTTCCCTCAAGTATCAAGGAACAAATGCCTCACCTCAGACGTGTACCCAGCATTATGTCTTTGAAAGGCAAATATGTCTGGTGGCATGACAACAGTACAGGAAAACATTTTGGAGGACTTGCTGCTTTCATACAGCATGCAGAGTATATTTCGGGGCATCCTGGAAAGAAAGCAAATTTCAGCAACTCTCCTAGTTTTGATGTTTTCAGATCACTTTAGAGGCAGATTAATTAAATTTTCTTGTATCAATCTTTTACAGAAAAGATAAGGTACAATATGATCAGAAATAGAAAGCAACACATATGAGAAGCAGCTGAGGGAACTGGAGCTGTTTCGTCTGGAGAAAAGGAGGCTGAGGGGAGACCTCATCACTCTCTAAAACTGCCTGAAAGAAGGTTGCAGCGAGGAGGGTGCCAGTCTCTTTTCTCACGTGACAAGTGGTAGAACACAAGCAAATGGCCTCAAGTTGCACCAGGGAAGGTTTAGATTAGATGTCAAGAGAAATTTCTTCATGGAAAGGGTGGTTAATCATTGGAACGGGCTGTCCAGGGAAGTGGAGTTACCATCCCTGGAGGTATTTGAGATATGTGAATGTGGCACGTAGGGACATGATTTAGTGCTGGACTTGGTAGTGTTAGTTGGTGGTTGGACTTGATGATATGTATCTTTTTCAACCTAAATGATTCTATGATCTTATAAAATCATGATTCCAGATTTCCTATGCACATCCCAAACCATATTTTCTTGAAAGAAAGCTAAAGTATCATTTCAAAGGACTCCTAATAGATTTATAGTCCAAGTAAATGTGTGTGTCTTTGCATTCAACTGCTAGGTCAATAAAACATTTACAAAACTTGGTTCTGAAAATGAAGTGTGAGCTTCTACAGGGGACGCTCAATACTCATGTAGTTACTAATTATACTACTTTATGGTTTAAATTCACTGGTGGATTTCATGCTATTGTAAAATGAAGCATAAGTTCACTTAAAAATATTATGTTTAGTTTTTCATGTCCTCTGATGTCATCAGTATTTATTTATTAAAATTCTACTGCAGCATATCATTGTATTATGCGTGGAGTATTTTCTTGTATCAAGTTGTGGACTGCACAAATTTTTCCAGTGATGGCATAGAACAATTTAGAATACAAAATGAAACAAAGCAAAACAACAACAAGCAGAGACCCACAGACTGCTGCAAAACAATACATGGCCCTGGTTTCTTCATGTCACATTTTACTAGCTGCCTAGAAATAATTCCTGGAATCTCAGGATGTGTGGATTACAAACTGAAAAGCAGATTTTACTATTGGGCAATCCTCCTCGTAGCTGGGGTCTGGATGCTAAAGTCAAGTCATAAGCAATCCAGGGTTGAAAACCAGTAACTGCAAATCACATTCAAGAAGGAAGGAAAATAGAGTAAAGGCTGTATACCAGACCTTGAGCTATATCATTTGAATATATTTTTTTCCAGATAGATCTATTTAGATTAGCCTTTGTTAAATGTAGTGGTTTCATTAACAACATTTTACCCTAATAGAATCGGCATCGTTTTTTGAGGAGAGGCCATTTTAGTTCTACTGGAGTAGGAACAGTCAGTCACTTCCAGGTGGGAAGATTTATTTATGGATATTCATATGATGAGGATAAGGAATGAAGTCTAAGGAAAAAAAGCTGAATAAAGGCTAGGAGTCCTTCATCACATTAGATATTAGTCTGGGATTGCTAGCAGGGAAACATCATGTATTTTTTGATGAAGAAGGGGAAGAGTCAGCACCCTCATACATCCCTCCACCACTGCTTTACTTAAGACTCTCTTGCCATTGTATGGGCCATTTCTCTTTGCTAAGCACTTTTTTAATTGAAAGACCTTACTGTGCCACTATATGATACATTAAACTCTCTCTCTCTATTGGAGTAGCTTTGGAATTGTTTTTGGATATCTAGCCAAAACTTCCAAGATCCAAGAATCTCACACAACATCAGGAAGCACAAGCTCTGGATTAATTCAGCTTTAACACATCTGAACTTCTGTGCAGCTAATCTGTTTTATTCTAAACTAGGTAATGCAATTTATTCTATGCTAAGCAATAATGCAAGAAAAACATTTTTGGCTCAACAGTGGTGCCAGGCTTTCAGCATTTGTGAAGTTTTCAAAATAATGTTATCTTCATTCCATAAAAAAGACTGTTCAGTAAAGATATATGAAGACTGTGAAGAATGTAATAATTTTATGCAAGATCTGATTGTGACAAGATCATCGCTAGAGGGACCTTTTAAAACATATATAAAGAATTTGTTTGGATCCAAATCCTGAAACTGGATATTCATGTATTGTTGCACTGCATTTTAAATGGTAATAATAGGAAGAAGTCCTTCTCCTTAAAGGATTTTCTGCTTACATTTCCTTATTCAAATATTCAGTTTGGTTTATATTTTCTCTTGCCTTATCTACATTCTAAGCATTTAGAGAACTACTAAAAAAATATTATGGAAGATATGCTGTATTCTTCACTGCAATAATACCCTTTCTAAGAGGATATTTGCCACTGATAGAACCAGGTCATTAACAAAGAAACCTTGTTTTACTGTTTCTATTTTTATAACAAACCTGATTTGTGCCTTCTTAAAAAGCAGTTCTTAGCTGAAGTTGGGACCTTGCTTAATAATAGCAAGTTGTCCTTTTAAAGGGTTTTGTTCCCTAACTTAGTGACTACTCACGCATGACTAAGATTGACAGTACTTTCAGTCACTAAATGGGGAACTGATGGAAGCTGTGTGTTTTGGGCAAATACGTAAATAAATAATATGTCTTTCTGACCTTACAAGTATTTCTTTCTTAGTGAGAGTTCAAATGATGTCATATTTTGTCACAGAAAACCAACAGAAGGAATATTAGTAATATAAGTCAGTGAATTGGGAGTGGAGAAAGAACCAATATAAGGCTCAGTAAGTGTTCTTCACAAAATATACCCTGTTTCCAAAGGGGGGCTTCACTTTAATTATTTTTGCTTCAGATTTCATCCATTGAATTATGAATTTCTTACAAGAGACTTAAAAAAGTGTCTCACTTCTCCAGAGAAAACTGCAAACTGTCTCAAATAATGAGCTGCTGGCTTTGTGGAATTGCCTCCTTTGTTGTCATGGAAACTAAAGTTATGAAAAATGGAATGAAAGAAGCTGATGATGCCTCCCATAGTTTTGCTATAACTCTTGGAGTTGTTACTGTTCCTTAACACAGATAATTATTTTTAAAACTTCAGATCAAAGGATGGAACAATATAGAGGTTTGTCGAAGAGTACATAACTGGAGCATACCAATGCTTGTTAATCAGTATCCCACAGAAGTGTGCTACAAATCCTAATCCCAGCAAAGGCAGTCAAAATTTGCCAATAAAGGAACATAATTTGATCCAAGTGATGACACATTATTGTTCCTCATATCTTTGGAAGCTTCCACCTGTGGGAATTAATCTCTTTCTAAAGATTAACTGACAGTTATTCTAGGCCTATACCTTCTTCAAATTTTGTTTCCCCAAGGTTAGTGCACAAAACTCTTCCAAAACAAAGCTGTGCACTGTCTCATACAACATGAATCACCTGAACAAAATCAAGCATATATTTTATTTAAAAGAGCTGTCTCATGGGAACAGCCCAGCAAAAAGTCAGCAAGTCAATTGGTCTACCCAATTTATAGCCATTATCTCAAATCCATAACCAGCTTCCAAAAAAGAATCTTGTACTTGAGTAGTCCCACAAGTGACTAACATGGTCATTTTACTGTGGTAATCATCTAAATCAACTTCTATATTAAGAAGGTATATGTACCATCAGGACCAAATTGGAGGTACTTTTTACTGGAAATATACAGGTGTTTGTTGGGCATCAATGCAAATCCTAACTTTGGTTTATTTTTTCCTGTCAATCTGAAAAGTAGATATTCTCTTTAGCTGGTCACAAGAAACTTTGCAGGCAAATATTGGGCATTCCAATTCTATTTCTTTTAACCAAAACCAGTCCCCAGCCCTCACAGACATCTTTTCGAGACTACCAGGAAAAATTCGTTTCTTACAATTGTTATTTTAATAATCTTATAGGCTCTGGGTCTTATCTGTGGACCCTCTGCAATAATTCTAAGAGCTATTTAAATAGATTCCTCCAGCTCAAAAACTTGAAAGAAAGGAAGCAAGACAAAGACTAGAAGTCCAGACATAAGTAGTGGCTGTCTGAAGTTGATAGTGACAGTTCTTTCAACAATCTCTTTTGACAAATTTGATGTTATGTGTTTTCACTACTGCACAAACTGATACAGTTAGTAGTAGCTAGAAACCAGTTATGATGGGCTCCGCCTTTTATAAAAGGCAGTTATCAGGCATGTGATATCCCTTTCTATATAGTCAATAAACAGAGCACTGGATGTACAGCTAACATCTTAGAAACACGGAATCATAAAATGGTTTGGGTTGGAAGGGACCTTAAAGACCACCCAATTACACCCCCCTGTCATGGCCAGGGATACCACCCACTAGATCAGGCTGGCCAAGGCCCCATCCAGCCTGGCCTTGAACACCTCCAGGGATGGGGCATCCACAGCTTCTCTGGATAGCCTGTGCCAGTGCCTCAACACCCTCTGAGTAAAGAATTTCTTCCTAATATCTAATCAAATTCTATTCTTCTCTTCCATCTAAGGCAATTCAAATTTAAGCAAAGCTACCTTCACTAACTCTTTAGTTAGAGGCTTGGTGAAAATACTCTCCAGTTTTTCTGTTGAAGGTGTGTGCTCTGCAGCAATGAACTTACCTTACTAGTGAATGGACAACAGGAGTACGACGATCAGCAGTTTGGCTGTTGCCTTGTGAAAGAGTAATCAAAGATTTTTTTACTCTCCTCCTATGACTGATTGCACTTTTCCTTAAAAAGGAAACCAACACAACGTTGAACAAATGGCAGAAGAGCTTCTGAGAGGAGGACTCTGACCACATGGCACCTCTCTGTTTTCTGCCTGCTGTGTTAGGGCCCACACCTTCTGTCTGGGGATCAGTCTGGGGAGCTGTCTGATGAGTGGCAGTTTGCACTGTCCATCTGGGGTATCTGATTTGTCCGAGTTCCTCTGGAAGCAGTCAAGGTGCTTAAGTCAAAGCTTTGTTTTTCATTTTCAGCCACGAAAGGATTAATATCACAGTCCTTAACATGATGTCTGCCTAAAGCAATGTCCCTAAACCTTTATTGAACCTGGTCCTTATTTTTTTTCCTTCTTTAATTTTGCCTTGTTAAGTGATGAAATTGTTGTTTTATTTCACTACTTTCCTTGTTTACAAGGATATTGCCAGGAAAAACCTATAGCTTGTGAGTTGCTCAGGTACTAAATTAATGATGACCACAAAAATTAATATCTAAAACAATACAATAAAATGCCTTTTCAATTTATGAATCTTAAAAATAACTTCCATAAACTAAAATCCATTAAAAGATATTCTCACGCACTCTATGAGAATAGAATTTCATATGAAAATACTAAAGGTAGTATTAGCAGATAAAATACAAAAGGAACAGAAAGGCAAAAATAAAAAACATCTTGTTCTTTCTTTAGAAAAATGTTAGATTATTTAGAAATTAATCAAAAATATACCAAGCACAGACAAAAATCAATTAATAAGAGTTTTGTATTGCTTTCAACGAAGTCGGGATTTTACTTTTTCAGTTTCTCCTTTGACTTCACATTGACTTTACTCAGACTTGTTCATTCTGATTCAAATCATGCTTAACTTTAACTTCTTGTCATTGAAACCTAAAGCCAGGATTACTTGAAGGACATGTTTGAGTGCTTTCCCTAAATCACACCTTTGCCAAATCTACTGGATTTGTGTAGTTAAGTAAAAGTTTCGGCTGCAAGTTTTTTTTCCTGTGTTTTCTTTAATAAGCACCCTGTCTTTATAGCTGCAGATAAAAACTAGAAAATATGACTTTAAAATCCCAAAAAGGCACATGTTCTAGAAAACAAATAAAAATAACCTCAAAGGGTTCTTTTTACAGCTGTTTCTTTTGACCTAACTCCTTGAAGTTATATTTTCAGTGATATAGGATCAAAATCTCAAGACACATGTAGGAAACAACTACATTTTCCAGGACAGATATAATCTTGTTCCAGTGAAAGGAAACAGAAAATTCATGAGCCTTGCATATGAATGTTTTATAGAATAGAATATCCCGAGTTGGAAGGGACCCATAAGGATCATCAAGTCCAACTCCTGGCACCACACAGGTCTACCCAAAAGTTTAGACCATGTGACTAAGTGCACAGTCCAATCGCTTCTTAAATTCAGACAGGCTTGGTGCAGTGACTACTTCACTGGGGAGCCTGTTCCAGTGTGCGACCACCCTCTCGGTGAAGAACCTCTTCCTGATGTCCAGCCTAAACCTCCCCTGCCTCAGCTTAACACCGTTCCCACGGGTCCTATCACTGGTGTTTACGGAGAATAGGTCACCTGCCTCTCCACTCCCCCTCACGAGGAAGTTGTAGACTGCGATGAGGTCCCCCCTCAGCCTCCTCTTCTCCAGGCTGAACAGGCCCAGTGACCTCAGCCTCTCCTCATATGTCTTCCCCTCTAGGCCCTTCACCATCTTTGTCGCTCTCCTCTGGACACTCTCCAACAGTTTAATGTCCTTTTTGTACTGTGGTACCCAGAACTGCACACAGTACTTGAGGTGAGGCCGCACCAGCACACAGTAGAGCGTGTTTGAAGGAATATTAAGGAATTAAGACATTTGCTTACCCTTAGGAACAATGAAGACATGAGAAGTGTTAACTTAGGTTACATCCTGCATACAATTTTCACTTTCCGGAAAATTTCTGAAGGCAGCAAAATTTAAGACATTCTTTTACCTTATGCAGTCTGCTGATCCACAGACTGAAACATGCTTGATTTATGACCATATATAATTCCTTTCAACAGGATAATAATATCACTAGCATTGATGATACTTTAATGATCAAAAGTAGAACAGCTTGGAAATTTTATTTTATTCAATAAATAAAGGAACAAGGTGGCTTTTTTTCCCTTCCTTCCTTCCTTCCTTCCTTCCTTCCTTCCTTCCTTCCTTCCTTCCTTTTCTTTTTTCTTTCTTTCTTTCTTTCTTTCTTTCTTTCTTTCTTTCTTTCTTTCTTTCTTTCTTTCTTTCTTTCTCATTAGTATGTTTGTTAGGACCTTTCTATACACAAAGTTAAAACAATTCCCACAAGAAGCCAACCTTCTATTCTCATGTTGTTTTTTTTTGTTCATTGGCATAACTTCTTCCCCTATTCTGGGGTGAAATTAAATTGTTACTGATACATCTAAACATAAGCATATCTCAGAAATCTCAGCTTATCTCACATCAGATGAGGAAGCTATGTTTAACCACTGGAACATTTTCACAGAAGCTTATTCTCCATTATTGCAAGTTTCCACAAGGACCCCTGAAAACAATTACTTCTGAGCCCTGTATCTAATATCTTTTTCAATAACTGCAATTCTGATTCATCACTAATTAACATTTTGAATTCAAGATTTTTTTTCTAAAATGTATGCTCTAGTTCAAGTACAACTGTGTGATATGAAGTAAAATTAATTAAACCCTGTGGACTGTTCGTGCAATTTTGAATATTGGAGAGGATTAATCTCATCCAACTTTGAATTTCTTGAAGTTAGGCACCGAGTCTAAGTTAATTGTTTAAGGTCCCTCTGTATCCCATTAGGAAAATAAGTGTATTCAGACACTGGGTCAGACACCTACCACTGTCAGGCAGGTGTCAAAGACAGGACAGATAGTGTTTGTTCATGTTAGCAATGCCTCTCCCACTCTCTAGCTATTGACTGTGGTGACATCTGGATGACCAGCATAAAGGTGATGATGCCTAAGCTTTTATTACTAAAATGAAGTGCAAGAAATACCATTCTGTAAAGAAGTTCTCATCACTACAGTATTTTGACACCAGGAAGCAGATTCTGTAAGGTGTGTTTTTGTGCTGTATCCTGGCACTGGCAGCAGCATCTTTTCTCTTTCAGAGTGCACCCTCAGCAAGTTTGCGGACGATACAAAGCTTGGTGGAGTGACTGACACACCAGAGGCCATGCGTCCATTCAGAGGGACCTGGACTGGCTGGAGAGTTGGTGGAGAGGAACCTCATGAGATTCAACAAGGGTAAGTGCAGGGTCCTGCACCTGGGGAGGAACAAACATAGGCACCAGTACAGGTTGGGGGCTGACCTGCTGGAGAGTAGCTCTGTGGAGAGCAAACTGGGAGTCATGGTGGACAACAAGTTAACCATGAGCCAGTAGTGTGCCCTTGTGGCCAAGAAGACCAATGGGATCCTAGCCTGTGTCAGGAGGAATGTGGACAGCAGGTCGAAAGAGGTGATCCTCCCCCTCTACTTAGCTCTCAGGAGGCACACCTGGAATATTGTGTGCAGTTCTGGGCTCCCCAGCACAAGAGGGATGTAGAATTTCTAGAGAGGGTCCAGCATAGAGCCACAAAGATTATTAAGGGATTGGAGCATCTGTCTTATAAGGAAAGATTAAGTGAGCTGGGCCTGTTTAGATTAGAGAAGGGGAGATTTAGAAGGGATCTTATCAACCTCTATAAATATCAGAGGGGACAATGTAAAGAGGATGAGGCCAAACTCTTCACAGTGGTGGCCAGTGACAGGACAAGGGATAATGGATATAAATTGAACCACAGGGGGTTTCATCGCTGTTGTGGTTTAACCCGGCCAGCAACTAAACACCACACAGCCATTCGCTCACCCTCCCCCCTCCCTCTCTGGGATGGGGGAGAGAAACGGGAAAGTGAAGCCTGTGAGTTGAGATAAAGACAGTTTATTAAGACAGGAAAATAATAACAATAATAATAATAATAATGATGATGATAATAGTATTACTAATAATAATGTGTATGAAACAAGTGATGCACAATGCAATTGCCCACCCCCCGCTGACTGATGCCCAGCTTATCCCCGAGCAGCCGGCCCCCCTACCCCGGCTAGCCACCCCTATATATTGTTTAGCATGACGTCAGATGGTATGGAATACCCCTTTGGCCAGTTTGGGTCAGCTGTCCTGGGTCTGTCCCCTCCCAGCTCCTGCTGCACCCCTAGCCTGCTTGCTGGCAGGACAGAACGAGAAGCTGAAAAGTCCTTGGCTTGGTGTAAGCACTGCTCTGCAACAATTAGAACATCAGCATGTTATCAGCACTCTTCTCATCCTAATCCAAAACATAGCACCCTACCAGCTACTAGGAGGAAAATTAACTCTGTCCTAACTGAAACCAGGACAATTGCCATATGAGGAAGAACTTCTTTACGGTTTGGGTGACAGAGCACTGGAACAGGCTGCCCAGAGTTTGTGGAGTCTCCTTCTTTAGAGATAATCAAAACCCACCTGGATGCAATCCTGTGTAACATGCTCTAGGTGACCCTGCTTGAGCAGGGGGGTTGGACTAGATGATCTCTGGAGGTCTCTTCCAACCTCAACCATTCTGTGATTCTGTGTGATTCTGTGCTTCTCTCCTCTGGCCCTGCTACCTGCTATCCTCCCCATAGGCCAGCCGCACCCAGCTCTACTTCTGCCATGGGGTCATGCCTGCCTCTGCTGGCTGCCAAGTAAAAAACTCACTGCATCAAAGGAGCAAATTCCTGAATATGTATGGCAGTGGGATAACAGACCATTCTCCTTCTGAGCAGATATTAACTTTCTCTAATGGGAGAGGTGAAATTATGGAGGTGCCAGGAAAGAACTTGAAGGAAAAAGCCTCAAGGGAAATGGAGAAAAACAAAAAGAACGGTTGCAGCAGAAGAAACAAAATGTAGGACTTAATGTTGTGTAGGTGTAAAACAAGGTGATTTATAAAGAACCAGAGAGGAAGAGGCTGTTGAAACAAAGACAGAGGAGACATAATTCAGATTTTATTTTTATGAGAGACTTGAATGATCTCATAAAAACCGTTCAGCACAGCCTGGCTAGTAAACAGTTAAACTGGTTCTCTTCAATAACCTATAGAGTGACATTTGTTTCCATAAATTATGGATACCTACAAATAACAAACTCATTTATTGTAACTGGCTTTCAAGCAAAAAAAGGGTGAAATTTTCAATACATTATTCAAACAGCTGGAGTTCAGATATGTTTTTATGTACTTTGGCCACAAATACACTTGAGGTGTTATTAGATGGCAAGTGTGATAAACCGGGCATTTCCTTTGCATCAAATGCTATTGATTGCTGAGCTCAGAGGGCCATTGTCTGCTGAAAATGTGGAGTATTTGAGCTTTTGCCAGTTCCTTGTTGCTGAGCAACGGCATTTGTCCCTTCCAGTTTCTTGTGTGTAAGTAGCTTGTACATATGGATTAAACTGAATGGAGAATGAAAAGTGCCTTAACTATTTAATGACTATATAAAATATCCTCTCTGTTTAGAAAGTAAGGGCTGCCAAGCAGTACATTTTCAAGATTCTCTTGTACAGCTTTGGCTATGTATACAACATAGCTGACAGGGAGCAGATAGGGGCAGGGCTGCCCTCTGAGGGATGGGGAGCAGAGAGCCAAGGAGTCCTTGTGCCAGCTGGGCAGGGACTCAAATACAGGGCTCAGCCCCACAGCACCCAAACAAGTCATGGGGCTGACCAACAGTTGGTGCCCAGCCCCAACCAAGGCCACAGCTCATAAAGCAATGGTGACCCATACAGGTTGCTAGGCCACAGGCTCTAGCAGGCCAAGGCCAGGCGGAGCTCTGGACTTCTGGGTGGGCCCAGCTGGGTGCAGCCCATGGCCTGGCAGCTCAGGGCAGCAGGGAGCTGGAGTCCAGCAGTGGCCTGGCTGGGGCAGGGGATGCTGGCCCTCAGCATAACAGGGGGTCCTGGGCATAGGGCAGGTCAGGGAGCCAAGGATAGTCCGGGCTGGTGGTGCCCACAGGGCCCTGGCACCGTGGTTGGTAAACTTCTGTAGTGAGAGTCACGTGTGTCTGGATTATTTTGTAATGCTGAGCTTCTGGATAAAACATTAAGACCTTTTACTACATTTTAGGTAGCATAATTTGTTTATTATTATTATTATTATTTATTTAAATCTGTAATAACTATGCAAGCAAAAAAAATAGTATTCGTTAACAGTGAGACTGTTTTTCAAAACTTGGGCCGTCAGCAGCATGTCACCACCACAGGAAAATGAGAGCATTTTTGTAAGATCCACAGTTAGGTGAAACTGGGATTCACATGGCAGTGCTAAAATTATGTTGACCTTTTCATCAGTCACTTTGAAATGTCAGAAGTTTTCAACTGACTTCACACAGCACCTTTAGATACATTAAGCACCTGTTTTCTATCTGATATTTTAAATTTTAATATTGAGTTCAAATAGCTGTGTTAAATAACACAACAAAAAGTGATTTCCGTCATATTTCTGAATGGAAACCCAAAGGTAAATTCAAGGTCATTTGTGTTCAAGTAGGAAGTTATTGGTGAACCCAGCATCCAACTCTTACAGCTTCAATGAGATTCACAGTGTTTAATTAGAATGTTTTTATGTCTCACTGATGAAGTTGTGCAGCAGACATTTTAAGCTCATCGAGAAACAGTCACGTTGAATTGAGTTACTCATATCTAAGAGTGGTTTTGGTGAGATGTTGATTCATCTTTTTTATTCTACTAGTTCTATCTGGAATCTTACTGGTGCCAGCAATGTAAATTTTGACTGCCATCTGAAAAAGTGATTGGTAGTCGTACAGCAGATGAAAATTTTTCTAGATATTGGATTTGATAACTAAAAGGAAATATTGGCTGAAGCTTAAATTCTGAAAACCTATAGCAGATTTCCTGTAAGAGATAAGGCTGGCCCAGCAAATGCTGACCACGGTTTTCTCTGCATAGAACATGGTCTGCACCAATACCTAACTGGTATGTGCTGTCTCTTTCAAGAATAGTGTTACATCATATAATCATAGAATTATAGAATAGCTCGGGTTGGAAGGGACCTTAAAGATCATCTAACTCCAACACCCCTGCCATAGGCAGGGATACCACCCACTAGATCAGGTTGGCCAAGGCCCCATCCAGCCTGGCCTTGAATACCTCCAGGGATGGGGCATCCACAACTTCTCTTGGCAACTTTTTCCAGTGCCTCACCACCCTTACAGTGAAGAATTTCCTCCTAATGTCTAGTCATTTATATGGACATGAAATCTTACATTACAGGATGATTCAGTAGGAAGACTCTCACAGTAAGTAAAGCAAGAAAAGAAATCTAATCATCTGCAAGGTCTCTCTGTGAAAAATCATTTTCAGGATCAGAACAAGAGATTACAGAGGACAAGTATAAGGCAGTGGTTAAACAAACAAAGAACATTGTTTAGTTTTTAATTACTTGAAAGCTGCTGTTCTTCCATACTTCCAGATTGCATAAATGAAAAAAAAATATGAAAATTTCCCACATGAGGATGATTTCTATGTGAAAGCTTACAGAAACTTACCACAAATAAGTTAATTATGTACATCTGACTTTCTCAGCCCTTTTCTGGATACAAACATATCTTCTCTGGATGCATCATAGCACCCCAACTCTTCAAACTGGTTCAGATATATATCACTAATTCTAAAATACCCTTCTCTCTTTTTCTAGCTCAGTGCCAAGAACAGGTAAGATTTAGGTCTTCATCTGTTATCATTTTCTTTCAAGCAAAGAGAACACACCCAGAGTATCTTCTGGAGGAAGTTGCGAACTTGAAGTAGAAATTCCAGTCTACCCAATAATGTCCATGTTTTATTGCAAGATGACAAACATCCTGTGTGAAGAGCCATTTTATATTACTTTAGGGAGTATGGTTCTGTTTTAATGCATGCTGCTTGAAGTCCTAACTATTAAGGAATATGATTTTTTTTTGGTAAGGAGTATGAAAATAGCTAGTTTAAAATGACTCTTCAAACGTTCCTATTTAATTATCCCTAAAAAAAGTAAATATGGTTTTCCTGTGGTTTATTTTTTTCTTCTTTAGCATACTTGGGATGTTGTAGTATAAGTGCAGGTATAGTATAAGACTTTTCTAAACAGCCATTTTGGTTCACCTAAACAGTTCTGAATTGAAGGTATGAATGGAGGTAAGATGAGTAGGACTAAATGACACAGGTTATCAAATGGAATAACTTGGTATAAGTGTTTTATTCCCTGGCCATTTTGGCTATTGATTGCATTTCTTAGCATCAAGGGTGTTATGTTCTCAGCCTTACATAAATACAATCTGCATATGTACGTGGATTTATATATACATATGGTTGTGTATATGACATATATAATAATTCTGTCATGCCCTGGAAATAATAGGATAGTAAGGTTTGATCAGAAGCTTTACATTAATGTTACTATAGTTAATCTATTTTAGTCATCCACTGTTAATATAAATTAATATATCTGTTTCAGTATCAGTCATTCTACTTTGTAATAAACACAGAAAAGCAGAATTGGATAGGACAAATTCAGAAAATAAATTTCAGAGTTAATGGATTACAATAACAGTAACAGCTAGCAATAACTGTATTGGCACAACTGCAACTGGTACTTATGCATTTTTGTTAGAGAAATACAACAAATCATACATAGTGAAAATAAAATATGGACATAATTAAATTAAATTAATATTATGATAAAATATTTCTGGTGAAAAAGGGCATGAGTGCTGAACTAACAACATAATCTCTTATGCTGATGTTGTGGTCTCATCCTGTGATTTTTTTGTGCAGTGATTTGTGTGCAGTTACCTGTGTACTAAGCTGCTTTCTTAACAGCAAAATAAAGGTCTGGAGAAGTACAGAAGGTAACAGAGATACAGATATCATACAAATAGTACAAATACAATAAATCAATATAGAATCATAGAATCATTGAATCATTTAGGTTGGAAAAGACCTCTAAGATGATCAAGTCCAACTATATTAAAAATGATGAATCTCAAACCTTGTTAAATCCTCAGAACAGCAACAACCTATACCACAGCAACACCACTGCTACAGCAGTAAACTGATAGATCCATTCAATTCTGTAATGTGAGTCTTCTAGCAGTCTTGCTGAAGAATCCTGTGAAGAGAATGCTGGAGTTCTGCCTTAATTGCAGATTTATCCAAGCATGGATTTTCCTACTGAGTTAGATCAAGGTTTCACATAGCTAAGTTAGGATTTACCTAGAAAGTTAATGGAATGTACATCTTCCCTTCAGTCCTTCATAGTCATTATTTTGCATCATGCTGCAAGTATTTCTTCATCATATGACAGAGAAGCTCCACAAGATATGCATTAAAAGTGGTATTCATTTTCTTGTGACAGCATCACTAATTGTGTGAAGAGAACTGGAGTACCACTTACCTGACCCTGTTCATACTTGCAGCCAAGCTTATTTTAATTTTGTTTCATCTACTCCCTACAATTTATGCTAAAACAAATAGATTATGCAAAATTAAAAGCTGTATGCTTAGAAATGTATCCAGTTAAAAGTCTTATGAAACTAATATTTATATGACTTTGCAACATCAAGTGTTTTGGTACAGTATGAATTGAAGTAATGGTTGGATGGCAAAGATGACGGTACAAATAAGCATCTTTTTTGATAAGCATGCATTTGTAACCAATGTTACTGAAGGAATGACCTAAAAAGAAGTCCCTGCATTGTACTTTGGCTTTGGGGATGATGTTATAAAATTTTCTTCATAAATGGAGTAATCTGCAATTTAAAAAATCCTGAATTTGTTGGACTCCCATTACAGCCACAGAAAGGCAATTCTGGAACTGTGCTTCTCTGAGAGGCCTTCTAAATTCTAACCAAAATTTATTTATGCTCAGTTTGTTTGTATTTGTTTTTATGCCAACTTTGTTCTTTAGATTAAATAGCTCTTATTCCTCTCTCTTGTTTATCCCCAAAGTGTTTATAGAGTGACTGTATTCCCTCTCAGCTTTTGTTTTGCTAGGCTAAACAAGGCAAGCTCTGTTGACAGATGGTTGGCCAGAACCCAGCCAGGCGAAGCTGACACACCAGCTTCAGAAAGCCAGGAGCAATCACTCTGTGCAGGCTACCTCCAGACTCTATTGCATCCTTTCAGAGATCTGAGATAGATAAACATTCTCTTGGGCTGTAGCTGTCTCAGTTCTTCCCACTCCCCAATTACCAATAGTCCATGAACTATTTATTTATTTATTAATATTTGTCAGTCAGATGCTCAAACTCTTTTATGGACATGGGAAATGTAACTGTAGTCTGTGTTGACATAACTGGACTAATTTTGATCTAATGAATTTGTACACCAACATACATGAAAAGTGAGCAGTCTGAAGAGGGGGCAGTAAAAAGCTGTCATGGATCCTGAACTCTTATTTCACAATTTGAGGTATGGTGAAGTCCTTGCTATCAATGCTATTGCTTCCTTTTTTGCAAAGTGAGCTTTGCTACGTATACGGGTATATGATGACACGTATACTATGCAGTCACACCAATGGCTGCTGTGTGTACATATTTTCGGGTGAAATCTCCCCAATCCTGAAAAAGGATTTGAATGCTTATTAAAAAAAAAAAAAATTAAAGAAATCACTGAGAAATCCTGGACTTTTTGTTTTTTTTTCCTTATTTCTTTAAAATGAACCTGGCAACAACAACTAATTTCTCCTTTTGAACCACAGATGTTATGGCCAAAATTCAAACTAAGGTACTTATGTTTTGCCAGTATGGAAAAGAAATTGCTTGTTTCAGATTTCAAGTTACTCTCCTTTCCCATATTAAAAATATTTTGCAGTCATAAAGTGGCTCCTTACCAACAGTGCTGGCTGCTGGTCAACATGGGCGAGGTATGCATATAGTGTTCAATCTTAGGAACTGGCTAATCTCCAAACTGTAAAAATGAATAGGTTAGGCTGTTGAAATAGACTTTGAAATCTTGTTCCCGTAAATCTTCCATGGGAAAAATATAAATTGTGCCACCTATGAATAGTTTTATGACTAAAAGATCTGGTCAAGATTTGTTCCACACACATGTTCTGCTACTAAAGAAGTCAAACCTAAAAGGAGTATTTATCAGGACCAATGATGCATATGTAGCTATCTGTTTCTCTGCTTCCCTCCCTCCTCTCTCCTCTCCCACAATCCTTCAATCTCTTCGTCCCTTCCCTCCTTCCTATCCTCTTTCTTATACCCAAGCTTCTCTATTTTATCATATGTCATGGAATGATTTCTGTGAAGCTGCTGAAATGTTTACATATTTGAATGAATCAGGGACGTAATTTTCAGTGCCAAAATCAGTCTGGTACAGCATTTTCTTGGTTTATTATGGTATAGATCATCTGATTACTTTATGACAATATTTTCTGTGTTCAATCTGTTTAACTTGTTCTTTCTCAATATAATCTTTCCCTACTTCCTAATTCTTCCAGTTTCTCTTTTTCTTGTTAGAACTGTACTTAAAGAAATTTGAGCAATATGAGAAATGAGAAAATATATTCATTTTGACATCACTGACACTATGCTTATATGTTATGTCATTTTTCTTTCATCTTCCACATGAATGCACATGATTAAATCCTTCAGCACAAACTGAAGCTTTGTTGGCTGTGGATGGACTTCTGATTTTTCAAAGCTATTGTAATATGAATAACATTTATTCATTGCAATGCCATCAACAGAGAATGCTGCACCACAGAAAAAGAACTTTAATCTTATACAGAGATCTATTAACTGTTTTTTTCCCATCTGTATGAAGTCCCAGGTCAGTAAGTATAGCTGCAAGAACTGAACTCAAATACACATTGTATTCAATATATCAGTAAACTTATATTTAACTTATAGTAAACACTATGAATGGAAATTCTGCCATTTTCTGCAATAAAATTCATATTCACAGGTACTCAAACAGCAGTCTTTGGTTGTGGATCCAATATATGTGTGTTTGGTGGAGACTTCAATACTTGAAAGTGTAATTGACTGAAAGTGTAAGTGACTGAGCAAGAAAGACCTGGAAAATGTCTAACTGATTCACTTTGAGGGCTGAAAAAGAGAAAAAAGATGGGATAGGGGAAAATCCCAATCAAACAGCATTCCATCGGCATCTTCAGAGCAGTGATAATGAATGGCCTGAGTGCCACAAGAAACTGTGACTTGACAGACATACAAAAAAATCCATCAAATGTGAGAGCAGTGCTGACCTGCCTGTGTATTGGTTGGCATGGACAGCAAGCCACTCAAAATCACTCCATACATGTACGTAGTCACAGTGCCACCATGCACTTCCCATTCCTTCTTTAATGTTTCTCTTTGTCTGGCTGGATTTCCATATGTTATACTCTTACTGCCATATGGTGCAGTGAAATATAATAGCTTCTGCATAAACTTGTATGCAAAGCATTCCTTAATCAGCTGAAGGATCACATTGCAATCTCCTCAGTGTGAGTAGCGTTGTCAGTTTCTGGCTGATCATCTAATGCGACTTTCATTGTTAACCTTGGCTGCAAACTGACACCATTTCTTCATAGTTTTATTTTTAGTGGTTCGCTGGAACTATTTAGCTTTCAGAAGCATACTTTGACTTTGTTATTTTTCATTATTATTGTTGGCTGTTGTTGGTTGTTTTATAGTTATTAGGATTTATTCTTTTTCATCTTGGTCCTGCACAATTATAAAGTCTCTAAACTAATAGCATGCTACACTGCTGCAGTACTTAATGTTCTTCAGTGATGACATTTTAGAATTTGTGACCAATTCTTTATTATTACATTTTGAACATGAATATGTTAAAAACAAAACAAAACAAAACAAAACAAAAACACTCCATAAAAGAAAGACTGATCAAATGGAAGTGTTTACATTTTGTTGTTTTTGTTTTGAATTATATTTTTCTTGCTTTAAAAGGTATTCAGCACAGCTCTGTGCCCTTTTACTACACAATCTGTTGTACATATATATGTTAGGATGTTAACTTCCTCAGGTGGGACGGTGAGACATGCTGTCACCAGGGAAAACAATATCTGGGAGGGAATGTGCCATATAGGCAAGGGCAGTTTATATATAGTAATTCTTGAAGAAATAATAACTGCTGGAGTCAGAATGCCTTCGAAGGACTTCCTGAAGGTGATATAGCTCTGTTTAATTTTCAAAGTGAGTTAATTGTTTTTGTATGCAGGAAGACAAGGTCCTATTCTTGTGCTCTAAGCTGCCTCTTGAATCTGGCCAGGCACAAAACAACTGATGACAGAACGACGTCACTTTCAAATCAATTCTGTGTTGAGAGTTCAAAGCCAATATTTAAACACAAAAATCTCCTTCATCTATCAGCACCTGGGAAAGGGAATATGGCTGGAGTAAAGATGCACATGAGCAGAATGTTCCTATGCTGTAAATAGTTCTAAATTATTGAGCTTTATGCAACCCTGAAGTGGTTTACTGCTGTTAGTGAAGGTTGCAATGGTAAAAAGACATGGTTTGGGGCTTACATTTTTTTTAACTTGCATTGACTCTAACAATGATGTATTGTAGAAAAACATCATCCATTTCTTGTTCCAGTTTTTCTGGAAAGGAATGAGACTGTTTTGTTCCTTCAGAAATGAAGGCAAATTAATTTTTTCTACTCTTTCTTGTTCAATTATAAATAGAAATATATTTTTATAGTTGATTCTGCTTTTCTGTGCTACCAGATTTTGCCTTTATCTCCCATCGTAAGTCAGCATTTGGTCTATATTTATATTTGAGTTTGTCTCTTTTCACAGGTGTAAGTACTCTTCTCAGATTAGGATTATGTTTACTTTGATTTGTTATCTTTTTATTGCTACGTTTGTATTTTTTCTTTTTTTTTTTTTCAGATTTAGTAGGTAGAATATACAAGATGTTCATGCTGCAAAAACTATTTCTCGCTGTCTTTGAAAGGCTTTATCAAGGAAGGTTTTGTATTATCATTATTTTTTTTCTGCAAAGTACAGTGCTTTAGATTCACCTTTCATTTGAAAGTTTCTACCAAAATCTTAGGAATTCAGTGCATAATCAATGGGACTTGTCAATATTGGGTGTTGCGTCTTCTAAACATTCTAAACCTGGAAAATTGTGCTTTTAGCACAACTTGCAGTCTTCTTTTAAGCTAATTTCATAACTGTTTCATGACTTTTACAGTACTCTGTACAGTTTTCCATTTAAAAAGTAATGTGTTTTTTTTTTTTTTTTCCCCATGGTTTACTTCTGACAGAAGAGATTAATTTAATTTCATTTGCTTAAAAAGAACAACAACAACACTGTTACCTCAAAGAAAGATCACAGCTTAACTCGATGTAATTTAATTCTGCTCATCCTCTTTTTCTTTTTTTTTTCTTTTTTTTTTTTTTTTTTTTTTCCCTGCAGGTATTAGTTTTACTTGCTTTCATAATTTGTTCAAATTTTTTTTTTTCATAAAATTGAAATCAGACTACAGTGTAATAAGTCAATGACTGCCATATCATTGTTCACCCTCTTTAATGTTTTCCACTTTCCAGTTAAACTCAATAGACCTCACAGACCATATTTTTTTTCAGAATTCTGTGGTGTAAGTAAACACTAAACTCTTTTAGTTTTGATCTGCTTGGGTTAAGGAAGTCATCTCAGTCAAGAATACTTTATTAGCAGCTATTGTATGGACTTGGTGAGTTGAGGTGTTACAGGGGAGCTGAACTGTCTTGCTAATTCACAGACTAGACTTTGGTCTTTAGATAGCTGGCACTTGGAATATTAATTGTTCCTTACCTATTGAGAGATGGTGGGCTAGGGTCAGATAAGGTAGAGCTCAATGTTCTCTTAAACATATAAGTTCTAAATATATAACATTTAGGAAAAAAATGACAATTGTTGGATACGATGCTTTGACTGTTGGCAGTTATTTTTCATTACTCCCCACTTTACAAAGTGTTAAGGTGTTAAATGACAATACAGAATATGTTTTTATATGAGAATATTGTAGCTCATGACTTCTGCCTTCTTTTATTGACGATAAAGTGGATGGGCTGCTAAACAATGCATATATGGATGCAAATTCATTAGTGTATTAATTCAGGTAGTAGATATTGCAGTAAAACAGGTAGCTCTCCCATTACACATGCAAGATCATTTAACCACTTTGGTAGCTCTGTAGATGACAGAAAGTTCCAAAATTCTGAAACGCTTGTTGTGATGCCAAACCCAACCTAATGGTCATTTTCCTGTCTAAATTGAATTCTCAGTAGTGGAGAGAAGTGTTTATTTGAAGTAGGAAAGCAATTACAAACAAATCTGTCTTGTAATGGCAAGCACTCTGAAATCAGGATTCTCTTTGCTCCCATTAATGTGTATATACCACAAAAAGCTCCCCTGAGGACACTAGAATTGCACAACTGGCACACAGGAGAAAGGAACTGAGCTCAGAGGAGTAATCCTATACTAAACATTCAATGAATGCAATATCAGGCTTAAGGTGAAAATGAAAATGTGGCCTTTACTAAAGTTCCTGTGCTGAGGGCTGTTCAATAAGCAAAACACAAGACAAAGAGACAAATTAGTTTAACTCCACTGTTGGTTTGTTGTTGTTGTTTTTGTCTTAAATATGGTTTTCCACATTTTGCAAGGTAATGACAGTTACTAGGTACTAAATACTTTCTTTTGAGTTGCTAATACCTTGGGCTTCTAATTTTGCATTTAGCAGGACTAGAACTTTTAAGAATTCTGCTTAAGGTTGCTCCTGTTCAGTTCTGTACTTGGAAATAACAGAGAATTCACATTCAGTACTCTCTGCATTTCTCTTATGTTAGTCAGGGAATTGTACAAAATACCTGTCAGTTGCCTGTTTGTAACATGACATTTTCAAATGTTTATTGTGAGTATAACAGCGATTGTGAAGATGTTGGATGCATTTCCCCTAAGTGGACAAATTCATCCCCAGGAAGAGAGGAAAAAATATGACGATAGCTTCACAGCATATTCCTTAGCAGATGTTGCTATGTGATAGACATCGGTCCGCAGGGAAAGCCATAGAAATTTGTTTGTGCACTTAAACAGTGTTTTATGAGAGAAGAAATGTTCCTGCTGAGCAATAAATACAATCCATGCTGTATAGTCTTTGTGGGAAAGTTGTTCTTACAAATAAATATATAATTAACAAGAAATGAAAGGTGCATTTGGTGCCTTAAGTTGAGAATATATTGTTCCAGAATTCAAAAGTCAACACGCCTTTCAGAGACAGAGCCTTGGCTACATTGCTGCTAAGTGTAAGTTCTCTGGAAGGAGCTGGTTGTTCGGATGATTAAATCTGGCACTGGGTTTGAAGCCTTTTATACTTTGTGATTTAGCTGGTTCTTAATATGCACAGGCTGGCTCTTAAAAGTTATTCTGACGGCTTCAAAGATAGAAGCTGATGAGCCACTTGAAGTACATAGCTTTGATAATATTTGGTAAAGTATTCTAACTGGGGTTCTTGAGGTAGAGATAGTAAAATCTTTTAGAGAGAAAAGTCAAAAAAGAGTAAGAAATGATTCAGAAAATTTTAGCTAAGTTTCAAAATAGGCAATTTTTATATGTACATCTGGGCTGCAACACATCTCAGAACTCCCAATTAATTTTAAAAGCAATGCTCTCAATGAAACACCACAAAGCAAGTATGTTAGACTTGTTCTAATATTTGCTGGGCTATGATTTTTTATCACCAATTCTTTGGTAGCCTTAATCTGTCACAGCAGTCACAATCAGTTTGTTTGAGCTAGTATTACTGAAATTTAATATCAAAAGCACCAGGAATTCCCAGTGGAGTTTTGCTTAGAACTCTCTTATAGACAGTACCAAAATTTTCAAGGATAACACAGAACTTCTTGTTAGAGTAGTTTGAGGAAAGGAGAGGCCTACTTGTCCTAAGAGCCTTGCTTTTTATTTTCTCATACTCAGAAGACACAAACTTACATGTGCATTATGGATATGCAAGCTGAAGATATTGCTAAGATACATGTGTGTAAATCTAAGATATGAAAAATAGCAAGTTTGACTGAAGTTGAAGATAATCTTCAATAATTAATTATATTCAATTTGATGGATTGGTTTGGTATAGCATTAACTCTTCTCAATTTTTCCCCTTTTTATTGCTGTAAAACATCTATTTCTATGAATATAATTTACAGCTAATGTCTGTGGCCCCATTTTTTTTAAATTGCTGAGTACAGATCTCAGCTGCTGCCTTGCATTTTGATGTCTGATTTATCCCTAGGAACCTGATTTTGGTAGCTCCCTATCTAATCCACTTGGGATCATTTTAGCCAGTTGCACCTCTCTGAAGACAGCTCAGACTGCTTTCTTCCTACCAACGTAGCATGCTAACTAAACCACTGAGGCCATTACACTGGAATATAGTCCTACAAATCTGTATCCCTAGTACTCAAAAATCTGTTTTACAGAATAATACTTCACAACAGAAAAACAACAGCTTGTTATTTGCATTCTGCTTGGATGTTTTCAATTCCCTGATTTAGTGATTTTAGAGTTCCGTTTACTTTGCACTGGAGGAGCAATTTTACTGCTCATACACTTAATGCTATTAATTAGCAATAATGCATACAACCATGAACATTAGAGCCAGATAAATGCCTCCTACTATTTTAATTATCTTAAAAGACACACAAAAGAAAGACAGACCTATTTATTTTACAGCTGAAAGAGAAAACATTTGTCTGTTGGCCATACGTAACCTTTGTATTTTTGCTAACAATATCGAGTGACAGTTAAAATACGCTGTCAAAAAACAAATACATGTAGTGAGAATTTTTAGACTAAAAATGCAGTGAAATACTTTTGATTATTGTGTTTTAGTACATTAGCCACAAAGATTTGTCTCTTAATATGCAGCAAACTCAATTATCCTTATGTAGCTTGCTTTACAGTGCTCCCATTAGAATAAAAGAAGGAAGATCGAGATTTCCTTCTGTTTTTCCAGCAAATCTCCCACAACTAGACAGAACATAGACTATGTACTCATTATTAAACTGCACTAAACTGCACTTTCCAAGCTCTAGCTGCGGTCTTTCACTACAGGTTTGTTAAATTCAATAGTATATTACTTGTCATATTAAAACTCAACACCAATTTAACTATCAATTTTGCTTAAAAGAACTCTTTGATTTTAGATGGGATATGAGCTATATATGTTACAGGTGTTCTTTAACGATTACCTGTTCTTAACAGGTGTTCTTAACGATTGCTAGTTAATATAAGCTTTATCATAACTATCTTTTTTAATTTTTTCAAAACTTATCTTGCGTTCCACTGCTTAATGGTGGGGCATGATCAGATAAAGATGACAGAAAAATGAAAGAAAAAAAGGATTGAAAAGTGGGGAATATTTGGGACACATACAACCCCAAACACCTAGCTATCGATATCTGAACAGAGCAAATGGAATTATGAGTAAGCTGGTTCCTGTCTGCCTTTGAGGCACTGTCATGTTACTGGTGTTTGAGACAGAGGTTGGCCATTTGAGAAGGCTCCAAAATTATGTCTTCTGAACACCATGGTTTGTTGGGAAACAAAATTATGACTGCTTTCGTACACTGTGGAGATGACATCTAACATGTTCTTTGTCCAGGAACTAAGTAAATTTGGATCATGCTCAGTAGGAATTTGTTTCTCTGATACCACAAACCTGATGGTAATCACACTTGCACCACCAAGACACAAAGCTGGTGGCACAGCATACTTGAGATGGAACCTTAGCAAAGAATGAGAGCGCTCACTTACTGCTTAGCCAGTAAACGGCTTAGCCAACAGAAAAAAAGTGAATGAAAAATGACTGTAAAAGGTATTGTTCTAGCTGTGTTACGTCAGTTGGGTATGAACACACACACACACAAAAACAAACAAACAAACAAACAAAAAACTGTTAAAAAAATGCACATTCACTGTCCTGTGACCTTTCTTAATGGAGAAAGATACACATATTAAGGCTCTTTTTCAAACTAAGATTCTTCACAAGGGTCAAAAACAGTATGTGCGTATTCTTTGAAATGGAATTTATTTCTGTTTCTGTAAGAAATGGAGCAGGGAGAAGAATAAGGAATGATTAGCAGGACAAGGGAGGGTGTGATGCAAAGCACAAGCAGACAGGAAGGATCACTCAGCAGAGTGTATTGGGCTTAAGGTAGCAGCGTTTTGGTAGCAGGAGGGCTGCAGAGGTGGCATCTGTGAGCAGAGCCTAGCAGCTGCCCCGTGTCAGATCAGAGCCAGCTCCACCTACCTCCAAAAGGGATGGCTGCTGGCCAGAGTAATTGAGTGATGTTGGTTGTGAGAGCAGATTTAAGAAAGGAAAAAAAAACTGCTGCACCACAGCAGCTGGGAGAGAGGAGCAGCAGCCCTGCAGACACCCAGGTCAATTTAGGAGGGCAGGAGATGCTCCAGGTGCCAGAGCAGAAGTTCCCTTGAGGCCTGTGGAGAGGAGAAGCAGGCTGTCCCCCTGCAGCCCATGGGTCCCACATGGAGCAGATCTCCACGCTGCAGCCCGTGGAGGAGCCCCCGGTGGACCAGGTGGATGTGGCCTGGAGGAGGCTGCGGCCCATGGAGAGCCCCTGCAGGAGCAGGCCCCGGGCCGGAGCTGCAGCCTGTGGAGAGGAGCCCATGCAGGAGCAGGGGATCTGGGGGGAGCTGCCAGCTGTGGGGGACCTGTGCTGGAGCAGTTTGCTCCTGACGGATGGACCCCATGGTACGGAGCCATGTGGGAGCAGGTCTTGAAGAGCTGCTGCCTGTGGGCAGCTCCTGCAGGATCACTTTGGCAAGGATAGCATCCCGTGAGAGGGACCCCATGTGGAGCAGGGGCAGAGAGTGACCATGAAGGAGCAGTGGGGATGAAGCATCAGGGACCGAAGGCCCCACTCCCCATTTTCCTGCACTGCTCGTGGGGAGGGTGTAGAAGAGGGTGGGTGGGGGGAGGAAGTGTTTTTAGTTTGCTTTTAGTTTCTCACTGCTATAGTCTATTAGTAATAGGCAATAAATTCCATTAATCTCCCTATGTTGCGTCAGGTGCCTGCAAACTGTTGCTCAGGCTTTAAGGTTCCTTGGTGCTTTACATGCATGCTTATACAACTTTATGGTGTAGAGTATTACTTATGGGAGGGTCTAAATATAGATTATGTTTGCTTTCTATAAAACGCTGTGGACTCTATTCTGCTTCCACGGAGGTCTGTGTCAATTTTGCCATCAAGTTTTGCATGAGCAGAAACAGGTCTGAGTAAGAGACAAAGGGAAATACTCAGGAGAACAGTAACCAGACACCTGCAGTTTCCTTCAGCATTTCTCAGCTGCAGTATTTTGCCTGCTTAATTTGGCTTGTGTGCCGTGAAGTGCTTTGGCCCAGAGTATTTAATGAGAAGAATCTAGCTTCTTTTACAGAAGCTAGACCTCTGCCACCTAGGGATGTGTTTGGGGCTGGGAGAGGGAGCAGATGCTGATTGAAAAACGGACTTTGCCCACTGCAGAGTCACTTACTGTTGTAAGGCTCATGGATGTTGAAGTGGAAAATAGCAACATACTATGAAAAGTGCTTGGTATTAGTCTACTGAAGAGAGGACACCAGATATTAACAATATACTCTTACCAGAATTATAAAGTTTTGATGTTCACGAAAATTTGTTTTACTGGCAGTAGCTTGGGAGACAGATTTTTCATGTATTTGCAGACACATAGTAAAAATTTGTAATAGATAAGCATAGTTCAGATGGGTAAACTGTATTTGTTTATAGATATGGATAGGAACAAGGATGTTCAACCTGAGAAAAAGTAAATATTCTGAGGAATTTCTTGTGAAACAAAATACAAGAAATATACAAAAACCAAACATAATACATAAACTTTTATTTTGTGATTTCAGGCTTTAAGGTTTTCCAATAAAAATTCATTTGATTTCAAAAGCTCATTTGGAATTGAAAAATAAACAACAGACAACTTTCAATGCAGAAATGCTCAAAAACATTACTGAAATTCTCAATCTTAAAAGCAACGTACTATTTTCTAGCCAGGTTTTTCTTTTTTTTTTTTTTCTTTTTTTTCTTTTTTTCTTTTTTTATAAATAATATGGCTACCAAAATTTATCTTAAAAAATGTAAGGATCAGCTATAGTTAATTAAACCAATCAAATCTGACATGGGAATTGACATGTGTAATGTGCTGGGTTATAGAAGCTATCAGAATAGAAAGTTCATAGACTGATGTTCTCAGGCCTGATTCTCATTTTACAGACACCAGACTGCTACTAGAAGTGCAGCTGATTACACATTGTAGCAGATTAGGCAAAAATCTATTAAGTATGCTAGAAACAACTCTAATCACATTTTATTGTTAAAAGTGAAACACCAATTCACTCTAAAAAGTTAACTTATGTTTGCTTAGAAAGTGCTCTTTGTACCATTAAGAGTGGATAACTACACTTTATAGTTAGCCATTTAATTTGTCCTTGTTTATGAATAGATCTAAATATATGCAATGATAATACTATTTTAGTGAGTCATGTATTAGTTTGAGGGATAACCCCATTTTCTAAACACTAGGGATATGGGATTCTCTTATAAATCAACTGTAGTTTTCAGCATACAAAAGCTGCTGCTGTCAGCTGTCAAAAATTGCTATTACCCATCTATGTCAGTGGAAAGATGGTCATATACACCAGCTAACAGCAGGATCAGAACACTCAGCTTCAAAATAATTTGAAAGGATCAGAACTGCTTGCTTGAAATAGCTACCGAAATAGAGTACAATGAAAATACTGGTGTGGCGTGACATGAAACAACTTAAGAAAGAAAGAAAGAAAAAAGTTGAGATGTATGTCTATAATTAGAATCCTCTTATAAATATCAACAGAAGGTGAAGAAATACAATAGCTGAACCAAAATGAAATGTAAACACAGAAGTAAACTCTGGGTTAATGTGATAGCTACCAAACAGAGAATGTGACAAGTAGCAAATAGATCTGAACCGTGAAGCCTCTTATGCTCCAAGCAGTAACTGAAATGTAGAATTATAGAACCATAAAGGTTGGGAAATACCTCTATATCATCTGGTCCAACCTTTAACACAGCAGTGCCAAGTCCACCTTTAAACCATATCACGAAGCACGACCTGGTCACTACATAATTTGCCCTAATACGTGTCTCACGTATGCGAACTGTTATTCCTTATGTATCAGTTTTCAAGAAAATGAGCTAGCAACTTTCACCTGAAAAATATCTAATTGTAGAAAACCTGGTCAATACAATACTTGTAAAGTGTGTTTTTTTTGTGTCTTCTTCAGTCCTCATGAATTTTCCCATGCAGGCTTTACTGGAACCTGAAAATTAGCTCACCTTTTCTACAGTTTTCCATTTTCTACAAAATTGTATTTTTGTGTGATAGATATTCAATATGTTTCTCTATAAAATAATTTCTATTATACTCACATAATTGCAAAATGAAATAAACTTTGCCTTTTGTTTTTGGTATGTAATAAATCCAGTTAATGAAACTAAACCTACTTTTGTGCTAGCAGGAGGAGGTTCAGGTTAAGTAACAGAGAGATTGCATTAATTCCAGCTGAGTTAATGAAGTTGAGATGCTAGTTAGCAGCAATTTACTGTTAATTACAAAGGGTCAACTGCCAAAAGAAAAAAAAAAAGTATGTATACAATAAAAACCTATTCAAAACTAGGATGGTGTGAAATGTAGTTTGCAGTACCAATAAAGCAGCAACAAAGTCTAAGAAACAGAGATTCTTGTTCTCTGGTTGCATCTATTTTGTCAGATCAAAAGTCTGCAATGAGTCCACAGAATCCATAAATATAAAATACTACTCAATTCAATGTCATTTGAGTCTGCAATACTGCAAGTCTTCCTATTTAGATGGATTCTTGAGTCTGCGCCAAACATTATGGAGTGACTGCCTGTTTTTTTCTCCTTGTAATCCCTTGCCATGCAGGTACTTTTCACAGCTGCAAGTGCATTAGCTTCAGTACACTTTGGATTTATATCGTTGAACAGAAGGGAGAGGGAACTGCATGTAATTTCAGCTATTTAAAAGTTAGTTTTTCTGCCCAAATTGCCTATGCAGGTTCTTTCTATTGCAAGAAAGAGAAATGCACTATCATGTGATAGCCTTCTGACAGTTTAAGGAACACATCTTATGATCTGGTGAGTCTTGAGAATAGTTTGCCTATGTTTTTTTTAATTGCAGTAAATGCTCTTACCTTTAGAGATGTCATATACAATCACTTAAATAAATTCCACTAATGTGAGAGACATTTCTATTGCTAGACAAAGAAGATACTCTCACTCAGGAAGGAAAAAGGTAGGTAAAATTTATTTTGTTTTAAGCATAGAAGAGTTAGTTAATTGGTGTTTGATGAATTAAATTTCAGAGCTTGCTTGGTAAAAAAAAATAAATCTGTGCTGTGTGGAGTAAGGTGCTTTACATGGATGAAAGCTGCAGGAACACGGTGGCAAACATCATGAAGCAGTTCAGTCCTCTTGGGTAAGCCAGGTAAGCCTGTGCATGCAGCAACAACTGTGAAGATGTGGGTCCTGTCCTCCACAAAGAACAAGGAAGAACAGCACCACACACAAAAGATTTTCAGACTACCCTGTCTGAAATGCTAACAAAACTTATGTAGATATTCATGCTTTTAGTTATTTCTGATTTTAATTGCTTCCATACTCTAAAAGAACTGCAAGGATGATGCAAAATACACAATAGATAAAGAAGGAGTATATCTAACTACAAAGTGTAGTGGTTATCAATTACACTGACAGAAAAGAGGAAACAGAATAAAAGGAAGTCTGCATTAATTGAATACTACAAAGACACATTGCTGGCTCCAGCTAATGGAGTTATTTGGGAAACTTTGGGTTCTACTCCCAAAAGTAATGTCTCATAATTAATTTATTGCATTGTATTCCATCTGCAGCCCATTAAGAAAGAATGTTGTGATGTGGAAACTTGCACTGTTGGCTCGTGAGTGATGACTGCAATACTATTCCTAACCACAAAGGAATTTGTTTGGAAATTATATGAGCTAGAGCAAGGATAAATATAAAACGCGGTTGTACAAGCAACTTTAATACAAAAATAGAACGATAGAATGATGCCATTGAAAAGCTTTTCAGTTTGTTTCTTCCTCTGAACAAGACTTAACAGCTTTTGGGGGCAATAATGCATATTTTTCTATGTCTGGATATGACTGTATGTTCTAAGCTAGACATCAAAAAGAGTTTCTATACATATTATATATTGACACTTATAATTAGTGTATTGCAGGTCATATGTTAAACAAAACAGTGAATCGGGAGGAAAGCATATTCAT